>NC_000077.6:59711620-60311620 GCF_000001635.26 Mus musculus
TACCTAAGGAGAGAAAGACTTACAGCCATTGTATTAGGTACAAGGTGCAGCCTGGCTCAGTTGGCACTCTGGAGGAATGCGGTGCATTAGTGAACACAAGTGGATTGGACTGGGGGAGACAAAGACATAGAAGTTGGGATAGGGGCTGGAGAGATAGATAGCTCAGCGGTTAAGAGCACTGACTGCTCTTCCAAAGGTTCTGAGTTCAATTCCCAGCAACCACCACATGGTGACTCAGAACCATCTGTAACGAGATCTGACACCCTTTTCTGGAGTGTCTGAAGACAGCTAGAGTGTACTTACATATAATAAATGAATAAATCTTTAAAAAAAAAAAAAGAAGTAGGGATAGATCCAACCTTAGGATCACATGGACTGTTTGGGGAATAAGGAGGTGAGAATTGTCACCTGTGTGTTCCTGCCCCTCCCTAAGATACCTGGGATGGCTTGTGTGTATGACCCTCATACATCCTCACCTCCATGCTAGATTATTGGGAGCAAGATAATATTTTCACAGAGGAGAAAATAGGTCCAACATTCTACCTGTAGGAGAAGTGTCTTCTTCAGACCTCTAGACTGGGGCTGGAGAGATGGCTCAGTGGTTAAGAACACTCTCTGCTCTTCCAGAGCTCCTGAGTTCAATTCCCAGCAAATGCATGGTGGCTCACAACCATCTATAATGAGATTTGGTGCTCTCTTCTGGACTGCAGGATACATTTAGGCAGAATGCTGTATACATAATAAATAAATCTTAAAACAAAACAAAACCTCTAGGTTGGTGAGAAGTTGTGCTAATCCATCAAGTCATGCTGGGAGCTCCTCTGTTAATGCACTGCAATGCAGTAGGCACACGCACGCACACGCACGCACACACACGCACGCACACGCATGAGAGTGGGTGGCCAGTATGAGAACTCAAGCAAACTCAGGCTATAAATCCTTTATATTTTGATCCATGGAAATATCAGAGACACAAAGGGCACCATGTAGAGGTCCTGAGGAGTGAGAAGAGACGGAGTCTGACAGCAGATAGGCTTTTACCAGATAGGCCTGAGTCTGCTCTGTGTGTGACTTGGGTGGTAAAAGGGTTTTGCTTTTTGTTTTTTGTAATAATTTTCTTGAAATTTGATTCACACAGCTCACCCATTTAAAGTAAACACATGATTATTTTAGTATATTTAGTTATATATACAAGTAGTGCAATTGTAACTGTCATTGTGGCCAGTTTAAAAATATTCCATCATTACAAAGAAAACCCTGTGCTTCTAACAGTTAACTCTCTGTTCTCCCTCAGTCCCAACTTTTTTTTTTTTTTTTTTTAAATTAAGTCTGGCTGGCCTAGAACTCAATCTGTAGGCCAGGTTGGTCTACTTCACAAAGCTCTTATCTGCATCTGCCTTCCAAATGCAGCAACTAAAGGCATGTGTTACCACACCCAGCTAAAACTTATTTTTAATGCTGAAAAATAGTCCATTGTGTAGATGTCCCAAGATTTACTTATCTAGTCATCTGTTGATGGATATCTGTGATCCCACCCTTAGGCACCTATAAATCGGGCTATTGTGAGCAGTCACATTACAGATTTCTGTGTAGACATGTTTTCTGTTTTATTGGATGTATGTCTAAAAGTGGTGGTGCTGGGTCATAGGGTCATTGTATTTAACCTTTGAAGGAGCCACTATACTTTCCCACAGTGGCTACTTTATGTCTCATTTTGACCAGCAGAGTATGAGGGTCCTGTCAAGGCATATCCTTGTCAGATGTTCAGTCTGTGTCCATCCTCCTCACTATAGCCACCACAGTGAGAAGAGTTGGCTCTTACTGTAGTTCTCATTTACCTTTTGCTGGTAGCTGAGCAAGCTTCTTGGTTTCTTCTTGAGGAAACCTAAGTGCTACGGAAGACTGTCTAATTTATTTAGTTACCTGATAGTCATATAGCATTTGTTATGTCTTAAATGTTCTATAGACATTTACATTAGATTCATGTTAATCTTTCTGAAATAGGCCTCAATATAATCATCTTATAAATTAGAGAAACTGAAGTCCAGAGAGCAGAAAGAAGACCCCCACGGCCATGGTGCTGTGGTACATTTTTATGGTTATTTATGCCTGACATGTTAGACGTGATCAACACTCTCTGAATGTACATAGTAAAACACAGAAAGTTTGGTACCACAGAGATTGTGGCTGTAAGAGTTTTGCTGAGCTGAATCTTTGCCTGTATAAGCTGCAACATTTCCCTAAGCCTAGCCTGGGACCCAGTATGGCACTTACTAGTTTTCCCTGCTCAGTTGCAGTTGCTCTTGCCTCTGAGAGGTGATAGTGTGGCATGTAGAAAGCACAGCAACCTTTTGGTGCTATGTGTCTAAAGTAGGTGTTGTTTGTTGTTTTGGCCAGGGAGCAATGCAGCTACTGCTACAATCTCACGTGACTGCCCGGTTAAGAATGGCTGAGATAGCTAGAAGACACTTGTGTAGCTTCACCATGGGCCTCATGGTTGCAGTGACTACTCTGGCCAGTGATCTCCTTTAAGAGTTGTGCTGCCCCTTGGTAGAAGTGACATATTCTCTAGGTCCACATACCCAGGTGGACAGATTGGATCTGAGACTGGCAGGGACCCTCCTCCAGGAGCTGCCCTCCTTTCCAGCTGTGGGCACCTATTTCTGACAAGGCTTTCCTAGGGAGGGAGAGAATAGAGGACAGTCACTTAGTTGTGGCTGTTTTGGAAGCTCGGGTACAAGAAACTCAATTTCTGCTTAGTGCAAGCACTGTGCCTAATGATGACTACACTCTTCTCAATGTATCCACTCAGGAATGTCTCTAGGTTAGAAGCAGCTGTGCACATTGTCATCCAGGTGTGGGAAGCTGAGGCAGGACTGGGTAAAGTTGAAACCCTACAAAGAAAAATAGTGAGTGTGAAGGGTTGCCCAAAGACACAGTGCTAACTCTGTGGCCTGGGCGGGACTTCCTTTCAGTTCACTTGACTTTTTTTTTTTTTTTTAAATCTTTAAAAGAAGTCATTCTCATAGCATATAGGACTCCTTCCACCAAAAGGGAGCCCTCCTAGAAATGTTTGTTTGTTTGTTTGTTTACTTATTTTTACAGTGCTGAGGATTAAACTCAAGCTTCACATATACAGGCAGAGCCACATTCCTAGCCCTTTTACTTAAAAAAGAAAATTGTGACAGTCTCACTGTATAACCTAGACTGTATAACCTCCCAGTCCTGCCTCAGCTTCCCACACTTGGATGACAGATGTGCACAGCTGCTCCTAACCTAGAGACATTCCTGAGTGGATACATTGAGAAGAGTGTAGTCATCATTAGGCACAGTGCTTGCACTAAGCAGAACCTAAGGCTCCAGCCTCACTGCTCAGACCTTGTCTCAGTCAGGTTACTTCTTGTTACTGAGAGGATTCGAGAGGGGCAGGATTTCCAGATAGTGTTCCCTCTCATCACACACAGTTCTGGCCACATCACTTCTGTCACACATCTCTGAAAATGGCTGCTGTCCTGTTAGAGCAGTTGTCTGGCACACCTATGGCCTCCCTGTCTCTGGCCCTTCACCAAGTGGTATCTGCCTTCTTTAAGGAAGGTACCATACCTTCACCCCTTCTCTCCTATTCTTCAGATTCAAGCTTCATTTTGTTGTTGTTGTTTATCATGATGATGAGGAGGAGGAGGAGGAGGTGGTGGTGGTGGTGGTAGTGGTGGCGGCGGTGGTATCTGGCGGGCATTTTAGGGGTGCTAGTTGTTCTAAGCCCCTTGTGAAGCCCTTTCTATTTTATCATCCACAACCTGTCAGCTCCACACAGCTGTGTTCCATCTCAAATTCTCAGCCCATCTTTGCTTCTGCTTCTGTCAGGTCATCTTGGGCCCAAAAGCTGTGAGTGACTTCAGACAGCTGGATGGTCAGCCTAAGAAAGAGCCTGCTATAGTAGCAAGGAGAGGCCAGGGTCTCAGAAGTTCTGAGGCATTGGCTCCACCCCCAGCTGAGTGCCAGAAGCACCACAGGAGGCTTTTACTCTCCTGAGGTCCCAGTCCTAACCCAGGAAGTGGGAAGCAGCCTCCGTCCGGGCTTCTGTGTTTAGTTCTAGCTGGTTCTGTCACTCAGCAAATACTGAGCCCTGTGCATACAGCTTGATTTAGCAAACTCTTTTTCAGCCGTATCAGCCAGTCTCTGCCTCCCTCCTATCTATCCCAATCTTGAGACAGCACACCATGGTTTGAGTCTAAAAGGCCATGTGCTAAGTTCTTGGTTGATAAGACGGATTCTTCTATTATTAAGTTTACGTTTGATAGTCAGTCTCTTGGAAGTTCATGGAAATTTAAAAGGCATAGGATGTAGTTGAAGGGAGCAGGTCCTTTGGGCATTCCCATGAAGACCATATCCCCACTTTCCTCATTCATTGTCTTCCTCTTTCCATCATGATGTTTTGCCTCACTTGAAGCAATTGAGTCAGCTAACCATATATTGAAATCCTCGAATCAAAGTAAAATCTCTTCCTTCAAGTAGATGACCTCAGGGGTTTTGTCACAGTAACAGAAGAACTCACTAGTTAATCTTTCTTGTTACTCTCCTATTTTCTTCTTTCATCCAGATGTCTTGGAAGTGTCTCAAAAACTCATAGTAAAAGGTGTAAAATCCTTACACAATGATACTCTTATGCACCTTTGAGCTCTTACACATACAAGGCCAGTGGCAAGCTCTTTGGCCAGAGGAGATACTAAACAGTGATAAAACTACAGGTTTGTCTCAAAAATGAGCAGCACCTGTGAGCTGGAAGACAGGAGCTGTACATGAATGTAGCACCTAGGGAATGAATATAGTTCTTTCTTGCAGAGGTACATGGACAGGGACTGAACAGTTTAATAAATAAATGGACAGTGGTTGGTAGGAAGTTCTGTTGGAGCCCCAAGGGAAAAAGCTAGGCCATTCAGTCGTGATGTAGTGTTGAGACTTGCGTGTGCTTAGTCAGAAACAGACATCATCCGAAACACACAGAAGGTAGCAGGTAGGATTGTACTCTGGCTCTGGCAGCATGTGGCTTTCTTTCTTGAGCAGCTAAGAGGGCCTAGAAGCCAAGATAGCCTATGAGCAATGAGAACTCCCTCCAGCTGACCAGAGTTTTTAATGACCCTCTCCAGGTAAGACCCCTGGCTTCTATGAGGGGCTGATCTAGAGCCGGGCAAATGTTGTCCCAGATCATCCTGAGCACCTTGTCCAGGAAGTGGTCTGATACAAAACAGGAGCCACTGGACAAGCTCCTGGACCTAACGCTGGAACAATGTGAGGAACACAATGAATAACTTAGTATTTTGGTTATAATCAGGGCTTAAGTTAAATGTCTACCAGTCTATACAGCTATACCTTGATGGTTGATAAAGAAATAAATGGGAAAAAGAAAATCTGTGCAAAAGAGTTTCAAATAACCTGTGCAGATTTCCCCTCAGAAGTCATCATGTGCCATCAGTCCCTCTCCTCTCCAAGCAGACTGTTTAGTATGTAGTGACTTTCAGCTCCTTTCAGCTCCGGGCCATAGCTTATCACAAGACATACCACCAACATCAGTGAGAAGTCCTGCACTCTCTCAGGTACAGTGAAAGGTCTGCTTTACCTCAGTGGCTTTCCTTCTTAAGACCCAGAACCATAGTCTAGTCATGAGAAAAACAGACCCCAAGTGAGGAATAGTCTTCAAATACATGGCTAGCACTTTGTAAAACTGTCAAGATCATAAAAAAACATGGAAAATTTGAGAAACCATCACAACTAAGAGTAGCCTGAGGTTTCATGACGATATGATGTGCTCTAGAACACTAGAAGAAAACTCAGAGGACTCAACATGGACTTATGTTGATTTGGTGTCCGTATTTGTTGGCTGCTTGCACCACCCTGGTAAAAGATGTTGGTAACAGAGCCAATTCAGTAATAAGTATGTAGAAATCCTACATTACCATTACAACTTTTAAAAGATAAAATAATAACAACAAAAAAGAAAAGAAAGCAGTACCAGAGACTCAGGGAAGCAGAGGTTGCCTAGACCTAGCTGCCTGAACAGGTTCGGAAAAGAGGCTATTTGGAAGGACTGGCAGGGGTAGGGCAGGGGCCTAGACAGCAGAAGTGATCAGGCTCTGAAGTGAAATCCATACAATACACTAGGACCTCTTTTCTGCTTGTGTCATGAGAGGCCTGCCTGTGGGTGGCTCATGGAAGAACATGTGCCAGTAGGGCGGGCTACAGGCTGCCATCTGTGACAGTCCTTGTCACTGTCAAAGCAATCATAGAACAGGCTACAGAATCTAGATGGATGAGTCACGTTTGGTTTTGTATGAGTACACTGGTACCTGACTGCCTGCATGACCTACCTTCCTGCTTCTCCAGGCTTGTGTGGGTTTCTTGCTGTGACTGTCTGTTCTCTCTAACATATGCTGCTCCCTCTTGACCCTGTTCTGCTTGCTTGGGAGGCTTATCTCAAGAACGCATAGTAGATACGACTGTCCCTCCCATTCTTGTAGCAATCTTTTTTGAGGCCTCTGCTGCACTTGGTATGTCTATGTGATCTGCCTGACTCATCTCCCAGTTCAGCCCCAGGGGTCAGGGCTTTTGTCACTCAGTTTCTTGCTGCTCTCCTGGCACTGGTTGCCAGCATCAGCCTTGGCATGCTGCTTTACCCTCCCAGTAGCTTCCTTCTGCCTGTAGAGGAGATGATGCTACCTCACAGTTACAGAAATATGACTACTTATGGAATCTGTCCCTCTGCTCTCCTGCTCTTGGAGCCCACCTCTTCATAGGACTTCATAGATTAATCTAGCCCCCATGTTACTAGCATCTGGAGGAGTCTTAATAGCATGTGTCTGACCTTTTTGCCTCTGTCTTAGTTCTGGTTTCCATTGCTGTGAACAGACACCATGACCAAGGCAACTCTTATAAAGGACAACATTTATTTGGGGCTGGCTTACAGGTTCAGAAGTTTAGTCCATTATTATCAAGGCAGGAGCATGGCAGCATCCAGGCAAGCATAGCATGGGAGTTGCTGAGAGTTCTACATCTTGTTTCAAAGACCAACAGGAGAAGACTGGTTCCCAGGCAGCTAGGAGGAGGGTCTCAAAGTCTACTCCCACAGTGACACACTTCCTCCAATACCTAATTGTGCCACTTACTCCCTGGGGCAAGCATATTAATTCAGCTGTGTGTGCCCTCTTTCCCTCTGCACTGTGCAAACCTATGGTGGGTACCATAGCTCACTCACTATAGCTCTTGGCATTGTGTCTAGTGGGTCCTTTTAGAGTTAGTGACATGGGAACAGGCCACTAGCTGCTGCAAATGACATTCAAACAAGTGGCCATTCTACTGGTGGGAAGGATATGGATGTCTTCTCGGTTGTGCTAAGAACTTTGACATCTGGCTCTAGGATATAGGTTGCATGCTGGTCTTAAAGATGCTGGCTGTGTTGGAAGACTCAGGCCTTTCAGGCGGGCAGATTTTGTGTGGTTTTACCTAGCATTGCCACAATCCAAAAATAGTGGTTCATAAGTCAGCTGCTGCTGCTGTCCCTGGTAGTAAAGGTGGAAGGGCAAGGCCATGCCCACTGGTGGTGGCCTGCATTCTGAATCCACTGGAAGGGCGTATGCAAGGCTGTCAGAACTAGACAGAACCAGAGTTGACCATCTTATATTAGCTGTGCCCAGCGCCATCTGCAGAACTGCCACTTTGACATAAGGGTGTGCTGGCCAGCAAGGCATACTTCTTATCCTGTTTCTGCTCCAGCTGTGTTTATTGTTTTCAACTTGGGAATCTGAATTGGTCTAGGCTCTGTATGTATGTGTGTGTGCATGTGCGCATGAGTGCAAGCTTCGTCTGTCTATCTCTGTGCGTCTGTCCAGATCAGATATGCATCACAAAAGTTTAGCTGTTCTTATTTGCTAGTTCTGTGGCACTGAGTACACTCAGACTGCTGTGCAGCCATCACTACCATGTCCTCCAGAACACTAACGCCCTATTCTTCTCTCGTAGCCCTTAGCCCATTCTACTTAAAGTTTCTGTGAATCTGACTTGCTAAGCCCCTTAATTAAGTGCAGCTACAATCTGTGTCATATTGTAACTAGCTAACTTCACTCAGGCTTTATCCATTTTTTAACACTTACCAGAACTTTATTTTTTTATAATTAAATACTATTGCATCATATGCATGTTCCACATCTTGTTCATTTATTTATTTATTTTTATTAGGTATTTTCCTCATTTACATTTCCAATGCTATTCCAAAAGTCCCCCACACGCTCCCCCACCCACTCCCCTACCCACCCACTCCCACTTCTTGGCCCTCATTTAGTTTTAGTATGAACATAATGACATATGAACATATCATATGTATGACATGTTATCATATATAATATGAATACCTATGAAGAAGTAGCATTGCTTCTGCTTCTCATCTGGTGTAGATAATGTCATGGTAAACATGGAGTGTTTGGTTTCCCCCAGTGCCTGATTTTATGTGGTACTGTGGGGCCTAGGGCTTTGCTTATGTTAGTCAGGCACGTGCTGCTGATAGATGTTTCATTAATTACTGAGGAGACTCCATGGCTCTTTTCCATAGCAGCTGCACCATCATATATTCCTGTAGGTGATATAAGAAGGCTCTAGCTCTTCATACATTGTACAGCCTCATCAGCATCTGTTGCTATCATCCTAACACACTTTGCTGTGGTATCTTCTGTTCTGGGTTTGATTTGTGTTCCCTGATGACTTAGGATGTTGCACATGTTTTCATGGGCTTATCAGGTGTTTAGAGAAATGGCTGTTCAAATCTGCCCACTTGTTTTTTTACTGTAATGTTTTTGCTCTAGTGTTTTAGTTCTTTCTACATCTTGAAAATTGAGTTTTAGTAGCTGTATGGTTTACAAGTGTTTGTCTTTTCCCCTATCCCTTTTGGAAGCAGGATGTTGACATCCAGCCCAGCTACCTTGACTCCCATGTCTGGAGTATGGGTTTATTGTGGGGTGTTTGTTTGTTTGTTTGTTTGTTTAACTGTTGCTATTTGTTTTGACAGGTCTTGGTGACTTATCTTTGAACTTTCTGTCATTTTGCTCTAGCTATCTAAGTGCTCTGATCATAGGCCTATGCCACCACATCAAATGCCTCTTTTGAACTTACATAACAAGTTGTTGTCACATATGGTATATAGCAAGTTCTTAAGATGGTCAAGTGGGTAAAGATGATCTCAGCTCCCCTCTCTTCAACTTTAGGACTAAAGTAGGCCTTGGCTGGGTGGTGAGGGCTTCTTAAAGGAAGATCACTGTCAAAGGCCTTGGCTCCTTAATAGAACCTGCGTGTCTTGCTGCCTCACCAGTAGCTCCAAAGAAATTGAGCCGTCATAACAGATGTGAGAAGGAACTGCTAGGGCTTGTCATATTCTTATATGACAAGAAAGGTCCTTGTTATATTCTTTTCACTCTTGCAAAACAAATTTAGATAGCCTAACAATGCCCCCTGGAAGCTGTGGGTCGGTTCTGTACCTCCACATAAAGTCTCTGGACCTCTGCATATAAAGCTGTCTGAGTGGGTGAAGGTACCCGGCACCAGTCCTCACAGCCTGAGTTCAGTTCCCAGGATCCACGTGGGAGAAGGAGAGAACTAACTCCCATAAGTTGTTCTCTGACCTCCAAACTTATACTGTGTGGCATGAGTGTACAAGCACAGTAAAGAAATGTAATAAAAAGTAAATATCCTTTTAAAGTAAAAATATTGACTTTTAATATTTCATTGCATATTAAGTGTGTGCACTCCTGTATATATATGTCCATCACACAGTAAAAGTGGTGTTTTCTGTGGATCTCAGGTGTTTTTGAAAAACCCATCCTAGGCCATGGAAAGATGGCTCAGCAGTTAAGAATGCTGGCAATATCTGGGTTAGTGGTGGCACACGCCTTTAATCCCAGCAGAGGCTGGCAGGTCTTTGAGTTGGAGGCCAGCCAGGTTTACAAAGTGAGTTCCAGGACAGCTAGGCCTACACTTAGAAACCCTGTCTCGAAAAACTAAAAAGAAAAAAAGAAAGATAAAAATACCTTGAGTTCAGTACACACCCCTGGGAGGCCTGCTCTTTTCTGAAGGGAAATGGATGAGGAGTTGCATCTAAGGGAGAGGTGAGGTTGGGGATGTAATGAGTGGGTGGGAGTCGTGGAGGGAGGGGAACTGCAGTCAGGATGTATTGAAAACAGAAAAATCAATTTAAAAAGAAGAGGGTGAGGAGAAGGGTGGTGGTGGTGGTGGCGGCGGTGACGATGATGGTGACGATGATAGCAGCTGCTCTTTTAAAGGACCCAAGTTCAGTTTCCACCTTCTGCATGGCAGCTCACAAGTGTCTGTAACTCTAATTCTAGGGGATCCAACACTCTCACACAGAGATACAAATAGGCAAAACACTGATGCACATAAAATAAAAGTAAATCATTAGAAAAAAGAAAAGAAAAGGTCTCAGAACTTGGGTAGTGGGTAGGGTCAAGCTTCACTCTGACAAGCCCTTCTAGACTGTCAGATGTGGGAAGTAGTAACTCTATCTATGCCAGGGGGAAAGTGGGTTTCTGTAGGATTATCTCCTTTCACATTTGAATGAAGGATGATAAACCACTATGTGGCCTCTAAGCCACCTCTGGTTCCATAATAGCAGCTACTATTAACCAGCTTCACTTGGCAGCTTATCCCATTTTCTTTCTCTTTTCTGGCTTAAACTCTTTTCCTAAACTCTCCAGGATCAATAACAAAAAGGGTGGGCCAAGTGTAGTGCACACACTTGTAATATCAGTGGTCAGACGAGTAAAGGGATCAGAAGTTCATGAGTTGGTTTCCTCAGAGTCTCCTGCTGGGGTATGATGGAGAGTAGCAGGAGTTGTCCCAACTCAGCAGGGTCACCTTGGCCCCGACAGTTTCCTGGATGCAGTGCATACCCAGGCCACCCGGCAGAAGACCGAGGATAGGGCTAAGCTCTCAGTATACTCTGCCCCATCTTTGATGAGAAGCCCTTGTCCTGTCTTCCCTGCTCCAGTTTGCCACCCTCCTTCTTAAGTGACCATCAGCTTATAACAGCTTTGCTCTGCTGTCCTAGCTCTGGCAGTATGGGGACCTGAGAAGGACTGGAGACCAGGTGGCTGGATTTTCTCTCTCTCTCTCTCTCTCTCCTCTCTCTCTCTCTCTCTCTCTCTCTCTCTCTCTCTCTCTCTCTCAACAAGAAAATAGAAAATTTAGGTGAAGCCTTGTGTCTTTGGAGACCTGAGTTACTAACCTTCTTCTGCCTGAATTTAGGTTACAGCATAAATATTTGGCCTTGCTTTTAGAACTTGGGTTTCAATCCTGCATAGCTACTTTCTAACATATTAGCTTCTCAGTGTCCCTGCTCCCTGTCTGTAAGGTATATATGGAAAATGGAGCTTCCCACATCTTGGGGCTGTAGGCATATTCAGCAGGAGGTTAGGGATGGGGCTAGAACCTGGGGTATATTTAGGGCGAGTAGCACTTCTACCAGTGTGCTGTGACACTAGTACTTATTCCTTCGAGTAGCACTGTCGAGAGCTGTAAAGAACTTTTCTCAGCAGGTTGTCAGTGCGAACCTAACCTACTGCCCGAGAGTAGTAGTTGGAATTATATGGTAACTATTCGTTTTACAAGTTAAGGCCAATTATCTCAGCTGATTCCATTTCCTTGCTATTGTAAAAAGGACAGGGATAAATATAAGCATGCAGGTATCTGTAGTAGAAGACACTCTGTGCACCTCCCTGAGAGTGGTAAGCTGGAGCATAGCAAGTTCTGCCCTAGTTCTCTGAGGAGCTTCCACATTCCTTTCTGTAGTGGCCGCACTCACTCCCCCCAGCACTGGGTTGCTCTCTCCCCATATCCTCACCAGTATTCATTGTCATTTTCTTGATTACCATTCTCACTAGAGTAACATGGAGTCACAGAATAGTTTGGTACACATATACAAATAGAATTTTATTGAGCAAAAAAGAAAAATGAGATTATGAAATTTCAAGAAATTGGATAGAGCTGGGTGGGAAACATTACTTTTAAGTGAGGTGACCTAGGCTCAGAAGCGCAGAACTCTAAGGATTCTCTCCTGGGTGCAGATCCTGAGCTCCAGCTGCTAAATATGCGTGTCCAAGCTGGAGAAATGTGAATAAAACGCAGAAAGCTAGAGAGGGCCACTTAGGACTAGGAAAAAAAGATTCATTAAGGGGGGAGGATGGGGACAGGAGCAGAGCAAAGTTACCGGAGAAATACTAGGGCACGGGGCACAGTGGAGGTGGGCAGGGAAAGGAGGGGAGTGCATGAAATCAATAAAAATGAAGTATGTGTGAAAACACCAGATGGAAACTAATTTTAAAAATAAGAGCTACAAGGTGGCACAAATGGGGAAAGGTGCCTGCCACCAAGCCTGATGGCCAGAGTTCAGTTCCCAGGATGCCATGGTGGAAGGAGAGAATCATCTCCTGAAGAATCATACCTTTGGCCTCCGTATGTGTGTTATGGCCTCGGTGAGCTCACACGTGTGTGTGTGTGTGTGTGTGCACGCAGGTATTCTAAATCCACAGAAAACTCTGAAAAAGGAAAAATAGCTTTCATTATAATGCCCTTATAAAAGTGTTATTTATGTAACTCCCATTAAAAAAGAAGACCAGTGAAAGGGAGAAGGGGAATGTGGAGTGGAGCCAGGAAGATGGTCCAGTGGATAATGCACTTGCCCCACAAATGTGAGGACTTGAGTTCAGATCTCCAGAGTCCACATAAAACTGGGGTTGGTAGTATCTATCCAGCACTCTTAGGGTGAGATAGGGGAATCCCTATCATCTTGAAAGCAAGAGTCCTTTGTTCATGTCCTGGTGAACAATAAAGAGACACTGTTTCAAACAAGGTGCAAGGTGAGCTAGCCCAAGCACACCCATGCCTAATACCCATGTTAGTGGGAGGTCACTCTTGCTTTTTGGTTTGGTTTGGTTTGGTTCCAGAGCTTTTCACAGCTAGAATGAAAGTCAAGTCAAACATTCAGCAGCTTTGGGAATTAGTCTGTTGCATTTGAAGGAGTTAAACATATAGTTCCCATTTGAACTAGCAATTCCTCATCTAGCTATCCACCTGGGAGCAGTGAAAGAATGTGGCCATTCAAACACATGAATATGAGTATCCATATATAGCAGTTTTATTTACAGCAGTTCCAAGTGGAAACAACCTAGGTGTCCTTTGGTGGTAAAGCGAGAAAGCTGAATGGGACTTGTCTACATGATAGATTCACCTGGACAAAAGTAAGCTGTTGAAACTTCAGAGTGCGGTGAAGAAAGGAGGAGCTTCCAGATACAAAAGGCTTTACCCTGTGTGTGGTTCCGTTTAGATAAAGTATTGGATGGGTGATGAGGCAGAGGGATTGGAGGGAGACAGAGGGAAATGATGCCTAAAGGCCTGAGGTCAGTAGGGGTGAGTATTGTACAATTCTGTAAATGCTGAATAACCATTGAACTGTACTCTGTAAACAGGTAAGTTGTGTGATATAAATTATGTCTCAATAAAGTTGCTATTAAAGAGGAATTAGCTGTGAATGAGAAGCTTTAATTTGGGAATAGTTTGTTCCCACTTCATGAAAGTCCTGTGAGTGGCTTGGGCTCTAGTTACCCCTTCCTTTTGTGAGGTTTCCTGATTGTTGATTCCTGAGTGTGTGGTAGGGTCCAGTAATGCCTCCTGGTTAGCACGGGGCCAGTGGGGGCATCAAAAGCACCACTCAAAAGGGAGTGTTAATTTCTTTCTGTCCCGGCTTAGTTTGTCTTTCTGGTTTTGTTTTTTGAGAGACTGTCTCTATCTAGCCCTGGCTAGCTTGGTTGGCCTCACTTTCAGAAGGCCTCCTTACTTTACTTCCCAAGTTCTGGGATTGTAGGTATTCACCAACATACATGCCTGGCTGTCTTTGCCTTTTATTGACCATTCTGAAACCCTTTCTAAAGGAAGTAGAGCTGAGGTCAGGGAGGTAGAGAGGTTGAAGGCTGAGGCCATGGCTATACTCAGCTGTAAGACTGCATCTTTGGCTCATTGTCCAGATTTTAGTACTGACTGTTGCTGTGCAAAATGGAGGAGTTGGGCTGTAGGGACCTGAACAGTTTGGTGACATTGAATCCTTGAACATCCTGGTGGCCAATCCCTTGAGAAGAAAATAACCAGGAATTTTGTTGCTATGTTTTATCATCTCTACTTAACATCTTTTTGTATGATATAGTGTCATAGTTCATAATCTATTCACATAGGTCTGAAATCCATCATGGCCATTGTCAGTGTTTTAATCCCAAGGACTGGGAAAGAGTTCCAGCAGTAGAGAAGAAGAGGCATCCTTTGCAGTTCCTTTCATCTGGTCACTACTGGCTGTCGGCACAGCTTCTGTCACTCAGTTCTCACAATCCTCATAGCGATAGTTTTCTGTCTCAGAAATACGATGTGTCTTGTCCATGGGTGAATGAAGAACACTTGTTTCTGTATAGGAAAGGACAGTTTACCCAAAGCAGGTTTAGGAGACTGCTAGAGAGGGCCTGTAATTAAGACTCAAGTGGAATAGAAGGGACTGGCATTGGAAAGAAGAGGTAAGGAAAATTAGGACCCTGTCCTGGGCTTCCTGATCCAGAAAGTGAGCAGGATTTGGATCTAGGCAAGATGGGGCATTAGACTACTGTCTCTGTCCACTGCTCCCTGAAAAGACCTGCTGCTCAGTTGCAGAACTGCCTATGCTACAAGGCTATGCTGGACCCTCATGGTACCCTCCCCAGGGTGTGTGCTCTTGAGCTCTGAGGCTCACCAGAAAGTCTTGTGATCCAGCTTTCAGCCATGGGGAAGGAAGCATGGGCCTTGTGTGGATGAGAGCTCTGCTATCCTGGGGCTGCCTCATCCCACCCCCAACAAACTCTCTGAAATTTTCGTCATCAAGCAAGTTAGAACTCTTCGACCAGCCTGATGACTTTAATTGGAAAGGGACTGCAAAAGATTTGTCTAACAGGCACTTGACAGATGAAGCCCATGGGATAATGATTCTGAGCTCAGGGTGGGTACCAGGCCTCATACCCTGCTCTCAGACAAGGGTACTCTCAGTCTGGTTAGCAAGATGGTGATAAAAATGGGTCTGTAGAACTACAGAGGGAGGCAGGCCAACCACAAGTGTCCAACTGCTGCTCTAAGCATTTAGTGCTAAGAAAGGAAGCCCACCAAGTAGTAGACCTTGGATAGTTTGGTGAGAAGTTGCTGTCTGCCCCAAAGTCCACCCACCTGTGGCTTCTGGAGCAGGCTATGCTAGTGTTTCCCAGTGTGAAGCAACTGGCATGATAGGATACATTGCAGCCAGTCTGCCTTCCCAGAGTATATGTGTTAAAACATTCCAGTGTCTTAAATGGTGTGTATATATTATATCCATGTGTGCATGTATGTTGACCTTTGCCCTCCAAGAAGTCTCAGCAGGATTCCTTAAAGCCCAGACAGGTATGGGTGAGCCTTTGGGTCTGTCTCCCAATCTTAGAGCTAGTGCTCAAAGATGTGGCTCTATTTACCTACCTCCTTACGTGTTTTTTTGTTTGTTTGTTTGTTTTTTTTTTTTCTATTTTGAATCTACTATTCCCGAAGCTTTTCCTCACTGATCTGAGACTAGGATCTTGGCTGCCTGCTCTCCCTAGCATTCCTCACTGAGCACTGTCCTGACCCCTCCTGCGGTGCAAGCCAGGACACTGTTCTCCATGTAGAAAATAAAGTCCAGAGGGTGTGTCCTCTACATAAGTCCAGCTTGGCTTGCCCCACCGTGGATGGGTGGGTAGGAAGTGGTGCTGTGAAGGCTGAGGACTGAAGGCAAGGGGTGGGTCCTGCTGGTGGCTGTGGGACCTGACACACCACCCCTTTTGAGTGACTTGTTTTGTCCTTGCAGCCCACCACCCTCCCTCAGGGCACCATCAACATGAACCAGTGCACAGATGTGGTGGATGGGGAGGCCCGCACAGGGCAGAAGTTCTCCCTCTGCATCCTGACACCTGACAAGGAACATTTTATCAGGGCAGAAACCAAGGAGATCATCAGTGGGTAAGTTGGCCAGAGCCACAGGAGGCACTGTCTGTTTGCTCACCCATTTCTGGGGACTCCAGGGCTTCTAGGTCTTCCTTGGAACTCTTCACTGATTGGTCGTCCTCCCACCCCACACCTCATCCTCACCCTGTGCCTCCTTGGCACTCAGCACACAGTGCTGCTCCTGCCTTCCCCTCAAGTAAAATAAGCCCTCTTTTCTAGGCTGTGTATCAGGCAGCCTGCGTGGCGGCCCCTTTGAGAAACGTCCCGTGTAGCACCAAAGCCTCCAGGTGATTCACATGCATGTATTTTCGGTCCTCAGTGATTAACCCCATTCATTCTCTACGGCTGGAAGAGGGCAGGTGTGTCATCAAGGCTCTGTCTGAGGTTGAGGGGTATAGGCTGTGTATAGCACAGGGTAGAGGGAAGTAAGGACATGAAGCCATCTGGTTTAAGCAAGTACAAGGCCATTGGGAGCATTGTCTTTTTCTAGCATCCTTTAGTTGCATCTCTAGTGTTGCTTTTCAGGAAACCAGACTATACTGGCCAAGAGATAACATTTGGTAGGTGACTGAGAATTCTCCTTTCTAGGTTCCTAGAACAACCTGAAGGAGTACTTTGTGTGTCTTCCTGACCTTAACCCAGAACCCAAGATTTAAGAGTTTCCAGGGCTTCTAATGAACCCATCCTCTATACCAAGCAATCTGACGGTCAAGAGTAAGGGAGCAGTCAGGTGTGAGTGATCATCTGTACTTCTGACTGCAGCTGGTGCTACCTGGTCTAATATAGCACACATTTCCCAAGTGGATCTTCCTAGAGAGCCTCATCCTCCTAGACTTGGATCTAGGAGAGGGCCTGAATGGCAGATGGGACTGAAAAGGTAGTCAGAGGTCTCTAGGACAAGCAGGGAGTATCTGAAACTGGGTTGATGATGCCATGTGGCTCAGAGAGATGATGTTTAGCATCTGACTGATTGGTCCTTTGACAACTACCTTGGGGTCCTGGCTCTGCTCTTGAGCCTCTCTCCTAGGTTACTTCTCTGTCATCTGTTCTGTCAGCATACCATGGAGGCCTGCTAGATAGACATGGTTATTAATTAACTGACCAAGTTACCAGAGGCATATAACTTCAAAATCCTGTATGCAGGCTCATACTCCTTGGGGTCCACAGCTTATACGGCAGCTTGAATTATAGCAAGTCTACTGAAACTCTTTCTCTCCCCTCATTCTTGAAACCCCTTTTCTGACCCAAGCAGTAGCTTCTTTTTTGTTTTGTTGTGTTTTTGGTTTTTGGTTTTTTGAGACAGGGTTTCTCTGTGCAGCCCTGGCTGTCCTGGAACTTACTCTGTAGACCAGGCTGTCCTCGAACTCAGAAATCCGGCCAGCTCAAGCAGTAGCTTCTTTAGCCTTGCCCACATGCTGGGATCTTTGATGCCCAGAGACATCAGACATGGCACAGATGTTCCAAAACCAGGTGCTTATAATACCCTCACTTTCTGTCTCCTCTAACCTCGGTGCCCTCTCCAGTGCTGTTATGGTTCTTCATCTTCATCTGTGGACTCCAGGCCCATTGGCCTACATGCTCTGTCCACATCCAAAACCAGTTCCTAAGGAGAAGGCACTTTCACCAAGCAGGTAGGGCATCTACCACCTACCCAGCCTCCCTCCCTCATGCCATGAGTGTCTTTCATACTGCTGGGACTATATTTGACACAACTTTTCTAAAGGATTGGTTGGGACTCATTGTTGCTGTCTGGCTCAGCCAGAAGATAGCATTCTCTTCTCTCTGCCCTGCCATCAGCTCTGCCCGTTTTCTCATTCTCACTGATAGCTCTGCCTTCTGGAGTTGGAGAAAATAAGTCCCCACCAACCTCATGTGTACTAACTGGCCCTCTTCTCTTCACTAGATTGTTATTCTTAACATTTCTGACACAACTAAATATGTTGGGCTTCCATGACAAACTCACATGTAGCTGAGTGTAGAAGCACACGCCTGCAATTCCAACTTTTGAGAGACTGGGGCAAGAGGAGAGTTCCAGGACAGCCCAGTAGCCTGGGCTACATAGCAAGACCCTGGTTTGTTTTAAATGGGGGGAGGAAGGAAGAGATAGCAATGTAGACCTGTTCCATCATGGCTCAGCCCTGACAACTCTGATGCTAGTCATGGCAAGCTTGGTAGTGACCAAGAGTCCCAGGCTTCCCTTCCTCAAACTCTTCCCAAGCTTCTAGCTAACTTAGCAACCAAGTTCCTCTTGATGGATGACTCCACCCTCCCAAGGCTCCTTGGTGTTGATAATGGCTAGAGCATATGAAATTTTAAGCACTTGAGAGATTCTACAATCCCTGCCATGTACCCCACATACCTGAGGTCCTTGTGGGAAGATAATCTTGATTTAGGATTCTAGTGAAGTTGTAGGAATCACTCCCTTCACACACACAGCCTCAAGTATCTGACCGAAATATCAGCTGACATGGAACAGTTCTAAGATCCAGGCTTCCTGGAGAAAGGATGGAGTAAGAAGATAGGAGCTCAATGCCCCAGGAAGTCTGCCCATCTGCTGTCTTCCAGATATAACTCCTTCCTCTCATTGGGGCCACGGAGAGGTGACCTACAAGCACCCCTAAGACTCGGAGGGAACTTGTAGGTCCCTGGGCATGGGTTGAGCTGAGGTGAGCAGCCCTTTGTTCAGCAGCTATGGTTCCTACACTTAAACTTGGCTTCCCTAGCTCCCAGCTCCCAAGACTGCTCCAAAAAGCAATGCAATGTTTCTCTCCCCATCCTGCAGCAAACCCAAATTATAGAGGCACCTTAAGGAGCCCTTCTCTTGCCCCAGGGGTACTGATAGGTATGTGGATGTGGCCAGCACCATCACTACTCTAGGCCTGGACCCAGCCTGGGGCCTGGTGTTCTGTGAAGTTTAGAGCCCTGTCTCTCTTGTGGTTCCAGAAGTTATTGCTTGTCTGGAAGGAAGGCTGGCTGTTGTACCCCACTTGGCATTAGCTGAGGCCAGGTTTCAAAAGCAAGCCTTCTTCTGTGTTACAGTCCCTCTGTCCTTCTGAAATTCTGGACCTGCTCTCATTTAGCCACTGGTCTCCCTAGGATATGGTTACATAGAGTGGCAGTGCCAGATCTGGGGTCTTAACCTTTTGTCTATAGATCTTTCCCTAGCTACCAGCTCCATGCTTTCTGTTGCTGGCCCAGAATGGCTTTCTAGAATGCTGGGTCTAGTGAAGGATCCTTTGCAACTGTGTAGCTTTGTTTAAACCTGGTGTGTGTGGCATTTTTCCTCTGTAAGTGGTGGTCTGATTTATTAGCCTCTTACTCCTGAGGTGAGCCACCATGAGAACTTTGCTGATAGAACTCCAAATTTTTTACCTTTCAGCCAGTGTCTGCCCCAGTAGCCCTAATTGGCCGCCAGTCATTGCCTGGTTGTGCAATCACTAAATCCAAATCTGGGTGGGCAGTTTTTAAGTTGAGACTAGACCAGTAATGGCACAGTGCTCTCCCTGTGTCCCAGGATGCCTTTGTTAGAACAGAGAAGTCATCTTGCTCTGAGTCCATAGTGGCCAGGGAAGCGTCATTGTCTCTCCTTGTCCTGATACAGCCAGTGCTTTTCCTGACTTGTGAAATGACACAGTCTCAACAGCTACTGCACTCTGATCTGGAGTAACACCCACCTTGCTCAGTGTCTGACCACTGGATAGGTATCTCCAAAAAGAGTACCTAAGAGCCTGAGGTCTTTGCCAACCCAGCAAGGCGTGGAGTCATAGGTCCTGAAAGGCAGGGATTTACCTGGTACTATTTCTCATCCTGTCTTCCCAGGTGGTTAGAGATGCTCATGGTGTATCCTCGAACCAACAAGCAGAACCAGAAGAAGAAACGGAAAGTAGAGCCACCTACCCCACAGGTAGGCTGGGCGACGTGTCCCCTAGTGGAACTGGGCCTGGGAAGAAGTGAGGGCAAGAGGGTGGAGAAGATCTGGCCAGGGCTGAGGTGGTCACACTTTGCATGCCTCTTCCTCCCTCCTGCCTGTACCCTAGGAGCCATATTTAGGTCACTGAGCAGACTAGCCTGCTAGAGTGCCCTGGGCTGTCTTCAGGAGGGTTTGAACCAGCAGGCAAATAGTGAGCAATAGCAGCTTAGCCTGTGTCCCTTCCCCTGGCATCCATCCCATCTACTTCTGGGAACGGAAGAATGGTGCACTCTTCTGCCACTTCCAGAGGAAAGAAGTAACCCTGAGCAACAGGGAAAGGGAAACCTGGTAGGTCCCTGCCCTGACTAGTCCCTGTGTGACCAGAGCTAGGTAGGTGGCTGGGGCAGACGAACCAGGTCCAGTCCTTCCCTCCCTTCCTCCTTCTCTGCCTCCCTGTATCCCTCTCATCCTCATTCCCTCCCTCCTCCTAGCCAGTATCCTGGGCTCATGGCAGGAAGTGCGCTGCCCCTATTCTTGCTGTGTTCACCACACCCTTAGGCTCTGGAAGGGTGAAGTCACCATTCTGAATTTCCAGCAAGGGCCTTTTGCTAGGGTGGTTGTAGGTACTTAAGGTTCATCTTTTCCCCTCTGTACCAAATGTTGCTTTCATCAGGATTTTTACCTACGTTGGACAAATCAAGTCAGTCCTAAGAATGAACAAAATTCATTCTTGAATGTGGTCTTATGAGCCTCACAAACCCAGAGTCTTGTGGAAGCAGAGAGGCAGCCCAAGATAGGAGCCTGCGTCCCTGAGCCAAGCAGTCTTTCTAGCTTCTCTAGCTTCTTGGGCTGCAAAAGAAAGACAGCCAGAGGCTGCTGACCTGGATCTCCACAACTCTAGACTACTGTGGACAGTTAATCCTACTAGTAGGATGTAGCCCAGGTCTGTGTCTGGTGACCAGCATCCATCCTGCATCTCATCCTTACCCAAGAAGCCCCAGAGGGCACCCAAGCCAGCCTTCCCCAGATAACAGTGCCCCCAACTGGAGTCATTTAAAACATGCAATCAAAGAAATTTAAAAATGTAGTCAGTTTCCCAGAAACTGAAAGTAGAGCCTTTTGCTTGGGAGCAGCAGTTAATGCTCAAAATCTCCCAAGCTGCCTGGTTTGAGAGAAAAGTCCTGGCTGAGTAACAGTGGTTAGGGTTACGCCTTGTTTCCATGGTGATGCCTTGGAAGCATTGCAGCATAGAGCTTCTGCCTCCAAATATGGTAACTCTCTATGTACCAGAGACAGCCTGGGTCAGGCTAGAAATTTGGGTGTATCCCCTCCCCCACAACTTTGTCTCTTCCAAATGAAGCTGCCCTGTGGCCAGGCTCCAACTTTCTGGGCCAGTAGAAAGAGCCCTATGATCCCAGAACAGGAATCACCCCTTCCCTGAGGATATGCCTCAGAACTAGGGCACAGAGTTCCTAGCCTCCTCTGCCAGTGTTATGGCATGCCTCTCCCCTTCCCCACAGCTAACCTCTGGTGAGTCTCAGGAAAGAGATTTAGATTGAAGTCTCTGGGTACACCCACACACACTTAAGCAACCTGCTATCAGAGCCATTTATGTGGCAGGTGAGCCCGAAGCTCAGTTTCCATCTCTCTCCCATATCTCTGCACAAAGCCTAGAAGAGTTTCAGGTTAAACCACTCAGGACCAGAAGCTTGGTTTCTGCTGGGCCCAAGCTAAATTCTTCAGGTTGAACCTAAAGAAACTTAGATGATAGAGGTGATGTTCACCAGACATATAGGTCCTTGAAAAGAAGGCTTAGAGTAGAAGGAAACAAGAGTCCCCCAAGGCAGAGTGAGAGCAAGTTTCCTAGCTCTCCCAAGAGTCTGTTACTCATATGGGACTTAGGAGGGTGGCTTTTTTCTCTGCCAGTCCCACAGGCTCGAGGCCCTTGGCAGAGACGTGGGTGAGGTTCCCTGTTCATTTCTAGGATTCATGATTTTTTAAAAGTTTTTTTTAAAGATTTATTTATTTTATGTATATGAGTACACTGTAGCTGTACAGATGGTTGCGAGCCTTCTTGTTGTTGTTGGGAATTGAATTTTTCAGGACTTCTGCTCACTCTGATCAACTCAGCTCTCTCTGGCCCAAAGATTTATTTATTATTACAAATAAGTACACTGTAGCTGCCTTCAGACTCACCAGAAGAGGGCGTCAGATCTCATTACAGATGGTTGTGAGCCACCATGTGGTTGCTGGGGTTTGAAGTCAGGACCTTCGGAAGAGCAGTCAGTGCTCTTAACCTCTGAGCCATCTCGCCAGCCGGATTCATGATGGTGCCCTCTACTTCAAGACTTCTTTCTCACTATGGCCCCTTCTCCATTTTCATGCCAGAGAAATAGAGAATGGCACGCTGAAGAGAGGGTGCGGACTCCCTTTTCCTTGGTTCTGGAAGCCCTTCTCAGTGCCAGGGTCCATCACAGTCTGACAGCATGAACATAGCTGGCTCCTCAGGAATAGGGCGCAATGAACCTGGGCTTCCATACCCTTTGCTGACCCAGGCTGGCTCTGTGCAGTCTGCACCTCTTTGTGGCCACATCCACCAAACTAGATCTTTCATCCACCTGCTCAGAAGAAAAAGAATCTAGCCCAAGAATGGGGATTTGTTTACCTGTCCTCCAGAAGACAGAAGAGAGAACAAGCTCCTTTGGGGTCAGCGGTGTGGGTCAGCCCCGATTATTTGGTTTGAGACCACATGGGAGTGGGATGTGGATATTTATCATCCTCTCTGTCTTTGTGGCAAGATAGTAATCAGCTAAAACCACCCTCTTGGCAGCCCTCTCTGGAGATTGGTTGGGCACAGAATGTGAGTGGGTACTACTGGGCAGCTGGGATTGCCATCCTGTCTTTATCTGGGTTCAACATCTAAAGAGTCCAATTCTCTGTTTACTCAGAAACTGGATTTGTATGTCTGCTGAGTTCTGTTCAGGGCCGTGCCACTTTTGTGCCCTGGGAAAACTGGGAAGTGACTTGGGCTACCAATAAAGAACAACTTGTGCTTGAGAACAAGGTGTTCATGTGACAGGTGTGGGTGTGCAGGTTTCAGTGAGATGCTGTGTGTCTCAGAGTGAGGTGCTCAAACAATAGACATTGGGATTTTCTCAGATCTGGGAACTGGGAAGTTCAAGGTTAAAGAAGCAGCAGATGTGGGCCCACTTCCACAAAGTAGATCTCCTGGCCTCTTTCACAGGTCACTAATTTCATTTGTGAGGGCTCCACCACCTCCACCACCTCCTCCTCCTCCTCCTTCCTCCTCCTCCTTCTCCTTCCTCCTCCCTCCTCTTCCTCCTTCTCCTCCCCCCCCCTCCTCCTCCTCCTCCTCTTCTTCTTCTGCTTTCCTCCTCCTCCTCCTTCATTATTATTATTATTTATTATCACTATCATTATTATTACTATTTTTAAAGATTTATTTATTTATTATATGTGAGTACACTGTAGCTGTCTTCAGACACTCCAGAAGTCAGATCTCATTTCAGATGGTTGTGAGCCACCATGTGGTTGCTGAGATTTGAATTCAAGACCTTCAGAAGAGCAGTCTGTGCTCTTAACCACTGAGCCATCTCTCCAGCCCTTGAGGGGTCCATTTTCAAGACTTAACAAAATCCTAAGGGCCCCACCTCCACAAATCATCATCAAGGGGATAGGATTTCTAATGTAAATGAGCAACAACTGTCAGGCCTTAGTGTCTGTCTTATTTCAGTAGTTCTTTCACATCATCCCTTGTGTTCCATTTAAGCTAAGAGTGGGAAAAACCACAGGGTGCTGTGCAATTCACTTTCTACATTTTCCCCAATGATCTTGATAGCAGTGGGCCTGGCTCAGAGGAGTGTGTTCCTCTTTTGTCTTGTCCTGTCCCCCTTTGTTTATGTCTCAAGTACCTATGAGTATAGGAATGGCAGACTCCTATGAGCTTACCCCTAGTAATTGGGCTGATATTCTAGGCACTGTCTGGCAGTATACAGAGAGAGCTTTTAGATACTTGGTGACATGGCTCTGGTAGAAATCAAGAACCTTTCCTCTGCAAGGCCTCTTGGACAAGGCACTGGTGGGTGCATGACTTCTCATCCCCCAACACTGTTTTGATGTTTTTATATCCCTTGTAATTTAGCAGCCAGAACCTGTGTGCTAGCTTGGGCTATGTGCTCATATGCTACCACCCTCACTGCTCTCTCTCTAGGAGCCTGGGCCTGCTAAGATGGCTGTCACTAGCAGTAGTGGCGGCAGCAGTGGTAGCAGCAGCAGCATTCCCAGTGCTGAGAAAGTTCCCACCACCAAATCCACACTCTGGCAGGAAGAAATGAGAGCCAAAGACCAACCTGATGGGACCAGCCTGAGTCCAGCTCAAAGTCCCAGCCAAAGCCAGCCTCCTGCTGCTTGCACCCCACGGGAACCAGGACTAGAAAGCAAAGAAGGTGAGTAGCAGCTGATCAGCCTGCGGACCTCCTTGTTGTGGTGATCTGTCTTGCTCTGCTGGAGTGGGCCTCTGTCCAGGAAATAGGACGGGACACTGGGCATGTGATACAGGGCCCTAGCTAGAGGCCTGTCATGGGTCCTGAACTCTTCCTCCCTCTGTGCATCGTGCAGCATCAGTTCTGGGCAGCACTGGCCTGGCATGACTAGTTCCTGGCCTATGAGATTCAGCTTGGCTTCTCTACCTCACCTGTGAAGGAGAAAGGTGTAGCACCTACTCCATTGGCCTCAGGTGATCTATAAACACGATTCTTTCTGCCTCTGTGAGATCTCTGTTCCTGTACCACAGGTTCCTACCTCATTAGCTCTTAGAACCTGCTGGGTTGGGTGCTTCCTGTCTTTAGAGGGATAGCAGTTAGGACATCAGTGCCCCTCTCTCCTCATTGTTACCATCTTGGTCAGCTCCTGGCTAAGAAGACGGGCCAGAGAGGACACCATTGACATCACCATGCCCTCTCCACTTAGAATGCTGTGCTGCCCTAGCAGAGTTAGTCCCCTTCTTTGCCTCTCTCAATTGGAGTTCTTTAGCATACACACCTGTCTACATTTACAGTCCAGGTGCTCTACAGCATGCCTATAAAAGGCCTCCTCCCTGCTTCAAAAAAAAAAAAAAACCTAAGCCTGAAAAATGTCCTTTTGGTTGGTTTCTTCCTGTGGTCTGGTAAGAAACCATTGGTTAGGATGGAATCCTGCTTCCCTACCAGAACTGTACGAAAGTCCCTGCCTGCAAAGTGACCAGACTGGAGGAAAGGGTAGGGAGTAAAGGCAATGGAGATGGGTGGTCCATTTCTGCCCACAATTTTCTCCTTTTACCTCTAGCCCATTCATAGCTGTGGGGTGTGAGTATGGAGGGTGTTGAGGCAGCTTCTGGGTGATCATGTGTGGGCTTTTGGAAAGTTCTGATGACAGAACTGACAGCAGTCTGAGCAAGCTTTCTCTTGCCTTCTAGATGAAAGCACCATAAGTGGGGACCGTGTGGATGGTGGTCGGAAAGTACGGGTAGAGAGCGGCTACTTCTCCCTGGAGAAGGCCAAGCAGGACCTGAGGGCTGAGGAGCAGCTGCCCCCACTACTCTCCCCACCCAGCCCCAGCACCCCACACAGCAGGTATGGTTGTCCTGGATCGCCCTCACAGGAACTCAGCCACCCCCTTCACTCCCCAGGTCTTCCAGCCCCAAGCCGAATGGTCTACAGCATCTGCCCTGCCAGCCTGGGTGAGGCCAGCAGGTCACCTAACCACATGGACTCCAGCAGTGCTGGGGGGTGGGGAACAGAGATACTGGGGAGCACCTTTGCCTTTAAAGCCAGCAGGCAGTATGCCGCCCTGGCCGACGTCCCTAAGGCCATCCGGATCAGCCATCGAGAAGCCTTCCAGGTGGAGAGAAGGCGGTTGGAGCATAGGACTCGGGCCCGGAGCCCTGGCAGGGAAGAGGTGGCCCGTCTATTTGGCAACGAGCGGAGGTAAGGAGGGCACTAGAGGGCTAAAATCATGTATGTACTCACACAAGTGTACTTCAGGAACATGATTTCTATTCAGTGTGTGGAGCATTTCCTCTCTGGGTCCCAGTCTGTGGTACTAGTTCTCAGCTCCTGGCAGCCAGATACAGGACTAAGTGCTGGCTTATGTAGGTTGTGCTTCCCAGATTAGGCCCAGTGTGGCTGAGTCTTAGGCTTCTTGGCCTTCTCTCTTATTAGAGAGAACTTCTATTCTCTGAGAAGACTCAGAGCTGCAGATAGGGACTAGGCCCTCCTCATGCTGACAGTTCTGCAGTTGTCAGAGGGCACTGAAGAGATTCCAAGATACAGGAAAGTGAGGGGGCAGCATAGATCCTTCCCACCAAGATGCAAGAGGCAGCCAGAAAAGCTGCTGTGTGTCTCAGCTGCCACTTTTATAAAACCTCTGGGTTTTGCTGAAAGGCTTCCCACCAGTGGCAGAGATAGAGTACTTACTGCTGGAAAGATAAGGCCCTACCTGCTTTTCTTTTGCCCCAAAGTACCAAGCTTGAGGACTAGGGAATGTTCTACCCGTGAGTCCCCCTCTGATTCTCTACCATATCTCTGAGCTGTGTTTTGTGTCCAGGCCAGGTTTCTTGCTTAACACCAGACAGGTTTCTAAAGATCCATGGCTGCCCCCAGGAGAGTTTAAAAGCACATCTGTGTGCTTTGCTGTGGGTGGGAGCACTGCTTTCATTAGCTTTACAAAGAAGTCCTCTATTCAGAAAGGCAACTCCAGAAATATCTGCAGTGTCTTCCCTGCCCTGAGTGCAGGCTGAAGTTC
The DNA here is from genome assembly GCF_000001635.26 of Mus musculus. NCBI lineage: Eukaryota > Metazoa > Chordata > Mammalia > Rodentia > Muridae > Mus > Mus musculus. The sequence continues at coordinate 59,738,400 of NC_000077.6, forward strand.
AGTCAGGTGTTGAGGGCAGGATGAGATTAGGGAGGACTTTCTCTTGTCCCCTTTTCTCAACTCAGTTAGTTGACACCCAACCCAGCTTGTTTCAAATGGCCTATGGACCCTCAGGAAGACAGTGGACACTAAGTGCTCCCTGGTATTCCATATAATCGTCAATCTTCACAGTCCAACAGTGGCTCAGGAAAGCACCTGTTACTCTTACCCTTGCTTCAAGGATGTGAAAACTTGGGTGACCCCCATCCCTCATGGTGAATAACAGCTAGTGGGTGGGCCTTCAGCAGGAAGTCTCTGATTCTATGATAGGAACCAGCATCAGAGCTCCTGATGTCCTTCTAAAGCATGTGGGTAGCAGAAATGAAAGGTCTTGTTAACCATTAAGGAGGCCTTCAGGGTGGGCAGGGGCAGGTTTGCGCTGGCTGCTGAGCAGGCTAATTCTGATGGTTCCAAAATGGGGTCAACTATGCTTTACGTTTAGTGGCAGGCCAGAGTTAACATTTTGCCCACCTGCTTGGCTAGGCTCCTTGTCAGAGATGTTAATTTTGAATGCATTCTTGTCTACCTGCCTGAGATAGATGCAGTCTCTAGGCTTTGTTCTTGCATGTTCTTCACCACTATGGGGATGATTCTCAGCTGGTGTTGGTGCCTGGACTACTTCTGCACATTAACCCTGTAACTATCCCTTCCTGAATGATCTTGCTGGTTGGTGTTGCTCTTTGAGGACTGCTATCTGAGGCCCAAGTAGTCCACCTGGTGCTGGACTGGATCCTGGTCTCTGATAAGTTAGAGTGACAAGATGCCAGTTACTTTGCATTGAGTTACTGTAGCCAAGACAGACCTGCCACACAGTAAGGAAGTTGAAAACCTCAGGGTTACTTTTGGAAAACTTCAGTAAGCCAGTAAGCAACCCTACCTGAGTACCAGCAGCCCTGAGCTTGGAATTTGCTCTTGAGACTTCTGAGCCTTTGAAGGAGTTCTTATAGGAGGTTCTTAGACCTGTGTCTGCTAAGTGTGGAGATCCTTATAACACTTTTAGTGACTAACAGAAAGCTAATGGAACTCTGACCTCTCCACCTTGTCAGAGTAGCTTGAGTGAAGCTACTCTGTCACCTCTATTGTTTCAGAAACACCAACTTAGCCACAGAGAACTAGCTATATGCAGAGGTTGCCCAAGCTCCTGGTCTCATCATGTCTTGGCAGCATCTCTGTCAAGCAGCTATAGCAAGTCCCCCCAAGCAAGTAGTTTCTCATGCTAACTACTCTGCTTGGAACCCTATAAACCTATATTCCATGGTGCCAGTCTGGCCTGGCACAGCCCTCCTACTATCCTGGGGCCTTGAAGTACTCTAGCCAGATACAGTGCTCTCAGCCCGAGAAGAAACAGCGGCCCTGGGATGGTGGTGTCCAGCTCTTCTGCAGCAGTCTAGCTATACAGGACACCTTGGCTGCACTTAAAAGATTTTCCTCTACCTGGCAGCCAGCAGCTGCTTAGCTCACTGCTTTCCCAGCCAGTCTCCTCACCTCAGCCTCTATAGGCACAGCAAGCTAACCCAGCACCAGTCTTCTAACGACCCCGAGTATGGAGGCAGAACACACACAAGCCCTCCTGAGCCCTGGCTGCCTTTGCCCTCTTACCTCCCTTGAGGAAAGGAACTGTTAAGGAAGATTTGTAGTGACCTCTGAAAAGAGAGGTTCCTGGGTTCTAGGCCATGACTTCCTCTTGCCTATTAGAGATTTTAACTTTCTGAAAGGGACCTTTATCACTTCCTCTCAGCTCCACACCACTGGTTCAGAATGCATGCCACGCCCACGCTCATTGTGAGGGAGTAGGCTGTCCCTAGGAGAGCAGGCCTTAGGTTTGGTGAGAAGAGACCATCCTCCCAGCAGGTTGAAATCAGCTCTCAGAGCCCAGGTAGGCAGCCCAAGTCTTCTGCCTAATCCCTCAAGGGGACTCCTTAGGCTATGTGGTAATTATGGGTTTCCTCTCTTCAGCCATTACCTTGGGGTTTGCTGCTTTAAATCTTAGATAACTTTGATTTATCATGATTTGAATTTTAAAAGCAGTCTTTTTCTGTTCATTCATTTCCCAGCCTTATTTTCTTTCAGGTCTTGCCCTCTCCACCCTCTGCTGTGTTCGCGCCTCCTCCACCTGCTTCGCTTCCATCTCAGCTCCGTCGTCCCAGCCACAGACCGCCTGACAAGGCCGCTGGCCTTTCACATGAAATCAACTGCTTTGTTTTATTTTGATTTTGATTCCTTTTAATGTTAGCAGAAACTGTTAATTCATGGGCTTTTATCTTGCTAAATTTTGAACACCCTACTGTGGGGTGCATTATAACTAGAGGGTGCAATGTTTGCGGAGGTGGTGGTTGTCCTTCATTGTATCTGACTCAGGGAGGTTACCAAGGTGTACCAAGCTGTATGAGTCCAATGTTGGAGCAGGGCCAGTGCAGGCCCAGTGTGGAAAGGTTCTATGGCTGTTCCAGCCCAGCGTGAATGGGGGAAAGTGGAGCTCAAGTAGACTGAATCTGTGCCCTAAGTCCTATCAGTACTGTGTAAGCAGTGCCTCACTTGTTTAACAGAAAGGCTAACACTGGAGCCCAGTGAGGTAGGCCAGGTGTGCAAGCTGACTACAGGAGCCCCTACTGGACTTGAGACGAAGTCCACCTTGGGAACGGGGAGACTCGAGTTCAGCAGCTTCATGTCCTCTTTTGTAGGAGGTCCCAGGTAATTGAGAAATTTGAGGCCTTGGACATTGAAAAAGCAGAGCACATGGAAACCAACATGCTGATTCTGACCACTCCATCAAGTGACACTCGTCAGGGCCGCAGTGAGAGACGGGCCATCCCTAGAAAGCGGGTGAGCTCCAGTGTGGGGCCAAGTGGGGCCTTTGGCAGCATGGCTTGGGTCTGGGGAACACAGTGCCGTACATGTTCTGAGTCCCATACATACCAGGGACATGTTTCTTCTGGGCCTCTACTCTGTTCCTTTCCAGTTAGCCTCTTGAGCATCAGCCTGTCTTCCACATCTCCCTCCTACAGCGTTAGCCTTCTGTGCCACAAGGTGCTTCAATGAGTTTTAGATCCCAGTTGTAACTAGCACAATTTCTTCCCACTGAGGCCACCCAGGAACAAAGCCGAATATGATACCTTTTTCCTTCTTTTGTTTTTGGAGTGGCAAGCTGTACCCTCGTTTCTCTGCTTAGCCTACAAGGTCCATCAGACCTCAGCCGTCCTCCTCCTCCTCCTCCTCCCAGATTCCTCCAGCCTTTTGCCCACCTGCCTCTTCTGTGGCCTGCTGTACCCAAGATCTTCTTTCCAGTTTCTTTGTTGCTCACGAGGTGCCTGCTGTCTGTCTTCTGTAACCTGAGAAGCTGCAAAATTGGGTGGGACCAGTGATAACCAGGCATCCAAAGAAAAGGCTGCTCTACTGACCAAAGCATGCCAGGACATGGGTCATCCCAGAACCTGCTGTGGGGCCTAGACAGCACTGCCCCACTCAAGGAGGGATGAACTACCCAACTTGTTGTCCCCATGCGTGCCCAGGCTGCCTTGAGCTGTACTGATGGGTGGCTGCTCTCTGCCACAGGACTTTGCCAGCGAAGCCCCCACAGCTCCTCTCTCAGATGCTTGTCCCCTGTCTCCACACCGAAGAGCCAAGTCATTGGACAGGAGGTCCACAGAATCCTCCATGACGGTGAGCCCAGGCCACGTGCCAAGTTCTCTGGAGATCTGTGCCACTACCACTGCTGCTTCTGGCCACTCTGGGCTCTGTCCATTTATGTCTTTATGTCCACACTGGCCCTCCCTCTGTACCACCCTTATGCCTGTGAGTGCCCCACCCACTGGTCTGCAACCCATTGGCAACTGACCATTCTTCCCTCTCCTGGGTCCACCAGGACTGGGGGCTGTGTGGCACCCTGAGTAGCAGCACATGGAGGTCTCTGCACAGGCGGCTGCACAAGGCCACTGCGGGTGTAAAGCCCCAACTTGACCTCTACTGTCTTGCTTTTGGTGTTTATTTTTGTGGCACTTTGGAACAGGATCCATGTGGTGTTGACAGTTTGTCCCATTTGAGGGTATGTACAGGAATGAAGCTGCAGACAAAGTTCGGCCTGGTTCCTCAGCACAGCCTACAGCCTTCCAGGAGACGTGGCACACTTACCAGCTCTCATCCCCCAGCCAGAGCAGGTTCTCTATCAGCTCAGCTGGTAGCCACTATTCCTGGCAACCACCAGAGACCCAGAGAGGAACGAGCCACAGGGACCAGCTTCCACCATTCCTTGAGGCAGGCACAACAATGATAACCACAGCAGAAGGTTTAAGAATCTTTCATAGAGCAGCAGCTCAGCAGGCAGTGAGCGGGCCTTCATCCCAAGTCTCCTGAAGCAACAGCTGTGCACCATCAAAAGGGGACTTCCCTTTGTACAGGTCTCAGGGCTGGAGCATGCTAAAGTTTGTCTCCACTGCTGTTGGTTCTTCAAACAATTCTTGTGGAAGGAAGTCTTGTGAAGGAAGCATGGGTTACAGAAGGCTCCACAAAGGGAAGCCTCATCCTTCTTTGTTCAGTTGTGGCATGGCAAGAGCCTGCTGTGGCCTCTCCACAATGGAGCAGGGACTCCCAGGATGCCTGTCCTGGTTGGTGTCACTTCTCTGGATCAATCCCTGTCCTTGGAGTAATCAAAACCAGTTTCTGATCAGGACAGCTGTGGAAGAGACCTAAGAGCACTGGGGACCACAGAAGGGGTAGCTGGGGTCTTCAAAGCCTGTCCTTCCGGGTATACTTGTAGCAAATGAGAACTTTGTCCCCAGCGGAATGCAGGAAGCTCCTCACTAGAGCAGCACCCACTCAGACCTGCTGATGGTCCTGACCTACCTTCCTGTGTAGGGAATAAAACAGAACTTCTTCCTGGTATAAGAGTAACCTTAAAGTTGGACAAGGTTGTTGCTACTGCTTTGTCTACCCCGGACATGGTTTGCCTCTCAGGCTTGTCCTTCTGCAGCCTCAGCTGAAGCCTTTGGATTCCCCTTTCAGCAGGTGTCCCCGTGTACTTAACATGCCTGGGGACTCTCCATCTGGGCCCATGCTATGACCCAAGGCAGAATGAGCAAAGCCCTGAATAAGCCAGGATAGAGACCTTAGACCAGCAGCCAGGCAGCCTGTGCTCCATGGCCCAGGTTTGTCCCTCAACTACTTTCTCAGGGACACATGCCTCTGGGCAAGAGAGTAGGCAGGCTTGTCTGGAAGGTGGTGGAAACTGTTTCTGCTGCTGCTTCATCTACATAGAAACAACCCTGTTAAGCATAGTTGTCCATCACTGGGGAACCCAGATGGTTTCCCTTGAGCTCCTCTCTTTTTTCTTTCTCAGCCTGACCTGCTGAATTTCAAGAAAGGCTGGCTAACCAAGCAGTATGAGGATGGCCAGGTGAGTGTGTGTGTAAGCGCTGAGGCCTGGAGGACTGGGGAGCAGATGCAAGTCCCAGCTTGTCCCTGGTGGGGTTGGTGAGCCCTGATTCATGCTTTTGGCCTGCAGACAACCTACAACATCCTACAGTTCCTGCCTATGATTGCTCCTAAAAATTCTCTTAGAGTCTGTGCTTCCTCAGAGCCTATGGCTGTGGGGTGGCTTGTGTTTCCATGCAAGGCAGCTATACATGGCAGACACATAAGGCTGCAAAACCCTTGTGTTAGACCATCTCATCTTTAAGGGCACCCTAGAATTGTGAATTGTAAATATTAAGTCCAAATAGGAAGAATTTGCAAGCCTCACCTTAGCCAGAAGCACGTTAGGCCCTTGCCTTAGAAGCCTATAGAAACCCAGTCTGCTCTCCTAGCTCCGTTTGCCTTGGGAGACTGTGCCAAAGCATCCCCTCTTCTCCTTCTTCCACCCTATTTAATGCCCTTGCCTTTACCTGAAGACTCAAGTTCCCTTCCTCAGAACGAAGATTGGGACTTTTGCAGGTTAGTTTGTACCTGCTGGCACAGTGTGCTCACACTGGTGTGTCAGCCAAGTGACTGTGCCTCTCAGCACCTTTCACAGCCACCGTTCTGTGTGATGGACCCAGAACTGTCTGCAGTCTCTGCAGTTAGGATGGAGGCCTGCGAAGCACCATCACCAACCACACACTGGGGCACAGAGCTGGCCAAGGCCCACTACTCTCCACTGCCTCATTGCTGCAGTGCATCTAAGCAGGGCCTCCCTGAGGCCATGAGCGCATGGCTGCCTGCCAGAACAGCCCTCTGTTGCCTGCTTTACCTGTATCTCCAGGTGCTAGACTCAGCTGGGGTCAGGGAGGGACGTCAGCTGTGTTTGCAGGGTAGTTGGATGTTTTATCTTTCTCTCCCTTAGTGGAAGAAACACTGGTTTGTCCTGGCAGATCAGAGCCTGAGATACTACAGGGATTCCGTGGCTGAGGAGGTGAGAACACTACAAGGCATAAGTGGCATCTAAAAGTCCAGGGCTGAAGTCTGTGAAAAGGTAGCCTACTGCCTTGGGTGTCATGGTTTCAGTCTACTGGGACAGTACATGCAGATGGGCCAGCTTTGATGGCAGAACTGTTGCCCTCCTCAGATATTATGGTCATTCTCTAAGGACTTGAGTTCGGTATCTTGATGCAGTGGGCTTTGACTACTTTGTTTTCTATATTCTTTTAAGAACAATGAAGTTGGGCTGGAGAGATGGCTCAACAGTTAAGAGCACTGGGTTTTGTAGAGGATCTGGGTTTCTACACCTACATAAAGACTCACTACCATCTGTAACTCGAGTTCCAAGGGATCTGGTGCTCTCTTCTCCACAAGCTCCAGGTACACATGCGATACATAGGCATGCGCACACGCAAAATACTCATACAAGTAAACCTAAAAAATGAAAGAACAATGAAGTTAGCACTCTGGGTGAACTCAGGTCTAGTTTTGTCTTTGGTTTTCAACAAAAAAAAAATTGTGGTAAATTGAGTCACTTATGTCTTGGTTAACTTATGTCTTGCTGTGCCTTGTGGTAGAGGAACTTATATTCAATAAATCATTTTTTGTGTGTACTAGGCCGTGGGGGGAAACACTTGCCATGGGACACTAGTGGGTGTCAGAGGACAGCGTGTGGAGGAGCCAGTTGTCTCATCTCCTACCACACAGCCAGCACTTTACCAAATGAGCCATTTCCTCACCACTCCTAGAAGACCAACCAGAAGGGCTCTTTCCTTCACCTACAACAAAGTCTTTTGAACAACCTGACAAATCTCTGTCCTGCTTTACCCCTGCTAACTCCATCTGGGGTCCTTCAGAATCACCATCCATCCTCACGAACCTCACATTTGCCATTCCATGCTCTTAAGTCGGGGGAGGGGGGTGGAAGGAACAGAATCTCTTGGCTGGTTTATGTATTTAAATTCCTGAGATCGGCCTCCAAGAGGAGGCTGGTGATGAGATAGGCAGGGTACACTTTGAGCAAAGGTAGACCTAGTACTCAAAACTTTCTTTGTGTGTGCCACAGCATGGCCAACGTGTAGGAGTTCTCGCCTTCTCCAGGGATTGAGCTCAGATCGTCAGGCTTAGTCACGAGCATGTTACCTGTTGAAGATACAAGTGTTCAGTGAAATGTGTTGTGAAAGTCAAAACTGCTAGAGCTGTGTTTATATAACACGGATGGCACAAAAGCAGAAGTACATAAAACTGCCAGTGCCTTGACAACAGGCCAGAGTCAGATTATACCAACAGTCAACAGGCTTGTATTGCCCTACAGTTAATGATATTTAAAAACAATAAAATAGGTTCCTGGTATTTTTAAGTTGCAGCATTTGAATGCCATTCTCTATAGTGTTCTTTTTTTTTAACTTTTATTATTACTATGTTCGTGTATGTGCACACGTGTGTGCATGATCTTCTATGTGTGGGTACAAACATGTCACGACTCTCTTGTGGACATCTGAGGGTAATTGTGATGTTGATTCTTTCCTAGTATCTTTAAATGTGTTCTAGGGATGGAACTCAGTTATCAGAACTGTGTAGGGAGCATCTTTGTTGAACATCCCCTTTTTAATGGTCTTTAAGTGGGAAATGTCCATCAGCCATTCAGCTGCATGCCAAAGCCTTACCGAAGAAGTTACTGAGTTACCAACTGAACTTCAAGTAATAGTCCACTTCTTTGTGGACTATTACTTGAAGAGACAGCTGACAGATAAACTCTGGTCACTCAATTTTGAGTTTGGGAGGCATTTTCATGAAAACAAACCAGGAATCTATTTCTTCAAGAACAATTTATTGCCAGTAATGAATAGAGTTTGAACTTTCAAAACAAACAATAAAAAATAGCAATTTGGGTTAGAAAGTTAGATCAGCAGTTAAGAGATCTTGCTGCTCTTATAGTGGACCACATAGGGTTCACAACCCATGTACCTTCAGTTCCAGGGGATCCAGTGCCACCTACTGGCAGGCACTACTCACCCATAATACGCATATAGGCATACAGATAAAACATTCACACATATAAAAAGAAATACTTTCAAAGAATAGCCTAGTCTGGGCACGTGACACATCTATTATTGTTTCTGCTACTCAAGGCACTGAAGCAGAGGAATCACTTGAATCCAAGAATTTGAGACCAACTTATACAGTATTCAGAGACCTTGACTCAAGAAGAGAAAGTGAAAATGTTGGAAGGTTTTGTTCATCATCTTAGCAGCTTCTATTAATCTGCAAGTTCTGCTGGTGACATAGGCAGGGATTGCATAGATTTTGCTCCTGCGGAATGAATTCTATAGACATTTGGTATTGTCTGTGACCAATTATAAAGCTACAGAATAAGCCTGGCAAAAGAGCTGTTGAAAGGATAGAAGAACCCTGATTTCTTTTTTCTTTTTCTTTTTTTTTTTTTTTTTCGAGACAGGGTTTCTCTGTATAGCCCTGGCTGTCCTGGAGCTCACTTTGTAGACCAGGCTGGCCTCGAACTCAGAAATCCGCCTGCCTCTGCCTCCCGAGTGCTGGGATTAAAGTCGTGCGCCACCACGCCCGACTCCCCTGATTTCATTATTAACAGCACAGGACACTCACTTGATAGAACTGCAGATTCCACGCTGCAGTTAAGCTTTAAGACATGACTACTCATCAAGACAGACCAGCCAGCCAAGTCCTTGAAAATTCTCCCTTTCCCATCTCTGTGTTAGATCACTTTCTCTTCATATATGTTAGCCAAAACGGTACCTGGGAAACTGACTGAGAAGCAGAAGAGCCCAGCATCCTCTCCCAGGACAGGTGTAGAGGCTGCAGAAGTGTGAACACTGCCACTCTATAGACAGTGACTGTGGCTGGAGCAGATTTTGATTATTTTTTAATTTTAATTTAAATATGAAGTGGGTTTAGTATGTGATTCAAACTAGCTTTAAACTTGAAGTGCTCTTCTCAAACCTCCCAAGTGCTCAAATTCTAGATGTGAACTGCCATATCCAGCTTTTATTAAAGTTTTTCTTAAGTGAATAATGTTTAAATTTTCTATTTTCAATACAGAAAATATCATCAATAGTTAAACTTAACATAAACAAAATTCTTAAGAGTGTGTCCTAGTCTGTTTTGTTGTTGTTGTTGTTGTGATAAACACAATGGCCTATAGCAGTTTGAAGAAGAAAGGGTTTATTTCACCTTACAGTCTATAGTCCATCACAGAGGGAAGTCAGGTCAGCAGCTGAAGCAGAGACGGGAAGACTGCTACTGCCTTGCTTGCTCTCTATGGCTGGCTTGCTCAGTTTTTTTCTTATACTATCCAGGACCACCTGCCCCAGGGTCAAAATGCCCATGGTGGACTAGGCCCTTCTACACCAAGAAAATGCTCCACCAGCTTGCCCAGAGGCAATCCCTCAATTAAGGTTCTTTTTTTTTTTTTTGACCCTAGTTTATGCCAAGTTGACACAAATCTAACCAGCACAGAGGGTCTTCTTACTTTTTAAGCATGTAGAAGGATTTTAATAAGAAAACATTTGGGGATCACTGTAGAATTTCTTTGGCTAGATACACAGAGAAATGGTGGTATTGACACCCCAAGGGACAGCGCTTGTAGAATGGTCCTGTCTAGTCCTGTAAAGACATCACAGAAGCATGCTCACTCGGGCGTCCTCTCTTCCTGGACCTCCTCACGCCCTCTCATTTTTCTCTGCAGGCAGCTGACCTAGATGGAGAAATTAACTTGTCCACTTGCTATGATGTCACTGAGTATCCAGTCCAGAGAAACTATGGCTTTCAGATACATGTGAGTCTGGGGATGGATGGAGTTGCCAGCAGAGTTATATCTTACCACATGTGGTCAGTGTTCCATCTTCCCTATTAGTGGTGATATCTCTATCCTGTGGCTACTGACCTGTACTCCTGATACATGGTATGGACAAAAAAAAAAAAAAAATGGGTTTCTATATCTTTTCCCCCAAGGCCTTTAAAAGGCTTTGTTGCGGAAATTGTTCTTTTTCTTTTCTTTTTATACTGGAGTGTAGGACCATTGGAAGGATGAAGAGTGTGGAGAATAAAAGATAAGGGCTGCTGGAATCAGGTTAAGGGGCTTCTAGTACATTTGCCTGCTTCAGTGAGGCTTCATAGCTTCATAATGGTTATAGTCAACTGGGTTACTCTCCTTTTATTTGGTATCCATCTCTAAACCTGGGTTCAAGGTTGTTATTTGTTCTTTCTGATGTGGCACTCTGTTCCTTATATCATCTCGTCACTATCACCACCAAATGTGGGGCCTAGGCAGACCACAGTAGCTCTCTAGTCACCCAGAATTCTGGACATGTACTGTGCACCTATGTGGAGGCTGGGCCATTGTTCTCCCTGCTCCCAGCCAGTTTTGTGTCCTGTCCCTAGGGCTAGCCAAGATCTTTGAAGAGAAGAACACATGTGATAGTCTGTCTATGTGCCAGCAAGTAGCAAGTGTGCACTGCCTTGTTTAGGGGACATTTAGTTCACCACTCCCCAAGGTGTGGCCGTATTAGCCTGCCTGTCTCAAGCAGGTCCTATACAACATTCCTCGAAAAATCACCTAGCCTAGCCCTCTTCCTTTTGGGACTTTGTTTATTTTAGAGATGGAGGCAGCAGTCACCCCAATGGGCTGACCACTAATGGTTAGTATTTTTTTGTGTAGACCAAGGAGGGTGAGTTCACCCTCTCAGCCATGACATCTGGCATACGACGGAACTGGATCCAGACCATTATGAAACATGTGCTCCCAGCATCTGCCCCAGATGTGACCAGGTAAGATGAAGGCCTTGCTAATTGCCCTAGGGTACCTGGCATTCCCCGAGGCCTGAGCCCAACTACACTCCAACATGAATTCCTTTCCTCCTGGCCCACTGTCAGCTGGTTCCATGTTCCCTGTGATTCTTTGCTTTTCTTCCTCTGCTGACCTTCCTTACGTTGAGCTGGCCTGATAAGCCACACAGGTCACTCTCATGCCTGTTCTCAGAGTGGAGGTCTTTGTCAGCAGAGTTTAGCCCTCAGACTGGGTTCAGGCTCCACTGTGGGCCTTCGCTGGTAGCTGCACTCTAGCTCTGGGTGGAAGCAGAGTTTTGCTTTATGTCTACTGTAGTTTGCACTGTTGTTTTTCACTTCTTCATTAGAGTCGTACATCTGCCTGGTTGGTAACATAATCGGGAGATACTTCTGTCTCAGGTGGGTCCTGAAGCCCACATTTGAAAACTCTGTTCCCTTGTGTTAATGTGCTATTGTGTGTATTTCTTAGAACATGCAGAATAGAAAGGGGAGGCATTCTATTCTGAAGATTCTAGATCTCCCAGTGTTCATCTTCAGGACAACCCAGAGGCTCCATGTGTGACAAGTCTTACTGTTCTTCACCCAGGTCTCACCTTGAGTACTTTCTGCCTCTCTTGGTTCATGTTGCTGCCAAGTATGGTTTTGGGATCAGAGGTTTCGGTGTATGTTGGCCTGTGACAGCATTGGCTGTACCTATTCTTTCCTCAACGCTCTGTCTGTCTGGCTCTATTTCTTGTTGAATGAGCAGGAAAGGAAGCCTGACCTCCTGTCTTCAGTCCCCTTCCAGGGATTGTTATATGGTCGTTTCTTTACTCGTCAGTAAACAGCATCCTGACTGCTGCAGTACAGGACCAGTGTGGGTCTGCAAGGCCTACTTTTATCCATAAAATAGCCCTCTGTCACTCTTCAAGAACTGTGCTAGGGGGTTAGACAGATGGCTGCTCTTTCAGAGGACCCAGGTTCAAGTCTCTGCACCCACTGAGTTCCAGGAGAGCCAACATCCTTTTCTGGCCCCCATAGACACTGCGTGTACTTGATACACAGATGTACATGCAGGCAAAACACCCATACACATTAAAAAAAAATTTTTTTTTAATTTCTTTTAAAAAAAACTGTTGAAAATGAACAGTGGCCTCCCTACCCCCATGGCTCCTCCAGTCAAGAGAAGAGCCCTATAGCAAAGTGAAAGACACCTGAGCTGCTCTTCTGAGGTGGCATGCAGAGGGAGGGAGGGAGGGTTGAAATGTCTAGGGCTGGTGTCGAGAACACTCACTTGTGCATGTTTATGCTATGTTCCATGGAAGGACTGAGGCCCAAGGCATGAACCTAAAGACCCTGTATCTCTCTCTCGTCCACTGGTCTTCCTGGCTAGAATCTACTTTATAGTTTAATGTGTCTTCAAGCTTATATGATGCCTCTACACCCACTGTTTTTTAGCCTGTGTTGTTCTGTTTGGCCCATCAGAAGGTATTAGAAGCAAGGACAGCAGTGTCAGAGCTCTCTTCTCATTTCTGCCATGTTGTCTATGCTGAGACCGTCTCACATGACTACAGTACTTCTGGGTTGGGACATCCTCCCCCAGGAGCATAACTGTTGAGAAGCATAACTGTCCCTGCTCCCAGGTGTCAGTGTCAACTCCCCACATAGACCTGAGATGTCACCAATTTTCTCAAAATTCCACCAAAAGGTCCACTCAGGGTTGTTTTGGTTTTCCCTGTGCAAGGATCTCACTATATTGCTCAGGTTGGCCTCTCCCTCTGCCATCCTGCCTAGCCTACCATGTGCTGGGTCATATAGACACATTCAACTCATTTTTAGTGGACCGTTGTGAGCTCTTTGGTTTTTACTGCTTGCTTCTATAACAGGTGACCCAAGGGAATCACTTTCTCTTTTGATGTCCCTTTGACAATCTCCTTTGTTGGTCCTGACATAAATACAAGTGCTCCTTGGCTCTTTCCCCTTGGGCCATCCTATCACAAAGTCTGATACTTCTGATTCTGTTACGACTTGGACGAGACCAGGGCTATCTAGCAGTCACTGGGACTTATGCCCAATGAGCCCAGTTAGCCCCTTTCCATAATGCCAATAGTAATGTCTTACCCCTCTCTCCTGCTGGAGTGGAGGCCTCTTCCTTGGGGAAGACTGGGAAGAGACAGCTATCCTTCATGCTAACCAACTCCTGTTGTCTCTGTGTAGTTTGAAGGACTAACAGGATTGATATGCATGGCTGTGCCCCTAGTCACCTCCTTCCTCAAAGTGGTGGGCATTATGCTACCTTCCATCTGATTGTGTGGGCTTACGACTACCTGAGTCACTTGTCCCCTTGACCAACAGATAGTCACAACCTCACTCTGACCTGTCATGCCTGGAGTCAGAGTTAAGTTTTGAAATCAAAATGAGGGTGTCTCCTGTTTATTGAAATCCCTGAGTCCTTCTGAGAAGGGCTAGTTCTCAATCATTCTGTCACTGCATAGTGTAGGGTTGCTTCATAACCAACCTCACCAAGGGTCTGGATAGTGGATAGGCCTGTCTCTCTCCTGGGACTAATAAAAGTCCATTGGCTTTATCCCTGTCATCCATGATAGGACTGCCATGACATTCCCTGCATACAGTGTTACTCCATTTTTAAGGATGAAAACTGAAGTCTCAGGAATAGCGGAGGCTCTTTTCCCTTCCCATCCCCATCAACTAGGTTTGAGTTCTCCAAGGGAGGACCAAGTACATGTGGAGCACTCTTCCATCCACACTCAGAAGGCACTTTGGTGTGTGGGCTGGCTGACCCTGTGACCTTCTAAAGTGTCCAAGCTCCCTGACAGCTCCTGTGTTTCCTTACTGCCCCACAGCTCATTGCCTGAGGGAAAGAATAAAAGCACATCTTTTGAGACCTGCTCAAGGTCAACTGAGAAGCAAGAAGCTGAGCCAGGAGAGCCAGATCCTGAACAAAAGAAGAGCCGTGCTCGAGAGCGGAGGCGGGAGGGTCGCTCCAAGACCTTTGACTGGGCTGAATTCCGCCCTATACAACAGGCCCTGGCTCAAGAAAGGGCCAGCGCTGTTGGGTCTTCTGATTCTGGTGACCCTGGGTGTCTTGAAGCCGAGCCAGGTGAGCTGGAGCGTGAACGAGCTCGACGTCGAGAAGAACGCCGCAAGCGCTTTGGGATGCTGGACACCATTGATGGACCAGGAATGGAGGACACAGCCCTACGTATGGACATCGACCGGAGCCCAGGGCTGCTGGGAACCCCTGACCTCAAGACACAGAATGTCCACGTGGAAATTGAGCAGCGTTGGCATCAAGTGGAGACCACCCCTCTCAGGGAGGAGAAACAGGTGCCCATTGCCCCTCTGCACCTATCCTTGGAGGACAGAAGTGAGCGGCTCTCCACACATGAGCTCACCTCTCTGCTAGAGAAGGAGGTAATGTGGGGCAGCTCCCTCCCTGCATGTAAAAAACTGTTCAATAAAAGCACATATTCTTTGTACTATGGTAAAATAGGGATGTGGCCTGGGGCTATGGTGAGATCCGGTTGAGCAGGCATTAGATGGAGGCATTCTAACATCTTGTATAGAACCATATAAGCTAGCTCTTGTGTTATAGCATAGGATTCTCATCAAATATGTCCAATTATATCTGCACATATATTTATGTCAACAGTGAATTCTGTGACCAAAGAAGTTACAGGATTAATCTTTAAATGCTTCAAAATCCAAAAGACTTTTAGTTGTCACCCTGACACAAGCAGAAAATTCCCTGCCATGAAGTTTTGTTTTTATATAAAATTACTAAATACTATAATATAGTGGGCTGGGGGTATGGTCCCAGTGTTACAGCATCTGCATAATCCATAAAGCCCTGGGGGTTCAATCTCCAGCATGGCAAAACAAAGCAAAATGTTCAAATCACATGTACAAACCATAACATGTCTAAAGTAAAGATGTAACATGGTTGAAGTTCATCCTTATGTTTGGCCTACAATGTATACAGTTACTCCTACAATGTATACAGTTACTCCTACAATGTATACAGTTACTCCAGAATCATTTTAAAAGGAAAACAAGAAACCCTAAAATCTAGAATACTCAAGTGAACTATTTGAGATGTGTGCTCAGCCTGCATAGGGTTGGGTTTTGCCCGTTTTTGAGCATCTTCCTCAGCAGATTTCAGGTGTAGTCTTATGCTCTTTCCGTAACAGCCGATTGAAGTTCTGCCACTTCTGCCTGTTTTGCCTTTGGTTTTGTTTTGTTGACTGTATGAGCCTGATAGATGGTTACTAGCACTTTGGCTTTTCCATTTTCTGTGCCCTTAGGTAAAATGAAATTAAGTAATCTTCTAAACTATCAGAATGAGCCCTCTGGCCTGTAGACTGCATACCGAGGTGTTTGTTTTTCGAGGTAGGGTTTCTTTGTGGAGTTCCTGGCTGTCCTGGAACTCAATCTGTAGACCAGGCTGGCCTTGAATCTACAGAGATCTGCCTGCCTCTGCCTCCCAAGTGCTGGGATTAAAGGCTGTGCCACCAATGCCCAGTGGAATTCTGAATTCTTAACTGAATAATAGTCTGGGGTTCAGTGTTTAACATCCCTCTCCCTCTCATAAACCAGAAATCTAGGGTAGCCCCCATACAGTAGAGCATCAGTAAGGATTTCAGAATTTGGGGGAAGGGTAGATGGTGACTTTGAGTTGAAAAGAGAGCTGGGTGTGGTGGCGCACGCCTTTAATCCCAGCACTCGGGAGACAGAGGCAGGTGGATTTCTGAGTTCAAGGCCAGCCTGGTCTACAGAGTGAGTTCCAGGACAGCCAGGGCTATACAGAGAAACCCTGTCTTGAAAAGAAAATAAGAAAAAAAGAAAAGAGAATGTAGATCAGTTACAGGTTTCCATGTTTAATTTGAGGATATACTAGAACTTTATGTGGGATCTACGCTGTAAACTTGGTCAAATGGGATATTCAGTAGAAACTGAATGTTCTGTAGGACCTGAAAAGGGGACCTACATGCTAGGCCAAGGACCCACCCACAATCTTTCTTCTGATAAAAATGTGCATCGTTCTTTTCTCAATGAAGCACAGCCACCTCCCCAGATAAGAACGTGACACATGGGCCTGCACATTACAACTGCCAACAAATGCAGAAACTTACTGGGCTAGGCAGGGCTTACCTAAAGCAAAAACAGGAAATGTGCACCTTGGCCACCAGAGAAGAGCGATGGTGCTGATGTCGTGCACAGTTCTATATATATGCTGTGTATCCAATGAGATGTCCGATGCCAGTGAACAATCCCCATTGTTGTCAGCTGCTTTTGCTTATTGTCATCATGTTTGTGAAGTATGTGTATGTGTGTTTTCACCAACAGCTGGAGCAGAGCCAGAAAGAAGCCTCGGATCTTCTAGAGCAGAACCGGCTTCTACAGGACCAGTTAAGGGTGGCCCTGGGCAGAGAACAGAGTGCCCGGGAGGGCTATGTGCTGCAGGTAGGGTGGGCAGCTGCCAAGTCAGCAGTGCACTCAGGGGCTTCCATGTGAAAGTTGTGCTCAGGCCCACAGGCTAGGAATGTGCAAACATGGCAAAGCTATGGTCAGTCAACAGAGACCAAGGCTCTTAGTGCCGTGGTCCTTGCTGTTAGGACACTGATTTGGGGAAATATGTCCCAAATCTCTACTACTGAGGATTTTCTTTTGGTTATGAAATCATTTTGTGATCTCTTCTTTGGGCTTTCTAGACATTGTGCTTTTGTGAAAACCCATGTATTTGTATGTCATTTCTCATTGTTTTCACCATAGTGAGATTGGGCCCAATGCACATACTGAAAAAACTGGGCCATACAGCAGGCCAAGTGCCACCTTAGAGCCAACAGCAAGGTAGTATAGAGCTAGAAAATTATACCACCAGCCACCTACCCCCATTCCTTTTTAACTAGTCTAAGTTTCAGGAGGATATATGGCCACCTAGCTAATTTAACCAACCAGGAGCAGGGTAAAAGTGGTGGCAACTAGGTGCTGAGCTGATGGCCCACGGCCAGTGTCCTTCTCCTCAAGGCATCTTCCAGAACTCTGCTGCACTCGGATTCCTAGGGTACCCCTGATGTGGATAGCCTGGGGTGAGGACAGGCGTTGGGCTTCCTAGGACCCACGCTAGCTCTGGGACATGAAGGAGGTGAAATGTTGTCCTGGGTACTGCCATGGTGTTGGGGAACAAAAATGTGACGGAGAATGGAATAGGTTGGTAGAACTGAACTGAAGCTCTCAGCAAAGACCAAAGATAAGGTACTGGTTTAAGATTGCTGTTACGGGCCCAGGTTCTAGTCTCAACTCTTCCCACTGATCCCAGAAGTACACTCCTTTCCATACAGTAGCAGCCTTCTGCCTGTGTAATGTAGAACTTGCTCTCCAAAGACCTTCAGCTTTCAAAGATCTGTAGTCTCTGCCAAGTTGCTCGCTGACATGCCCACACCTTTGTATACTAACCTTAATCTTTGTCATCAAGTTGCTAGTGGACCTGGAGTCCTTCACTCCCCTCAACCAAAGACCTACTTTACCTTCATGGCTATCCCTCACACTGCTGTTGTGTTCTGGCTTATCTTTGTCCCTGATCTGACATTATTGTACCATCTTCCCTTCCAGCCAACTCACTGTTGTCCTACTTCAGACCTTGCCTGGAATTGGCCATGGCCAGGCATCTCCCTTCTACACAGCCCACTCAGAAAGCCTTTAGGGTATTCAGACCATGCCTAATTAAAGGTCATTTTCTTAAGCCTGTTTTGGTTCCATCATACAAGACTTGACTTCATACTTGGTGGTAAAGACACCACTAAGGAGCTTTGCACATTGCTAACTTGTGTATCTATCATGGACCTTCGTGTGCATCTACACTCAATAGCCTTGCTCAGCATGGGGGCAGCTTCCTGCTGAGCCTAATAATACCCATGAGCTTCAAAATGCTTACAGTCAAAAGTGAAAGGGGGAAAGGGGCTTTGCGGGCGCTTGAGGGTTCAGTGATGCAAGCTCGGGGTAGGGTGCTGTGCTAACTGCTGGGAGGGCTGCATGCTTTGGTGAATGTGGTGTGGAACTGGAACCTACCTGAGTGTCACATCTGTGGCTTCCCCACCAGCAGACTGAGGGAGCCTGGGCAGGCCACATTCTAGGTGAGGCTGGCCTGACTTAGCTGTATTGTCTCCTCTTTATACTCATTAGTTCTGTCTCTTGTGTGTCTCTCAGTATGGGGAGTTTTGTGTTTTATTTTGGGTTTTGCATGTTTCACTCTTATTTTGAGCTTTATGAGGGTTTGTTTTATTACATTTTGCTTCATGATCTGCATTCCCCTTGTTCTGTCTTCTTGCAGGTAGAGATTAGTTTTCTCCTTACGGTGGAGGCCTGACTACGCTTTCTAAAGGAAATGTCCAATGTTACTTTGCTGACATCTCTCGAGTAGTTACCTGCCTTCCTTCTCTTCCTGTCACAGAAGGAAGTGACGTCACTTTCTTGTGCCTTAGGCCTTGTGCTGCTTTAAACATGTGGTCTAGAACTGCATACTTTGTTTTGCAAAATCAATTATTTGGTCCTTCAGCCTCTGTTGTACTTCTCAGTGTGTTCCATTATTCAGCTTTATTTGGTTTATTTCTTCTAGACACTGTTCAGTTAGAGCTGTTTTATTGGTGTTTTTGTCCTGTGTTCTGTTTATGTGGAAGCAGCTATATTTACCCAAAACAAAACAAACAAAACCCACATTAATTTGAATTTTTTTCTTTAAATGAAGAAAAAAAGTTGTGCAAAGGATTAAAGGCAAACCCACAAAGGAGCTTTTCTATGATTGATCCTGGCCAGAGGTGTGACACTCAGAACAGGGTGGCCTGAGTGTTACTAACCAGTATTTAATCGGTTTTTTTAAGACTGAAGTGGCCACCTCTCCATCGGGTGCCTGGCAGAGGCTCCATAGAGTCAACCAAGACCTGCAAAGTGAGCTGGAAGCTCAGTGCCGGCGGCAGGAGCTCATCACACAGCAGATTCAGACCCTGAAACACAGCTATGGGGAGGCCAAGGATGCAATCCGCCACCATGAGGCTGAGATTCAGACCCTGCAGACGAGACTTGGTAATGCCGCTGCAGAGCTGGCCATTAAGGAGCAGGCTCTAGCCAAGCTCAAGGGTGAGCTGAAGATGGAGCAGGGCAAGGTTCGTGAGCAGCTGGAGGAATGGCAGCACAGCAAGGCCATGCTGAGTGGCCAGCTGAGGGCCAGTGAGCAGAAACTCAGAAGTACAGAAGCCCGGCTGTTAGAGAAGACACAGGAACTCAGAGACCTGGAAACACAACAGGCATTGCAACGGGATCGACAGAAGGAGGTGCAGAGGCTGCAGGAATGCATTGCTGAGCTCAGCCAACAGCTGGGTACCAGTGAGCAAGCCCAGCGTCTGATGGAGAAGAAGTTAAAGAGGAACTATACATTGTTGCTGGAGAGCTGTGAGCAAGAAAAGCAGGCACTGCTGCAGAACCTGAAGGAAGTAGAGGACAAGGCCAGTGCCTATGAGGATCAGCTACAAGGCCATGTGCAGCAGGTGGAGGCCCTCCAGAAAGAGAAGCTGAGTGAAACGTGCAAAGGCAGTGAGCAGGTACATAAGCTAGAGGAAGAGCTGGAGGCCCGAGAGGCCAGTATCCGCCAGTTAGCCCAGCATGTACAGAGCCTCCATGATGAACGGGATCTCATCAAGCATCAGTTTCAAGAGCTCATGGAACGTGTGGCCACATCCGATGGGGATGTGGCTGAGCTCCAAGAGAAGCTGAGGGGAAAGGAAGTTGACTATCAGAACCTTGAGCACTCACACCACAGGGTCTCTGTCCAGCTACAGAGCGTGCGCACTCTGCTGAGAGAAAAGGAAGAAGAGCTGAAGCACATTAAGGAAACACATGAGAGAGTTCTGGAAAAGAAAGACCAAGACCTCAATGAAGCTTTAGTTAAAATGATTGCCTTGGGCAGCAGCTTAGAGGAAACAGAAATTAAGCTGCAGGAAAAGGAAGAGTGTCTAAGGAGGTTTGTGAGTGATTCTCCAAAGGATGCCAAGGAGCCTCTGAGTACCACAGAGCCAACAGAGGAGGGCAGTGGCATTTTGCCCTTAGGCTCAGTCACCAGAGTATTTCCTGGCTTTCCTCACTCTCAGCCAGAGGATGAAGATCCAAGTGCTGGCCTGGGGGAAGAAGGGAGCAGTGGTAGCCTCAGCAGAGAGGAAAACACCATACTCCCAAAGTCAGCTGATATGCCCGAGAGGGAGGGGCATCTGCAGAGCACATCTAAGTCTGATCCAGGAGCTCCTATAAAAAGGCCAAGAATCAGGTTCTCCACAATCCAGTGTCAAAGATACATACACCCCGAGGGGTGTGCAAAGGCATGGACTAGCAGCACATCATCAGATACCAGCCAGGACCAGTCACCCTCAGAGGATAGTGTGTCCTCAGAAGCTACCCCGAACACACTGCCAGCAGCTGCAGATGCTGAAACCTACATCTCTATAATCCACTCTCTGGAGACGAAGCTCTATGTCACAGAGGAAAAGCTCAAAGACGTAACTGTGAGGCTGGAAAGCCAGCAGGGGCAGAGTCAGGAGGCATTGCTTGCACTGCACCAGCAGTGGGCTGGCACAGAGGCACAGTTGCGAGAGCAGCTCCGTGCCAGCCTGTTACAGGCTAGCGCTCTGGCCTCTCAGCTAGAGCAGGAAAGACAACAGAAGGCCACAAACATTGAACACCACCCTGGGGAGCTGGAAGACTTCCAAGCCAAAAATAGCCAAGCCCTGACATGCTTAGAAAACTGCTGGAAAAAGCTAAGGTCTTTGCCATGGGCTGACCAGGAGGAGGGCCAGGATGCATGTGCAGCCTCCCTGGCTAACATAGAGAGTATGCTTGTGAGTGCCATCAAGGCCCTTCAACCATGGGCTTCCCCTGCAGAGAGCAGGACGCAGGCTGAGCAAGAGAAGGAGCACCCCATAGAAAGTGGTATGGCAGCCCCTGTGCAGCAGCCCTGTCAGCCCATCTTGAATGAGCAG
Organism: Mus musculus; assembly: GCF_000001635.26. Taxonomy (NCBI): domain Eukaryota; kingdom Metazoa; phylum Chordata; class Mammalia; order Rodentia; family Muridae; genus Mus; species Mus musculus. Next base: position 59,759,669 of record NC_000077.6, read on the forward strand.
GAACACAGGAAGCTGCTTTCTGCTCAGATAGTCCTGGAGGCCTCACTCATCAACCAGATAGCTGACTCTCTAAAAAATACCACTTCAGATGTCTATGGTGTTCTCTGTGAGCTTACTCAGTCAGGGGAGTGGCCACTGAAGGAAGAAAGTGCTGCCCCCTCTGCTGGGGCTCCAGTGGAGATCTGGGCCAAGAAGGTACTGGTGAATGGTGAGTTCTGGAGCCAGGTCGAGTCACTAAGTAAACACCTAGGGACACTGGGAGAAGAAACAGCCTGCACATCAGGAGACAGGCAGCAGCATACTCCCCAAAGTCTGGCTGATGCCACATGGATTCGTGCAGAGCTCAGCTATGCCACACAATCAGTAAGAGAATTGTTCCACCATAGGCTGCAGAGCATACAGGAGACCCTACAAGGGACCCAGGCAGCCCTACAGCAGCACAAGTGCATGCTGGGAGAAATCTTGGGAGCCTACCAAACCCCAGACTTTGAAAGAGTAATACAGCAGATCTTAGAAACCCTCAGGCATCCAACTGGCAGGGAGGACCAGGTACAGACATCCTGGGACCAGAACCCATTAGGAGAGATACTGAGGCCAGGCACAGATGGCTCCCAAGAGCCTTTGCAGGCTTTGCATCAGAGCCCTGAAGTCCTTGCTGCCATTCAGGATGAGCTGGCCCAGCAGCTGAGAGAAAAGGCTAGCATCCTTGAGGAGATTTCAGCTGCCTTGCCAGTCCTGCCTCCTACAGAGCCACTTGGGGGTTGCCAGAGGCTTCTGCGGATGTCCCAGCATCTCTCATATGAATCTTGTCTAGAGGGCCTTGGTCAGTATTCTTCATTACTGGTTCAAGATGCAATTATTCAAGCTCAAGTGTGCTATGCAGCATGCAGAATTCGGCTGGAGTATGAAAAAGAGCTGAGATTTTACAAGAAGGCCTGTCAGGAGGCTAAGGGGGCTTCAGGCCAGAAACGTGCACAAGCAGTTGGGGCCCTGAAGGAAGAGTATGAAGAACTTCTCCACAAGCAGAAGAGTGAGTACCAGAAGGTTATCACCCTCATTGAAAAAGAAAACACTGAGCTCAAGGCCAAAGTGAGCCAGATGGACCATCAGCAGAGATGTCTACAAGAAGCAGAAAACAAACACAGTGAGAGCATGTTTGCCCTACAGGGCAGGTATGAAGAGGAGATCAGGTGCATGGTGGAACAGCTGAGCCACACTGAAAATACCCTGCAGGCTGAGCGTAGCCGGGTTCTCAGCCAGCTAGACGCCTCAGTCAAAGACAGGCAGGCCATGGAACAGCATCATGTGCAGCAAATGAAGATGCTGGAGGACAGGTTCCAGCTGAAGGTTCGGGAGCTACAGGCTGTTCATCAGGAGGAATTGAGGGCCTTGCAGGAACACTACATATGGAGCCTGCGGGGAGCCCTCAGCCTCTACCAACCCTCACACCCAGATTCCTCACTGGCCCCTGGGCCATCTGAGCCCAGAGCTGTGCCAGCAGCCAAGGATGAGGCCGAGTCCATGTCCGGGCTGCGAGAACGTATCCAGGAGCTGGAAGCCCAAATGGGTGTCATGCGAGAGGAGCTGGGCCACAAAGAGCTGGAGGGTGATGTGGCCGCCCTGCAGGAGAAGTACCAGCGGGACTTTGAGAGTCTCAAGGTCCTTAGCACAATTTATTTTTCAGAGCCACTTCTCTTTAGTGATGCAAGAAAGGGGACATTCTGTGCAACTGAGGTCTTGGATTTGGGATAAGAGATAGTTCTTAACTTGCATTCAGCTGCTGCTCAAGCAGACCTGAGTAACGTTCTCGTGCGCCTCTATTCCTGACCCAGAAGGGACACTAGCAAGAAAGCATCCCTGTGGGAAAGGAGAGTAGGGTCTTCCCTTGCCTGGCACGGACACCCTTCACCTTCTTACCCTCATAGAACCCCTTCTGACTTCAACGTTGAGGTATCAGTATGAGGACTGCCTCACATCTCACCCACCTGAGTCTTCTCAGAGAGCAGGGTTTGGACATCACCACACAGGGATATTTGTAAAGCGGTGTCAAGGGGTCCTTTCCTATCCTAGCTTCCCAAGGCAGAGTTGGCCTTGTGATGAGCACTGAGTCTGAGCAGGCTTCCCACAGTCTCCCAGGCTGCCTGTCATGCTTCTGGGAACACTCCTTTATCTTAGACTGTACGGTGTGTGACTGCCTAGCCATAATCATGAAAGGTCTTAACCATCTTTTAGAATCCAGAGGTGGTCTAGTAGCTGTGTCTTCATCTTCTTCCCCACTGGAAGGTGGACAGGCCCCAAGGGTGCCTGTTCCAGCTGTCTTTTTGCAGGCCAGTGTTCCTGCCACAGTGTCTGTCACAGCTGTAGCTCATCAGGGCATCTATGACTGTTTCTCAATACGCCGACTCCACACTGAAGGGAATTAATGGGACATTCAGGCTGGAGCTTTTCGTCCTCGCTCCCTCTGTCTGACACAGGACAGGTTGATGATACTTGAGGCACTGGTTCTCAGCATTGTTTTCCTGATTTCTGTCTAGACCTTTAAAAAACATTAAGCATTGTAAGGAAATAGCAAATTGTGTATTAAGTGATCCTGTGGAGAGCATGCACCACCATCACCTGCGTCTCTTTGCAGCTGCAGGAGTCTCCACGGCCTGGCAACTTCATAGTCAGTTAGCAGGCCGTCAGAATGGTTATGAAGAATATGAGAGAATACCTTAGAAATGAAAGGCACAGGTTAAGAGGAGGCTTTGGGCTTGACATGTATGTCTGTGCCCAAGAACTTGAGGCCCTCTGTTGGGCTTGTGGCACAGCTGCACAGCAGACTGTCTTGAGAGCGGAACAGGGAACAGTTTTTCTCTGGGTTTCTGTCCAGATCAGGAAGCCTGGGCTGCTGCCACTGCCTCACACCACTTAACATGAGTCCACATCTTAGTCCCTGAAGAACTTGTTATGATTCTAGAGATGATTTAAAAACTAAAATTTGGAGCTGGAGAGATGGCTCAGCATTTAAAGTACTTAGCAGCAAACATGAGGACAGAGTTTGAATCCTCAGGTATAAATGCTAGGTAGGCACAGTGTGATGTGGTCCCCTTATAATGCTAGCATGAGGCAGATGGCAATGAAGGATTCCCAAAGAAAGAGAGATAGTAAATCTGCAAGCTCTGGGTCCGGTGAGAACTGTATGAGGTGCAAGTGATCAAGGCAGATCAGCATTCAGTGCCAGCCATCAGCCATGGCTTCCGTGAACATATAAACAAATACACACTCAACTTTTTGTTGTTTGTTTGACTGCTTTTTAGAAGGGTTGTTTTTAGTTGTTGTTGCTATTGTTTGATTTTTTTTTTTTTTTTTTGGTTGGTTGGTTAGTTTTTTAGTTTTTTTCAAAACAGTTTCTCTGTGTAGCCCTAGCTTTCCTGGAATTTACTCTGTAGACCAGGCTGACCTCCAACTCACAGAGATCTGCCTGCCTCTGCCTCCCTAGTGTTAAGAGTAAAGTCATGCACCACCACTTTCCAGCACACTCAAAAATTTTAAATTGGTATATAGAGTGACAATTATCAAATGTAATACATTTAACAATGAAACAACCTAGTTGTTAAGGATACATTAGTATCTGTTATAGGAATTTTGAACCCTATCTGCATGTATTCCAAGATGTTCAAATCAAAATAAAACGGAAGAGACTTCCTATAGGGCAGGCATCCATTATATGGACCTTAGAACCTGAAATAAGCCAAAATTTAAAAAAGCACTAATAGACTTCGACAAGCAGAAACTTCCACAGCAAACAGTCTATGATAAGTTCCATTTAAACTGCAGGCACACTAAACAGGCTATGTAGAGAAGGTGACTGGTACAGCACACACACTGCACTCAGCCTCAGAATGGAAGCAGGAATGTAAAGGTGCTGAATAGAGGCTCTTGGAAACGACCCTCAGTAATGTGAGGCTCAGGAAACAATATCAAAGCCTAATGATTGGATGCTTGGTGTTCTTTATTGAATCCAGCAAAATGATGGGGTGGGAACACAGAGTTAGAATAACATTTCTTCAGTTTCTTTAAATCATGAGAAAGCTTGTTTTGCCCAGAAGTGGCTATCACAAGGTTCTAAGGAATGACCCACAGTCAAAGTAGCTGTGAGCTGCAGATGGAACAGGGCATGCACTACTGCTTGGTTGGGGAGGGCAGCCCTAACAGGCCAGGCCTGGGGCTCCATGGCTTTGAGGAATGGGGAATGAGTCCCCCTAGGACTCATTATCTATTCTGCTTGGAAGGTAGTAAGGTTCTCAGTGGGTAGCCTCTGCTCTCCTTTAAAAGAGAGAAGGGAGAAGGCACAGGCTGGCAGTAAAGATGTTGGTTCCGCTCTGGCTCGTGTGAGGACATCCTTGAGGTTTAGAAAACAGCCGAGGCTCCTCAGCTCCCAGAAATCAGCCCTGTTTCCCCAGCCCACAGAAGATGAACCTCACTCTCTCCACCTAGCACATTTGTCCGAGCATATCTGCTACTCTAACCAATATATGTGCTACCTGGTTGTGATGCCACACAGTCCCAGGACAAAGCTACACACAGCCTAGGTACTTGATGCTAGAATCACAAGCCACATCTTGAGACCATATAATTTCCTGAACCAAGCAGGTGGCTACCTTATTTATTACACAGGACAGCCACTTGGAAGCAAAGAAAAACCAATAAGCCCTCTTCCATTCTGCAGGCTACATGTGAGCGAGGCTTTGCCGCCATGGAGGAGACACATCAGAAGAAGATTGAAGACCTACAGAGGCAACACCAGCGGGAGCTAGAGAAGCTGCGGGAGGAAAAAGACCGCCTCCTGGCTGAGGAGACAGCTGCCACCATATCAGGTGGGACTAAGTCCACGAGCACAGGTTTCCCATGTCTTGGGCTGAACCTGTAGTTCACAAGAGGATTGGCCTTAACATTGCTTTTCCCTAAGATTTAACTTCTTAGTGGGTGGTGGTGGGCAGCATCTCTATCCTTGGCCATCCTTAAACTCGCTATGTACATGAGGATAACCTTGAACCCACTCTCCTCCACTCACTTCCCCGTGCTGGAGTAACAGATAAAAGACATGTACCGTCCCACCCTGTGAACGTATTGCTGGAGATTAAACATGGTTCCATGCATGGTACTAGTCCAAATCAGTGCCAGCCATAGCCTTAAGCTTCATTTTGGAGAGAGGTATTTGAAGATTCAAAGTGAGTCAAGGACTAGCTAGAGAAATCTATTGAGAGCCTCCAAACTAAAAGCTAGTGCCCCAGCTATTTGTGACATTGCAGAGATGGTCCCCAATAGGCGTCCCTCACTTGGAGTAATCTTCGACAGAGCATGGATATACTCTAACACAGCCCCTGCAAGTGTTTCTCACCCATGTCATGTTGAAGTTTCAGTGGCTTATGTTAACAGCAGGGGAAAGTGAAGCAGCTCTCAGACACTTAATTTGTAAACTCATGTGTGAAGAGAGCATTGACATTTACCTAATTACTGTAGAGTTTTTCTGATAGCAAATATAACATACCTGTAGCCAGGGGGAATTAGTTTGTGAATTTTTTCAGCCTTTATCTATCCCAGAGAGGGAGTCCTACTGCTGCTGAAATCAGAGTCAACAGGGGACAGACATTACATTAGCCTATCATTGGCCTTGTGGAGGGATAATCTAGTAGAGACACTGCCACTTGTAGCCCTAGATTTTGTTGCTGAAGGTTGGTTATGTCCTTCCTGCAGCCATTGAAGCCATGAAGAATGCTCACCGAGAGGAGATGGAACGAGAGTTAGAGAAGAGCCAGCGGTCTCAGATCAGCAGCATCAATTCAGACATAGAAGCCCTGAGGCGACAGTACCTGTGAGTCACCAACCCTGTGAGAGCCCTGTGGGAGAGGGCTACTTTACCAAGTCTAAGACAGCTTTAAGGATGCTCTTGGGGAGGCGAGGAGACCTTGGTTCTAACGACAACCCACACTACTTTGCTCTCAAGACTGAGCCTTAAGATGCAGATAAACAAATGTAACAAGTGACATTTTAAAATCATAACTTAAGCTAGACATGATGATATTTGTAATCCCAGTACTTAGTAGCCTGAGGCTGGAAGATTGCCACAAATCTGAAGCCAGCCTGGACTGTATATGGAGACCCTATTCTAAAACGAAACAAAGTACTTTGTACTTATTAGGGTTGACTGCAGACATCATCCCCCAATTTGTTTGGACCACTGCTACTATATCAGCACCTTAAAAGGAACCAGGGTCTAGCTGGTGTTTTATGCTTGGTATACCACAGCAGTTTGTGTTAAAAGTAGCCACAGCTGGGCGGTGGTGGCGCACACCTTTAATCCCAGCACTTGGGAGGCAGAGGCAGGTGGATTTCTGAGTTCAAGACCAGCCTGGTCTACAAAGTGAGTTCCAGGACAGCCAGGGCTATACAGAGAAGCCCTGTCTCAGAAAACCAAAAAAAAAAAAAAAAAAAAAGAAGAAAGAAAGAAAGTAGCCACGGTGTTCTAGGATTCTCATGAACTGACTACACACGTAGCACAAAGTGCAGCATGGAAACACCTTGTGACGTTTTCCTCGGTAGGAGTCACTTCGGGGAGGGGACCCTTGGGTTAGTACCAGAAGTATCTATGGATAAGACTTTGCTGAGGTCTCTGGAGTGTTCTGGGGCTAAAAGCAACAACTCAAGAAGTCCAGTGGTCAGGCTTCCTGGACTGGAGGCTCATCTAGAAGGTCCTTCTCGACTCTTCTGGCCATGGGGTGCTGAGAAGAGTCCCTCCAGGACTGGTTTCCTGTTGTGCCGAGTGTCTGTGCTTTGAAATGATACACTGCCCAAGTGGTGCTCTCCACCTATGACCTCTCAGAAACACAGCTCTGCTGTCACACTGGTTCTGCCCCCTAGTAGCATCACCAGTGTGCCAGCTGTGGCTAGCCCAGAAAAGATAGAGTCATTTCTGCAAAGTGTCCCAGACATTCTGTGGGCAGACACTGTGCTATCACTGTCTAGCCGTCCGGGTCCTGCAGTGGGGGCAGGGCTGAGCATCCCCTCTCTCTGCAGGGAGGAGCTGCAGTCAGTGCAGCGGGAGCTGGAAGTCCTTTCAGAGCAGTACTCCCAAAAGTGCCTGGAGAATGCACACCTAGCCCAGGCGCTGGAGGCCGAGCGTCAGGCCCTGCGGCAATGCCAGCGTGAGAACCAGGAGCTCAACGCCCACAACCAGGTAAGGCCAAAAAGCTAAGCCCCACCTTCATTTGGGCTACTGGCCATGATACTACCACATCTGCCCTTCCTGAGACTTAAGAATCTGGTGACTTCTCTGAATCTCTAGTCCTCTAGTTGAAGTATCTCAGAGTTGGGGTCTCTGTCCTGCAGTGCTGGGCTTACTCTCTCACATTTGTTTCTATAAGTCATGTTCTTAAAATTTAGTGCTCCTTAGAAAATTGGGGTTCACTAGAATCCCAGATGAGTGGGATATGATACTGAGTTCAATATAAGCTCTTCTATCAACACCCTATTTTTGCCTGCTCCGTCTGTCATGCTTGCCCTCTGTGCCTTCTCAAACCACACTGCACTGTGGGTGTAACTACTTGGGAGTCACTGAACCACTGCAGTGGCTTGAAGAAGAGCACTTACCAGTCAGAAAGGCGTGAGAAATTGGAGGGACAGAAGTAGAGTAATCTTTGGGAGCTCAAGTGGGAAAAGATAACACTGCCCACAGCAGAACGATTTTAATTTTAAGATCCATGGAATCTTCGCTCTAGAGACACAATTGGCATTTTGCTGCTATGAGTTCTGAATCAGTTCTGAATTCAGCTGACCAAACATAGCAAATGTTCCAGGGAGGAAAACAGTCATTTGCAGTGGACATCTACTATTTTCTTATCCCTCCTCCCTGCATAATACGTTACAGCTAAGGACTTAGGAATTGTGTGGATGGTACTGGGTATTAGACATAATGTAGAGACAGCCTATTGTATATGGGAGGATTATGCAGATATTGTATGCCATTTGTAATGGGACTTGAACATCCACAGAATTTGGTGCCTAATAGAGGTCTCAGAACCAATTTCTGACAGGTTATAAGTCCTCACATAGCCTCACAACCTATATGAACAGCTTTTATGTATCCTTAAATGTCTACCTTAAACATAGCACTGAACATGCACAAGGCTTGGGGGCTCCATTCTTAGGCCTCTGTACGCTACTGGTTAAGAAGTGACCTTCTCTAGTGTCTTATGCAACTGTGTGTGGGGATGGTCACTGTTGTGTTGTGCTGTTGTCCCCCAGGAGCTGAATAACCGCCTGGCTGCGGAGATCACACGGTTGCGGACACTACTGACTGGAGACGGTGGTGGGGAGTCCACTGGGTTGCCTCTCACACAGGGCAAGGATGCCTATGAGTTAGAGGTACTGTAAGAAGCAAGGCACTGCCTTATTCAGGAGCTCCTGGGTCATACTAAAGCTCTTTATCTTAGAGTCATTGAGGGACCAGATTTTAAGAAAAGGCCAGAAGGGTACAGTTCAATAGAAGAATGCCTGCTTACATGCAAAACTCTGGGTTCATCTCTAGCTCTGTAGCAGCTACAAGAAAAGAAAGCTTCAAGCTAACTTTTGAAAGCTATGGGAAGGCCCAAAGTCATTGGTTAGCTGACAAGTACCCTGAGGTCCACAGGCAGAAACAGGGGTCCCTCTAGATGCCATGAGGATCTTCAGGGCTACAGGAATCCTGCTGTTCTCAGATTCTATTATGACTTAACTTCTCGGAGTCCAGGATGTTTGTTTTCAATCACAACAGCTCATTCTGCAGTGGCAAGCACATGTACTCCCAACTGCTTAGGAAGCTGAAGCAAGAGGATTCCAGAGAAGGCTAGAAAGAAAAAGCAAAAGCAAAAAACAACCGTTGAAAGAGGGAGAGAGAAAGGAAAGACTCTAATTCTCACATATTAGAGTTCTCAACATGTGGGTTGAGAGTCCCCCTGGGGCACACGTCAGATATCATACCTATTATATATTTATATTACAATTCATAACAGTAGCAAAATTACAGATATGAAGTAGCAGCAAAATAATTTTATGGTTGAGGGTCAGCACAACATGTATTAAAGGGTTGCAGCATTAGGAAGTTTGAGAACCACCAAATGAGGATGTAGGGCATCCTCAAGAGGACCCCAGTTAGGTTAAGGTTTTCCTTTATAGGTGACTCAGACAAGTGAACAAGAGGAGCTGGCTAGGGTGGGCAGAAATTCCTATAGGAACAGTGTATCTAGACCTTGACAGCTACATCTCCGGGAGCAAGCAAGTCAGTAGTGGGAACTCAGTGTAGTCCTCATGCCTCTGGACTAGCAAGGCTAACAGTATTTTCCCCTTTCCATTTCTGTAGAAGCACTGAGCAGTATTTAAGTCGTGTGTTCTGTTTAGTGTCAGTAAGGGTTGGCTCTCTTCCCCGAAATGTACAAAGCAACTGTCTGCCAGCCATGCTCTGTATATGCAGACTACAGGATACCTGGTTCCTGAGAGTCAGTCCTCATTTTCCCTCTTCTTATAGGTCTTGTTGCGGGTCAAAGAGTCAGAAATCCAGTACCTGAAACAGGAGATCAGCTCCCTCAAGGATGAACTCCAGACAGCCCTGCGGGTAAGGGCCAAGGGTGTGGAGGCAGGACAAAGAGGGGTGAAAGCTGAGAGGTCTGACCAGGTCCTGCTGGGCTCACTTTTTCATGGCAGGACACTCTACAAGATTGCAGTCCTAAAGTCAGGTTCCCTTAAAATACCAGCGTCTGAGCATATGCCTCAGAAGTAGGGCAGTCAGAAGGAAGCCTCTAGTCAGGCGGTGGTGGGTCTGTGTTTCCATGCATTTGGATAGGTACAGTAACACAGAGTGCTATGTGGGTGAAGTGAGGCTTGGTCTGCCATTTAGGCTGGTCTAGTTGGACCCATCTCAAAGGAATTTCTGGAGTCAGAAAGTAATGATGGAATCCTTGGTGTGATCAGGTCACTTAACAAATCTAAAACCTAGAGGCTCTCCCTGACTGACTTCCACAAGGAACTGTTAGACAGTCAGGACCACAGCAGGCTTGCCCCCTGTAGTCATCTACTTCCTGCATCATGTTTTCTTTAGTGTTCAGTCTTTGCCTCAGAGAGGGAGGGTACAGGGCCATTTCCGAGTGAGTCTGACACCCTGTCTGCAGCCGCCACTCACTTGTGCCTTTATCTGTCCAGGATAAGAAGTATGCTAGTGACAAGTACAAAGACATCTACACTGAGCTCAGCATTGCCAAGGCCAAGGCTGACTGCGACATCAGCAGGCTGAAGGAGCAGCTGAAAGCAGCCACAGAGGCACTGGGCGAGAAATCTCCTGAAGGCACTACTGTGTCAGGATATGGTGAGCGATCTGGGTGCTCCTCGTGAAGATGTTTTGGCACTTGAATCAAACCCAAAAAACTGTCTTGAGCCATCCCAAATCTCCTTTAGGCCCACATGCACGGGCTCCCCCGCGAGCTGCTCCTCCCATATCCTGCAGCTCCTTTACACAGAGCTGCTTCCATAGAAACAAGGGGTCATACTATCTGTTTCTGAAAAACTTAAGCAGGTAGGGGGAGTTCTTGCTAGTTCCTTAATCTAAATGTTTAGCCATAAAATCTTTGAGGGCCACAGGCAAGCAGAACAGAAGGAACCTACAGCCTGTTCAAGAACAACAAAACTGACCTGTTTTTGTGCTGGCTGAAAAGATCCAGGCACGGACTGGAGAGATGGCTCAGTAGTTAAGAGCACTGACTGCTCTTCCAGAGGTCCTGAGTTCAAATGGTGGCTCACAACCATCTGTAATGGGGGTCCGATGCCCTCTTCTGGTGTGTCTGAAGACAGCAACAGTGTACTCACATACATGAAATAAATAAATCTTTAAAAAAAAAAAAGAAAAGAAGAAGAAGAAGAATTATTGGAGAAAATATCCAGGTATTGTGCAGCACAGCGGGGAAAGAGGCTGCTGAGCCACGTACTGTTGGATTCTTTCTGATAACTGACGAGTTCATCTTAACTTCATCATGACCCTTTCTTTATAAAAGCCCCGCAAACTGAAAATCTGTTCAAATCCCCTAATATCCCTGTAACTGAACATTCCTTCAGCAAATTCAGGAACAGTATCCATGACAGCATTCAAATGTGCCTGCTGGGACAGTCCTCTGTGTTGCTCATGGGACACAGACACGGCTGTTCTGGAAGGCTGCTGACAACAGCACAGTTTACAGTCTAGCTCACTGTAAAACGGTGATCACCATGGTCACTGGGTAGGAAGCCAAGAAGCTGAGGCATTAGAGGGAGGAAGTGTGTGTTCTTTTGTCCTGCCGTGATAACTAACCTCGGAAGAGTATTCACAGAGTACTGCATCTGTAGACAAGTGCCACACATTGCCGAGTGCTAAGCATCATCCATGGACAGCCGTGCACACAACAGTCCACTCAGCGGTGCAGACTGACTGTGGGAAGACAGGGAGGTGTTTTTATGTTGATGTAAAGAGAATTTTTTGAGATTTGAGTAAACAAGGAAAGCCCCACACCCTGACATACTTTGTGGTATGGCCCAGTGTACACCTTTGTCATTTGTGTTTAAGACATTCTAAGAGCTGTTTTCTTGATGGGTGGATAATGAAAAGAATATGGACTGATTCCTTTTGATACTAGTCCTGTGTCAGAAATCAGCTAGAGATAATGAGGCCAGTTGGTATGCCCAGAAGTCAAGGTCTAATTCCAGAGTAGGAGATCCTATCCTTTGTTAACAGTATTATGTGTGTAGCTTAAACCCCAGTGGGAACCCAGTGCTCCAGTGCTTGGTTGGTTATTGGATTTAGGAAATGTATGGGTGCACTATGCTAGTGAACTCAGAACCTCCCATATGTTCTGTTTGGTTCACAAGATTGTAGAAAGCAAAAGTAATGAGTCTTTTTGTTCCTTCAGACATAATGAAATCTAAAAGCAATCCTGACTTCCTGAAGAAAGACAGATCCTGTGTTACCCGGCAACTCAGAAACATCAGGTCCAAGGTGAGTGAGGTCCAGCTTATAGATGAGGTGGGACTAGATGATGCTGGCAAGATCAAACCCAGTACAGGCACTACAGTGCAGGCCCTAGCCCAGCCATGTAGTCACAATGTTCAGATGATTCTAGTGGCTTCAAGAACCATGTTCCATGTCAGCAGAACCATCTCAGGGCCAGGGCTTCAAGAAGCAAGACATGAAGAGATTCGTGTCTCATACGAATCTTGAGCCTCTCAGAAGGTGGGGTAAATCTGACCTCTTGGCTCCACTGTATGTCTGTTCACTGCACATCTCTGTAATCACACTGACGCTGCCAACCTTGGAGAAATGAAGTCAAGGATCCCAGTGTGCTCTCAGATGGATGTGTCTGGGGGGTGGGGGAGAGGGCCTGGCCAGCGTGCTGCATTTAGAACTGATTGTGTGTGTGTCTTATTTTTTGCTCTTTCCTCTGACAGTCCGTAATTGAGCAGGTCTCATGGGATAACTGAGTCGCGCCCGCTTCCAAGTCCCCTGTCGTATAGGTAAACCACTTCTCACTCTGCCCACTGCCCTCACAGGCGGCTCTGCATGCACTCTCACACCTCCATAGCACATCTCTATGTAATTATCTTCACTCATCTTTCTCTGACAAACACACACCCAGTCTACATGAGATCTCAATAACTGTCCTGGAAGTTGGCACTCTAACCTCTCCACAGAGCTGAGCCTGCCCAAGGCCTCCTCATCTTGACGGGTGGGCACAATCCAGCATGCATACTGGGTGACTTGCACGACACTGAGCTCCTGTCTCCTGTCTTGGAAACAAATTGCAGGGAGATAGTAGATACCCACTGAGTCTGGCAAGCACTGCACTCTCATGAAAGACCTCAGATAACCAGGTGGTAACAAGGCTGTTTTGGGGAGACCCCTGCAGATAGCCAGGTGGTAACAAGGCTGTTTTGGGGAGACCCCTGCAGATAGCCAGGTGGTAACAAGGCTGTTTTGGGGAGACCCCTGCAGATAGCCAGGGGGTAACAAGGCTGTTTTGGGGAGACCCCTGCAGATAGCCAGGGGGTAACAAGGCTGTTTTGGGGAGACCCCTGCAGATAGCCAGGGGGTAACAAGGCTTTTTTGGGGAGACCCTGCAGATAGCCAGGGGGTAACAAGGCTGTTTTGGGGAGACCCCTGCAGATAGAACAGATCCCAGTTGTGCTGTTCTGTGTGGAACTGATCAATACTGCATGGGTAGAGTCTTAGAAATTATTTTGTTCCTAAAGGCCTGTCAACCATTCACACAGGGATAAACACGACCTGCTTTTGTTTTTCATGCAATACAAAAGTGTGTCTCCCCGTAGAAGGTAGTAGAGTTGGCCATGTGGAGTTCAGTGCCAGGAATGTTGTGCCCCAAGGATACATGTTGACCTTTTTTATACAGTGATAACAGCTTAAGGGCCCTGGCCTGGTTGGTCCCACCGGCAGTAAGTACCCAGGCGTGCCAGTTCCTACTCTACATGAGTCTCTCTACCTTCCAGCAAGACAGAAGCCAGCAAGGGCAATCAGCTTGAACTTAGAGGAAACAAGGTTGCCTTAGAGAAGAGTATTGAAAAAGCCCAAGGATTTTAACATTGGCTTTTTTAACTAATCTGTTTTGTTTTCTAGTTCCAAGCTAACTTATATGCTAATGTGGTTTAAGCATATTGGAGACTACTTTCTCCAACCTAAGGTTAAACTCAGCTCTTGCCCAGAAGCCCTCAGAAAGCACAGTGGTCACTATGAACAAGTGGCTTTTGGGTCAGAATAAGAAAGGATATCCAGGGATGGGCACCATGAAGAAGATATGTAATGAGGTGTGCCATCTACTTGTGAACTTGTGGGGATACCCAGCACACGGCTCAGTAACAAGGGACTGGGTAGTGGTAATGCTAGGAACAGGGAGGCTCTGTTCTAGCAAGATCCCTATGGCAAAGACAGCCTTGAGAGCCATGGAGGGCTCTTGTACTAAGCAGGGTCACTAGTCACACAGTGCTAGAGTAGCTCTGTGTTCTTGGAGTCACTAGAGCCCTGGTAGGTGGGAAAGGACATTGGTTTCCAGAGGACACCTGACCCTCAGAACAAGCAGGAGGGCAGAGACCTTGAGCTGTTTCTCACGTGATTTTTCAGGATTTGCATGGGGACCCAGTTCCATTGTTGTGCTCTGTGTCCAACCTCAGCACACGCATGCACAAAGTGGGGCCCGAGATGGCAGTGCATGTGTGCTGCCTTTGTGCGCTTGGAGCGTCCCAGGAGCCCTGTTAAGAGAGAGACCTGTGCTGGGTCGTGATTGGGACCTCCCTCACATGCTGTATCATCTCCTGCCTTGGTCAGCTTGCACAGCAGCAGCATGGCCTCTTGAGATCCATAGCAGAGAGGATTCTCCTCGGTGTGATCATGGGATGGGTGTGGAAGGCTGAGCCCTGAAGGTAACTGGCTGCACCTGAGGCCAGAAACCTCAGAGAAATGACACTTCTCAGGGTTCACCTCTAAGGGACAGTAGGTCTTGAATGCTCTGTCCTGAGAATGGTAGTGAGTACAGTGAGTAGGCTCACACTTCCTCTGGGCATCCATTGCCATGTAGGGCCACTATGGCCATTCAGAGCCTGCTCCTTCCACATGAGGATTTTCCTCCATCCAGCACATGGAACCCAGTCCTAGAGCACATTCTGTCCAACCAAAGGAGTCTCAGGACGCCTGATAATAAAGCCTCAGCTAGAACAGAACATTTACGGCAGTGCCAAAACCCCACTCCCCGGGGGTGCTTGGTTTGGCCAGTTGCTGAGTGGTAAGCCAAAAGACCTCTGTAACATCTTTTGGAAGTCTGGCTGACATGGAACTACCTGAACTCTGGAGGTGAGACTTCAAAGATACCTTGAAGCAGGTGTTGGTCACACTGTTCACACACATGATCTGTTAGTAAAAAAGACAGTGTGTACTCACTCAAGCACAGCCTTAGCTATGTGATAGCCTAACTCAAAAAACGAAAGTTATTACGGGGAATCTGATGATAAGGACACTAACCGCAGCACAGTTCCTTCTTCATACCCTGCAGGAGGCTGGGCCTCAACCTTGTGGAGCACTGACTGCCCCTCTCCTAATATAACCTGTGTTTACAGCGAGGCTGAGCCTGACAAGGTTGATTGCCAACAAGAATCAAGGTTGACCTGACCATGCTAAAAATATGTTGATTGCCAGTTCTCTAAGAACTGGAGTTCCTTTTTTCTTCCAGAAATGAAAACTTAGGGGAAGAGGAAAGATATTTAAGAGAAATGTGGTAAATATTCTGTTCCCCAGTTAGTAAAATGTTTTTTGCCTTAAAAAACAATACCAAGATCACAGGAGTTAAGTCATGCGTGTGTGTGTGTGTGTGTATATGTGTATGTGTGTGTAATGTGTTGATAGCTCTATCTGGTGGTCTGTTGGGGATTCCCCTTGTCTTAAAGCAGTAAGTTCATAAAGACAAAGGAATGAGACATGCACATTCCATATATAGGAAGAATGATAGGTGCCCAGGTTTCCAGTCCTCCACCCAAGTGTTTCGTGGTTTTGTCTGAAGAACCAACCCTAAGCTAGAACTGAGCTATGACACATGGTCTTGTTTCTCTTTATTATTTTCCCCTTTCTCACCCAAGTACATTTTTACAGGAAAAAGCAAATCCCAGTCACACTACTTCTCCAGGGATTCTCTCAGGGCTTCTGCCCTCGCATGCCCACTAATCTCAGGATCCCTCGCCTGCACCTGCTACTGAAGCCCACTACGCCTGCTGCACCAACACCTAACTGCTCCTTCCTCTCTGTCTCCACCAGAGTCTGAAGGAAGGCCTGACGGTGCAGGAGCGCTTGAAGCTCTTTGAATCCAGGGACTTGAAGAAAGATTAGCTGCATCCATTCCACTGACACATCCTTCCCAGCTGGTGGCAGCACAAGCCAAGCGTGGTTTTCATCTTCACCTGTGCATCTCATTGTTGCTGTCATTAACTGTGGGGATGGATGCATGAGAGACTGCTGTGGGGTGCTTGCTCCAGTCCCTCCCTGTCAATTCCAACTTCCTGTTGTCTTTATCACAGCTTTTTTCCCATGGTATTCTCAGATTAGTCACGCGCAAGCAGTAGAGTGGGACGGTTTCCCCGCTGATACCTGAGCAGCCCCCTTGTCCTCCCAGCACACTCACTGTCAGTATTAAGGCACAGCAGCCTGTTAATAAGCTAGCCCTGCCTCAGAGTGCACATGTGGGGACCTGCCAGTGGCTCTGCTCTGCCGCACACAGCGGAGCACCACCCTTGATGGTCAGAGCAGAGCCACCGAATGTTGTAGGCTGGCCTGATTTCTGAGGGGCCTAGGAAAGTGTCCAGCCTGGCCCACTTCCTTTTGATGTGGGAGGGGGACAGCATTTTGTACCTGGCCACTGATGCAGCTTAGAACCATACCCAGATAATCCGGCAAATCCTTCACAACCTGGAAAATGTTGAAAGCAACCATTCCTATTTTGGTTTTTTATTAAATCTTGCACAAAAGCCCCGGCCCCTCTCATTCCTTCCTCCGCTCGTGCCTCCCTTGCTGTGCTAATCCTGGTCTTCTGGTGGCCCGGAAGAGTGACTTGCAGCCTGAAGCTTCAGACTTGTCAAGTGTGATGGGTCCTCAAAGTCCTCTGGAGGGGAACATTGCTGGGGTTTAATCTGTCTGAAAAGAAGCTGCCATGCTGCTTGGCAGGGTGAGGAGAAGCCCGTGTGCAAAGACAGACTGTCAGGACTGGTGATAGCAGCAGTGTGTGCTCAGGACCCTCGTTAGTCTGGGCTCTGGAAGGGTCCCTTGAATTGTCTGCTTCTCATGGAGCCATTGACAGGGAGCCTGTGCTAACTCTGCTTTTCTAGCTGAACAGGACCTGAAACTACCCAAAGCAGTCTGCAGCATTTTCTTTAAAAAACAAACCAACAAAAACATTTTTCTCTATTCTCATAAGAAAACATTCATACTGTAAGATGCAGCACACAGGAGTCCCCATGTCAGATGGGAGAGGCAATAGCCTCATAGCTAGATATGCGATCTGGCTTCTTAGTCCTGGCTTGTTAGTGTTAAGTGGGTCAGATGGATGGTCTCTGAGCGTACAAATTCAACTCATGAGTCCCCTAAAGGTTCTACATGAGTTGACGTACAAGGTCTAGCTGGCCTAATAGACAGGCAGGTCGAAACTTCAAGATAACGGATTTGTTACATACCAAAGTGTGCCACTGACCAGCAGGCAAGCCCTGGGCTCCCCTTTTCACACGTTTTTAAGTTCCACTCTGGCACATGCTCAGTGGTCATTTATGTTTTCAGCATTATGGGCAAGTCAGACCTGTTAAAACAAGCTTTGAGCTCAGAGTGGGCTAGCCTTCAGGAGCCTGGGGTTGTGCGTTGAGGACTCCTGTTCTCTCATACGGTTTCCTTGCAGCTATCCTGCTGCCCTTGGGACCCTCTGGCCCCATTGCATTATCTTCCTGCCTTGTGCTTCCTGGGATGCTACAAAGAGCCTGCGGAAGATGCCAAGCCTACCATTCAAAAGGACACTTGATCTTTTGCTCTTCACCTCAGAATCCTAGGATATGAACTTTGCTGAAGGTACAAGTACCTACATGTCAGAGGCAAGGGCTGGGAGACAGGCACGCTGCACCCATCTAATCTGTCACTCAGGGCTCCTACTGCAGGCTCGTTTTTGCTGTGATAGAGCACACACTGCTCTAGGGCTTGTTTCACGTGTGGGTATCTGGTATGTTGGCCAAATGCTGAACTGGCAGACATTCCTGGATCATCCCCCACTGTCTACGCCAGTCTGAGCAGTAACATGTGCAGGATCAGGGTGCATCTTGATTTTCTTGATGGTGACTTCTGGCAAAAATGAACCAAACAAGAAGTTGGTCTTCCTGAGTCCCTGAACTGCCGGCCCACTGCAGCAGTTTATTTTAGACTGCCACATGTCTTCTGTCCATTCCCTTCCCTCACTCCCTGAGCCAGGTTCACTTTTGCCTGACCCCTCTACAGGCTTCCCATTCCCTGGAAAGAAGTTGAAGTTGGTGTGTTCAGAGAAGAGGTATGGAATGTGCAAATGGAGTTGGTTCAGGCATATGTAAAAGAGGATGCTTGGCTGAGAATGGGTAGTGTAGATCAAGAAGTCACAGGCTGCTCCCAGTACAGTCAGTCAGTGGCATGCTTTCTTTTACACATTTGTGGTCTACCAGCATCTACAAGCAAACTACCATTACAGGGAACATACCATTTGACAGTGAATGTAAATATATGCTTAAATTACATCTTGCAAGCCTGGCATGGTGGTGCACGCCTTTAATCCCAGCACTCGGGAGGCAGAGGCAGGCAGATTTCTGAGTTCGAGGCCAGCCTGGTCTACAAAGTTAGTTCCAGGACAGCCAGGGCTATACAGAGAAACCCTGTCTCAAAAAAAAAAAACAAAAACAAAAACAAAAAAAAACAAAAAAAAAAAACTTCATCTTTGCACGTGTGATGCCGAGCACATCTGCCACACAGGGCTACTGGCTGCACCTTTTCCAGTATGGTTGTGGCCACAATGCCACAATAATAGGAGGCCAGAGCCCCATGAAGTAGGGAGTCCCCAGAGGGAAGAACGCTAGGAATGTGTGCATTCACTGAGTGTAAACAAAGGTCAGAGTTGGCAAACTCCATTGGATCTAGCAGAACACTGAACTGGGCGCACTCACTCATGTCTGTACTCCTACCACCTGACGCTCCAAAGTACAAGGTCAGTCTGGGCTACATAGCAAGACTATCTCACATACAGGTGGGCTAAGGGCATGGATATAAAATATATAAAATTTGGGGTTCAACTACAGCACTACAGAGAGCACACTTGTGGTCTTTGGAACATTTGTCCAAAGGGAGCCTGAGAGATTTGACTAGGAAACAAATGGGTATGAAAGATATTTGAAGGAATGTGTACTACTGTTAACCTCTCTACAGGGGGAGATGGTGCGCTGACTTCTTTCTACCCTGGAACTGCAGAGAAAGCACCGCCTCACTGCTGCCACCTAGCTGGCGCCGAGGGAAGTAGCTGGCTAGCACACAGCCTGCACTGTTGGGTGTGAACCAGGGCATCAGCTTAGTTAGATTCCTGCAGGCCTGCCCCACACACCTGACCTCCAACTAAGCCTGGCTCTCAAAGACAGGCTGGATAAGCACCCAGAGGCCCTATGCAGCCTTCCCACTCATGCCATACTCCATGTAAGTAAGCCAGTGCAAGCTGCACACCAAAGTCTGCTGGCAGCTACAGGGACAACAGTAACACCCAAACCCCAGACTCTGCTAGTGGAGAGTCAGTAGTTACCTCTTGGCCAGCGGAGGGTTAGCTGTTCATGCTATGCTGTAAAGATGACATCACCTAGTAAGCTACTTAGAGGCTATCAGTGTAGGGACTCATACAGCCTTTCTCATTAGAGCTCCCAGCATACATACAGGACAGCCTATGGCCTGCACTTCACTTGCTCAGCCTTTCCTGTATATCAGAGCAAGCAATATTAAGTATTTCTAAGGCATGGTGCAGGAACTTTTGTGCAAAGTTTGTGTGAGTTTTAAAATACCCCTTTTGAAGGTATGTAAAGGCAGTGTTCAGTGCAAACCCCTCTCAAATGTCAAGACCATTAGTTGGCGAGGCATGGTAGCACACACATTTAATTAGCACTTGGGAGGCAGAGAAGCAGGCTAAGTTCAAGACCAACCTGGTCTACATAGAGAGTTCTAAAAGATTTACACAGTAAAAACTGCCTAAAAATTAAACAACAAAAAAGACTATGTTAATAAGTAATGCCTTTTAAAGTTTTGGTTACTCAACAGACTCTGAAGATATCCTTGCCCACACTCACAGCAAGCTCTGATTCTTGTTTAAAGTATTCTGTGAGACTTGCATAGAGCCACTCAAGGAAAACCAGTACTATGAGGGACTCTTGGCACCTTGCCCTCAGGTTTCTCGGGGTGTTTTTCTTAGGGGAACTGGCTGGAGCATACGCTGCTTCAGGTCCAGGAGCCTAGCTCTAACAGCGGGGCTGGACTTGAGTGCAGAGCAGCCCAGCTACCCATATCTCTAGCGACCTCACTGTATATAGCATGAGACTCCAGGTAGCTCCATGACTGTATTTCTGTACTGGTAAGGAGGTAGCCCATCAGTAGAGTTAAAAGTGGGACAGTCCAAAACTAAAGGACTTCAGGGCCTCTCCAGTTTCGCATGGGTCACAGGTCAGCCTGGAGCAGCTTCCATTGTGGGGCAGGACCTCATTGCTGGCATTTGCCATAAAGAGATACCACTGTTAAGAATCCTAGCCACACAAGCCCACTCCAGCTTGCCACAGCTGACATGCCATTGGCTCATCTCTCCTTTACAAGGTAGTCAGACCACACATCTAATTTTATTTGAGCAAGCTATAGATTGTAAAGAACACTAAATTCACTATTATGTTTTGTTTCTATCACAAACTTTGATATAAATGAATTTTAAATCATTTTAAGATTTACCTTTGATATTAATGCTTTAATTCCAGGATCCAAAACCAGTTCTGTGGTTACTAACTAATGTGGCTTCATGCAGGTTTGCTGTGTAGAATATTAAGAACCGCAGTCACAGTGGCTCCTTGACAATCAGAACTCTAGGTGACCTTCCATTACTGCTGCTTGACTGGGGGTGGGGTGCGTGTTTGTGAACAGGGCGCCTGGCAGGGCCTCTTATATCTCGACAGAAACAGGCTTGTACTAACTCACCTGCTATTTAGGTATTTTGTCAGAACAAAATAGTCAATCCAGCTGCCAACTAAAAATTACATGTAGAAGGTAATGGAGCCTCACTGAGCCAGAGAGGCTTCAAGCACAGCTTCTCAGAGCCAGTTCAGGCCTCTGTGTGTATGCACAGGGTGTGGCTTCCTGCAGACAACATGTCCCCCAACTCCTCATTCCAAGATCTTATGGTTCAGTGTAAGGCATTTCCTACAAAGTTTGTGGTCAGGTTCGCTATAATTGAAATGTTAATTTGTAGAAATATTTATTCCTTTGTGTGACAAGCTAGAGTCCTTGGCTGTAGCTCACCATTTTTACTGTGTAAATACTGCTTGGTTTTACATGAACTGTATCATAATAAACTATTTTTGCATTGCCCTCTGCATGCATATGGCTGCTGACTTTGCCAGTCAAAGAGCAGAACCTAAAGCCCTGAGTTGTAAAGGTACTAGAGACCAGAATGGGATAGATAGAACCTGCTGCTCTCTCTACAATGGTCCTCTGAGTTGTTTTCAGGATATTTACATTAGATTTCACATTAAAAGGGATATTTTACATTTTCACATATAAGCCATAATATTTTGTGTCTAAAGTCTTTGGTACTTTGGACTTGGTATAGAAACTTCAAGGGTTAGTTAAAACAACAGCAAAAATTCTGAAGGGGATTCCTTCATTAATCAAGATACTATAACTCTTCATTGTAGCTGTCTTGTGTTTTTATTTCTGTGGTGCTGGAGTTGGAGCCCAGGGCCTCAGGCATGCTAAGCAGTGCCTCTACCACGTGAGCTTATGGAGTTACTGCTCAGACTGGCCGCCGCCTCTCTAGTTCAGTGAGTACTAGTGTGCACCACTATAGCTGGCCTGTCCTTCATGGATTTACTTGTGATATAATTCTGTCTCATTTTTTGTTTTGTTTCAAAGCATCATAACCTAAAAAAAGACAACCCAAAATAACAGTGTTCCCTAATTGTGGAATATCCTTGATGGTTCTATTTCATTTTTTGTTCATTAAGCTTAGAATAATAAAATTGGCCAGACAAATGGCTACCAACCTGGTGATTCCAGCACACGAGGGGCTCAGGTCAGAGGATTCAGTTTGAGGCCAGCCTGGGTTACACAGCAAAATCCTGTCTGTCCTCATAGTCTCCCAAAAGGTAAGATAATAACTGGGTTTTTCACTATTGTCACAAACCTTATAATGAAAGTATGTGGAACTGACTAGAAATACAAAAATTGTTTCTACTAATGAGAAATCAACGTAAGTTTTTTATGAAACAGCAAAACAAAGATATAAAAAGAAAAGAATAAATACTTTTAGTATGTTATTGCAGAAGTTTAGGGACCTTTCAATAGCTTTTTGTCCATTAAAAACTATTATAAACAAATGTACTCAAAAAAGAAAAGCTTTGGGAACTGACCTGATAGGATCTGTCATTTTAGCGCATTTCTTTTCTTTTTTAGGGTTAGTTAAAGGAGGGAAGAGGCTGCTGGGAACATGTAGAGGCTGGGGGGGGGGGGGGGAGGAAGAGGAAGGGGCCAGAGAGAGGAAAGGGTCAGAGTGTTTTAGCACATTTTCTTGAAATCAGTGAGTGCAATTTAAAATTAGTTGGCAAGCCGAACAGTAGTATTCTTTTATGGTTAAAATTGGTTCAAAAAATTGTTCAAAAAAATCAAAAACCATGAAAAGAAAAGAATCACCCTTCCCAGCCAGCTTATCATACTCAGTAATGAAAGACAGGCTATTTCCATTCAGTATGGTACACAGGATCTAGCTAAAGTCTCGTGAGAAAGAGGCACTGACTGAAAGGGAACAAATACAATTGTTCCTTTTAAAGGAAGTCTGCTGGACAAACAGCTGAGGAGCACATTAACATATCAGAGGGAGGCTGGTCAGCTCTTCCAGCATCCCTCAGTACCTGTGGCTCCTCCCAGCTCTTCTCACCACGCTCCCTACCCCAAAATTTTCCTTCCCAGAGCTGGATTCCACACTTTGCTTCCTAAAGCCTGATCCCTACTTAACTCGGCCATTTTGGCTACATGAATCCTTTGGTCTCGGGCCACCACCTGTTTTGGTCAGGAGCTCCTCTCTCGCTCTCCTCTCGGGGTCCAGTTTAGTCCGCAGGCCATTCTTGGCCTGGTTCTCCTCCTCCATATTTTAGGCATGTCCTCCTCTTTTTTTTTTTTCTCTTTTTCACTTTTTCATTCAGTTAGCACTACTAAATTTAGCAAGTTAGGATACAAGGCTCAGTTGTATTTCCACACAGTAGTTCTGAAGACTGGAACAAATTAAGTAATTCCATTTACAGTAACATGAGTAATAAATCATACTACAAACACTGCTGTGAGATGGATACTCCAGTCAAGTGAACAAAAATCAAACCAGATGGAAAATACTTAGGACCATCAACACCAAGATTAGAAGGTCAGAAATCCTTCAAAAGTCAGGACGGGAAAGCAAAGCAAAACAAGACAAAAACCGTTAAAACACCAAAAAGACTTAGTTCTGTAGACTACCTTAAGAGAAAATGCAAGTATGTATAGAATAAGTGTATTGAACAGCTAAGGGCACTACTGGAAAATCAGACCCAAAGATAGGAAAAGAGGAGAGGGGGAAACATGCAGTTCACACTGGGCACCGTTAATCATCCAGACCTCCAGCTTCCACTTCAAATCCCATCTCCTCATTGGCCAGCCCTACTGCTCAGCTAGAAGCAATCTCTTATCTTCCTAAGGTGTTTTTCTTTCACTCTTGTGATTCCAAGAACGTAGCTGCTGCTTTATGAGTGTACGTATATGCCTCAACTCTTTAATGTTTACATGCCTTGGATCTCTTAGCTGCCCAATAAATTTTTGAGTAAACAACAAAAAGCCTACAAGCATTGAGAAATTAAAGATGAAGCCATATATATATAAGGAACAGAAAATTCAAGATGATAACCCCACTTGGTCTACAGATTCAACATCATATCTATCAAAGCCCTAGACACCTTTTAATTTTTGCCAGTGATGATTGATCATTTTAAGATTCACACAGGGATATAAGAGGATAAGAATGTGTTGGAAACAGAGGGTTCGTTTTGCCAGTTCTCAAAACAGAATTCATCTAAGCAGCTGCGGGCATTACCACGGTGAGACAATACACAGTCATTAAAATGAATGGTCAGTTGATTTTCAGCAAAGGTTTTCATACCACTTGTTAGGGAAATCATCTTAATGGTGCTGATACAAGAGGGGTGGATGTCCACGTGCACTGTGCCCTACCTCACAGCTCTCAGAAGTGGGTGTGACGGTACATACTGTAACCCAGTGCTCACGGTGATGGTACTTCATCAGTCTTCACACATTTCTGTACAAACAAAGCTCCTCTACTGAGGGTAACCATATATGAATGCAGCAGGCTAAGGTAGACATGCAGCAGCTCATACTTGAAAATATTTATTGAAATATGCCACAAGTTAAGGGTCTCCGTTTCTGTTCAATCTTTTGGAAAATCAACATCAAGTTTACTTGTCTAACACTAAGTAAAAGGAACGTTAAAAAGTGTGAAAACATGGGATTGAGGACCTGAGGAAGAGAGGCTAAGGGTGGCCCAAGAAGGGGATATCAGGACTTGTTACTCCAACATGCTCCCCCCACTCTCCCTTCCTCTTTCCTTTCCTTAAAAAAAAAAAAAAAGAAAAAAAAAGTGCGAAAACAGCAGGGTCTGGTGGTGCACGCCTTTAATCCCAGTGCTTGAAGCAAACCCGGCAGATCTCTGAACTGAAGACTAGCCTAGACTACATAGTGAGTTCCAGGTTAGCCAGGGCTACAGAGTGAGACCCTCCCCACCTCCTTCCACCCCCACCCCCCAAAAAAATGTTTTTAAGTGAGAAAACATGCATTGCACAGTGTCTGCTGTTAAGTTAAAGGACAGACACGTCAGGAGCCGCATGGAGTTTGTCGTGCACACAAGCATGAACAATGACAAAATGCAACTCATGTCACAGATGTGCGCGAGAAGCTGTTCCTCCGACTCCTGTCAGTGCCCAGCAGAGCTGAGGTAACAGCCTGGGCAGCCTGCTTACCTCCAGGGTTCCCTTTGTCGTCAGCTTCTGATCCACTACTGAGTAAACGCAGAGTCCACCACAGGGCTAGAGGCGAGGCCCCTCCCAAGTCCACAGTCTGGCTCTACGTGTGAGGGGCACGGACAAGCAAAGCAAAGCCTGGGCAAGCTGCAGGCGTGGCCAATGGGTAGTGCCCACCAGCGACTAAACACTGCCTTGGAGACAAGGGCCAATGCACTCTGAGGCCTGTCTAGTGATGCCCAGGAGAGGATGCTGCCTATCTAGGCAAGTACTAGGGAGCCTACAGTACTGTCCAACACTGTCACCTTCCTAACTTCTGCTGGGGCTGCATGCACAGGAAGACTGGCAGCTGCTCCCCAGCCAGCCAGGAAAGGCTCATGCAAAGCAGGAGGGGACATCACAAGCACAAGCTGGAAGAGGAGCAAACAAAGCAGGGTCAGTGCCCTCGATGCTTTTGGGGGAAAAAGCTGTACTTGGTGGGGTCAAATTCTTCCCAGATGCGCTCAAACTCCTCCAGGAACAGCCGCACATACTCGGTGTCCTCCATAATCAGGACGTTCTCCCGGTTGTTCTGGATGGCCTGTGTGGTCCAGTTGAGGGAGCCGGTGATGAGCACCTTCTTGTCAACGATGGCAAACTTGTGGTGCATGTAGCCTAGGTCCTGGTCGTGCCGTACCTGTATCCCTGTAGAGCCAAGGTAGCCTTTATGTCACCCACCCAGACAAGGATGCCCAGGGACTGTCCCAGGGTGGTACTGAGATTACAGAGAGAAACATCCAATCACCTTTGGGGAACCCATACCAGCCCCAGTAAGCCTAAAGTCTAAATACTACCTCACAGTCCTGCAGGGGAAGAAGTCAGGTGTTTGACATATCCTTGCCTTTCCTGTCTCTACCTGGAACGGGTAAGCTGAAGGACAAAAGCCTAGACAGGGAAGGAGTGCACACTGGCTTTGGCTGGCTAACTTGAATCACAGCCTCCCAGGGTACCTACCTCCCTAACTGAAAGGACTGTGCCACATCCAAACTGCTGTCCTCACTAGAGTTCTGGTTTCGGTTTCTTCCTTTTGAGGGTAAGTTTGGCAGGGTCGCTGGGGTGAAACCCAGGTCCTGCACACTCTAGGTAAGTGATGTCCTGCCTTTCCGTTCCTCCAGCCTCTGTCCTACTCCACAGCAAACCCGGCAGCACCCACCACACTGCCGTTCACCTTAGCTCAGAGGACCTCTTGCTTTAGTTAGACCTCAGCAGCTGGTTCCTGACTTGGGCACTTCATGCTAGCTGGACCTTCTTGATGCCTCTCCAGAGCCTTCTGATCTATGTGTTTCCCCACAAACACCTGGTGGTACCAAATACTGGCACATTGTGCACTTGATGGAACAATCTGGAACTCAGCCAGCTGTGGCCAGAACATCAGTTGGAAGTTCTATCTGTGATGACATATTGGTTCTTTCCAAATCCGAGGGTTTGTTTTTTGGTTTTTCGAGACAGGGTTTCATTGTATAGCCCTGGCTGTCCTGGACCTCACTTTGTAGACCAGGCTGGCCTCGAACTCAGAAATCCGCCTGCCTCTGCCTCCCGAGTGCTGGGATTAAAGGCATGCGCTACCACGCCCGGCAGTGCCACCACGCTGAATCTGAGATTTTATGACTCTCCAAACTCTAAATACAGTGACATCAACCATGTCTGATACCTACTGTCCACCACCCAAAATGATGACCTGGCTGAAGGTCACTTTGTGACTGCCAGCAAGGGGACAGGGGCAGCTATCAGACTGACAGAGTGCTTCTGTGCTGCCCACGTGAGTGATACACAACAGGTCAGTGCTGCGGTGTTCTTCCTTCCCTATGAGGGATCTGGAAGCAGACCTGGTTTCCAAGGCTACACCATCCCCAGGATGTGGGAAGACAGGCCGTGTGGAGGAAATAAAAAGCCTCGAGAGCCCTACAAAGCCTGGACATCTCCCAAGGGCTCCCCTAGCCTGTCAGCCACTGTGGGCACAACGATTAGGCTAGGCAGGTGTGTGGGAGGGACATGGGGGCACTGACTCCTGCGTAATGAAGGGATCTAGCAGTCAAAGTTTGTGTTCCTCCAGTGCCAACCACTTGAAGGAAAACAAACAAGGGCCACAGGCCTAAGGGAGGATATTGTCACACCTGCTGCTGAGCTGTAGGCGGGCCAGACATACCTATGGGCCCAGAGGTGATCGCTGAGAAGCAAGTATTCGCCACACTGTAGGGTCCACTTTCCAATGATCACAGAGTCTAGTGGGAAACTCACTAATCAACACTGTCACTCCTACTCCCGCTGTGGTCACACAGCCGCTAAGGGTTTCTCAGTGTTGGCTGAGTTTAAACTGACTTAAGTTTTATCCTCCATGCCTTCACTTATGTCAGCCATCTCAGCCTAGAACAATCACAGAAATTAAGTCTAAACACACACGCCTCTAAGGTCAAGGTCAGAGCGTGGAAACTGGTGGGAATTGCCACATACCTTACTCATGGGGAGCCCAGACACGGAATATAACAGACTATGAACCTTGGCTCCTTGGCCCGCTCATCTCTGCCTGCCTGCCTCCACCTTTCTCCCTGAAATGCTACCTGCTCTGGACAAAGTCGGTAGGGGCATCAAGTAAGTCCTCTACCCCTCTGCCGGTGTGCACCCTCGGCGGCGGTTTACCTGCCTTGCGCAGCAGGCCGATCTGAGAGCCGTTGAGGGCCATGTAGTCGCAGTCAGTGATGACCCGCACGCGCACCCCACGCTGATGCAGCAGCTGCACTGCACGCCCCAGCTGCGGGCTGGAGAAGGCGAAGAGGCAGAGCTCCAAGCTGGAGCGGGCGGCCAACAGCGCGCGCAGCAGGCGGCTCAGTGAACTCTCGCTGTGGGGGAGGCTACACGGGCAGCCCGAGGGCCCGGGAGGCAACCCTGGGGCCTGCAGTAAAGCCTCGGTGCAGGTCACCTGTGAGGGGAAGAAGAGCACCTCGCGCCTTGGCCGCCGCCCAGCCAGCAGCCAACGCATCAGCCACGGCAGTGCCTCTAGGGCCAGCGCGAGACCCGCACCAGCCGCGAACACCAACCGCCAACTCGAGCGCCCCATGGCCGCCACCTCTAAGGTCAGCCGTAGCACCAAGCGCTTGCGCGCCCAACACGTGCCAGCCCGCCCCCAACTCCGGGTGTGCCACGCCCCCTTGCGGGGCCCGCCCCCAGCCAGGAGCTAAACTAGCGGTTGCACAGCTTTCCCAAGCTAGCAAAGAGCCCTTGGGGAAGCGCGCTCATTGGTGGACCAGGCTGGCCTTGAACTCAGAGATCTGCCTGCTTCTGCAGAGTGCTGGGATTGAAGGCGAGTACCTTCATTTGACTTCTTTTCCTATGTGTTTCCCATGAATTTCCTTCCCTTACCTGACTGCTCTAGAGTTTCTGCATCGCATTGAAAAGAAATGGGGATAGTGGGATGCCGTCTCCTGATTTTAATGGGATTTGCTTTGGGATTTTCTTCAATTACCATGTTGTTTGTGGATTTGTACGGTCTACAGGAAGGAGTTATGAACGGTACTATAAATATAGCCAATGGATAGGCCAGAGGCCTGCGGGAGAAGAACTTATTTGCTGCCAGTTTCCTAGGCCAAAATCATTTCTGTTTTCTAAAAACTTATATCCACAGATAAGTGCAGCTCTCACCCCTCATCAAAGAACTTCCTTTTCAACAGATGAAGACAATCAGAGTTCCACAACTGATCAGAATGCTGAGAATTCGCAACTGTGGGGATAGATTCCCCGCTTACGAGGTTTGGCAGCAGGTACTTTTGCTCATCCCCAACTGATACACCTGCATTGTAACCCAGACACCTAAGGCTAAGTATAATGGAAGAAGTGATGGAAAGACTATATGAACCAGAGGCTCAGGACACCCAGTGTTAGATAGTGTGCCCTAGACAGGGGAAACACACTCATGAACTTAGGTCCACAGTGGTCCACACTCAGCACCATGTCTTTTGTCCCTAATGATGCAGCAAGTTTTGCTCACTGTGAGATGAATTCAGAGCTGCCTCGGGTTGCGTTCCTACAGCTGAAACAGCAGACAATCAGAAGCTTTGACTGAACATAGGACAGTGACTGAACATAGGAGAATGTCACATGCTGGAAGACAGGAAGACCTCTGACCCAAAACTTAGAAGATACAGACAGACATCACTTTCTTCATCCCTCCAGGACCACCCAGGCCAGCATGGCTTCCTATGCTGAGCTCGATGGGGCACACACACACACCCCTTCCTGTTTTAAGGAGACCCTCTCATACCCATGCTCCCGATACTTTCCTCATCTGCAGAGACTGACCTATTTCCTGACGTTGGGCACCATTAGACAAACCGGTCTTATTCTGTAGCATAGCCTGGTTTAGATGGTCTCAGACTTACAGCAATCTTCTAGCCTTAGCCCTCAAGAACTGGCATTATAAGACTAAGCTGAGTCATCGTGCTCAGCCCTGTTAACAGTGAAGCACATACATAATGCAAGCCATGCTAGATTCTATTGTCCAGTGTCTGAATCCATCTGAGCCTGCAGGTGCACCCTATGATGCCTCCCTCAGCCCCACTGGTACACACGACACACAGTACACACAGTTGCATCTCCTCGATGGAACCGGATTGATTGATAGTATATCTGTCTTAGTGTTTTATCGCTGTGAACAGACACGATGACCAAGGCAACTCTCATAAGGACAACATTTAATTGGGGTTGGCTTACAGGTTCAGAGGTTCAGTCCATTATCATCCAGGCAGAAACATAGCGGCATCCAGGCAGGCATGGTGCAAGAGGAGCTGAGAGTTCATCATCTGAAGGCTGCTAGCAGAATACTTGCTTCCAGGCAGCTAGGAGGAGGGTATTAAAGCCCACACCTACAGTGACACACCTACTCCAAGAGGCCACACTCACTCCAACAGGGCCATAGCTTCTAATAGTGCCACTCCTTGGGCCAAGCATATGCAAACCATCACATTCCACAATCTGGCCCCAATAGGCTTGTTCAAACATATGGGGGCCATACTTAAACATAGCATAATGCAAAATACATATAGTTCAACTTCAAAGGTGCCCATAGTCTATAGCAGTCTCAACAATGTTAAAAGTCCAAAGTTCAAAGTCTCTTCTGAGATCCATCCAATCACTTAACTGTAATCCCCAAAGCAAGACAGGAAACCAGCTGGGCAAACTCCAAACTCTGCATCTCCATGTCTGATGTCAAGGTGGTCTTCAGATCTCCAGTTCCTTTTTCATCTTTGTTGACTGCAACAAACTTCTGTCTCCTGGGCTGGTTCTACTCCCTGTTAGCAGCTCTTCTCAGCAGATAGCCCATGGCTCTGGCACCTCAAACATCTTTGAGTCTCCAAGGCAACTTCAATGTTACAGCTTCTTGTTTCAATGTCTGGGATCCACCCATGATCTTCTGGCTTCTCCAGAAGGCTGGCGTCACTTTTCCAGCTCTGCCCTAAGCTCAGGTTGATCCACTCGACTACTGCTGCTGTTCTTGGTGATCATGCCATGGTACTGGCATCTCCAACACACTGGGGTATTCTGCTGCAACTAGGCTTCACCAATAGCCTCTCATAGACTCTCTTCATGGTGCCAAGCCTCAGCTCCTTTGCATACCCGCTTCAGTCCTGGGCCATCAACTGCAACTGAGGCTTCACCTTCACCAATGGCCTTCCATGGCCTCTCACAGTGCCGAGCCTCAGCTGCTCTGCATGACCCCTTCATGCCTTCAAAACCAGTACTACCTGGGTGACTCTTACACATTATCAAGTACAACTGCAGCAAGAGGTACAAATTTGACTATCTCTGGAACACAGCTTCTTTGTGCTCTCAGAAAACACTTCCCAGAAAGATTTCACCTCAGTGGTGCTGGTCTCTTCTTTGTCACCATTAATTCCTTAGCCTTAGCTAACTAGCATCAATTGTCCCAGTAGTCCCATCTATTCTGGACTCTAAAGCCAGAGCCACGTGTCCAAAGCTGCTGATTTCTGCTACTTGCTAGGGCTGGAACATTGCCCCCTTGTTCTGTTACATTATCACCAACTTTTTTCCAACTCCTTCACTGCCTAAGCTTGGCTGTCCTAGAACTTGCTCCATAGACTGACTTTGAACACAGAAATCTTCATCCCTGACTCCTAAACCCTGAGATTAAAAGGCATGGTCCACCAAGCCTGGATTCAAGTTTTTCTTTACCTAGAACTTGGTGTGTTTTACACTGGCCTTTAATTCAGAGATCTGCTTGTCCTTGCCTTCTGGAATTAAAGGCTTGTACCACCATGCCTGGACCTAAATTTACCTGGGTGGAATTTTGCCCCAATGTCACACTATTCCCTTAATTTAATGTCCTTGAACACAGGATTCAGCTCCATTGCACTTCCTGGTGTCCCTTTAATACTCAAACCATATATTTTGTATTTTTCCTTCCTCAACTTGCTACATTTGTTCAAAATGCTCTTCATCAGACTTAACCTGAGAACAAAGTCTCTGTTGGGCTTTTTTAAGACTTCCTTTGTAGATGTAATTAATATAAATCTCTTTACCTTAGGCAGTCTTTCAGACAAAAGCAGCCAAGTTCTTTACCAAAACAATACAGAAACAGTCTTTCATCCACATATTAAAGTTCTTCTCTACTGAAACCTCTTGGGCCAGCAGGCCTACACAGTTCAAGTGACCTCAGCACCACTGCCTTCCATTTCCTACTAGGCTGGCCCACTAAGTCCCACTTAAAGCATTCCATGGCTTTCCAAATCCAGTCTCAAAATTCACGTTCTTTCAAACAAGAGCAAGACCAGGCCTATCACAGCAGTAACCCAGTCCCTGGTACCAACCTCTGTTTTGGTTAGCAGTTTTATTGATATGAACAGACACCATGACCAAGGCAATTCTCATAAGGACAACATTTAATTGGGGCTGTCTTATAGTTTCAGTCCATTATCATCAAGGTGGGAACATGGCAGCTTCCAGGCAGGCATGGAGCAGGAGGAGCTAAGAGTTCTCCATCTTCATCTGAAGGCTGCTAGTAGGATACTGACTTCCAGGCAGCTAAGAGGAGGGTCTTAAAGCCACACCCACAGTGACACACCTACTCCAACAGGGCTGCACCTCCTAATAGTGCCACTCCCTGGGCAGAGCACATACAAACCACCACAGTATTTAACATAAAAACATGTAGTCGGCAGTTTACAAAAATACAGATTTATTGTGTTTCAACATTCTTGCAACTGTACAGAGACTGAGATACACAGTCTTCATGTTAAATATAAACAAACACCAAGAATATTATAAAAACAAATTGGGAAAGCTTTCAGGAAATCTTTCCAAGCTACGTCCTTATTAAACTGCAATGGTGAGAGGCGATCTGTCGTAACACCGTCATAGTCTACAGTGGCTGGTTAGCGCTACGGCAGCAACAGAGAAGAAAGCAATGTAATGTTCTGATGGCTCAGTTCGGTAATCCCAGCACTTGGGAGGCTGAGGCAGGAGGATTGCTACAAGTCTGGAAGTAGCAGAGGCCACACCATGAGTTCTAAACTGGGATAGGATACAGAATAAGACCCTGACTCAAAAACCAAAATTAAAAAAAAACAAAAGCAAACAAAACAGCCATGGTTTTGATGTATCCACAGGCCGGCAAGATGTGCAGAGGCCACGGCTGTGCACGTGACCTGAGAAGTCACCAACCGAAAGACAAATGATCCACGATGCTTGCTGTCTTCCATGGTGGGAAGGCGTTGTCCTAACCCCATGAGGACACGCTCCAACAACAAAACCTCAGAGGCAGACTGATGGACTCCTCTCAGTTCCCAGCCTTTGTCCTCACGGGGCACAGAACACATCTCGCCAGGTCCTGACAGCGCAGTTTGATGCAAAGGGACCACTGTCTCTGTGTCCCCTACATTTCAACATGGGCTGATAGAGTCTTACAAGGAGGGTGAACCCTAGGCCATAAACAGGGCCTCACCCCAGAAGTCAGAAACCCAAGGGCAGTTTTTCCCACAGAGCTGGTCTGTACACCACCTTCCAGAAGGAGTTCTCGGAGTCAGCTCCGTGACTCTGTAGCTGTGGGGCTTCGGACGGTGGACATGAGATGGGACTTGTAGGTTTTGCTCAGTCCCGTCATCCAGAACTTCAGCAGTTTGACGTTGTCCTCCTCTGATGCGCCTAGGACGCTTAGGAGCTTCTGTGTGTCCTCCTTGGGGCGACTGTCTACCTTGGTGAATTTAAACAGGACTTTCACTTTGCTGTGGAAAACAAAGACAAACACTCAGGCCCACAGTCCAGTCAAGCTCTCCTCATGCGGCCCAAGGAGAGCTCTGCAGGCCCCACTGGAGCTGCAGCAGGCCAGGCTTAGGGGCTCATCCCGAGGAAGGCCAGACCACTGTAGCAAAAGGAAATGAGTGCTGTAGTAGTCTCAGCTACTCGGGAGGCCGAAGCAGGAGGATTCCTTGAATGCAGGGAAGTTCAAAGCCTGCCTGGCTCAGACAGGGAGGGAAATCCCTCTTGAAAAAGAAGAGAGAGGCCGGGCGGTGGTGGCGGCGCACGCCTTTTCATCCCAGCACTTGGGAGGCAGAGACAGGCAGATTTCTGAGTTCGAGGCCAGCCTGGTCTACAAAGTGAGTTCCAGGACAGCCAGGACTATACAGAGAAACCCTGTCTTGAAAAAAAAAAAAAACAAAAAAAGAAGAGAGAAGTTTATGAAGACTGCTCCTGAGTTTTTCACTACATTATTTGAAACCAGGAAAATGTTCAACTAGTGCGATTAATTTAATAAAGGATTACTAAGCGTCAGGGCATGAGGCAACAAGTGAGTTTCCTGTAGAAAGCTGTAAGGGCGGCTGCCTGGCTGCACGCGACTGAGCATATGCCCAGGTCGGCCACCTAGCACCCTCCACCCCTCCAAAACCAAAAGGGAATCAAAGAATAAAGAATTGGCACTCGTTCAGCATCTCTTTCACACATCATCATCAAATCTCAGCAGCTGCAACCCTTCCCAGGACACAGGGCCCAGGGCAGGCAACACTGGGTCACTTCCCACCAGGACACAGGGCCCAGAGCAGGCGACACTGGGTCACTTCCCACCAGGACACAGGGCCCAGGGCAGGAGACACTGGGTCACTTCCCACAACAGCAAACTCCTAAGGAGCAGGGTTGGTGTCTGACCCCTATCTTAACTCCACTCTCATGGGCTCCCACAGGCAATAGCCTGGGCTCTCTTTTTGTTTTATTTTTTTTACAGACAGGGTTTCTCTGTGCAGTCCTGGAACTCTCTCTTTCTTTGTAGACCAGGCTGGCCTTGAACTCAGATATCCACCTGCTTCTGCCTCCTGAGTCCTGAGATTAAAGGCGTGAGCCCTACCACCTGATGCCTGGCCTCTTTTAACACGTACATTCTGCTTTGGGGCATGAAAGCCACAGAGAGCTGCTCTACCCCTTGGCATCCCCACCCTCAACCCCCTCCCTCCCTCCCTCCCCCGCCCACAGCTGGAGAAGCTGTCAGAGCAAGGCTGGGGCTTACTTCATCCATTCCTCCTTGAGGCAGATGAGACATTGGTCCACCACATCCACAGACAGGTTCTGGTTGGTCAGAGCTGCTTCAATCTTATTCAGGATAGTGGGCCCAACTGAGGATACAAACACTGGATAAGGCAGAGGCCTTGGTGACCTTCCCCGCCCTGATGAATGGGGACAGCAGCAGCACCCACCTCTGTCTGCAGCCACAGGGCTACCACTGGTCACCACAAACTCATACTTGCTGAGGGACTGGTCATCCTCGCACCCAGCAGGGTGGAGGTTTGAGCGAGTGGCCGTGTGGACCTCCACGACAACTACGAACTCTGTGGCAACAAAACACATGCTAGCTTGTAAAGTGACCCTTGACTGCACTGCAAACCGCTCCCCAAACCCCGGCTTAAACATCAGGGACAGGCTCATGTGGGCAAAGGGGCATAATGCCTTCTGCAGTTGATTCATTAACTGCATTACAGGGGAACTCTTGCCTAAGTTAAACTAGAACATAAATGACATAAGTTTTCCTAAGCAGTCCTCTGTAAATGGTCTCACTACTGCTTGAGCCTGTAGATC
This sequence comes from Mus musculus, assembly GCF_000001635.26. NCBI lineage: Eukaryota > Metazoa > Chordata > Mammalia > Rodentia > Muridae > Mus > Mus musculus. The sequence continues at coordinate 59,794,652 of NC_000077.6, forward strand.
AGTGGTTCTCATCCTAGGGGTTGTGACCCCCCCTGGGGTTGAACTACCCTTTTTCACAGGAGTCTCCTGAGACCACTGGAAAACACAAATACTTATATTACAATTCCTAACAAGTAGCAAAATTACAGTTGTGAAGTAGCAACAAAAGTAATTTGATGGTTGGGGGGTCACCACAACATGAGGAACGGAATTAAAGGGTCAGAGCATCAGGGAGACTGAGACCCTCTGCCAGAGATGGAAACTGCCTGGAGGGCTCAGGCCACACAGACACACAGTACGGGAACTTAACAGCCAAACACCACGGCACAGACCAGTCCTACTGCAAACAGAAGGCACAGCTCCAGGGGCGCCGGGCAAGCCCAGGCCGTCCTCGCTGGCGCTGCAGAGTACTGCTTCGCCCTAAAGTCTGTGATTTGGATCCGGGTGCACCCCTGGGCTGGATTCGGGAGCCTTTCAGAGCAGCAGGCAGCATGTGTCTCACACACTTACCTGAGGCCAGAACATGGGCAGGGATAGGCACGGGAGGGCTGAGCCCCAGGAAGTTGCAGCGATAGGCCTCCTCATACTGGCTGCTGTAAGGGATGATGCGGACACAGCCCACAGGCAGCATGGTCTGTGGACAACACGGCGGCTCAGAATCCAGCACAAATGCACCCTCTGCAGCTCACACAGCCTCCCTCCTCAGTGTGTCCATTGTCTCCCAGCCCCAGATGACCCCAATTCTGGTCCTGGGGGGGCAGTCACAGATCAATGCTGCTGACATGCGCTGCCCCTTCCCTCACTGCACAGAGAGGCACTTGTGGGTTCCGGCGGCCAGCGCACGCGCCATGAGAAGCTCCCACACCACGACCCAACTTGAGAACAGCCACGGAGCATCAGCCAGTGCCAGAGCTTGCCCAGATAACTTCCCAGAAGAGTTTCAGACTGAGGAAGGGGAGACAGTGTAGCTGTCAATGGTGATGATACAGGCTCCTTCCATGAGTGTCAATGCCTGCCATGTTCACCAGGCAAAGAAAACCAGTTTCTGAGGTTCTGCCCGGTGATGCCCCTGAGAGTCTGCCCCAAGTCAAACACGCGCACACAGGGGAAGGTTCTCACCCGGAGGACTTCAAACGCTGAATGGACCAGGTTCACATCTCTGCTTTTCCAGATCACCTGATTCCCCATGAGGACATGCCAAGCCAACATACGGAAGGATGGAGCACCCAAGACCTGGAACACAGCAAGCACGTAGCTCTTTAGGTATATTGTAGGAGTTCATCTAGCCTCACACAGTCAGCGACTACAATCTCTACAATAAAGAAGACCACAGTCAGCAAAGGGAACGTTAATTCTCCTTCTAGGGATACTGGTGACCTGCTAGAGGCTGACAGGGGACAGAAGTCGTCACCAGGTTCAAAGGTATTACATTCTTTTTGTTTGTTTGTTTTCGAGATAGGGTTTCTCTGTATAGCCCTGACTGTCCTGGAACTCACTTTGTAGACCAGGCTGGCCTCGAACTCAGAAATCCGCCTGCCTCTACCTCCTGAGTGCTGGGATTAAAGGCATGCCCTACCATGCCCGGCTGGTATTACATTCTTAACAAACCTTCCCTACACTATGAAAAGTATGAAGCAAGCCAGGTGGGCAGTGGCGGCGCACACCTTTAATTCCAGCACCAGGGAGGCAGAGGCAGGCGGGTCTCTGTGATTTTGAGCTTGGTGTCTAACTCTGGCAGCCCTCGGCCTCTCTAACAGGCTGTCATGCTGGAATACTTGGACCTGAACGTCTAGCTCCTCACACTGGCACCCGGGCACCCGGAAGACGAGGGCTCTGCCTCCAGCACCAGGATGCACCCACATCCTGGCACTTGCCCAAGCCAGCTGAGGTGACCTTCTTTATCAACAGTTCCTCAGATGCTGAGGCCGTGACAGGATAGCCTCCCTCCTACCCCCACCTCCCCCCCACCCCGCTCCCAGTACCACCCCCCGTCAGTAATTCCTGCAACACTGACAGTCAGGAGCTAGCCTGTTGCTTCTTGAGGTCAAACATGAGGCTGAAACAGAACGAAACTAACAAAACCGAGGCTACAACATGCACACTTTACAAAACACAATGCTGAGTACCCCCATCTGTAGCAGGAATCGCAATCCCTGCTACTGTTAACCTCAGAAGAATTGGCGAAGCCAGTACAGCTCAGCACTGGAGAACAAATGTCTCCCAAGCTGAACTCTAGGGCTCAATCCACGTGCCTGGGGATCGAACTTAGGTCTTTATGGTTGCCAACACCCTTACCCTGGGGGTCATCTCACTAGACTCTCGAGTCTCCAAAACAGAAATAATTCTTGGCTGGTCAAATTAATACTCATTAAAATAAATAAAATAAAGAAGGTGAGAGAGATGGCTCAACAGGTTGGGAGAGGGATTTTCCATGTGAGACAGGTGTCCAGTCAGAGCCCACATAAAGCAGGAAGGAGAGATGCTACAAAAATTGGCCTCTGGCACACATGTATGTACCTCCACACATAGTAGTAACGGTAAATAAAATTTTAAAATTCTAGATTTAAAATAAAAAGAAATATAGTTAAAAAATTAAGCCAGCATGCTTGCACGTGCCTGTAATCCCAACACTTGGTAAGCTACGGACTTCAGAGCCTGCCTAAGATAGTGACCTCATGAGACCCTATCCCAAAGAGAGACAGCGGTGTGAAGAGGGGACAGTGTGCCTTCACCTGGAGTGACCCTCGCTTCTCATCTGACCCAGCAAACCATGTTCAATCTCGTAAGACTATTTCCATTTGCAGGAGGCATGTGTATATACGCCCGATTTATTCTAGGATTGACCATTACTTTAAGGTCTAGCCCTGCACACAAACAGCTAATAGTGCTTTTTTGACACCTTCAGGAGGTTCCAAGCTGGCAAGGTTAGAGGACCTCAGGAAACCTTACAAACAGATGCTGGGCTGGACAGACACTTACCTTCAAAGTATGGGGGACTTGAGCTTATACTCCAGGACTCAAGGTTAAGGTGGCAGGCAAAGCACGGTGGCATGTGCTTGTTATCCCACAGCTGAGAGGGCTTGGGAGGCAGATCCCTGGGGCACACAAGCCGGCCAAATAGCATTCTGGACAAGTCCCAGGCCAGTGAGGGACACCGTCTCAAAGCACAATATCAACAGCACCCAGAATGACACTCTGGTCTGTCTCTACACATGCGCATACACAAACACGCACACGTGAATGCATACAAACACACAAGAATGCTGATCCTACTAAGACAGGCTGATGTCCTCTGAGCCCCCAGTCATACACCCAGACCCTCAGATGTTCCCAGTGTCTCCCCTGCCCACGGACGTGGAAAAAGCTCAGACCCTGAGGACTGGTACCCGGCAGAGTGGCCTGGACCACCGCCCCCTTTGCTTACCTGTCTCATGTGTCGAAGAGACTTGAAGCCGGTAAGCTTTGGGGGCTGCCAGCTCCCACAGGCTGAGAGAAAGGATGACTCTGTTGGGCAACTGGTCAGCTCTCGCCCTTCAGCACCCTCTGGTGTAACAGGAGCTTTCTCCTCCTCCTCAGCCTCAGAATTGTCCCAACTTTCTGATTCTTCCTCCAAGTCTACAGGACAGACAGGGCAGGTATGGAGTGAGCGGCCCCTTCGACGCTACAGTTTGGTTCTGGGCCACTTCTGCCTCAGGGTACCTATGGCTGTACCAACGCCTATCGTATCCCAGAGAGGTCCAATAACTATATGCTACTGACTAGGCACCTGGGGTGAGGGGAGGAAGACTTGGGTAGAAGAGACATCTTAGAAGCTCTTCCTGAAAGATGCTGGCTCTGCTCAACTGCTGGAAAGCTCAGCAGAGCAGACAGACAGCGTGACCTTATCAGCACTGCTCGGCCAGGGGCCAGTCTGGGCTCCACACACCATTTCACCCCAGCTCCCTCTACCCAGACAAGACACAAATGTTTTCTTTCCATTAGTCCTCATGGTGGAACCTTATAATAGGAGTGACACCTAGTGACAACCTAGAAAGAACTCCATCTGCTTACAGTGGAGGAGCCGGCAGCACTGTTAGTAACAAACTGTGCACCGTGTACTGTAAGTGACTGTTGCTTTTCCACCTGTCAGCTTCTGGGGGAGAGGAAAAGGGCGAATGGGACAGGCTGGTGAACTCCAGAACTCTGAACTCAAACAGTCGAGATGGCAGCCGAGTCAGATCAGAGGGCTGCAATCCTGCATTGGGATCATCTAGGAAGTCCTAGCACAGGAGTCTAAACCCAAGGCAAAGGAAATGTGCAGAGATTAAATCATGGATGTAGGGATGGGGTTGCACAGTGATTCCCTCGGAACTAAAACATTCCCTCCAAAGAGAGGCTCATGAGATACAAATCTCAGGAAGTTCCTGAAACTAACAAGTTTCACAAGGCTTCTCTTCAAGGTTACAGAAGCAAAACATAATTGCTGAGGAGACCAGCTGAGGTACCTAGAGGAAACTCTGGGTCTCTGGGGATCCCCAAATCTACTTGGGAACAGGCACAATCAAGGAAGAGGTGTTGGAACCAGCAATGTCACCAAGAGCACGGGAGCACTTTCCTTGTCACCAAGGCCCATCATGCTCATTCACATCCAGACTCCCTTGGACCAGCTTCACTCACTGTGGCAGCCACAAGCCAGGGCCACTGCTGCCACCACAGTCGGCCCAGCAGAGATAAACAGACTTACCAGCAAGCTTCTCCATCTGGACCAGGGTGTCCTCTGTGGGAGCGCCCTCTAAGAGCTTTTCTGTCAGCCTGCTACCGCATGCCTTCAGGAGCCTGGAGAAGAATACAATGCCGGTCATGGGGTGTCCTGCCAATGGGAAAGCTGAACCTGGGGCTTTAGTAAGCCCTCGCTTGGCTCAACCCCCAGCTCACAGAAAGACCACCCCCCAACACCCCAGCATCCAGCACTGAGGAAGCATTCTGTGAGACAGGAGTTTGGTCTTCCACTACAGGGGATGAGAAAAATGGAGTATGGCAAGTTTGAAGGAACTGTTGGTTTTAATCCCAATTCAGAAGTCACCTTTGAGACAAAAGGGAATCCTGACTAAGTAGCACTCCAGACAACACTTTAGTTCTGCTCCGTGAGGTAATGTCCCCATGTCTACATAACAGGTGTAAAAACACAACCAAAGGCACCCGAGACCATTGTCAGAGGAAGAAATTACAAATGGCCAATGAGAATGTGAAAAATTATTCAATGTGCTTAACTATCAGGGAAACACAAATTTAAACTACCTTGACATTTCATTTCACATCAGTTAGAATGCCTATCACCAGGAAAGCCAAGGGCCGTGGCTACAGAGACAGCTCAGCAGTTAGGAGCACTGGATGCTCTTACAGAGGATGCAGGCTCAGTTCCCGGCACCCACTTGAGGGTTCACAACCATCTGTAGTCCCATAGGATCCAACTCTTTTTTGGTTGTTGTTGTTTTGTTTTTCCGAGACAGGGTTTTTCTGTGCAGCCCTGGCTGTCCTGGAACTAGGATCCAACTCTTCTTCCTGTCTTTTGTTTAAACTTCCACAGGCACTACAGGCACTACAGGCACTAGGCACACAGGTAGGACACATACATACATATAGGCAAAGCACTCATACACATAAAGTATAATAAATTGAAAACCAAGAACAACAGGTGCTGGCGAGGACAAAGTAAACAGGGACGTATGTACTGTTGGGGGGCAGGGGGGAGCACGTCAGCTGGTACAGCCACCTTGGAAACCAGTGGGGAGGTTCCTCCAAATCCATACCCACTACACCATTCCCGGGCATTTCCTGAAGGACTCCAAGGCACCACAGCAGAGATCCTTAAATACCCATTTACTGCAGCTCTATTCCCAATGGCCAAGGAACGGACCCAGCCTAGATGCTCATCAGCTGACAAATGTGGTTCATAGGCAACAGCAAACTCTAGAAGGTGCAATACATCCCTGCTACACTAGGGGCTGAGGCGCTGCAGGTTCGGGGCTGAGGCGCTGCAGGTTCTATTTCCTAAGACCCATCAGTCAGAGGAACAGGAGCTCCTTGTTCATAGCGCACCCGCACACCAGACCTTCACTCCAGACACCAGCTGACGGCTGCCCCCCAGCAAAACCTCCCAGACCTGAGCCCAAAGCACCAGCTACCGGCTCGGGAGAGGCCTGCTGCCATCTTCAGAGAGGAGACTTGATGGTCTTCACACAGAAATGGTCTTTGTGTCAGTGCGAACTGAGCTCTACCTCGAAGTGTCTCCATCCGGTGAGGAGACAGACAAGAGAACTCTCTGCGTTGGAGCAGACCTACAGAGGCACTCAGGCCCGCCCCACTGGGAGGCAGATGGGTGACTTTGGGTTGTTCTAATGGCTCACAGGTGTCAAGACCTAGAATTCATTACCAGGCAAAGGAAGTGTGCAGACACGCCCACAAGTTGTCATCACTGGTCAAGGAGGTCAGAGAGCGGGCAGCGTTGCCGTTCCTCTGGTGCAGGAAGGGCGTGAAGGCAGTGTTCATCCTCTGGGCACGCTGTGGACATCCAAACTGCTCTGCCTCAAACACCTGAATACAAAGGGTGGAGAAGAGGGCCTCTTCAGGGATGGCTCCCACCGAGCCTTACTGCCACCCCACCTTCCAAGATTCTCCCGCTCTGCTCTCTTGGCAGCAGTCTAGCAATGCCTCACAGAATGGTTCTGCTGATCCAGAGGGTTCCGTGTATTTCCCCCTCGCCCCACTTGGCTCCTTGGACTCCCAGTGGGTGTTCACCCCCTTGCAGGTGATGGACACGTGACTAACTGCTCCTCAGCGGTTCCTATGCTTTCCAGTCACACTCTAATGCAGTCCGGCTGCCTCACCTATCACAGCATGGACAAGGAACGAGTGGGCCACTGAAACTAAGGGTCTATGACCCAAGCATGCCCAGGCCTGCCTGCATGCCCTGCTGCAGCTGGAGGGGCGCCCTAGGTGGGGGTCTAGACAAGACTAACAGACGGTCTGGGTCCTGAAGACATCAGGAAAGAAGGCAGAGGTTGAACGGCAATTAGGGCAACTGGGTGGCTGGGTGGTAGTGCTCGCCTTTAACTCGGGAGGCAGAGGCAGGCAGGTCTCTGAATGCAAGGCCAGCCTGGTCTACAGAGTGAGTTTCAGGCCAGCCAGGGCTACACAGGGGAACCCTGTCTCAAAAACAAAACAAAACAAAAACCCAAAAAACAACAGAAAAAAAAAGAAGAAAAACAAAAAACCCAAACCAAACCAAAAGAACAAAAATCCAAGGCAACAGGCTGAATGAGCACCAGAGTAGTGGGTGAGCTGAAACCAGGAGTCACAGGTTGGCTGGCAGGTTCACCCATCCCTACCACAACACTGAGGCCGAGACTACAACCTGGGCCCACAGCAGAGGCAGAGCCAAGAGGACAGCTGCTGGGCGCGTGCCATCCATGCCCACAGGCCAGAGCTCCACCCCCACCCCTCCCACTCTGAGCATCACCTTGAAGGCCTTGGCCTGGAGCTCACTGATGATGCCGCGGATCCTCCCCAGCAGGAAGGGCCAGGAGTTGATGAGGTAGATCCGATCCATCATGATGGCGATGATGCTGTACCAGCGCTGGAAGCCTCTGGCCAGGCTGTCTTTGATGAAGAAGGTGTGGCTGAACACAAAGCCGTGCTGCTCATCACCAAAGAAGATGGGGCCTTCACGACCAGGGCATACCTTGGAGGGAGCCACAGTGACTTTAGGGAAAGGAAAGTTTTAAAACTTCAAGCCTCTTGGGCCCCTTTTTCCTGGTTTTGGTTGTGCTAGGGTTAGAGGACTCAGGGCCTGGCTGGACCGAGCAGGCCAGTGTCTTATCACTGAGCTGGACCAAATGTTCCAGCTTGCTTTTGCTGGATAGACTGCAGACCCAGCCGACGTGATGGCGACTACTGGGCCCGTGGAGTAAAGCAGCACACTCTTTTAAATTACGGGAATGTGGTGTGCGGGGTCAGGAGGAGGGGTGACGGTACACACGAGTGCGGGTGCTTACAGAGGCCAGCGGGGTTGGATCCCCTGGAATTGGAGTCACAGGAGGTTGGGAGCTACCCAGTGTAGCTCTCATAGGAGAACTATATTGAGCTCTCCCGTGACAGTAGCACACAATCTTAGTCGCTGAGCCCTCTCCAGCCCCTAGCACACCCTGGTTTTAGAGAGTCCTTGGGCTGCTGCTGAGCATACAGCAGGAGATAGAGGTATAGAGCAACACTGAGAACAAGCAACAAGAGGGCCTGGGATCCTTCAAGGTGAGGACCGGGGCAGTGAAGCACAGAAGCTGGGCCAAACCTAAGAGCTGACACTAGGGCCATATATGCCTGTGTGACAGGTCAAACCTAAGAGCTGACACTAGGGCCATATATGCCTGTGTGACAGGTCAAACCTAAGAGCTGACACTAGGGCCATATATGCCTGTGTGACAGGTCAAACCTAAGAGCTGACACTAGGGCCATATATGCCCGTGTGACAGGTCAAACCTAAGAGCTGACACTAGGGCCCCACAGCAGGAGTTCAGGAGCAAATCATTCTTTGTTTGTTTGTTTGTTTGTTTTTAAACCCTTATTTTTAGTCTCTGCTTATGAGTGTTTGCTAGTATATATGTCTGTGGCACACATGTGTGCAGTGGCCATGGGGGGCCAGAAGAAGGTGTCAGATCCCCTGGGCTGGAGTTATAGACAGTTTTGAGCCAACATGTGGTTGCTGGGATTGAACTCGGGTCCTCTCAAGAGCAGCCAGTGCTGTTAACCACTGAACCAACTCTGCAGCCCGAAGCCTTCTGCGGATGTGGACGCTGATACAATGTAAAGGTGACAGATACTACACGCAGGAAGCTGCACAGCCTCGGAAATGTGGTATCTCAGAGACATGTTCGTCAAGAATGGACTTTAAAAACCTTAGTCTGTTGTTCAAAGTGAAATGCTAACACCTATTTAGACAGCTGGAGTCCACAGGGACTTACTCTTCAAGTTCTAACAGCTGCAGCCATGCTCGCATAGCACTGACATGCGAGCCCCTGGCCGTCTATAAACAGTAACGAACCCACATCCCCACGTGTTCCCCACAGTCTGCCATCGGCCTCACCTCACAGCTCAGGCTCCGGACACAGGCCTGGCGGACGATGCTGAAGAGCTGCGGGTGGTTGGGGTGCTGGTGACTGACGTACTTAATAGAGGTCTCTTTATCATGACTGATATAGCCTGGGTGCCCTACGGCAAGTGACCGGCAGCCCTGTGCACAAAGGATAAAAAATCTCTTAGGCAGAAGCAGGCAGCACATCTACAGAAAACACAATCCCTTTCAAATGTTTTTTAAAAATCACTGCTGGGCAGTGGTGATGGCGCACACCTTTAATCTCAGCACTAGGAAGGCAGAGGCAGAGGAATCTCTAGGAGTTTGAGGCCAGCCTGGTCTACAGAGTAAAGGCCCAGGACAGCGTAGGCTACACAGAAAACCCTGGTCTTGAAAAAAACAAAACCAACAAGAAAGAAAGAAAGAAAGAAAGAAAGAAAGAGAGAGAGAGAGAGAGAGAGAGAGAAAGAAAGAAAGGAAGGAAGAAAGAAGCTTGTGTTATCCCTCTTTGCAATGACTGTTGGAGAAAGCATTCTCTTTAGTTGGTACAACTTCATTTAAGCGTATGTATGTGTGTTTCTTTTCTTTTTTCAAGACAGGGGTTGTATATCTGTGTATCCCTGACAGTCTCTGTAGACTAGACCAGCCTCTGCACTGACCAGGTTAGAAGGGCTCGTGCTGGGGTGATGAGAAAAACTCCCTCAGGGCCTTGGGGGAGCCCCATGCCCCCACTATAACACACCTCTCACACTAAAGCCAGCTCACGGTCCCAAAGGACACTTGCCTCACACATGTCCGACTTCTTGGGCCCCGGGCTGCTGGACTCACTGCTGGCACCCTCGGCTGGGCTGTGGGCACGGACCCGGCTGCTCATCTGAATGCCACCCTCCTCCTCCTCAGCCTGCTCAACCTGGTCAGGACTGTCCCCACTTCCGGCCCCCTGGGGCAGGGGAGCGTGTAGAACTTCCGTGCAGAAGAGCGTGCGGGGGCCATGGAGCTCGCAGAAGTGGCAGAGGGCGACTATGGCGTTCATGGTGCTGGAGAATGGCCGAGGCCTGTAGGGAAGAGATTTAGCCGTGGGCCTGCCCCATCCAGGCTATGGACTCACCAAGGGCTCTGACCCACTGCAGCCACAAGGGAGTGCTGATGGGCTTGGCAGAGGGACAGCCCCTCCTGCCAGCACTGCTGGGCACCCGCTGTGGAACAGTTGCTACATCAAGGGCAGAAAAGGCACGGGGAGGGAGGTGTGGGGGGGAGGCAGATGGACAGATGGACAGAGGGACAGGCATCAAGGAGGGTCAGCCTTCATTATCTCCCACACCTGCAAGGCAAGGTTTGAGTGCTGGAGTGTTTTGGGTCGGGTCGGTGGCGGGGGGTTGGGGGGGGATAAACATCTCCTTTCTGCATGGGGAAACTGGGAACACAGCCCTGCAGCACATATAGGGGACTCTGAGAGGAGGTAGGCCCAGAGAGAGGTTGGCCACACAGGTTCTGGTGGAGCTGATGGGAACAGAGCTCTGACAGCCAAGCAGGTGGGCGGGGCCTGGGTGGGTTCAAAGATGGGCAGACCAGAGGGCAGAAGTTGAGCTCATGAACTCTTTGGCCACAGCCAGGCCTGTTTGTTTTAGAAATGGCAGGGCTTGCAGGGTTCTAATGAAGGCAAGCAAGCTCTGAAGGCTTGTGTTCAGAAGCAGGTGCCAGATGATAGTCCCACTGCCCACTGAGGAATGATGGGGCACTGGGGAGTGACAGTGACAGGTGGGGAGGCCAAACAGCACCAGAGTTTCCAAAATGAGTAGGCAGACCCAACTGGAGGGAGGAGAGAATGTGGATCATGAAGAATGGGGAGGGGTGGGGTGGGGCAGGGTGGGGGTGGATGCTGGGGGGTGGGTGTCTGCAGAGATTTTTCAGCTTCATGTGGAACTGAGTGGGGCAGCCAGGGCCTCAGGCAGGGACCATGTGGCTTCCACAGATCACAAGGCCATCCAGAGCAGGTGACTTAAGGGCCATCTAAGCCATCCTGCTGGACCACAGAGCGCTTTAGTAAGGTGAGAACCGGTGTCACTCAGCCTTGAGAGTTAGGCAAGCCTAACAACCTGCTGTATCTGACAGAATGAAGCCAGGCACATGGTGGCACACCTGTGATCCCAGCATGCCACAGAGGCAGAGGCCAGTATAGTCTACAAGGCAAGTTCTGGGCTAGCCAGACTAAGACCCTGACTAAAACCAAGACCAAACATCCCACCCAGAACTGACCACCTGCAGAGCTGCAAGCAGGTCACTCACTGGCAGTCATGTGACTTCTAGAGGAGAGAAGAAAGAGTGGGGACCAGTGCTCCCGTGGAAGGAGCAGGGATGAACCAGAAATGGCTGTGGTGTCTGGGAAGTTCCCCTTCTCCACCTGACAAAATGATGCAAAATCAGCAAAACCTGGAGCCTTTGCAGTGAGGTGGCAGCCAGGAGGCAACTCACTCCTTCTGTGGGTGGGGAGTGGGGAGGTGGGGAGGGGGCAGCTGTGTCAGGGTTGGGTGGCCGAGAGGCATTTGTTTCCTGCTTTACAGCTAACCAGAAAAGGCGTTAAAGATCCGAATGTCCTAGGGGTTCTGACAGCAGAGGAAACCACAGCAACCAAGGCAGAGACAAGGACAGCCATTGTCAGTATATGTGACCCACGGACGCTGGTAGACCATACTGGCTGGCAGGAGAAAGGTCTAGAATGGTGGATTAGAGTGACCCTGTATTCTTCACACCCGTCAGATCCACAGTCATATTGGACAACTCAAGATTTAGTCTAACTAGAGCTAAGTTTAGGACCACAGCCTCACGCAGGGCTTCATCGGAACTGTGTGGGTTCCAGGACATTTCCATAAAACACACAAACAACAACAGAAAACCCCGGCTCCTTCGGAGAATCCTACTCAAGGCAATGGCACCCATTTAAGGCTCTAAATAGAGGCAAGTGGACACTTTCTTCTTAGGTCCTCATCCCCAGAAGGCCAGGCACAAATACAGCCAAGATGTGGCCCATCAGACAAGGGCAGAGCTGTGCACTGCACAAGTAGCTGGTGATGGAGCTGTGCCTTGGTGGTCTCTAGCTGCCTCCTTTGAGATGGCACTCCCGTCGGCCGCTGTATCTCTAGTGTTTCTGCAGTCAACTCCCTGAGCTGATAGGCCGCCAAGCACCAGACCTCCTAGCCTGGAATAGGATTAGCAGCAGCAGCTATAAACAATTGCTAAGGCGGGAGTCACAGAACTTGGGGATACACTTGCCCACGGGGATTCCGACTGCAGCATGAGAAAGAGTTGCTGGAGATCCTGAACACGCCGCAGACCTTTGTCCACCTCGTTCTTTCTGAGCACTCGGCCCCCATGTGCCTGTCCTTACAAACTAGCTCACACGGACCAACACCCCCAACCCAACCAGCTCCCACTCTGTCACTCGCCCTAGGCTTGGGACTTATGTTGCTTGTTTTCCCTTTACAACTGCTAAGCCCCTCTCGGTGGAGACTTTGTCTAGTTAAACACAGTCCCTTCTCTGTCCACTGACGTTCCCAACACAAGGAGGGCCCCAAATGACTTGCTCATCGAGATGACCACTGTAATTGCAGAAACTGGAGGTCACCAAGGAGGCTCAGGCAGGACCACAATGAAAACGGAGCCTACGAATTGAAGGGCACAGAAGGGACTCAGGGATCACTCCATCGAGGTCGAGGACTACTATGGTTTAAGGATCATGGTGGCACACATCTGGAATGGATGCACCAGATGCCAGCAGGAGAATCACTCAGCTGTAGCTACATGGAATGTCCCAGGCCAGCCTGGGCTACAAGAAACATGAGACACTGTCTCAAACAGAAAAAGAGCCCAGTGTGGAAGAGGATATGAAGCAACCAATAACAGAATAAAGACGCTGGGGAAATAAGAGAGTCAGGACCCAGGGCAGAAGCACGCATCCTGGAAACGGGGCCACGTCCTTCTTAGAGGGGCATGCAAGGAGGAGAAATAAGCACCCTTCAGCAAAGCATGCACGTGCACGGCCCAAGTACGGAGTGTCAGTACCAACCTTATGCTTAGCACATCACAACTGCACCATCCCGCCTAGAGCAGAACATGTACGAGGCCCGCCGGAAGAGTCAGGTAAGCAAGCTGCACTATTCGAATTCAAAGACTTGAGGTTGTCTAGAGAAAGAGAAAACAAGAAAACAAAAAATCAGACCAAATTCTGAGAGCTAAAGCTCTTGCAGCGTGAGTCGGAGCAGCTAACAGTCAAATCAGGGACTGTCAGGAGGAGCTGGAGATTTGTATTTGTTGTTGTGCTTTGGATCTTAAAAAACAAAAATCGTGCCGGGTGTGGTGGCGCACGCCTTTAATCCCAGCACTTGGGAGGCAGAAATAGGCAGATTTCTGAGTTCGAGGCCAGCCTCTTCAACAAAGTGAGTTCTAGGACAGCCAGAGCTACAGAGAAACCCTGTCTCAAAAAACCAAAAAAACAAACAAACAAACAAAAAACAAAAATTGTGGGCTTGAGAAATGGCTCAGTGGTTAGGAGCACTGACTGCTTTTCCAGAAGTCCTGAGTTCACCTCCCAGCAACCACATGGTGGCTCACAACCATCTGTAACGGGATCCGATGCCCTCTTCTGGTGCTGACTGAAGACAGCTACAGTGTATAAATAAATAAATAAATCTTTAAAAAAGAAAAAAAGGGGGTTTGTCCAACAAGAGTTTCGAATCTTCTGGTTACTCATTCCTCAGCCCAGGCAGCCCCTGGAAGACTGTAATGGAACCTACATGACACTCCATTCTGCAGCCACCGAGAAACCTACTACCTGAGTTTCTAATCCTTCCCAGCCCGTAACACCAACTGTCACTTATCCTCTGGAAATCCTCCTGGGCACTGGGCAACAGGCTTCTCTGACGGGATTGCATATGGCGTCTGAATTCCGGTGAGGAAGGAGCCTAGGTCTTCTGTTACTCTCCCAATCCCAATGTCTACCACATTCTTCTACCACAGGAGCCGGCTTCTGGGAGTGTGCCTAACCACCCTTTCCTAGTAACCTTTCGAGCTGAAGACAGTCTCCTCAGCGTCATACTTTGAGAGGCAGGCTGTGCATGTACGAGATTTGCTCCCGCTGTCTGAACCACAAGCCTGGCAAACGAGACCCACACCATCCTTCCCTGGTGTGCCCTAGTTTTTCCTCATCTCTATTTCTTGTCTTCTCACAGCACCAGGCCACTAAGAGTGCCTTGTAGGCAAACAAGGGGTTACAAGGATCTCCACGGAAGTCAGCAGGAGCTGTAACTGTCTCCCACAGGAAACTCACTGATCCCCCTACTACACTAGCTAGTATAGAGTGGGTAAGAAACTCAGCAGGGAACTTTATCTCCAACTTAGAACCACTCCCCTCTCTACTACTGCCAACTTCAGCAGGACTTCCTTTAAAGAGCACCCAGTCACTTGACACTAGCAGAGCAAACACTGTCACGTGCCATGTCCTCTCTACTGTTTAATGACAACTATGATAGCTCGGCACTGCCAGCAATACACTAGCTGTAGTCTTTCTCTCTGCCGGACACCATGGGTGGTACCAGGCTTCCCCACCCCCACCCCCGAGAAATGGAAATTCACCCTATACTTGCAGTAGGTCCTCCTGGCCCCCTACTGTTATGGGCCACTTGTGACCTCAACGGCGATCCACTGGCTAATCCCAGGGCTAACCATTTCTTCCAACGCATGAGGACGAGTTACCCTGTTAAGAGTGGAGAGAAATGAGGTGTCTTGCCTGCCCTGTCCTCAGACGGCCATCCTGCTAGAAAACGGAGGTTGACTGGCAGGGCGACGTCCCCAACAGTATTCAGTCAAACTAAAGCAATTACCCCAAACGGGGGGTGGAACCTGCCACCTCCCTCTCCCAGGTGTTTACCATCCGCGCTTTCCATTCAGCCCTATGGCCCAACACCAACCCAGCTGGGGCGCTTGCCGCCGTCTCCCGGATGCTGGGCCGGAACCCGCTCGCAACTGTCCTGGGGCTGTCGCCACTGTTCTGCCCCTCGGCAAGTGCTAGCCCGTTCCGCAGGCCCTTGCACTGAGCCTTAGCGCGTGACCCAGCCGGACCGAACCATCCGCAGGCCGGCAGAGGGCAGGCAACGCCAGTGACTAGCCGGAGCGAGCAGCGTTGCGTCCCCCGCAGGCGACTAGGATGTGCGGAGCCTTGCTGTGTCACGTAATGCTCCTCCAGGCAAGGAATCCAAGCCCCTCGGCCACGCGCGCCCCTCGGCGCGGCAAGTCGCCCCGCGGAAAAGCGTAGATGGTTCCGGCCGCCGAGAGAAGCCATTCTGCAGGGGTGACGTCAAAACTGACATTTCAAAAAAGTCAGAGAGAATTAGTCAGTCCATGCCCTGTCCCTACCGAAGAGGAAAGATTTGCGGAAAATTTCCTCTGGATTCTGGGAGTTCTTGGGACTCCACTCCCTGCCTGTAAAGTTGCAGATCAGAGAAACCGTCTCCCCTTCGAGAGAAGTGGAAGGTACGGACAGGTCCTGGGAGGGAGGAGGGTACAGAGCGAAGCAGGACCACGCATGTGCACGGCTCAGTCTTGCCCTGAGCCGGCCCTATCTTTGCAAACTAGCTTTCAAAACAGTTCGTGGATTGTGGGGTTGTTTTCTCTAAGCCCTGGGTTTGATTTCCCGTTTGGGGATGAGGGATGGAATATTATTTAGCTACTTAAAAATTAATTTTAAGCCGGTCAGTGGTGGCGCACGCCTTTAATCCCAGCACTTGGGAGGCAGAGGCAGGCGGATGGATTTCTGAATTCCAGGCCAGCCTGGTCTAAAGAATGAGTTCCAGGACAGCCAGGGCTACACAGAGAAACCCTGTAAAACCAAAAAGAAAGAAAGAAAAGAAAAAAAAAGGATTTTAAGGGCTGGAGAGATGGTTCAGCGGTTAAGAGCATTAACTGCTCTTCCAGAGGTCCTGAGTTCAATTCCAAACAACCACATGGTGGCTCACAACCATCTATAATGGGATCCAATGCTCTCTTCTGGTGTGCATGAAGAGAGTGACAGTGTACTCACATTTTAAAAATAATAAAAAAAAATACATCTTTTTTTAAATGAATTTTAAAGCTATTAGTGCATACCATGGGCCCTTGAAGACAGATGAGAACAGAGCTCTGGGCTTGAGCCTGTAACTAACGCTGCCAGCTGTACACAGCGGCCAGCGCTGCCAGCCTCCGCTGTGTACACGAGGACGCCCAGAATGTGGTTATCCGGAAGTGGGAAGCTTCAGATGAGTAGAAGTTGATGAGTTGGTATCTGTTTGTTTTTCAAATCACGGGGATCGGATTCCTTTCTCTCTATTTCAGCTTTCGTGTTTTGTTGGAAGAGGGAGCAGGAGGAAAAAAAATATGCAAACTTGTGTTCTATAACTTTGTTTACTGCCTGGTAAAGATTAAGGAGTGCAGGGTGGAGTTATGGTGTTAGGTATTGTCTTGTGTGTGTTTATTTTTACCAATCCGATTATTCCTGATACTGTGAGTCATCTCCTGTCCTCCACGAGGCTCTTCCCTACCCTTCTCCAAGACTAGAGCAAGCAGACAGCAGAAGAAGAAAGCAGATACCTGACAACTAGGGGTTAACAAACTTAAGCAGGATAAAACAGCTTTAAGCAGACTGCCACTCAGGATATAAGTGAAACCAGTTGCAACTCCCCACAGCGATGTTAGGAAGAACCAGGTCAGCTCTGACTATGGCTCTGAGAACCAGGATCCTGTATTGCGACCAGAGGATTTGGGCAGCCAACCAAAAGCAGTCACTACAGAGAGAGTCTGGAGGTCAGTGAGGGGACAGCAGGAGTGTGCAGCTCCCCACTGGCTCCCCCAGGTCTCTAAGGCTGAGGCAGGCTACCAGGATTCCTTTCTGCAGTCATTGAGAAGCCTCGCAGGCTGAGGGGGTAATGAGTCCCTTTGCCTGCTCCTACCGATCCAGTCCCAGAGGCTCGCTGAAGCAAGCTCCCCACAGGAGCCTCAGCCATAGGACAGACACTTCCCGACTCAAAAGGAGCCTGTCTTCGGAGATGGCTGGCTGATTAGAATGTCAGTACCAGTGGACGGACTGGGATGTTGCAGACCCAAAAGCTAGTTGCCTTACCTTGAGCTAGTTCTAGCTAGCCCTCTGCAACAGCCATTCCTTGCCTACCTCCATGTCAGAACAAGTAGATAAAAACCTTGTGCAGTGTATTAACTTGCCAATTCAAAAGGTCAACTAGCACTTGGGAGGCAGAGGCAGGCAGATTTCTGAGTTCAAGGCCAGCCTGGTCTACAGAGTGAGTTCCAGGACAGCCTGGACAATACAGAGAAACCCCATCTTGAAAAACCAAACAAGTTCACCCACCATCTTGGGCCTACAGGATAGCTCACCTATCTAGCTGTACCGGCCTGAGGTACCTGCCAATGTATTTTAAACTTGCTGTGTCTTATGACTTTCTTTCTTCTATAAAACTAAAATTTGAGCTAGGCAGGAGTGGTACATGCCTTTACCATTCCTTGGGAGGCAGATCTCTGAGTTCAAGGCCAGCCTGGTCTACAGAGCAAGTTGCAGGACAGCCAGGGCTACACAGAGAAACCCTGTCTCAACAAACAGAAATATAAAACAAAAACCATAAAAATGCCTACACATTGGAACATTTCATTTGGGGTAATCTAAATCTGTGTTTCCAGGCCACACAAAATGGCTCCAGAATAAACGATGTCTTTTCCCTTTATCATGAGACCTGTGGTTTTTGCATCTACAGTCTATTGTGGACGGCCCTGGTGTGTGTGCTAGCAGGGGAAGATTTAGGAGTGGCCAACCTTTGGGCTAGTCACAGCATGTCAAAAATCAACTGACTTGTGTGTGTGTGTATGCACTCGCGCACGCACAAACTCGAGCGACACACACACGCGAGCATACACCTGTGTGATGCCCAAATCCAGATAGCTCCTGGGCAGGTGCTCAAGTGCAACCCGCCAGGAGCCAGAGTGGTGAGCCAACTACCTCTACACTGCTCCTTTGCCAGTTATCATAAAAGTGTTGAAAAGCTTTCTGTTGAGGGAATGCACCTACCCCTAATGACTGAACTAGGCTTACTTGTTTAAGAGATTGTTACAAATAATTTGTGGGCAAATTCAAGAGATTTGGAATTCTAGTTTTACAGTTTTGTTTTTGAAACAGGGTCTCACTCTGTAGACCAGGCTGGCCTCAAACCCTTAGAAATCCCCTTACTTCTGCCTCCTGGGTACCGAGATTAAAGCTTCACGCTCTGCCTTAATGCTACTTTTGCCATCAGTATGGATGGGCACATGGAGGCAGGAGGAGCAGGGGTGAAATCTGAGCCTAGCCTGGGTAACACGAGACACTGTCTTAGTCTATGGCCATACCATCCAGAACACGCCCTGGTCTCATCTCATCTCGGGAGCTAAGCAGTCAGGCCTGGTCAGTACTTGGATGGGAAACATTGTCTCACAAAGTAAACAAAACAAACGCCAACCAGGGGCTGGATATGTGGCTTAGCTGGGAGAATGCTTGGTTAGGATGCAAAACGCCTTAGGTTGTATCCATTAGTACCACATCACTCCTGGGGTGGTAAAACATGCCCACAATCCCAGCAATTAGAGGCTGAGGAAGGCAGGAAAGTCAGGAGTTCAGGCAGGCCTGGAATTCACAAGAAACGGGAACAAAGGCAGATAACTGGAGCAACCTTGGCTGAAGGTCTGTAGCCACCTTGCTGCTATTGCTTCCCAAGGTCTACTGCTTATTCACATTGTCCTTATTTCCATGATGACAGAGGAGCGCTATTACTGGCTATTTCAGTAAAATTTGTTCCAGCTGGGCCACTGCTGACCTTCTCAGTACCTCTTGCTCAGTCACCAATTCTATGAGGGTGATTAAACAAAAAACAAACAAACAAAAAAAGATTTTTATGTGTATGCTTGTCTGCACATATGTATGTGTATATATATATACTATGTGCATGCCTGGAGCCCATGGAAGCCAGAAGAGGGTCTTGGCTCCTTTGGAACTAGAGTTGGATGGTTGTGAGCTGTTGTGTCCAT
The DNA here is from genome assembly GCF_000001635.26 of Mus musculus. NCBI lineage: Eukaryota > Metazoa > Chordata > Mammalia > Rodentia > Muridae > Mus > Mus musculus. Next base: position 59,813,826 of record NC_000077.6, read on the forward strand.
GCTGGGAATCAAACCCAGGTCTTTCGCAAGAACAGCAAGTTCGCCTAACCTCTGAGCTGTTGTTCTAGCTCCCCCACTCCAACCATTTCTCAAAGAATACTTAATGCCAATAGTTTTCAAACTGAACCCAGCAGATTTACTTACGGGTCTTACCTATTTATTTATGTATTTATGGTTAGAGCTAGGGGTCAGGGCAGAATATTTCCTGGGCAAGTGCTTGTCCAGTGAGCTACACCTCAACCTACACTTTACTTTTTGAGACAGGGTCACATTAAATTACTCGAGGTGGCCTGGATACCAGGCCCTGTAGTTCCTGTAACTTTTAATCAAAGTCGGGCTACTTAGTTGTGCTTCGTTTGGTACAAATCCAAACAGAAACACAAATGTAATGTGGATGCTGGATTCCGAAGCCAATTAGTGAGTGGTTTTAATCTAAACTTTTACCGTTTGAGATTACCGTGGAGAGCCAAATTTGAAAAACTCCTCAGAGAACTGGGAGTTCCACCAATGAACACCCACCCAAGACCTCATCTTGGATATTAGCAACACCCCTAATTCCCTAGGTACAAATTTGCCAACCTCTGGCACCATACAAATGCTAAAGGCATTCATAGGTCAGCAAGTTCACAAAGGAATCTGCCCCAGGGAGTTACCTCCAAGGACAGACAGCTAAGGCCATCTTAACAATGCAAGCATTTAAATGGGCCCATAGTGCTCCAAAGCGGAGAGGCAAAGCCTTGGAAGGCATCTGTCTGGCAAGAAGTGTGAAGTCCTAAATGCTCTTACAATGAGCAAGGCATGAAACCTGTAGACCCTCAAGTCAGCCAAAGGAGCTGGAGTTAGGAGAGGAACAAAGATTGCACAACCCATAGCCAAGTATAGGGAAAGCAAGCAGCACCAGGGGAACTCACGGGGCTGGAGAGGGCTCAGCAGTTAGGAGCACTGGGGGCTGGAGAGGGCTCAGCAGTTAGGAGCACTGCTGCTTTTCCAGAGGCCTGGGATCAACTCCCAACACGCACATGGTGGCTCACAACTGTCCCAGTTCCAGGGTATCTGACACCCTCACACAGGCAGAACACCATTTAAAACCAACAACCAATAAAAAACCAAACCAAAACAAACAACCGCAGCAGCAACAACAAACCAACCCAAGACAAACCCCCAAGTCCATAATTCACTACACAAACAAAAGACACATGTCCTTTAAATATGTCCTCTTTCCAAAACACGGGTACACACAACCCAGAGAGATGCCAGCTACAAGCAGTGCTAATGGAGAGAATCTGAGTTCACGTGAACCACAGCTGGCTTATCACATCCAGAGACCTGCCAGTATGGATCCACATTACAGAAATCTGAAAGGTTAAAAGTTAGCCAATAAGTTTGAACTGTAACCTTACTGATGTAACCTGTGCCCGTAAAAAGAATAAAAACTTCTTGTAATAGCCATTCGGGGTTGCCTTCTTAGTAATTCGCCTTGAGACACTAATTGAAGGTTGACCCCAACAAGCCAGAAAATAAACCTCTTGCTTTTGCATCAAAGAAAAAAAAAAAAAAAAGAAAGTTTTAAGAGTTTCATTTTTTTAAAAAAATTATTTTTGGGGGCTGGAGAGATGGCTCAGTGCTTAAGAGCACTGACTGCTCTTCTAGAGGTCCTGAGTTCAATTCCCAGCAACCACATTGTGGCTCACAACCGTCTGTAACGGGATCCGATGCCCTCTTCTGGTGTGTCTGAAGACAGCTACAGTGTACTCATATGTAAAATAATCTTTAAAAAAATTTTTTTACACTTCTGTGCACATGCAAGCATGCCACTGTGTGAGTGTGTCAGTGAGCATGTTCTCCCCTTCCACCATGTGGGTTTTGAGCTTGAACTCGGGCTATCAGGTTTGGTAGCTTACACACTCAGTCAGGCATCCCACCAGTTCAAGGATTTCCTTAAAAACAAACACCAAAAAGCAAAACTGAAACCCACGTTTATTTGCCCTGTGTGTGTGTGTGTGTGTGTGTGTGTGTGTGTGTGTGTGTGTGTGTGTGTGTGTGACACCACAGCATCACAGCCTGCAAGCACAGGTCAAGGTAACTTAAAATGTCAGCCCTCTCCTCCTTCCACGTGGGCTGGAGGAACTGACCTGTCTGGTAATGAGACCTGGTAGCAAATGCTTTTACCTGTTGACCTTTTCACTAGCCCTGAGGTTTTTAAAAAATGAAATGTGAACTGGGGTCTAGCTCTGGGGAGACCTTGGGTTCCATATCCAGGGCTAAAAATAAGTAAATACATAACAAAGGTGTCATTTGCCACATAACGGGAAGAATACTAGTGAGCCAGGTGTGGTGGCACATGCCTTTAATCCTGCAACGTAGGAGGCAAAGGCAAGACAACATGTGTTCAAGGCCATTATGGTTTACATGGTATTTCCCAGCCAGCCAGGGCAACATAACGAGACCCTGTCTCAAAACACATGCTAGTGAGAAAAACAAAACCTAGGACATTTGGTGGGAGGGGCACCTGACATGGCAAGCATGCAACTTCACAGGACAAGCTTCAGCAGCCTTTTCTTCCCTTTCGCTACGTGGCTCCTATAATTTGAACTCAGTTCATTAGACTCCCCCAGAAGCATCCTTTTACCCAGGCAGAGCCATGGCCTGATACTCATTTTAAAGGAAAAGAAACTGTGTTTAATGCTAGTGATAGAATCAGGGCTGTATGCAAGTTAGGTGAACGCTTTTTCATTGAGCTGTACCATAGTCCATAGAGAAATTATTGTACACAAATCCAAGAGTTAACCCTGAGACTAACATGGTCTAAGTCTTTAAAAACGTATTATCACAAGGCATGTGCAGGCACGTCCCTGCCACAGCGCTAGTGTGGAAGTGAGAGCAACTCTGGAGAGGCAGGTCTTCTCCTCCCTTTCTCTATAGGGATTAAAGCCAAGGAACTGTCTATCATCAGACTACACAGCGCTATCTGCTGAGCCACCTCACCAGTCTGAGAAACGTTTTTTAAAGACTAAATCTGTGTGTTGCACGTGTGGGCCCATGTGGATGCAGTGGGGACCACACAACGCATGAAGACGTTGAGTATCTATCTCATCCACCACTTTCTACCTTACTCCCGAGGCCTTTGGCTAGGCTGGTTGGCCAGTGACAATCACAGTGGGAACCACTTGTCTTTGCTGTGGTTACAGAACACACAGCAATGCCCAGCTCTGTACATGGGGATTTTAGCTCAGGTCCTACTCCTGGCTCTGACCCACTGAGCCATCCCCAGCAGCAAACTTAAGGCACTTTAATCTGTCCATAGGTCACCAATGCTCCCACTGTCGAGAGCTAGCTCAGTGACTTCTGGCCCAAAGTGTAACGGGGCTAGGAACAAAATCTAAAAAACTCTGCAAAGTACCTGAAGATGGTTTCAAGAAGAAAAGGGGCTATAAAATAGTTCAATGGGTAAAGGCACTGAATGCCAAGCCTGACTATCAGTTCATTCTCCAGGGTTCACAAGGTAGAAGGAGAATAACTCTCCTAAGTATATACATACACAAAATAAAACATAATTTAAAAAGAATGTTAGAGCCAGGTGGTGGTGGTGCATACCTTTAATGCCAGCACTTGGGAGGTAGAGGCAGGCAGATCTCCAAGTTCAAGGCCAGCCTGGTCTACACAGGGAGTTCTAGGACAGCCAGGGCTACACAGAGAAACCCCATCTTAAAGAATCAAATACAGAAAGAAAAGTAGAAAAGAGGGAAAGCCTTGAGGTGGCAGAAACGACGCACGTCAGGTGCAGGAAGATGGCAAAAACTACACACGTCAGGGGTAGGAGCCGACAGTGTCCCACAGCTTACATCCACCTACAAGGGGATGCTAACGCTTCAGTGCAGACCTCGCGCTCCCAGCCAATTATTCTATTCACAATGAAATGTATCATTGGAACCTTTGCGAGAGGAAAAAGTGAGAGAACACACATTAACATTCAAGGGGTTAAACAAAAAGGTAACTTTAATGCAGTAATAACAATCTGAGGATAAATAAATCCACAACAGACTCTAAAGTAGGATTTTTTTTTTCCTTTCTTTGCAGAGAATGGTTTTCTGAAAGCAATAGGACTGCAGATGTTAAACTGAATTTCTGACTGTCCAGGAGGAACCGGCATGGAACCCGCATGGTACTTCCTGCTGCGCTCTTCACACTTGCCAGGCCAAGGTTCTGTTACCTCAAGATGGGGGTTAGTTTCAAGAGTAGCTGGAGGGCTTGTTTCCTGAGTCATCTTCTTGTGAGCCCATGCTCTGTGAAGGAGAAAGCAAATAGTGTGTTTGTGACCAACTCTATCAAGAGGACTCTTGTGAAAGCAGCATGCCAGCTCCCCAGCCTGTCTCTGCAGGAACTACCACAGAACAACAACAGGCAACCTGGGCCTTCCCTAAGCACACTTAGAGGAGTTCCTGAACATATCTTAAAAGTTATTTCTGTGAATTTATGGGAACTGGTTTTCAAGGACAATGAGCAACTTCACATTTAATAAATGAACCAAGTTCTTGTACCTGCTGTAATGTCTTTCCTCCTCCACCCACTTCAAATGAGGAGCACCCTGTTTACCTTTTGAACAAACTGGGGGTTCACCGTGATCTCCTGGTCCATAGCCTTCAGTCGCTCATCCAGCTCTATGCATTTTAGCATCTGTGCAAGAGTCATATAACCATGGTTAGCAATAGGCTTTGGTCACTCACATTTGTAACCGACTATTAGTGGGGGGTTAGAAACTTAGTCACCCTCTGAAAACCCTCAGCTAAGGGGTTATGAAATCAAATTATTTGGATTCAAGAGTAAATACGTGAGCTAGAAGGTGGTGGCACACACCTTTAATGCTAGCACTCAGGAGGCAGAGGCAGGTGGATCTCTTAGTTTGAGGCCAGCTTGGTCTACAGAATGAGTTCCAGGACAGCCAGATCTACACAGAGAAACCCTGCCTCACCCACCCCCCCAAACCCAAAACAAATAAAAAAGAGTGGTGGGGGGAGAGATTCTATGTACTGCAGCATAATACCCAAGTTGAAACAATACCAGCAGACAATCCCATTAGCATTCTTCTCACGGGGGAAAAGTTGCAGGTGTCAGGCTCTCTCCTTCCACCATGGAAGTCCCAGGAACTGAACTCAGGTCCTCAAGCTTGGCAGCACATGCTTTTCCCACTGAGCCATTTTGCCAGTCCCCAAACTAAGGTTATCATTTTAGGTGACATTTTGATACCCACAAGTTATAAAAGGGAGTAGTGACAAAGTTCTGCTTTTACCACGAGGAACTAATATAGGGAATGCATTCTACATTGCCATGGGTTATTTTTAGGATTCTTGGGATTTTTTTAAAAAACATGTATGAGTACTTAAGTGCACTAAGTGAACCGTATGTGTGCAGTGTCTCCAGAAGATCTGATCTGATCTGAAGAGGGCATCAAATCCATTCGAACTGGGTTTACAGACGGTTGTGAGCTGCCTTGTGGGTGCTGGGAACTAAACCCAGATCCTTCAGATGAGCAGGCAATGTTCTTAACTGCTGAGCCATCTCCATTCCCAGCCTATCCTGGGAATTTGCTGTTGGTTCTGGTGTTTTCAGACAGTCTTGCTACTTAGGGTTGGCCTTGGCATCAATCATCTGCTTCCCAAGCACCAGGCTCAAAGAAACCGGCAACCACACACAGCTTTTAGTTCCTTATTTAACACGAACTCACTCATTTCCTTCCTTCAAAGTAAGAAACACACTGTCTAGATGAACCTACTCATCCCCAGAACCCAAAGCAACAGTCAAGAGCAGCAGGCCGCACACACAGGCTGTGGCTATTTGCTGACACGGCACCCCTAGATGCCCAGGACACTGCTGCTGCTGCTGCCCCAGAAGGTATCGTTTGCTTCCCACCTGGACACCCACAGAAACAAGTCCACACACTGGCAGTTGTGGTAAAGCACAGGTAGAATACTACATCCTTTGAATGGCTTTGGAGTTAAAAGTAGGTTTGATAATCTACTTGGGAAATCTAACCTCCCATTTAGTTAGCCACCCAAACAATCTAGAAGAGTTTCCAGCAGACCGGTCCTTTTGTGTTCAGGCTGGGAACTAAACAGGCTATCCTGGAGCACTCAGAAGTTTAATCACCTGTCAGACATGCCCAACCCAAGCAGCTTGCTTACCTCTTGGTCGATGTTATGAAGCATGGCTGGGTTATTATACTTCTCAGGGTTATCATGGAAACTGACCATTCCATCCTTCTGGTTAATACTTGCAAAAATTTCTCCATCTTCTATCTGAAAAAAAAAAAAAAAAAAAAAAAAAGGAGAAAAAAGAAAGATAGGAAACCATGAAAATTTAGACCTGAACATAAAGTGGGTGGATATAACCAAAGATCCAAAAAGCAATGCAGTCACACCTCAGACTTGTGACCCTTCTACCTCAGACACTGAGGTCTGGAATCATAGGTCTGGCTACTTTCAAAACAAAACAAAAGAACACAACAAAAGGTGTATGGATGCTTTGCCTGTGGAGGGTAAGCCACTGAACTATAGCTACAGACGGCTGTGGGCCACCATGTGGATGGCAGGACTCAAACCTAGGTCCTTTAGAAGATCATTCTCTCCAGTTCAATTACATATCTATTTTAAGTGTTATCTATTTAGCCAGTGTTTCCTAAATGCTATATGCTAGATATCATTAGAGATGCCAAGTGGATCAAAGCTGACATTCAAACACAAAATCCTCCTGCTTCATGCTCCTGGATTGCTTGGATTGTAGCAAAAGCCACTGTGCCCAGATTTGCAGTGTGACTAATGTTTAGCCCACTTCTGAGCAATGGAACTAAGCTACCTAAAATGGCTGTTGCTTGACTTAGAAGGGACAGTAGACAGTGTTAATAAGATAGCAGCTCCAACCCAAAGCATACTAATTAGAATTCAGAAGTTTCTCACCATACATGTTATTGCAGACTTAAACTATATCTGGACCATGGTTCACCACAATAGTACTTGTAACAATCAGAATAGAAACCAATCCAAATGGCCACATAGTTAGGATAGAAAGGTACACTGTAACACAACAGTCTGAAAATAGACTACCTACAAATGTATCTACATGCATGGCTCTTAAAAAGCATGCAGTGTACACCATTTATATAAAGCTCAAAACAAACACAACTAAACAAGCTGTTAAGAGTTAGGATATCACTGAACCTCCTTGCTAGGTGGTAGAAGCAAATACACACATGTGCTTTGTATTCTGTCTCTTTAAGGATGTCCGCATCTGCTGGGGGGGGGGGGGGGGTTGCGGCGGCGGCAGCGCACGCCTTTAATCCCAGCACTCAGGAGGCAGAAGCAGGCGGATTTCTGAGTTCGAGGCCAGCCTGGTCTACAAAGTAAGTTCCAGGACAGCCAGGGCTATACAGAGAAACCCTGTCTTGAAAAACCAAAAAAAAAAAAATTTAAGATACACTTACCATGTGTAGAACATATTTTTCTGCCTCCTGTGGTCCAGATAACTGTACACGGCTTGCCATATCTTGTAATGATAGTGTTAAAAAAGTCTGAAAGTCAGAAGTAAATTAATCACATGTAGAAATGTAAAAAAGGTATGAACTGTGTTCAGTATTCTTTCTATTGCTACATAAAATAAAATTTTCTTCGTGAAAATGACTTGCTGCTGAGTGATGACTTACACTTCCTGAGTGTAAGTGCCTGCAGCCAGGCTGACAACCCTAGTTCAGTCCCTACACCTAAGGGTGGAGGGAGACCCACTGGTTCCCATGAAGTGTTCTCTGCTTTACACCGATGTGCGCAAGCACACCCCCACACACCTACACACCCCCACACACACTTTTTTCAGCGACTTGAATGAAACCAGTGATCTTAGCTGTTACTCTCAGGCAGAGTAAGGAGATAGTCAGTTTCCTATACATATGCAACATTTTCATAAGAAAGAAAGAAACAGCTCAGGTTTCAGAAGTCAGAAGATCTAGGGCTATTCAAATGTTGAAAAGGAAACCAAAAGGGACATCCATCCTAGGGAAAATGCTCATTCTAACATCAGGAGGAAAACCATACACCACAGGGAGACTGCCTTCCCACTGGGGCTAGTGAGAGAGTGCCTGCAGTTAAGTATCTGTGATACAGGCTTAGGATGCCATGGAAAAGAGGTTCAGGACATACTGAGGGGAAGACCAGGAGAGAGCAGAATGCTCCTAATGACAAATGACTCTCTTCACAAACACACATAAGAGACATGAGAGGAATCTAAGTCTACTGTCCGGCCTGGCATGGTTGAACAAACCTTTAATCCCAGCACTCCAGAAGCTGAGACAGACGGATAGATCTCTGTGGAGTTCAAGGCTGCCCTAGCTTGGTGGGAAGGTTCTAGGTCATAAAGGGCTACACAGTGAGACTTTGTCTCAAACAACCAACCAACCAATGTCCAAACAGTGACAGAAAGTAACCTCTCTACAATGGATGAGGCAGATAAAATTCCCAACAATGGCCACTGTACCTGGCCACCTTGAGACAGAGATCCCATCGCAAACATCAATACACACAAGTCTATCTGCTGAGGCTTCTATGAATAGCTTCTTTGTGATTTGCTAGTAAGAAAGAGGCTTCATTCGTCTAGAAACTTCGTTTTCTTCTGCTACTATTACTGCAGCACTACCTCACTCTATGGTGGTCTTCCCCTAGATGCCCTGGACAGCACTCATAAACTCTATGTTATCATCTACCGTGAGCTGCCCAGGAAGGACCTGGACACAATGAATGAGCTGCTTGCCTCAGCTCTGCTCAGACCACTTTAGGACCCTGTTTATTTGATCAAATTCTTTTTTCTTAAAATTTTAATTTTTTTTATAATTTTATTTTTATATTTGTGTGCTTATTTTGTTCTGGATTATCCTATCTAAACTACAAAACACATTTTACTTTATTGCTAGCTCAAAAGTACAAGCTACTAACTGTTTCAAAATATTAAACTGTGGCTGATGATTTTCATAGCAATGCCTGCATATATTAGATTGACTTCTTTGTTTTGAGACAGGATCTCACTATGTAGTCCTGGCTAGCCTGGAACTCTACGTATACTAGGCTGGTTTTGAACTCAGAGATCTGCTTAGCTCTGCATTCCAAGTGCTGGGATCACAGGCATATGCTAGCATATCCAACCATATTAGATTTCTACAGTTGATTTTTCTAGCTGACAGGTTACATTTGTTGTAGAACTTTTCTAAGTTGCTTTTCTTTGTCTCATTCTTCATTTTCCTTACAAATTGACTTCTAATTCTTTTTAGTCAGGAAGCTGTTCCTCGTTCTTCCTAGAGTCTAGACTACTGGGAGGAACTCCTCCTGTTGACCAGTGAGAGTTCCCTGTCCCCTCTTCTCCTCCAGGCCCCATGTTCCCAATGGCCTGTCCATCTCCACCCACTCCACTCCCTACTTTTTCCTTTGGTATCCATCATCACTTCCTGCTTTCGTCACATGGGCATCCCAGCTACAGCCTGGCTCCTACACTTTCCTACCACCAGCTACTGATGATGGGCACAAGCATGGGAACACTGGGATCCCCATCATCTCGCCAGCTGTCCCTGCCAGGCTGTGAGCTGCCTCTTCACCCAGAAAGCTACATAAGCTTTTCTTAGTAAAATTCCTATTACTTCCAGCATACACCTTTTGAAGAAGGAATTTAATTTATGTTTTGCTTTACAGTTCAAACACTTAATAAAAAGCCTATTTCTTTTTTTTTCTCTTGAGTCAGTCTTGTAACACTGCTTGGACTAGCCTTAAGAAATCCTCCTCCATCAGCATTCCCAGTGCTAGGACTACATGCACATGCCATCAGACCCAGCAGGTGTTTGCTATCATCAGAAACCCTGAACATAAAGATGAAGAGCAGGACATGGTGACACACACCTGTAACTCTAGCACTCTGGACACGAAGGCAGGAGGATCATGAGTTTAAGGTCCACTTGGGCAACATAGGACGATCCTGTGTAAATAAATAAAAACTCCCTTATCTCCTACAACTTAAGCACTGTGGCTTGTCTAGCTCTGGCCCACATGGTAATGTCAGTTTTCTCACATCAAAGCAGAGATCAGCACAGCCTGAGAGTTGAGGCCAGCGATCACTAGCCACCCATGACTGCCCACTTGGAACTGGTCACCCCTTCAGGGCTACCTCTCTGCCTCCCAGTGTAGCTGTATCTCCTACCTTTCCTCCTCTTCACCTGCTCCTCTTCTCAAATACCCTGCTCTAGCCCTGGAAAGACCAAAAGGTAGCAATCAAACTCTTCCTAAGAACCCAGCTGCAACAGCTTCTCTCAGTGTAGAAGCTCTGCCACACTCTATCCTGTACCTGCTTCCTCTGTGATAAGAGGAAAGGAGAGGGACACCAGGTCCAAGAAGAGCCAGAGCAGCCACGGGGCAGCACGTGCCTCACCTTTGTCAGCCTCTGAATGTTCTTCTTATAAAGAGACGACAGGCACTGCTTCACCAGGCCCATGTTGTTGTCTCGAGTGAAGGTCTCGCTGTGCTTGCTCACCAGGTTCCGCAGCTCAGACGGGTTGTTGGTTGAATAAACTTGTGCTAACTCATGGTAAGCATTGCTGAGAGGCTAAATGTTTAGGGTGAGAAAACAAAACAAAACAAAAAAATTATAGCAGTGTACTTTCAGAAAATACATCGCATATTACCATAAAGCTACACTTTACCCAACACAAATCCTGGTTTTTAAGACCAATGACAGAAGCTCACTATCAAGTAATTTATTATCAATAATTCAGTGAAGACACACATCTTTTCTCTATCAGTGGTTCTGGTTGTTTTGTACTGGTAAGTTAAACGAGAAAAATGAAGGCAAAATCTTCATTATTGCCAACTGCCCCTGCTTCTGCTTCTTCATTAAGGATCTGGAGAGGGAGCCGAATGACTGTGAGAAAGTCGGAGCACTACCATCAAGCAGAAACTGACTCAAACACACCTTGAGTAGTCTTGTTCCGAACATCCACATTACTGGGACTTACTAACTCTCAGGAGCAGTGCCTAAGCTATGAAGACAATCACTCTACAAAGGCATTCCTCCTCCAGCAGGCCTACTATCTGCTCAGGAGACACTAGAACAACTCAGTAGCTTTCTATGGCTTTCTGCATATGGCTGCCCTAAACCGATCCCACCCATCACTTTCCCACAGGGCACTTTTAGCTGCCTTCCTCCTCACGAGGGGACATGGCAGTCAAGAGTCTTGAAAGTCACAAGGGGCTCTCAGGCAAAGTGTAGGTGGCCATCTGTCAACAAACAACAAGATACAAGACTTACATCCCTAAAATAATGACCGTCTTTTTGTTTTTTTTTCTTGAGACAGGGTCTCTCTGTGGAGCACCAGCTATCCTGGAACTCACTCTGTAGACCAGGCTGGCTTCAAACTCACGGAGATCTGCCTGCCTCTGCCTCTTTAGTACTAGAGATAAAGATGTTCACCACTGCAACGGGGCCTTACAATTATTCAACTCAAAAAGAAACATCAGAATTTAAGGTATTTACCTATTTTTGCAGTGCTGGGGACTGAACCTAGGGTCTTGAGCACACTAGGCCTGTGCTATGACCCCAGCCAACATATATTATCCAAATACCAGAGGTCCATCATCTTTTCTTCCTCAAGACAGCTTTTTTCTGTGTAGCCCTGGCTGTTCTGGAATTTGCTCTGTAGTCTTGGCTGGCCTTGAACTCAGATTCACCTGCCTCTGCTTCTCTGATGCTGCTGCTGATGCTGCTACCACTGCTGCCGCCACCACCACCTGGCTTCACTCCCTTGTTTTCAGACATGGAACGTCTCACCAGGCCTGGGAGTCACCGCAGGTCAGTTAGCCACAGCATCCACTTGTTTCACCTTGCTCAACTTTTCACAAGGGTTCTAGGAACCAAACTCAAGCAAGCACTATAGCAACTCAGCCCTCTCTATATGCACTTAAAACAAAAACAAAAAATGAAAACACAAAAACAAATAAATCTCATTGTTTTGTTTTTTAAACGTTGTCTCAAAGTTTGGCTGCCAGGGGAACTGGAATAAGACAGTAGTTAAGTAGAACTTCAGTAAGACAGCCCAACATTTGAATAAGTTAAAGTTCAATCAAATCAGAACTGTTTTCAGTATTTTGACTAAAATATAATAAAGAAATACAACTTGTAACTCCAGCCCCTGCAATAGCTCAAACACCTGCTGTCTGGAACCGGGCTCCTGAGACCAACTACTAAGGAAACAATGTACACAGACTAGAACAGAGCCCCTAGTGTGGACTCCTGGACTCCCCTCAGACAATCCATACACATTTGCTAGTCAGAAGTTGCCGGGGAGCTAAGTCACCATAAAATAAAATTGAAAGGCTATATTGTCACAATGTCTTTATATACAAATTAATACAGAATGTAAGAAAATCAGTTTTATTTTTAAAACTTACCTTAATAAATCTACCCACTATTTGAGAGGTGTATTTAGGCAGCTGTTGTACTTTGCCAAGTAATATCAAAGACACTAGAATATACTTTTTATATGATTCCAACATGATATGGCTGACGGCCATGGCAGGAGTAGTTATAGCCTGAGTAAAAGAAGATGGAGCAGTGTCAAGAATTAAATGTCCATTATCATTAAGATGTTTTATTACATCTATTTATTTACAGTGTGTGGGCACCTGTGTATACACTAGTGAATATTTGGAGTCAAGGAACACATCTGTGGGAGTGCTGTCTCTTTTCATTATTTATTTATTTATTTAAACAATTTTTTTATTAGTTTCTTCATTTACAATTCAAATGCTATCCCAAAAGTCCCTTATATCCTCCCCCTGGCCTGCTCCCCAACCCACCCATCTCTTTTCATTAGGCAAATTTATAGGATCAAACTCCAGTCAGGAGGTTGGGCAAGTGCCTTTACCTGTTGAGCCATTATTTTTTATAAGATTAAAACAAACAAACAAACAAACAAACAAATGAACGAGGGAGGTTGTGAACAGTCCTCTGCTACTACAAATTATGCAGCCAAGTTTCCTGCTGCTAGGGAAACTTTGGAGGTCAGCTTATCCAAAGTGCAATGGAGAAAACCAGTGATCATGTATCTCCCCTCCAGCTAAACTTCTAACACTGTTGTTTATTTTTGAGATAGACACAGCCTACGGCTGTCCTGGAACTTAAGAAGTACCTACTGAGCTCCTGAGAATGTCAGCATTCGTGGCTTGTGGCAGCTTTATTGAAATATAACTCAGAGTACAAAATTTTTACCTTTAAAGTATATAACTTGGTGGTTTCCACTACATTTACTGGGTTGCAATACTATTATCATTACCTAATCCAGAACATCTCAATCCCTCAAAAAGACACGTCCATTCACGAGCAATCATTGTTTACTTTTTTTCCTCAGAACCACACTCTACTTTCTGTCTCTGGACTTGTCTGTTCTGGACAATTGTATAAAAGGTATCATAAATATGTGACCCTTTGCGGGTGACTTCTTTAACAAGGGTTTCAATTCTGAGGTCATTACCTCCCCCTTTATATGGCTGAAAATGATCCCACTGTGTGGACATACATTATCTATTCTAGGATAATGTATGATAATTATTCTATATAATAATGTTGATAATTATTCTAGGTTAGTCCTACTTTTTGGTTCTACATGATTTTATGTGGACAGTGTTTTTTATTTCTCTTGAATATATTTTTAGGAGTAAAATTTCTAGGCCACATGCTTAATACTGTAATTGTTTGTGTTTGTTTTTTGGGGTTGGTATTTAACCCAGGACCCTGAACAAGTAAGGTAAACACTCTTTCACTAAACTGTACCCCCAAATCTTGAGTTTTATCTTAAGCACTAAACTCTTTTCCAAAGTGACTTTTTTTTTTCATTTTGCAACCCATGTGCAATCAGCTGTCCTAATATGTATGAACCAGTAACACTCGCTGACTGTTTGGATCACACAAGTTCAAAACCACACCACAACTTTAGAAATCTAATTACCTGCTCATAAAAGTACAGCGCTCTTTCAAAGTTCTTCAGCCCCGTATAGATCATTCCTCCATAATAGTAGTAGCACAGAAAGTGTTTTGCATCATAGGCTCCATTCTCTTTACAGATATCCATCATATCCACATCAAGATATGGAAGGGCAGGTTTAAAGCACTTCGCTAGTAAACAAAGCTATAAAGAAATTTGTATTGAATCATTATACATTTCACTATGGCAAGTTTTAGAAAAAAATTCAGATTCCAAAGTTTTAAGATAATACTGTTTTGTTTCACAGATGATTAGTAACATAAATATTAACATATTACTCCATTTTCTTAGCCATCTAGGGTTAAAGAACACTGCCTGCTGGGTGGAATCACTCACATCTGCAATCCTTGACACTCAGGCAGCTGAAGCAGGACTGCTGCAAATTCAAGACCAGCCTGGGCTACAGAGTGAGATTCTACTAAAAACTAAAAAGGATAAAAACTAACGCTAAGGTAGAGCAAACCACAGATGAACTGAAAATCAGAATTCCACCGACACAGTGCAGTACCCAGCCAACACCCGTGAGTTTCTGGATAAGTAAACAAGTGTCCACTTTCAGTTCACTGGCTCAGTGAAACAAAACCAGACAGTGTCAGGCAGGGTTTGATGCCTGTGTCCTGAGTCCCAGCAATGGGAGGCTGATTGACACAGGTAAACTCTGAATTCTAGACTGGCTTCCTTTTCAGAGCTGGTTCCAGAACAGTCAGGGCTACACAAAGAGACCCTCTATTAGGGGAAAAAAACAAAACAAAAATACAAATTAGACCAGGATTGTGAGATCAAAGTGAAGATTTTTTTTTTTTAATTAACTCTTTCTCAAACTGAAACTCAGGTAAATATATAAAAAAGTGTGCAAGTATAAAAAGCAGGCACACAAGCTAAGTGATGTATGTAACCCATACAACACTGATGTCTGCAGACTCACCCAATAGCCCATTTTTTAAAATTAGGTATAATGGCAGGGATTGGGATGAAAAGTGAATTAAAAAAAAAAAAGGTATAACCAGGCACTGTACTGTACACATGCCTTTAACCCCAGCATTTGGAGGCAGAGGCAGGCAGATCTCTGTGAGTTTGAGGCCAGACTGGTCTATCTGCATGAGTATCAGGACTGCTAGGGCTTAAGTAGAGAGGCCCTATCTCAAAACAAAACAACAAAAAAATAAACAACAATAATAATAATGAAGTAAAATAAAATTAAGTATATGCTATCGCTGTCAGAACAGCACTTTGAAAGATGAGTGATGTAAGAAAAAGGAACAGGTGTCCAAGGTAGTCTACACCATGAGACACTCCAGTCTAGCTCCTGTATGACCTACTCATATTACAGAATATGGTATAGCATAATACAGAGCAGACTCACCTCCAAGATGCATTAAACAGGAAAAAGTAAGACACATGAAAATTCACATACATTTATTGAGATTTGGGACTTGTGGACTTTTTTTTTTTAAAGAAAAGGTATGTACACACACACACACACAGACACCCTTGTATGTGCAAAGTATCCGTAGAAGAAATGCACAAGAAGTCCTATCACGGGTTTTCTCTGAAGAGAACTGCCTCTGGCAACAGTAAGGGAGACATCATCATATATCTCTGCTTTTGGACTTGGAACTCCTCAGCATAAGATAAACACGTGAATAATGTTTTTAGGTTTTTTTTTTCTTTTAATGATTTATTTTATGTATGTGAGTACACTATAGCTGTACAGATGGTTGTGAGCCTGCATGTGGTTGTTGCAAATTGAATTTTTAGGACCTCTGCTTGCTCTAGCCCAAAGATTTATTTTTTTATACATAAGTACACTGTAGCTAAATTCTGATACACCAGAAGAGGGAGTCAGAGCTCATCATGGGTGGTTGTGAGCGACCATGTGGTTGCTGGGATTTGAACTCAGGACCTTTGGAAGAGCAGTCAGTGAGCCATCTCACCAGTCCCGTGAATAATGTTTTTAGACATAAAAAGTTTTTATGATGATGTCTCCCTTACTGTTGCCAGAGGCAGTTCTCTTCAGAGAAAACCCATGCTAGTACTTCTTGTGCATTTCTTCTACGGATACTGTGTTTTTACTCTTAAGTTCCATGATTTATTTAACAGGAAATGACTTAAATTTCAAAAAAAAAAAAATGCTATGACCATTACAATGATCCCATTGTAAGCCCCACTCTATACACCTCAACCCCTACAGCACCACCCTCACCCATTATCTTGTTGGGCAAGCCCAGGAACAGCCTCACATCTCTGAGCATGTGAATCCCATACCTGGCAGAGATCGGCATGTACTGAGGTCAGTTGGTTGGTATTCATCTGCATCTTGTCTATGGCTTGCTTAAGGATGCCAATTCCTCGAAGGGGCTGTCAGAAATGACATCTCTTTCAGATAAGTTCTCAAAGTTGGCAGCACATTGGATCTTATGTTGTCACTTACAAATAAAAAACAACACTAATTGATAGGTTCCTTACATAGCAATAAGCTTTCCATACTATGTCAGGAAATGTCTGTGTCTACTCAGTCACAAAATGGTTTAATATGTTTCTTGGAATACTTAGATAATTTCAGTATCATACTTTAAGTCAAAACCTTTTTTCCTTTAAATGGCTATCACTAATAAACCGTATTGCTCTCTTGAGGCTAGAGAGATGGCTCAGTTGGTGAAGTGCTGCCATGTAAGAACCAGGATCTGAGTTCAGAGCCCATGGACAAGCAGATGTGGCAGTGTGCACCCAGCATTCCAGGACTCAAGAGCCAGAGACAGAGCATCTCTCCGGCCTGCTGGCTAGAGGGTCTGGACAACCAAAGAGCTCCAGGTTTGTCAGAGACTCTGTCTCAAAAACAAGGCAGAGAGTGAATGAAGAAGACACCCAATGTCAGCCTATGACCTCCACATACACTGCATGTGCACACACATGCACACAATGCATACAAAACTAGAGTACTTTCCTAATCGTTAAACAAAGAGAATTTCTCTGTATCATTTGCCACAAATTAGTGCTGTAGCTTAGAAGCTAAGCTTGTGGATGATGGTGCTGGCATGTTCACAGCAGAGTATTAGCCCGAAAGAGTAAATAGCCACTGAATCTATAACCACATTTCATAAACAAACCGTTTCCTGCCCCCAATTATAAACAACAGTACTCAGCCTCAAGTGAGGCCTAACTCTCTGAAGATCAGAAGATGAAGCTAGAAAATATCTACATAACTTTATAGCCTTTTCTTTTCTTTTTTTTTTGGTGGGAGGGGGCTAAGTTCTTGGAGATAAAGAGTTTCTCTGTGTAGCCCTGGCTGTCCTGGAACTCACTCTGTAGACCAGGCTGGGCTCCAGCTTATAGAGATCCACCTGTTTCTGCTTCCCAAATGTGCCACCACCTGGTTAAAAGCTCAATAGAGAAGAGGCTAGTAATAGCTCTCTTCTCAGTATTCAGGAAGAGACACAATAGTATCTCCCAACCCAACACAGGGTGTGATGGTTTGTATATGCTCGGCCCAGGGAATGGCACTATTAGAGGGTATGGCCCTGCTGGAGTAGGTGTAGCCTTCTTGGAATAAGTGTGTCACTGTGGACATAGGACCCTAGGCCTAGTTGCCTGGAAGTCAATATTCTGCTAGCAGCCTCAGATGAAGATGTAGAACTCTCAGCTCCTCCTGCATCACGACTGCCTAGACACTACCATGCTCCTGCTTTGATGATAATGGACTGAACCTCTGAACCTAGAAGCCAGCCCCAATTAAATGTTGTCCTTATAAGAGTTGCCTTGGTCATAGTGTCTGTTCACAGCAGTAAAACCCTAAGACACAGGGTATCATGTAGCCCAGTTTAATCTTGAACTAGACATGTAGCCAAGAATGACCTTGAACTCATAAACCTCCTGCCTCTATCTTCCAAGTGTTGTGATTACTCAGCCATATGTATATACACATACATATATGTGTGTGCATATATATATATGTTGTGCCTGCATGTATGTCTATGCACTAGATGGGGGCCTGATGCCCTCAGCCAGTGCTTTTAACCACTGAACCACCTCTTCAGCCCCACAGCTTTTAACCAAATTATTTAGCACTCCTAAAGAATAGAGACTCGCCAGGCGTTGGTGGCGCACCCCTTTAATCCCAGCACTCGGGAGGCAGAGGCAGGTGGATTTCTGAGTTCGAGGCCAGCCTGGTCTACAAAGTGAGTTCCAGGACAGCCAGGGCTATACAGAGAAACCTTGTCTTGAAAAACCAAAAAAAAAAAAAAAAGAATAGAGACTCTTTCTACTTTCAGCCTCCCTCCTTTCACTTCCCAATCAAAAAGAAACACACAAACCAGGTGACAGAGAACTAGAGTATCCACCTACACTCTGGACGTCTGCTTTCCTACAGAGAACAGCAATCATCTACTTAAGCACATCTGGCCAGGCTGATTTTGTTGAGCATTATCTCAACATCCATTTCCAGATGCTGACCATCTTCACTGTGGTCTACACAAGAATGTAGAAAGCACCCACTGAAGTATTTAGGCTGAGGAGAACATAGCCACAACCACTTTCCAACTGTGTGTGGGTGGGTGGGGTGACAAGTGCAGTGAAACACTGACACTGGAAGAATCTAAGTCAAGAGCACATAAGACATCATCACAGGATCCTTTCAGCATTTTGTAAGATAAAATCATCATAATTAAAAACTAACAGGAAAAAACAAGAAATAGCATCATTATAACACAAAGGCACTAGTAGTTTTTTAGTTTTTTTCTTCTTCCAGTGGAGGCATGGAACCAAGTACTTCACACATGCCAAGCAACTGCTCTACCACTGAGCCATACCTCTAGCCAGACTTGTAGTTTCAAAACAACCATCGCCACCAGTCACCTCCTGGAGGCCTAACATGTAGCCAAAGGCTGCTCAAGGAAGCACACATATTTATGTATTGGGATGCTGAGTACTAAACTGAGCCTTTTCTAGACTAGTTTGTGAGTCAAACACACATTGTAACAAAACTTGAATAACGAATATTTCTTACCTGTTTTCTTTCCACAAGTGCATTTGTTAGCTGATGGCAAAGCCCAGCAACTAGATGCAACAATAACAAAAACATTAACAAAATACTGAAGGTATAAACACTGCAAAGGCAAGTACATTCAGGAAAAGAAGAAATAGTATTGGCTTACACGTATCTGTTGCATATCGAATGTGCTCGCCATTACATGTACTGATGAAAAGCTGAACCTGTGAGAATAGTGTTTCGAAGTCAGGAACACTGGGCATTGAGAACTTCACAAACCTAGAATGGGGAGAAAAAGAATCAATAACCTTATATCTTATACAGTAAAGAATAGAAACAACTTAAATCTCACATCCATCCTGGCTCTGAAATTGACTGCCACAGGGCTGGAGTGATGGCTCAGTGGTTAAGAGCACTTGTTGCTCTTGAAAAAGACCTGGGTTAATTCCCAGCACCTACATGGTGGCTTATAACTGTAATTTTTAGAGAGATTTGATACAATCTTTTGATCTCCACAAGAACCAAGTACACATGCGGTACACATACATACAGACAGCCAAAACACTCAGACACAATAAAAATATCTTTTTTTTAAAATCAAGTATCAGAGTCCATCAAATTTTCCTGGCCTGTTTCTATCTCCCCCCACCCCTTTACAGTACAAAACAAAGATATAAATAGAGGTTAAGGAAAATACGCTTGAAAGAGGACAACTTTCAGAATAAAAAAACTTCTGTTTTTTGAGACAGAGTCTCTTTACATAGCCCTGTGTGTCTAGAACTTACTTATGTAGACCAGGCTGGCCTGGAACTCATAAAGACCTTGCCTGCCTCTGCCTCCCAAATACCTGGATTAAAGGTGTGCATTAGCTGCCCAGCTGCTGCTGCTGCTGCTTCTTTAAGCCCAGTGTGGTCAGGACATTTATTCTTCAATTAAGAATCAGTTGCCTAGGGCTGGTGAAGTGCTCACCAGATAAGGCATACACAGCCAAGCCGGGCAACCTGAGTTTAGTCCCCAAAAGTAACATTTTGGAAGGAAACCAACTCTAGCAAGTTGTCCTCTAACCTCTATACATGTGGGACATGTGTGCGTCTCCATATACAAACAAAATAAACATTTCTAAAAAGAAGAATCTGCTGTTTTTCCTGTTTGGGGTAGAATGTACTCAAATAAAGCAAAGAGAATGGGGTGTGGTGGGAGGCTAAGCAAGGCAGCAGCTTAGGTTCAAGATGCTGTGGCCAGGTGGATTTCTACCTGGAATACCCAAAGAACTAGCTGACAGCCAGAGGAGGGGCAGATATAACAGGGAGCACTCAGATGACCCATCCTGACTGAAGGGCAGCCAGCCACCAGCTGACATGAGACACTTTCAGGAGGGCTTGCAGAGAATCTCAGGAGAGAAAGCTGCCACACTAGAGCACTGCATTAAAGCAAATGTTGTGATCTTTTTTTTTTTTAAATAGAATGTCTTTTTCCTTTCTTTCTTTTTTTAAAAGAATTATTTTATGCATGTGAGTACACTGTTGCACCAGAAGAAGGCATCAGATCCCATTATAGATGGTTGTGAGCCACCATGTGGTTGCTGGGAATTGAACTCAGGACCTCTGGAAAAGCAATCCAGTGTTCTTAACCAGTGAGCCATCTCTCTAGCCCTGTTGTGATCTTTTAAAACAATTACTGAAATTAATTTCAAGAAAAATGATGGATTCACTTCCATCTTTTAGTTTGCCTACTTTCATCTACACCAGCAGTTCTCAACCTGTGGGTGTATACCCTTTGGCAAACCTCTGTCTCCAAAAATATTATGATTCATAATAATAGCAAAATTATAGTTATGAAGTAGCAAGGAAAATAACTTTATGGTTGAGAGTCACCGCAACACAAGGACCTGTATTAAGGGTTGCAGCATCATCAGGACAGTTGAGGACAGCTAATCAACACAGCACTGCTAACAATGTCACTTTCTACTTTGTAATTATGAACATGTGCCAGAAACAATTTCACAACAGTCAACAAAGCACTGTGATTTATATCTGAAAAAGCAGCAGTACAGGGCTCCACATTCTGTAAGTGAAAGAACATGGATTGAAACGAGCCTTCAAGCTGGGCATTGGTGGTGCATGCCTTTAATCCCAGCACTCAGGAGGCAGAGATAGGCGAATTTCTAAGTTTGAGGCCAGCCTGGTCTACAGAGTGAGTTCCAGGACAGCCAGGGATACACAGAGAAACCCGGTCTCGAAAAACCAAAAAAAAAAAAAGAAACGAGGCTTCAGACACAGGTTCTTTCATGCAATATTTGTACATAACTAACACTCAATGGTAAGACACTATATAGTACCAAATGTTTTCATGGCTGCAGGCATTAGCACTAGGGAGGCTAAGGCAGGAAGACGGTGAGCCCAGGACTGGCCTGTGTAGAATACTGAAATCCAGTCTCAGAGGGAAAAAAGAAAAGCTTTCTGAGCTAGGGAGCAGGCTCAGAGGGTAAGGGTGCTTACGGCCAAGGGTGATGACTTGAGGTTGATCCCTGAAACCCACACGGTAGCAAGGAAACAATTCCCACAAGTTGTCTCTGACCTCTGCATGTAGATGTAGACACACACAAATAAACACATGTAAAAAGTATGTCTTCACATACATCCCATGTGACATATATGAAAATGTGTATATGTGTATACTATCTGCTCTTTCATATCAGTAAGAAAAAAATACACCTTCCTCTCAGAATTGCCAGTGTGACTAGGGCCAGATGTTTATTATTTTAAATGCCATGACAACATCCCCATTTATACACTCCAACAAAACAAATTCTCTTGAGACATTGTTACAAGAACTCCAGTTACAAGAGATTTGAAAATCTGTGCCAGGCTATAAGAAGATACATGACTAACTGTAGTCCACCATACCCTACTACATTATATTACATTTTTGCTTTCTAAGTTAGAAAACATTGCTAAGCCTCTGGATCACATTAACATAATATTGAGACAAATGCAAGTTATAATGCCTAGCTTTTTTTAAAGGAAATTTTCAAGGAGCAAGATGGCTCAGAGACTAAGAACACCACTGTTCTTACAAAGGACTTAGTTCAGTTCCCAGCACCAATGTCAGGTGGCTCACAGCTGCCTGTAACTTCAGCTCCTCTTCTGTCCTCTAAGGGCACCCCACAACACAAACACACAAATTAAAAAAAATATTTTAAACCAGCCTGGTTCAGGACAGCCAGGGCTACAAAGAGAAACCCTGTCTTAAAAATCAACAAGGGCTGGAGAGGTGATTCAGTGGTTAAGAGCACTGACTGCTCTACCAGAGGTTCTGAGTTCAATTTCCAGCAACCACATGGTGGCTCACAACCATCTGTAATGAGATCTGATGCCCTCTTCTGGTGTGTCTGAAGACAACTATAGTGTACTTATATATACATAAAATAAATAAATCTTTAAAAAAAAAAAACAACAAAAATTTCAAAAATTCAAATTTGTACATACATAAATGAATGAAAATGATAAATTTGCAAGCTGGATCATTCACTCTGAAGTTAAGAGAACTTGTTCCTCTTGCAGAGAGCCTGGGTTAGGACCCAGTACACATATGGTGGCTCACAACCACTCATAACTCCAGTTTCAGGGGAATCCAACACCCTCTTCTGACTTTTGAACACACCAGAAATGCATGTGGTATACATGAATACATGCAAGCAAAATACTCATACACATGAAATACACATAAACCTTTCAAAAAATTATAAAACTGGTGTCATGTGTAGTAGTGTACACCTTTAATCCCAGCACTCAGAGGCAGAGGCAGGTGGATCTCTTTAGTTTGAGGTCAACCTGGTCTACAAAGTGAGTTCCACGACAGTCAGGGAGCCAGGCTACAGAGAGATCCTGTCTCCAAACAAACAAAAGACATGGAACTGAACACAATATAATAGTAAGCTGCGATTTGCTGGAGCATATGCGCACACTAGAAAACACAGACTGTAATAAGCACAAACCTACAAAAGAAAAGAAAATGTCCCTTACAGAACAGCAAGGACACCCAAAGAGTGTTCTTGAACATCTAAAGCCCCAAGCACAGTGTCCAGATGGGACAAGTTCTTCGCAAGGAGTTCTCCACTCTTGTTGATGAGTTCACAAAGCTGAGTCATTTGCCCTGCAAAACAGAACACTAGCATTCAGTTAGGGTAATAACTAAAGAACACTAACCAGACTTCCTTCTCAAATGCTTGGATGATTTGTTATGTCTTCCTCTGAGACTAGGATGAGAACAAACAACTTGCCCCTGCCTCAAAGCTAGTCAGAGGAAACACAAGACCTCCCAATCCCCTCTGGGCTCCAGAAAGCGCCTGCAGTTCCTAAAGCCAGAAGTCTACATATCACTGTCACTGTCTTTCTCAGAACCAAACAGGACTTACATTATGCCATAAGTTCCTCAGCTCCACTCCTCTCCCTTTCACGTCTTAATTCCGAACATTATCACTTCTTGTATGGACTACTTGGCATATCTTCTAAATGGTATATATGTTTATTCCAAATTCTACTTCTTATTATGCAAACTCAATCAAATTACACTCTAGGCTTTAATAAATCCAAACACCCCAGCTCAGTGTCCAGAGCCAACTTAATAACTGGTTTCTACTGACTCACCTCCCGGTCATTCATCAACTTGGGCTCTTCTCTCTGCCCTCGCCATAATTTCATTCCCCACGACTCACTATCCACCTACTCTGTGCCCTCAATGTACTACAAGAGACTGTGGTGACCAGGTAACTCAAAGTGAATCCACGTGTAAGGGTCTACTGAGCAGCTAAGCAACAGCTCCTTGGACTGACTAGCCTCCAAACTGCTAAAAAAAAAAAAAAAAAGGGGCTGGTGAGATGGCTCAGCGGGTAAGAGCACCCGACTGTTCTTCTGAAGGTCCTGAGTTCAATTCCCAGCAACCACATGGTGGCTCACAACCATCCCTAACAAGATCTGACGCCCTCTTCTGGAGTGTCTGAAGACAGCTACAGTGTACTTACATATAATAAATAAATAAATCTTTAAAAAAAAAAAAAAAAAAAAAAAAAGTTCCACTTAATGGCATTATAGTGTGGCTAGGAGAAAAGACAGGTGGGTCTCTGTAAATTCCAGGCCAGCAGGATTACACAGTGAGACCCTACCTCCAAAGCAAACAAAAACCAAGTGCATGTTTACAGACAATCTACAAAACTAAAGAGAACCCTCTCCCATCCAGAGTCTATACTCCAGCTAGCCTCATTCTTTTCTCAGAAGCAACCCAGTGTTACCAGTGAACACCTTAAGGATCTAAAGACAGTCCACATGAATAGGAATACTCACCCATGCGCCATGCAGTCTATTTATTCACATAGATGGCACTGTGTTGTGTACACTATTAAGCATCTTTCTGCTATTTAATGATGACCTCAGATTCCTTTTCAGTTTGCAAAAAGTATATGCACTTTTCTTCCCACAGCTGCATAGGAATCCATTTGTACGGCTGTGCTGTAATTGTCTAATTTTAATTTTCTGTGTCTGTATGTGGTTATGTGCATGTAAGTGAAGGTGCGTGAAGAGACAGAAGAGGATGTTAGGTTTTGGGTCCCTTGAAGCTGGTGTTACAAGGGGTTGGGTGTCCACTAACAATGCCAGGAACTGAACTCTGGTCCTCTGAAAGAGTAGTACATGCTGAGAGCTGTTCTCCAGCTCCACTTAATTAACTTATTTAGAGACAAGGTTCTCATTGTGTAATGCTGGCTGGCCTTGAACTCAAGAGATCCACCTAACTCAGCCTCCAGAGTTAGGGGACTAAAGGAGTGCACGCCTATGCTCACTCCTTACTTAACTAGTCCTACCTGTATCGTATGGATGAATGACTTATTTAAAGAAAAAAAAAAATCACTCACAGGTGTCTATCTGGCCTGTGAGCTTAAGTCTATCACTGACAAGGAAAACGAGAATTACCATTTATTTTGCATGGTGTCATCATTTAAACCTTACAAGAGTTAGGTGGACAACTACCCGGACACACCTCATACCTCTCTTTTTCTACAGATGAAGAAACGAGCCTAACCTCACGGAATTTCCACATGTCAAAAGCATTTCTAACATGCTTTCTCCACTCCATTCCCTTAACTCTATTAAAGAGAGGTCACATTCTTCTGGCTCAAGATTATGGGTGTGTTCAAGTGACGAGATGAATGGACCAGACGGTATGCAAATTAAGGGGGGGAAATAAAGTAACAACTGTACGCCCTAGAGATGTAGTCCGACTACTGAAAGCTCCCTTGGAGCTCGGTTCGACCAAAATAGGGGCGGAGGATTCCGAGCGTGCGCCGCTGGCCAGCCAAGACTCACGCCTTCTAGCCAAGGAGCCTAGAAAAGACTCCCCTCCAGCCGCTAGAAGGGCCTGGTGGGGGCGGGGGGGCAGACCGGCAGGACGGACAGGACGCTAGACCAATCACCAAAAAGCAGTGATGGCCAAGGGACCAATGGGTGCTCCGGAATGCCCCTACCGGAAGTCACGCCCCCAAACTGTCAAGCGGCGCCCCGTGGCTGGGGCCCGGAGGGGGGGTGCTGGAGGGGGAGGGGAAGGAAAGTCTCCGGGGCCCGAGGCAGGGGAAGGCGACGGCAAGGACGACGGCGCACGACAGCACGAGGACTGCTCCCCTCGGCCGTGCGCTCCTACCCTAAGCACCAAGGCTTGAGCAGGTCCAGGGGGAGAGGCTAGAGAGCGAAGGGCGGTCCCAAATCCGCACCGGTGCCAGGGCATACCGGGCCAGCTCTGCGGCCCAGGCCTCACCTTGAGCTGAGAGCTGTCGGACACTGTTCACGAACTGCTCCAGAGCAGACGCCATGTTTCCCCCCGCTGGTGGCCCGAGCAACAGAGGTAAGCTCGCGCGGGAAAAAGCGACTGCTCTAGGAGGAGGGGCCCGGCGACCCACTAAAGCCTGGAGGCAGGTTGTGTCACTTCCGCCGGCCAAGCGCCGCGAGATCTTACCTGGCTGAGGCACCCCCTCCTGTCTCCATGGAAACAGTTCCGCTAGTCGCCGGAAGTCAGGTCCCCTCCCTCGCCTTTCATTGTAGTGCACTTGGGAAATCTCGTCTCATGTTAAATGGAAATAACGAAGAAAGGAAAGAATAACACTTAAGCACAAAATTTCTGGGCCCAGTTTTGCTTAGAATGACTGAACATTATTTTAAACCTAGCCACATACTTCCGACACGGCTCCATTGCCACTTCCGGAACATGTCACTAGAGAGCCATACTTTCTTCCAAAGGCAAGGGAAAATGACTCCTTTTGAAGGATGGGGAACTCGTTTTATAAGTTCCTAGGAATGGTGGCTTTTATCTAACGACCAGAAACCCTTCTGTATCTGAGGTTGTGCTCATTTCTGAACATACACAATGCCTGAGAACTAACAGCTTAGTGCTGGACAGTTTCCCAAGTCAAAGTGTAACATTAGGAAGGTTTTGAATTCTAAAGCTGAAAATTAAACACCAAGCAATTCCTCGGATTTCCAGGCTCCCCAGGTCTAGACTGAAGCAGTGATTTTTCTCATTCCATCTTTGGTTTCTTATATGACCATCATCTATCTGTAACAGTTAAACTCAGGTTAAACTTTCCCTCTGAAGCAAGCTCGGTAATCTAAGGCTAAGGGGTTCTGATAGATAGCACAGCACACTTTAGGTTCCTGCTTGGCTCGGAACTAATTTCTTTCCTAGGATTTCTAGTGCTGTAGCAAAGATGAGAAAAAGGTTACTTTGTATCACTTCATAAGATGAATGAAAGGCCTCAGGCAATGAGGCTTTAGAGGGAGACTCTTGAAAGCAACCGGGATCCAGGGTGTTAGTGTTACCGCTCTAAGGGGCAAGTTTTCCCTAATACAAGTGTTGCAGTTCCGAGGGGGCAATGCCAATGAATGTGTTACAGCTCCGGAAAGACTTCTCCAATGGAAGTATTACAGCTCTGAGGGGAGAGGTTGCTTGTGTGTAAGTGTGACAGCTGAAGGGAAAGTTATCCTGGCAGTCTGGAGCCAAGGAATGCCACAAAGTCACATGGCACATCAAACGTCACTCAAGAGATTGGGAGAGATAACAGAGGGTGCTGCCTCTCCTGGGAGAAGCAGCAGGGAATTGGTGAGGAGACAGGCTTATACAGAGTTTCATGGGGAAGGAGTTTTCCAGGGTAAAGATTTCCACGGTGAGGATTAGTGAGATTTCAAGCCAAACTCAAAGACTGGTGAGAGTTTGTGCTCAGGGATTCGTAGGTTTTGGAGCTGAGGAATTGGTGGGTTGGTGACAGGAAACGGTCACCAACAAGGATATTTAACCAGATTATAGGTTCCTGGTTTACAGTTGGAGATGGCACTACCCTCTGGAGGAATACTGCTTTATCTTCATCCTTCCAAGTGGTCAATGAACCACAGCTCCAAAGGGGGCAGAAACACCAGTACTAGTGGCATATCTAGTCATAACAAGAACTCTTTGCACACGTACTCACCAGTAAACCTCTATCTTGTTCCCAATATAGACCCACATATGGTTCTCTATAAGTTGACCGGGCATTACTATGGTCAAAGGGACTTTAGGGGTTGGACATCCCATTCTTTTGCTCATATAGCATCTTCATCTGTGGTCAAGCGGGTGGGCAACCACTCCCTGCTTGGATGGTATAGAGTAGTCAGGGATGAGCCAAGAGCCTGCATTTGTTGTCTCAGGGTAATGTTGCCCAACCCCTGTATGCTCTGATAAGGGGAGGCAGGAGTCCATAAAGGACAAGGGGAGAACCCTATGTGACTAGCAGGGCGAGACCTGATACCCAAGCAACTGGCAACAACTGGTCCCCAACCGGGGGACACTTAGTGAAGTCCACAACTGTGTTTTCAAATGGGGTTTCTCCAACACTCTGTACCCTTGAAGAGACATTAGGTCCCCAACTCAGGTTATTTTGGATACACATTTCACATTGTATACCACCTGGGCTGTGCTGGAGAGTCAAAGGATGTACAAAAGTCAGCTTAATAGGCCTTTATGAGCTTCCCAGATAAGGTGGGTCTTCTGGTGTAACTGACAAGACCTGAGACTATGGCCTCAGGAATTAGCCATTTTCAAATCCCCACCATCCATGTGGGAGACAGATTCCACTTTCAGTCTGATACTGAGTGTTAAGGATGTGAGTAGCTAGGCTCCCATTCTGCCACTGGCCTAAATCAGTGCATAAGGCACAGCTCTAGGTTCTACTGCTCCCTTGAAGGTGCAAGCTTCACTTCTCAGTCTTCTTTAGTTTCTTCCCTTGATGCCCTCCAAAGCATACAACTGCCACCTCTTTAGGTGACATACAGCATCTAAGAGTTCAAGGATTTCTTCTTATGTTTGCCTTGGTTTTGTTTGTTTGAGACAAGGTCTCACAATATTGCTCCGGCTGTCTTGGAACTCACTATGTAGACCAGGCAGACCTCAAACTCACAGAAACCTGCCTGCCTCTGCCTTCACCTTCGAGTGCCTGGATACCACTCCCGGCATGAATTCAAGGATTTCTTTGCCACGGGTTATATCTTTTCTTTCTGAGTTAGTTAGGCACTTTTTGCTCTATAAGGCTCATGTATGTGGAGGGTGGAAGGCATATTTAAGAGTCCGTGTGTATATTGACATACACCTCAGCTGTAGTAGCAGGGCCCAGGTCAGTAAGAAGTTATGCCTTTGGCAGATATTTCAAGTCAATGATGAAAATCAAGTTGACCATGGAGTACCCCGAAAGATATCCTTTCTCTTTCACAAAGCTGCCACCATTGGTGAAATACCCAGCATTCAGGGGCTAATTGGTTAGAGAATACCTCCCCCACAACTGATGCAGTCATGGTCTTGATGGTCTAGACCAACAACACTGGGTCTTGAGGTCTGAGGTACACAGTACTTCCAGGTGAATGTGCAGGTTCTCATACGTTTCCTGGCAGCTGATCATCCAGGCATTAGTTAGCCAGTATTGCCCCTTGTGCTCCGTCAGCACTGTGAGTGTGGGGTTCAAAAATGTTTGAGTCTTTGAGGCAGTCTAGTCCTCATTAACTAGCCCTGTCCCCATTTCCAGGCTTCTTTTTCAGGAAGGTAAAGATCGTTGGCTCTGAGGGGCCAGGTGGATACAGAAAAAGATATTTATTTTAAATTTTAAAAAGTTATGTACACTGGTATTTTGCCTGCATATCTGTGTGAGAGTTAGATCCACTGGAACCTGAGTAACAGAGAGTTTCGAGCTGCCATGTAAGTGCTGGGAATTGAACCCTGGTCCTCCGGAAGAGCAGGCAATGCTCTTAACCATCTCTCCAGTTCTGAGAATGGCAACTTTAAGGTCCAGACATGTGATGAAAGCAACCTTCCCCAGGGATGAGACCCAGGACAGGGTAGAAGTTACAGGGTTGGGTAGCAGGTGGCCTTGTTTACTGCTTATATATCCTGACCTGGACAACAACCATCTGTTTCTGTTTAGAGCCAGGCAGGAGAGTTGTGTTCCAGAACGACTGGCAGGGCCAGAGGAGTCATAATTACAGCAAAATTCCTAAGACCCAAACAAGCTTGCTGTTTCAGAAAAGAACATACCACCACCATTTCTGCTAAACTATAGTACACTAGGGAAACCTTGCTTCTCTGTAGCACATGTAATAATCTATTAGATGTGTACAGCTGTTAAGAAGCAAAGCACTTGGTAATGTGTGCAGGTTCACTGTGTGGCTTGAAAAGGCAAGCAGGTAATCCCAGAAGAGGCAGGGGCAGTATGGGCTTGTGGGAATTCCCCCCAAGCCCTAATTCTCTCAAGAAGTGTGACTAGAACACCAGACCTAGCACTTACAGACCACATGTGTAAGGCCAATGGGAGTCCTGGCTCCTGAGAGGTTTCTGCTCACAAAGAACTCGTAGCCCCAAACCAAGGCAGGGTTAGGGTTTATAAGGTCAAAACCCACAATTAACATTGTACTAGAGGCAGGCTGTGTGTGTGTGAATGTTTTAAAGGTTTCAGGTCAACTGATTAAAAGCAGTTTGTTTTATGTTGTAAAACAACAGACCTCTACCTCTGGAAGCTACAGATGTGGCAGCGTGAGAATCGTCTGCACAGAGAATGTGGTTGGCCCGGGGGTGGGAAGTGGTTGGCTGAGCTAACACTAGGACAAAAGGAAGTTACTTTGGGCAGTACAATATAAGATGCTGAAGTGTTTGAGTCTGAGAGATGCACATCCTCCCTCAGACTTCCATCCATCCCTAGTTACATTTAATAACAATACAATGTAATTGCTGTCAACAGATGTTACAGTGTATGGTGTAAGGAAAAGTACACATATGTCCACTACAAATGGAAAACTTATTTGTCTATCATTTATTTATTTGATCATTTATTTTTGAGACTGTGTCTCACTGCAGCTCGGACTGGCCTGGAACTTAATTTGTAGACCAGGCTGGCCTAGAACTCAGAGAGGTCTGCCTGCCTATGCTCTACCTCAATGCTGAGGTTAAAGGCAGGAACCACCATCCCTGTCTCAGAAGAAACATTTAAAGAATACTTTTGAACCGTGGTTAATTGATTCTTCAAATGGAAAAACCTGGTGGTACCAAGAGTCAATAGTATCTCAAAATACAGAGACAAAGACATGAGTCCTATAATATGAGTCACTAGAGCCAATCTTGTCCAAAGCACTCCTATTCTGAACTCTTTAGCCAAAAGATATGACACATCAGATTCCTCTTGTAATAATCTACTTGAGAAAGATACAGACAACCACACTGATTAAGCCAATTAAAAGTATGAGTCCTTTATTAGCCAGCAACCAAAAATAGGCTCATGCCTCCATGTTTCCTGTTGCCAAAGCTCAGGAATACAATGTTTTGAAAGGCAAAACCACTAAGATCATAATTTACCTCGAAGTTAAACGAAGGTCAGAGTAACCTTGAAGCATCCGTTTCTGGCAGATCATAGGAACTATTTTACATGTAATGCGATGGTCACTTTTGACTTGTACCTTCTTCAGTTGCTTTAGTTTAAATTTGTAGAAACATTATTTTGGTTAGTGATCTGGACCATGGTCCATCTGTCAGAAATCTCAATTGCATTGCCAAGGTAGATATGACTGTTCTGGGTATAGAGGGCTGAGAATTGTTTTAAAATCCCCACATGGAGTCAGAACAAGATGGCACTGCCTTTGATGATTCACCCTTATCACTGAATTGTTTAAATCTGCATTGTTTCCCTGCTCTAGGCTAGGAGTGTCCTGATACGGTAAGTCTAAAGGCACTGCACCTTCTGTGATTCCTTCAGGCAGGTGTTGGTGTGTCCTATGACTTTCTTGAGACACTGTTCACCCTAAATAAAAAGGGCACAGGCAGACTGAAGAAAAAAAAAATCAAGTTCCACTTGGCAAAATAAATGAGTCTAATTAATAAGATTTAATTGTAGGACCATGAAAAAGTCCCAAACCCTTAAGCTCCATTTTTGTTTGTTTTGTTTGGTTTGGTTTTTCGAGACAGGGTTTCTCTGTATAGCCCTGGTTGTCCTGGAACTCACTCTGTAGACCAGGCTGGCCTCGAACTCAGAAATCTGCTGCCTCTGCCTTCCAAGTGCTGGGATTAAAGGTGTGCACCACCACTACCCGGCTTAAGCTTCAATTTTATGTAGTGCTGTCTACAGACACACACCAGGAATACAGATGTACTTCACTATATCTCATCTGTGTGGTGCTAGGAATTGGATCAGGACTTAGACATTAGGCAGCGCGTTCTGTCTCCTGAGGTACAGTTGTAACCTGCAGCAGTATTAATGCAAACCTAAGCTTGTCTTAACACAGCAGATGTGAGTGACTACAGGCTCAGCAAATGTGAAACAGACAAACCAGACTCTGGGAAAGTGATGCGCTGTGTGCATCACTCCAGCCCAGCACAGCTTAGCCCAGCATCCTGCTGGGCTCAGCAAACACTGTCCCAGGAAAGATGGTCTTTCCTGCTGCAGGCTGGCACAGGGACACTAAATGACAAATTGCTGAAAGACGGTCACTCTGGTCAGGATTTTGAAGATTACCAACACTGCAGTGGGAGTCACCCCAGACAACATGCAACTGTCCCACTTCTTTTCGTTCTACCATTTTTGAAGCTCAGGGTGACTGTGCTACTTGATCTGGCCAGCCAAGCCCAGTTGAAGTGGCATGTTTTATGGATTGTGCTGTGTGACTTTTCCTGGAGAGATATGATAGACCAAAGAAAAAATTCCACCCAAGACTAGCTTGGTGAACCGATGAGTTTACTCAGATTACCACCACGCATAAGGGTGAGGGGTTAGTTAGAGGTGCATGGACAACTCACACAGCTGCATTAATAAAAGGTCCAGCTTTGTCTGGCTCTTGAAAACTCAACCCTGCTGCTCCCTGCCCAACTTTCAGGGAGCCCCACAGGAAGAGCCTCTTCTCCCCAGCTCTTGTTCACTGCCTTGAAAACCTTGTGAACTAGGAAGACCCTTGACTGTGCCAAGCCCTCTAGCCCCGGTGGGCTTACCTCAGGATAGGGTTCCAGCAGCTCATAGTTGTGGGAAGTCACATACGCCATTACAAGATGGCGCTGGCCACCGCTGGCCACCGCCCGTAAGTTCAGGTAAACAACCATTGTGCGCATGTGCATAAGGGTTTCTCACCAAATCAAAGCCCATCCCGGGGAATGTAAATGAGGCACTGAAAGCACAACCAATCAGGTATAGACACGCCACTCCTAGGCCTATATAAGCAGCGCCAGTTTTGGGGCTGGGGTCTTTTGGCTTCGCTATCAAGCTCTTCCAATAAACCTGTGCAGAAGAATCCTGTTGTGGTGTCTTCCTTGCTGGCGAATCGGGCGTCCACAATAGTCACAAAGCTTTTACTGAGTCAGTGCCTCTAGATTCTTGTCTCATGAACTTAGAGAATGAAGTTCATAGATGACAAGGAGGGTGAGTTTCTTTAAAGATATTTATTTTTCCTGAATGTATGTATGGGTATAACACACTTGCCTGGTGCCTGAGGGGGCCAGAAGAAGGTGTTGAATCTCCAGAAACTGAAGCTACAGACTGTTGTGAGCACTGTCTCTCTTCCATGTTAGCATGTCTATCAGTGGTGGTTCCTTGTTGTGGTCTTATTTAGGCAGCCATATTATTATGGAAGTTTTTCTGTCATTTCCAGAAAACATAATCTCACAACAGATTGTCTGGTCCTCCCATGTAACTTGCTTGGCCTTTTGGGACATGAGCTTTCTAGCTTTGTCTTTATCTTTCTTATTTTGGAAACATCCAGCCATCCCTCTTCTCTTTAGGACAGAGTCTTTTTAAAAAATCTTTACAAACATCCTGTGTATCCGTCTGTCTCTCTTTCCCTCCCTCCCTCCCTCCCTCTCTCTCTCTCTCTCCCCACGTTTTGGCAATATGTATGTCTGTGCACCACATGTGCCCATGGAGGCCAGCAGAGGGTGCTGTATGCATCCCCTGTGTTCAGAGTTGAGAGGATTGTGAGCAGCCAGCAGGGTGCTGGGAATCTAGATCAGGAAGGACCAAGATTTAACATACAGAGACCTTTCTTTACCAAAAATACCTTCATGTTTGCATCCTTTAAAATATTTTTTCTACCTACTAATTCCTTTTTTTTTAATAACATGAAGCACAGTAACAAATTTACAGACATATTTGGAGATTCACTATTGAATCCAGTGATGTTAGGATGGACACAGAGCATCTGTTTTTTTTAGAACCTTTATAGATTTGAAGGTTACACCTCTGATAGCTTTAAATTTTATAAGGTTATGGTTGCAAACATTCAGCATCTATGAACAAAGAGGATCACACACAGCAGGTGTATCTGCCTTTACCTGTACCTAAAACCTGAAATCCTCCCTGTCTATACTTGGGAATGACAAGCTGTTTAAAAACCTGTACCCATAATCCGGGATGGCTGGAACTTTGTTGGGCTCAGAGCTCAACGAAGTAAGCGCTCAATAAATACCTAAGGATTTGTTCCTCCGGTGGTGAGCTCCTCCATCCACCACTGCCTCAGTAGGAAGAGTGCTCCAGTCTGGCTTTCACAGGCGGCTGTAACCTGGGACTGGATGTCCCAGGGCGATCAGCACCCACGTCGCGCTCACCTTCTCTGGGCGCATGTCCCTTTAAGGGCGGCGGGGCTGCGCGCCGGCCTCGCTCTGGGCCGGAGCCTGCGCGTCCGTGTCCGCGGTGGAGGCTGCGTCTGCCGCGGGCCCCGGGCGAGGAGCGGGGCGATGCATAGGCTGCGCGGCTGCTGTGCGCGTCCCCGCGGTGCCCCGCTACGGGCCGAGCGGAGCCGGGCGAGCAGCCGCGCCCTGCGGGTGCTGGTGGACATGGACGGCGTGCTGGCGGACTTTGAGGGCGGCTTCCTCCGGAAGTTCCGCGCGCGTTTCCCCGACCTGCCCTTCGTGGCGCTGGAGGACCGGCGCGGCTTCTGGGTGTCGGAGCAGTACGGACGGCTACAGCCTGGGCTAAGCGTGAGCACCAGCCGGCCCCGCAGCCGTGCCCCGCGGGGAGGGGAAACTGAGGCCGCAGCTGTCCAGCCCCAAGCCAGCTCGACTCCTCCAATGACCTTTGGCGGGTTCTTTGGTACCACACGGATCCTGGGAGGACTAGGGCTACAGGGCTAGAGGGACCAACCATTCAGCTGTTGCTGGGTTTCCAGCTATCTCCTTAATCCCCCTTCCCAGCTGGACTCCCTTTTCCCCTCTCTTCCTCTCTCCTGCCGCTGCCCTTCAGTATCCACTTCTTCTAAATATTGGAGATTGAACCCAGACCTCTGTAGACTAGACAGGCTCCCAACCACTGACCTACATCTCCCATCCTCTTACTTTGTACTTTGTCCTTCATTCTCACTAGCTTCCCTAGGCTGCCCTTGAACTAATTCACTGTGTAGCCTAGGGAGGCCTAAATTTTTGATCCTCCTGTTTTATAGTCTCTCAAGAAGCTGAGACTGCAAGCCATGCTGGGCTTGAATTTTAAATTCTTGGTGTGTTTGGCCTCAGATAATTGGTTACATTAAAAACAAACAAAAACAAAAAACAAAACCGAGCATTCTCAGTCTCTTACCCAGACATGGCTATCCCTCCCAATGAAATTGACAGGAGTGTCTTTGCCATCCTCTTTTACCCCATGGAAGCATAACTTTGAGTGATACTGTATGCTAGAGAATGTGACTTGCAGAGTGTCACATGGGGAGTCGGACTGGGAAGAGTGAAACTTCCCTCTTGACCAGTGTAAGGTTTTTGGTAAGACCTTGGGCACCACTCCCCCAACCTTCCCATCCCTCATGGCTAGACAGAGATCCAGGCTTTTTGGTAAAGTGTAATTTGGAGACTTAAACTATTCTATGAAAGGAATAGGGGGATTTGCTCAGCATAAACTTAGAAACTCCAGCGTTTCTCACTTGGTTGTCTAGGGGCTATAGTGCTTGATGGTCAGAGGAGTGTTTTTTGTTTTTGTTTTTTAACTTATCAGGTTTGTAACATCTCGTTCTTCACAGTCTTCCAGGACTGAAGGCAGTGAGGTCATGAAGAAAAAGACACACAGAGAGCTGGGCTCTTTTCTGGAGAAACCACAGCACTCTTGGAAGCCCAGGGTGTTTGTAGGGATCAACAGAAAGGCGGGTGTATACGGATGGGCAGGGATGGGGACAGAGGTGTAACGAAACAGGGGAGGCAGTCTGCAGGGGGGAAACATTCAAGGGGGAAAGCTAGAGTGGCCATTCTCTGCATATACTGTCAAATTCTATACTTGGACCAGAGGAAGGCTTCTTCATGCCAGGGGATGGGGGTGGGGCTTTGCCCTTCCTTCATGGGTCTGAGGTTCTGGGGTGCTGACACAGCTCTGCCTATGTCAGTGACAGCACATTGCCTCAGGACTTCACTCAGCACTCTCTCCATTCCCTTATCTTGCTGTGGGAAGATGCTCCTGTTTCCTCCTTGCACACAAGGAGACCTGCCATCCTGCCATCATCACATCACGGGGTAGTAAGGAGCGCAGATGGGATTCAAGCCCCAGCAACACGTCTGCCTGCTCCACACAATTCTCTCCAACCACCCTACTGCCCTGTTCTCTGTTCTGCTTTCTCTTTTGATTTCAATACAGTACGGGGGTGGGTGGTAATACAGCTCAATGGTAGAGGATTGTCTAGCTAGTACAAGACTCTAGGGTTCTGTCCTAGCACTGCAGCTCTGCACCCCCAGCTCCCAGGCCCCTACATGATAAAGAAGGTACCTCCACAGTAATTTGGTTTACTGAGGGACAGGTATTTAAAGGGGACATGGGGTATCATTTCTGTTCATTCACAGATGGTACTGCTGCAAGCATCTCCACAGAGCCCAGATAGCTGATCTCTCCCGTGCTGAGACCTATGAAAGCTTTAAACCTAAGGAAATGCTCTGTCACCTCAGCAATCAACTGCTGCACTGCATAGGGTTCACTTACAGATGGCTGACCAACATTTGAATTTGGGGGACATAGTTTCCTTGTAGGAATATATTAAATTTAGTTTTATGTGTGTGGGTGTTTTGCTTTTATATACACATGTGCATTGTGTACAGTCCTGGTGTACAAAAGGTCAGAAAAAGGTATCCAAAGCCTTAGAACTGGAGTTACCATGTAGGTGCTAGGACTGAACCCAGGTCCTCTGCAAGAGCAACAAGTACTCTTAACCTCTGAGCCGTCTCTCCAGCCCCGGGAATATACTAATGGGATAAAATGAAATCTACCCAGACTCTGCAAGCTGACTTGTTTCAAACCGTACCATAGAGAGGAGGAGGAAAAGGAGGAAGAAGAGATAGAGATGGAGGAAGAGAAGGGAAAGGAGAATACAATGAAGGTTTAGGGGTTTAGCTTACCAGTAGTGTTTGCCTAGGATGCGTGAGGCCCTGGGTTTTCTTAGTACCATAAAACAACAAAGAAAGTAGCAGTGGCTCAGTAGCCCCTTGTATAGATATTCCAGGCCCAAAAGGACTAATTCCTGACTTCCAACTGCAAAATGAGAAAGTGTGTGGCAGGAAGGGCTGCAGGGACGGGAGAAACCTACTGGTTTCCGCTCATTCCTTTCCCAAGCCTCAGCTCACTGAAGAACATCCAGAGCCTCCCCGTAGCCTGGTTGTCTAAATATCTGTGGTTATACCAAACAGTCTAGGTATAGTAGATGTGGCCACTTTCAAATTTGTATTCTTGCCCCTTGGTATTGAGGCTTCCTGGACCCTAAGGATACCAAAATCTACAGATGCTCAAAACTATGTCATGTAAAGCAGTATGGTGTTTGTGTATGATCTATGTGATTGTATGCAGCTCGGCCTTCTCTAGGTGGCTTACACTGTGGAGGGCAGTGTAAATACTGTGGAGATGGTTTGGGATATTGAAGAGAAGGAGAAATGACACAGAAAAGGCCTGTGTAAATGTTCAGTTCAGACAGTAATTCTCACTCACTATTTTCTGTGATTGTTTGAATCCGTGGATGGTGACTCCATGGCTCCTGAGGGCCAGTTGTACCTTTGTCTTCATTCCCTGTGGCCGCCACAATACCCTTGGAGGGAAACGGGCAAAGGCAGCAAGAAAAGCTCGTCTCAGCTGACTTAGAATCCTCAGTTGTTAGGACAGGGACTGAGCCCAGAGAGGGGGATTTCCTCTGCCAGTGCTTCGCAGCGACAGGAGGACGGAGAGCTGGGAAGCTGACTCTGTAGGCTTGGTGTTGGGAGGGATGGGTGGGTCTTGTCTTCATGCTGTTGGAGAGAAGCTCCAGGGGGGTGGTGGCCAGCCCAGAGTTGACCCACAACAAGGGTCACACTACCTCCAAATGTGAGTTCAAGTCCTAATGGTGTTACCCCTAAGCGGCCATGCTTAAATTGTGGACCAGCAACCCTTGGTCCTTGTAGGTTGTAAGGATGGAACTGTTCGCCCATGTAGTTGACAGAGGTATGGTGCTCTCTTACCCAGGCAGTGGTATTTCCTGTACTGCACACATGTGCAGTGCCGAGCAGCTCCCTTCTCAGGGGCTGAGATGTCTGTCTGCCTCTTGCCTGGCCCCGGGAGAGGTCTGGCACTGGGAATGGGAGTTCTGGCCTACTAGTACATGGTAGAAAGGGGAGCCTTACTCAGCTACCGTTTTTTTCTGTGTGACATCAGTTTTCCTATACCTAAAAGGAGTGTGTTTCTTTTAAGACAGGGTTGTATTTTGAGACAGAGTTTTTATTTTATTGTTTAGACTGGCTTTGACCAACATGGGCCACCATGCCTTGCACAGAGTCTGGATTATTGGCTTTCAAATTTTACAAGCCACAAAATCCTTGTGGGGGGGGAGGGGTGCAGAAACAGGTGGATCTCTGAGTTTGAGCCCAGCCTGGTCTCCATAGAGAGTTCTAGGATAGCAAGAGCTACACCAAGAGATCCTGTCTTAATAAGATAAAATAACGTGTTGGTACTTTAGCACATACACCAGCAAGAGCAGAGCTGTTCTGATTGTGTGATGAGGAACTCAGCACTCTCCTCGCTGCCCTTTTCCAGCTCCCCATATTCCTATCCTTGTAGACCATGTAGACTTCAGAGTCTGCAGGTTCCATCAGGTTTCAACCCAGCTTTCTCTGAATTCCCACTGAGTTCTAGCAAGCCTAGGACTATCCCCAACCCGAGGACATCAGGTAGCTCTCCCAGAGCAGACACCTTGGCTTGTCTCTGCTGGGCCCCAACAGAAGTCACCCCCTTCCCTATAGAGGGACCCAACACATGGTA
Organism: Mus musculus; assembly: GCF_000001635.26. NCBI lineage: Eukaryota > Metazoa > Chordata > Mammalia > Rodentia > Muridae > Mus > Mus musculus. Next base: position 59,852,637 of record NC_000077.6, read on the forward strand.
ACTCGTAAGATTCCTCAGGAAGCAGGCCTGGGGTGAGTATAGGGCACCTTGAACTCTCTACCCAGCAGCAGCAGTCCCACCCAGCTGTGTCTGTTTCTGAGAGGAGGCATGAGGCGTGGGAGCCTGGAGGTGACCTGCTTTGTTGGCTTCTCAGGAGAAGGCGATCAGCATCTGGGAGTCAAAGGATTTCTTCTTTGAACTTGAGCCTCTCCCTGGAGCCGTGGAAGCTGTGAAGCAGATGGCCAATCTACAGAAGTGAGTATGTCTTCCTGCCTTGGGACTCCATCCAGGCCTGCACCTTTAGCTTGCTGTCTTGCCCTTCCCTTCTCAGTCCTTCTCAGTCTTTCAGGGGCTGGAATGTGAGCAAAGGTCGGGGGTGTCATTCTGTCCTGGTAAACAGAGCTTGTGTGGACTGAAGCCCTCACTCTGTCCCCACCCTCTGGTCCTCTGCAGCCTGTCGGGACTTGGGCAGTGTGCTTCCATTTCAAGTGTAGAGTCCAGGGCTGTCAGAACACCTGCAAAGTGACTGAGTCACAGCTACTGTCAGATTCAGAACTTTTTCATCATCTCTAAAAGAAAATGTCAAACCTATGAGCACCTGCTCGTTCCTGGCCTTCTGTGGTTCCTAAGAACCACCGATCTGCTCTCTGCTTCTGGGCCTGGGCCTGCTATGGACAGTTCATGTAAGTGGTAATCTAGTATGTGGTCTGGCTTCTTAAACTTAATGCTTTTAAGGTTTATTTATTTTGTAGTGTATCTCAACACTCACTCTCTTACTCTGTGAATATATGTGACTGGGGGTGGATTTTTGTATGACTTACGTATGATGGGCAAGTGCTGTAACCATTGAGCTATACCCCCAACCACATACTTATATTTTTGACAATGGAATATAGTCAGTTGTATAGATCTGCATTTTATGTGTGTCCATTCATTACTTGATGGGCATTTGGACTGTTTCTGTCTTTTGTCTTTGTAAGTAGGACTGCTATGAACATTTGTGCTAACATTTGTTTGAACACCTGCTGTTAATTCTTTGGGGTATACACCTCGAAGTAAAACTGTGAAGTTGTAGGTAATTCTATATTTATGTTTTAAAGAACCATCATGCCGTTTCCCATTAACTTCAGAAAGACTGCAGTTTCTTGACATATTTGTCAACACTTGTTATTGTCTTATATTTTCTAGCCATCTTGGTGGTGGATTATTACTATGGTCTCTCGTTGTGGTTTTTCTTTTCTTTTTGTATCTGGGTGTTTTTACTGCATGCATGTCTGTGCACCACATGCATGCCTGGTGCCTGCGGAAGCCAAAGGAAGGTGTCAGGTCCTCTGGAGCTAGGGCCACAGATGGTTCTGAGCCACCATGTGAGTGCTGGGAGTAGAACCTGGGTCCTCTAGAAGATCAGTGTTTTTAACTGCCGAGCCAGCTCTTCTCCAGCCCCTTAACTTTTGGTCTTATTTTTAGATCATCCTATCTATCTATCTATCTACCTACCTACCTACCTACCTACCTACCTACCTACCTACCTACCTTTGTACTGCTGAGGATGGGACCAAGGGTTTTGTGCATGCTAGTTGTCTTAGTTACTTTTCTGTTGCTGTGCAGAGGCACCATGACCAGGACAACTTATAAATGAAAGCATTTAGTTGGAGGTTTGCTTACAGTTTTGAAGAGTTAGTCCATGACCATCATGGTGGGGAGCATGGTGGCTGGCAGGCACACATGGCACTGGAGGAGTAGTTGGGAGCTTCTATATTATCTGTAAGATGGAAGCAGAGAGATTGGAATTTGCCCTGGCTCAACCTTAAAGACACTCCCAGTGATAGCTCCTCCAGCAAGGTCACACCTTCTAATCCTTATCAAACACTCCACCTGCCAGGAACCAAATATTAAATCTGTGAGCCTGTGGGGGCCATTGTAGTTCAAACCACCAGGTAGGTAAATGCCCCAGTTCCCATGGTCCTTGTCCCTTCCTTCCTCGCTTTTCTTTTCTCTTATTTTCTTTATTTTCTCCCTTCCTTCCTTCCTTCCTTCCTTCCTTCCTTCCTTTCTTTCTTTCTTTCTTTCTTTCTTTCTTTCTTTCTTTCTTTCTTTCTTTTTCATATAGGGTCTCACTATGTAGCTCTGGCCTGGAATTTGCTATATAGACCAGGCTGGTCTTGAAATAATGGAGACCTATTTGTGTCTACCTCCTGACCACTGGGATTAAAGGCATACACTACCGTACACCACACGCCGCTCTCCTCTATGAGCTGTTAGATATGTTAGTATCTAATTAGTCTCACATCTTTTGTTGAAAAAGACTGTTTCTCCTGTTGAATTGTCTTGACACTCAGTTGACCGCAAATGTAAGGGTTTACTTTGAGGTTTGCCCATGATTCTGCTTAACTTAGCCAGCTGAGTAACAAATGTAATATGGTATGTGTAATATAAATGCCTCTAAAGCTATCCACCTTAAAGTTCTAATATGAGGCTGGCAGGATGGCTCAGCAGGTAGACACTTGCTACCAAGCCTGGGGCTAACTCTGGAATCTACATAGTAGAAGAAGAGAACTGATTCTTGTAAATCATCCTTGGATTTCTGCAAGCATGCACATGTGAGCACGCGTGCGTGTGCGCGCGCACACACACACACACACACACACTGTAAATTCAAATCTGACTAAACAGGTACAAGGAAAACAGAATGCTTGTAGTTTGAGTTGAACTGTAGACCTTGTTCAGTTAGTACTTTATCTTTGGGCTTGAACTCAGGCCATGTATTTCTTATGTCTTATGGTATGAATTTGATTTATAAAGATCTTTGGGAAGTAGGCATGGCTGACCCTCCATTCTTGTAAATTCCTCACCCTTGGATTTAACCTATTTTTATTATTTATTTTCTGAGCTTGTAATATAATTACATCATTTCCCCCTTCCCTTTCTTCCTCCCCAGCCCCTCCATTGTACCCCTCCTTGCCCTCTTTCACACATATACATATGCATGTGCACACATATGCACACACACACACTACTAAATACAAACTGCCCAGTCTATATAAAGTCTATATAATGTTACTTGTATGTCTTTTTTTCAGGGCTATTTGGTATTGGATAACCAGTTGTTCTTTCTCCTGGGAAAGACCTTTTTTGCTCACTCTTTTTTTTTTTTTTTTTTTTTTTTTTTTTTTTGAGACAGAGTTTCTCTGTATAACCCTGGCTGTCCTGGAGCTCACTCTGTAGACCAGGCTGGCCTCAAACTCAGAAATCCACCTGCCTCTGCCTCCCAAGATCTGGGATTAAAGGTGTGCACCACCACTGCCTGGCTCATTTTTGCTCACTCTTATTATATTCCTTGGTCTCCTGTGGTTCTTCATGTAGGAGAGATGCCTCCCCGGGCTCTCCCGATCCAGTCCTGTGAGCCTACTGTCATTTTTCTTGTTCAGCTCACATTTAGGTAGTCATGTTGGTGAGACTCCTTATTCCTCTGGCTCCTAAAGCCTTTCCAGGATCCTCTTCCAAAGTGGTCCCTGAGGTGCAGGAATACTGTTGGAAATGTCTCCACTGGGACAAGACTACATAACGTTTGATCAGTTCTGAGTTTCTGTGATGGTGTCTGTCAGGTGTAATGAGGAGTTCCTTGATGAGGGATAATACCTATCTGTGGGTATAAGGACAGATACTTAACACATAGTGAGAGACTTAGCTGGCTTAGGGACTTGGGAAAGTAGCAGTTGTAGGTCCTATTCCAAGATGCATGCCTTCCCATGCCCCGAGTAGTCGGCTTCATTCCCAGTACCGGACATGCTTTCTTCCTGTAGAATGGGTCCTATGTCCAAGGAGAGAGCAGTTAGTTTCCCGTGTGCCACTCTGTACCATTAGGGTTACTACTGTATCATGCTTATCACCGTTGTGATTCAGTGGTCTCATGTCTGGGTAGGGCTGTTGGTTGCCTCCCTCCTTTGGAAGTTTGCCTGGGATCTTAAGGCTCTGTGAAAGCTAGTCATCAGGATGGAGGCCTCAGGTCAGCTCCAGCTCAGAGTTCCCAGGCCTCTCTCTGAGGTGCATGACGTCTTCAGCGTTAGGTTAGCACTTACCTTTCATCTCTAGGGCACAGGGTCAACCAAAGACAGGAGCAGGAGCCATTTGGGAGTCTCTTGGGCAACCCTGACCAACAACTCAAAGGAGGGCTTCTTATATCTAGTATTGGAACTTTTGTGTGATTGTTTTTGGCTCTTGGAGGGAGCATTGTCAGCTGAGATGGAAAATTTTCACTAGGTCTATATGGGTGTAATTATAAACCAGCTTATGGCTTTACAGACATTTTATTATTATTTTACTCTTACCATCCTTCGAACCTATTTAAAAAAAAACTGAAAGTTACATTGGGAGAGATAAAAAAGGAAGAAAGCAAGAAAGCTTAAGGATAGAGTGGTGAGATGGCTCAGCAGGTACTTGCCACTAAGCCTCCCTAAGTAAGAGTCCTGAGACCCACGGAGTAGAGGAAGACTGACTTCTGCGAGTTGTCCTTTCACCTCCACATGTACACGGTGACACCTCCATACAAAACAATAGGTAAATGTAAGGTTTTTTTTTTTTAAAGAGTTAGATAGACTAACCAGAATATATTATATACATGTATGAAATTGTCAAAGAACAAATTTAATCAGGAAAAAGTTATATTTTTTAATAAAAAGTGTATTTTCAGTATATCCAGTATACTAATAGGCCTCTCGTATTAGTTAACTTTGTGCTACTACTATATAAAACACGTGAGAAAATCAGTTTAGGGAAGAAAAAGGATTGGGGTCTTGAGAAGTGGACTCAGCAATTATGAGCACTTGTCCTGTGGAGGACCTGGGTTTCATTCCAAGCTCCCATGTTGCTGTCTGTAACTTCGGTTCCATGGGATTTGATGCCCTCCTCTGACCTTGGGCAGCACACATTCACACTGTGCACATACGCACATGTAGGCAAAACACTCCTAAAATAATAAAGTTATTTATTTATTTAGAAAAGAAAAAGATCTTTTGGGGTTCATGCCCATGGAAAGGGAATGGTCACTTGTTATGTTTCTTTGAGCGTGGTGGCACAGAACATAGCAGCTGGGACCATGTGTTGGAAGAGGCCTGTTCACTTCATGGTGGCTAGGAATTGATGAAAGAGAGACAGGAAGAGATAAGAGTCTCGATGTCTTTTCTGAGGATACACCGCTTTCCTCCCATAATTCCCAAGGCTGGAACCTCTGGGGAGTGCTCCAGATCCAGACCGTAGGACACATGATACAGGTGTGTTTGTAACGAGCATGTGTGGACTCTTCTATTTGTGCAACCAAGTAGTGCAGTAGAAGTGACTACACCATGGTGGCACTGCTTTAGGCCATCAGGCCACTGGTGTTGGTGAAAGGCACACAGAGGATGTGCATGGGTCACATAAGGCAACCTTAGTGGTTGGTGCCCACAGGGATTTGCAGCCCACTCCCGTGGATGCTAAAGGAAAGCTATGCCAGCACCTGTGCTTTTCAGAATCCTCCTTATTGCCTCAGTCTGTGTGTGCTGAACATTTCAGCCACACTGCTATGTCCTGGCACAGGGCTTTTGAAAAGGGTCTGCAACTGGACTGCTCAGGCTCAGGTCCCAGCAAGCTCTCAACCTTCCTGAAGCTCTGTTTCTTAAACTGTTTAAATTGCAGCTAATAAGGAGGTAGCCACAGGATCGTACTGTGGCTCCTGGCACAGAGCGAGGTGCTCAGTAAAAGCAGCAGGAGCTGCTGCTACCCATGGGAGTTAGTAGATGTGCACACAGAGGTTTCAAGAGGGATGCTGCATTCATACTGCAGTGTGGCTGAGCCTGGAAGCCTTGATGCCAAGGGGAAGGATCCAGACACAGAAGCCACACACTGAATGATCTCAGTTACACGAAATCTCCACGACTGGCTGATCATCAAGACAAGATGCAGATCAGTTGTCTCCAGGGGCCAGCCAAGGTCGGACTAGGTACTGACTGCTTAGTAGGGTTTCTTTTGTGGGTGATGGAAATATTCTAAAAATCAAGTTTCAGTTGTGTTTGATAAAACGCTACAGATATACTAAAATGTATTTAATTTTATACTTTAAATGGGTCCATGTTTTATTATATGGATTATCTCAGCACAACTTAAAATTGGGACAGGATACACCTTTATACACCTTCGATCCCAGCCCTCACAAGGCAGAGGAGGTGAATTTCTGTGAGTTCAAGGCCAATCTGGTTTATATATCAAGCTCCTGGCCAAGCAGGGCTGCATGGAGAGACCCTGTCTCAAAAACAAAACAAAAACAACACCAAACCCAAAACAAAGCAAAAAAACCTTAAAATCAGTTTGCTTGATTTTTCAGAAGACAGGAGCAGCAGGTGTGTTTATTTAACAGGGAGGGTGAATAGTTCATTGAGTGCAAGAAGCCAGACAGAAAACACACTCAGGTGCTCTAGGACATGCAGAGCCATCTGTAGCTGGGGAAAGCAGCTTGTTGGTTGCTGGGGTTCTGGGGTCGGGAGGTCAGGCAGGGGCAGGTGGGGGAGAGTGTGCTCTACTCTTGACCATGGAGATGTGTCTTGATCATGGAGATGTGTGGCATGTGTGTACCACAGCTTATCAAAAATGTCCCCTTTTAATAAGTGCTGTTTTCAAAGATTTTTATATTTTGTACTTACGTGTGCTTACCTGTATATGTGTATGTGCACCACATGCATGCTTACCTGTATGTATGTATGTTCACCACATGCATGCTTGCATGGCAATTGTATCCCAATAAAGCTGTGGAAAATGATCAGTTTGAGCCAGAGAGCACCTCTGTAGATGCATCTCCTCAGAAGGCTGAGGCAGGGGGATTAGATGAATAGATTCCCGACCAGCCAGAGCAACATAACAAGACTCTGTCCTGTGACTCCTTAGCATAAAGATTTAGTTTAGGTGAGTGGAGGGGTCAGGATTGACCAGACTGTCTGTTTTGAGGCTGAAGAGTTGAGCGCAGGCAAAGGTTGGCACTGAGATCCTGCCAAAGTCATTCTGAGCTCTGGGGTAAGCAGCGTGTGGTGGCAGCAAGGCAGCAGAGAAGAGGGAAGACAGCTTGCATGCTGGCCTTCCCTCTAAGGTTTGGGGGCATGTGAGGAAAAGCCAGTCTAAGGCTAGACCTTCATGTGAGATAGCTTCCACAGAGGTTGGGGCAGATACTGCCAACCATGTTGTCTCTGCACCTGGTCTTTTCGCGAACACTGAGCAGATACAAGCAAAACTACGCAGAGACCACAGACAGGCTTCCACGGATGGCTCCAGGGACTCTTGCTAAAAAGTTCAAGAAACGCCACTCTCGCAGCTCGGCTTGATGGGCCATCTCATACAGAGTAGAACCCGATGCTATTATGGTTTGACAGTGGGGTGGGGGTGGAAACTGGGACTCCATCCTGTGGGTGTGGGGAGGAGCAGGCCCCTGGGAAGCCCTTTGTGGTCCGGTCAGAGATTCAGAGCTGTGATGGTGCATTTATCATGCAAAGCCCATGTCCCCCTGAGGCTGCATGCTGGAGAGCTTGTGTGGTTGGAGCCTGCCTCCCTTCCTGTGCAGCCTGCAGCCCGGGATGGGGGATTCCTTTCCTTATTCCTTTCAGTCAGCTGGGGATGAAGTTGTCTTTCAGCTGTCTATAGGCTCTGCAGTATTTTTTTTTTCCTTTTTGGTGCTGAAGATGGAACTCAAGGCCTTGTCTATTGGATACACCTTCTCTACCATTGAGCCTCCAGTCCTCTGCATCTGTTCAATGCTGTGCTTGTTAGCAAGTGCCCATTTCTCTCCCTGTTTTCTTATTCAGCTCGAGTGTTTGTGCTTAGCCCAGCTAACCTTCTGGGTCTAGTCCTGCAAATATTGCCCCACCTCAGAGTTGGTTGCCTGTGGTCAGGACAGATCATTTGCAGCTATCCAAGACCTTTGACTGGGGTGGAAGTCGTGCATCGTAGCCTCTTGTGTGGGAAGACGGAGAACAGTGGGCTTTCCCATGACAGGTGCAGGCTCAGTCCCTGGCAGGGCTCGGCTAACAGAGGTGGGCGGTGAGCAGCGGCGTGGAGATAGCTGCAGGGCTCACTGTCCTTTCTCTTCTGGCAGCACTGATGTCTTCATCTGTACAAGCCCCATCAAGATGTTCAAGTACTGTCCCTATGAGAAGGTAAGGAGTCCGTTCCGGGCAAGGGCTGCTATGGCGCAGGGCCTCGTCTGGTGCTCCCTGCTCTCTGCACCAGCCAGAGGCTCTGTCTCATGTACTGGATTGGCTTGTTCCCGCATGGGCTTGGTGGGAAGGTGGGCGTTGTCGCATCTGTCAACTGGCAAAGACTGGTAAGGGAGGCCACAGGGATCAGAGAGAGGACCATGTGGGGGGGGGGTGGCTAGACGCTCAAGGGCGTCCTGCATGAACAATCCTCCCTCCTTTCGCTCATTGTCACACTCACCTCTGTGGTACTGGGATTGGAACTCAGCATCCTATTTGCCTGGCAAGTGCTCCTGCACTTAGCTGCATCCTCAGGCTTACACGAAAAGTCCTAACCAAGAGCTGGGCATAGTGGGGAACATCTGTAACCCCAACACCCAGTAGGCAGAGACAGGGATCACAAATTCCAGGCAAGCCCGTGCTACATAGTGAATTCAAGGCTAGGTTAGGCTACAGTGAGATCTGACATACCCTTCAAAACAGAAAGTCTAAGCAAGGAAATGTAAGTTTGTTTTTCTGTGTGCTCTTTTGTCTTTACTGGAAGACATAGAGGTACAGCAGAGAGCTTTTTGTGCTGTAGAAGATGCTGGCTGCTTTCTATGTGGGGAGGATAGGACCACCACACCTTGCTGGTTTCCCAGACACCCAGGATGCCGGGTTCCCAGTCGGGTTTCCCCAATTCAGGCTTTAGATCGTCACGCTGAGGCTTCTGAGTATCTCCACCTTTCTCTCTTCCACACAATGTTGTCCTTGGCCTGGAGTTGTTATGTGCCTTGCTTAGGGAGGCTCTCACACCCACTGTGGGTTATGTGAGCAGATGCTGTGCCAGCTGGGTTCATCCCGACCCCCTGACCTCTCAAGGCTGGGTTCATTTCAGCACAAGGGAATGGGTGTTGGATCTACAGCTCCTGGGAGTGAAAGATGGGTCCCCACTTTGTATCAGAGCACCTATCTCCCAAGGACATTCTGGACTGGTGGGGTCAACCTCCTCTGGGGACTGGTTAGAAATAGACATTTTCAGTAACACTGACCTTTTGAGTCAGAAATTCTGAGTGCCAGTGTGGTCTCAGCCAGCTTGCCAGATGACTCTGCTGGACCCCTGCACTTGAGCCGTTGAAGGTGTGGTGACTGCTTCAACTTTAGCTGGCCCAAACAATTGGACGTGTGGACAGAACAGGTGCCCTGGGTGATTGTTAAAATCTGCAGGCACCTGAGTTCCTTATAGATACTAGCATGGTGTGTACACATCTTCCCCCGCCCCGCCCCACCCCATGATCTTGAGTACTTAAGCCATCTCAGGTGATTAATACCCGATACAGTTCGAATGCCTTTGCTGTGGATGCTCGACAGTTTTGTATAGAGAGTGATGATAGGAAAGTCCGAACTTGGTCAGTTCAGCTGCCGGTTATAATTTCTGTTGATTGTGGTGAGCCTGGCTGAATACTGATTCTACTGGTGTGGTCTATCCTGCTGCTTCCCCCTCCCCCCACCCCCACCCCCTCCCCCTCCCACTCCATGACTGGTGAAATGGGCTATGCTTCCTGTGGAGTCTCTTTCTGAAACAGACCTGGCATATGTCTGCTTCTCTTATTACCACCACATCAAACCTCTGTGTAGAATTAATGTTACCTCTGAAACTTGATAAGGTGGATCACATCAGCCCCATGGTAATTAGCTCCCTATAAAAACTAAGCCTGGGGCTGGAGAGATGGCTCAGTGGTTAAGAGCATTGACTGCTGCTCTTCCAGAGGTCCTGAGTTCAATTCCCAGTGACCACATGGTGGCTCACAACCATCTGTAATGGGATCTAAAGCCCCCTTCTGGTGTGTCTGACGACAGCTACAGTGTACTCTTATAAATAAAATAAATTTTAAAATTCTTAAAAAAAAATTAAAAAAAAAAAGCCTGGCCTAGCCTCAAAGCCTGTCTGACTCTGCATCATGGCTGCTCCTTCCCTCCATGACTTGTATTGTAGCTCAAATGTGAAATGCCCTCCGTGGACTTATGTGGACCCTTAGCCCCTAGTTTGTGGTGCTGGTGTGGGAGGTTGGGGAACCTTTAAAAGATGGGGCCTGGCTGGTGATAGTGAATTACTGGGGGGGGGGAGCAGGTTTATGGGCTAGAAACTCCCCTTCCAACCTGAAATTCTCTCTCTCTGTTTCCTGGCTCACCCAGATATGAGCAAGCTTTCCCCATGCCTTCCCTCCGATAATAGAGCTGTCCCCTCAAACCACAAGCTAGGACCAATCCTTCCTTCCTTAAGGTTGGTCTTTCAGTACTAACAACAAAGCAAGTTGGAGTTGGTAACGACCCTCTCTGTGTCCTGTGTTGATGGCCAGTACGTTAGCTGACCACCACATCTAATGTCTGTTCACCCTCTGCCATGTCGTGCTCTATCCCAGCCCTGGTTTCCTGTATAACCTGCTCAGAAAGGCTCCATTTCTTTGTTTCTGGATTATTTCCTGTCTTTTACCAGACTGGGGTCTGCAAAGATGCACTACCATCCTCCCCAGTGAAGAGCTAGGCATGCAGAGAACATTTAAATAGATACATTGTTCAACAGAGAACTATCAAAAACATCTTAAAGTTATTTTGGGGTGAATTTTGTATATGAGTGCTGTATTTACATCATTTTTACCCATCCTCCCTCTCCAACTTCTTCCCTGCCCTCCCTATCTCTCAGATTCACGAGCTCTTCTTTAATTATTTATCCTCTGTGTGGGTCTCTCTCCATATCTGTCTCTGTCTGCTCCTCCCTCCCTCTCCTGAATCTGTTTAGTGTTTCTTGTCTATACAGGAGCCAGCCTCTTGGATAACCTATGAGGGAGCTCATCCCAGGAGGAAAGAGGGTCTCCCACTCTTAGCAGCATGGATTCTCAGTAGCTCTTTGCTAGGCCTGGGGCTTTGTAAAAATCCCCCCAATCACATTAATGTGCCAACTGGTATTTTCATCATGTAGACCTTGATTGGGTAATCATACTGTCGAGGTTTCATGGTTAAAGCTTCTTTGTCATATCTTTTTTTTTTTTAAGATTTCTTTCTTTGTTTTATATATGTGAGTACACTGCAGCTATCTTCAGACACACCAGAAGAGGGCATTGGATCCCCATTACAGATGGTTGTGAGCCACCATGTAGTTGCTGGGAATTGAACTCAAGACCTCTGGAAGAGCAGTCAGTACTCTTAACTGCTGAGCCATCTCTCTAGGCCCATTTGTCATATCTTGAAGACACTATTTCAAAGCAAGCATCCTGGCCTTTTGGTTCTTACAAACTTTCTGGCTCATCTTCTGATGTTTTTCCTGAACTTTAGATGTAGGGGTTGTGTCATAGATGTAGCAATTGGGGTTGTACATTTTGACCAGTTGTGGCTGTCTGTAATAGTCACCATCTGCTACAAAAAGGAGCTCCTTTGATGAGGGGTAAGAGCCACGCTTATGGGTATATAGATGCACATTTAGACTGCAGTAATAAATTATATGGTTTAGGAAGATGGCAGTAATAGATTCTCCTCGAGGGTCTGTGGCCCCTCTAGACACAGGTAGTAGGCTAGGTCTGTGGCACCTGTCATGAATTCCCTCCTACTTGAGTAAGTGTTAAGTCCTGTTAAGACAGCTATTGGTTATCCCCGTGGTAAAAGTGCTACTGCTGTACTAGCGCTGTCTTATCAGGCTTTATCAGTTCATAGACTTTACACCTGGGAAGGGCTAGGTATCGCTTTCCCCCCTCGGCAGCTCGTGCAGCACCTTTGCAATATCAGGAGAACTAGTTCTCATTGAAGAGGCTTCCAGGTCAGTTCCATCTGGGTCCCTCCAGGCAGTGGTGTCATCAGCAATCACACTGTGCACCCAGCCCTGCTCAAACTCTTACCCACAGTCTCTCCCCTTCTCTACTTTGATATCACATGTTGGACATGTTTTAAGCAAACAGCTCCCTGTTTGTTTGGAAATGAAGTGATCAAGTTTTTGCCTGATTTTTCATTAGCTTGCTGTGTATCAAGTTGTGAGAGTTCTTTCTGAATTCTGTAGACAGGCTCTTTATCAGGTGATGTGTTCTGCAGGTATTTTTTCTAGTCTGTGGCTTTTTATCTTCTTAGGTTTTTAAAAAATTGTTACTTTTAAAAAACACTTACTTATTTTTCATTTGTTTGTGTGTCCATAGAGCCTTGTGCTACAGTGTGTGTATGTTGACCAGATGACAGCTGTAAGAGTCAGTGCTCTCCTTGCACCACGTGCATCCTGAGGGTCAAACTCAGGCTGTCATCTTGGCTGCAACAGCTTTTACCCGCTAAGCCGTTTCACCTTCGTAGGCAAAGACTTTAGTTTTTGAGGCAAGATTTCACTGTGTAGTCCCACTGGCCTAGAACTTGCAATTCTCATCCTGCGGCCTTGTAAGTACTAGGACTACGGGTGTGTACTACCATACCTGGTTTAACAAAATCTTTAATTTTTTTTTTTTTAGTGTAACAACATATAGTTACATATGTTTACTCGAATTCGTTCCCCTCCTCTCAATCCCCCTCCCCCAAAGTTCATCCCATCTCAGTCAGTAGGCTGTTCCCTTCTTTCTCGTCTATTAGATTCAGCACATCTGGTCTTATGTTGACACTCATGATGCAGGGCTTTGTGTTAATTACAGTCTACTCCAAGAAGCCCCGCTATGAGGACTGAGAAGTGGATCAATCCATGGTTTTAGCTGTACAGCATTAGGAGCTATTTTATTGCTGTGTTCATTTAGCAGAATAGCTGTAGATTTCCCCTAGGGCCCATGACCTATCGAATTTCAAGTTCTTGGCCTCATTAATCATCTCAGGTATGGGTTCCATCTCATGGAGCAGACCTTATAGCCAATCAGAAGCTGGTTGGTCACTTCCATAACATTGATGCCACTGTAGCACCAGCGTGTGGAGCTTGCAGCGGATTGCTGTTGTGATTCTCAGGATTTGTACCTGGGTGAGACTGACTATGCCCTGCTGTATCCTCAGGTAGTATGTGTATTACCTTAAGCACGAGTCAGTAGCACTTTCCCCATGGTGATGACGTCAGTATGTGATGTCTTCAGCAGCAGGACCTTACCATCAGGATCTTCTCGATATTAACCCTCTGACATTCATATAGCTGAGAAAGACTTTTTCCATTCTGTAAGCTGTCTCTTTGCTTGATTGATGGTGTCTTTTGGTGTGAGAAGCCTCTTATCTTTTAATTGAGTTGTTTTCTTGATGTCCAGTTTTTGAGTACTTTATATATTTTAGATATTAGCCCTCTGTCAGATGTGTAGTTGGTAAAACCATTTTCCCATTAGGTAGCCTGCCACTTTGTCTGAATGATAGTGTCCTTGGCCATGTAGAGGCGTCTCAGTTTCATGAGGTCCTGTTTATTAATTGTCAATCTTGAGACCCGTGCGGATGGTGTTCTGTTTCAAAATTCTTTTCCTGTGCTAATGAGTTCAAGGCTATTCCCTTTCTCATCTGTCAGACTCAGGGCATCTGGTCGTATGCTGAGGTCTTTGATGCATCTGGACTGGAGTTTTCTGCGCGGTGATAGGTGCGAGTCTGTTTCCATTCCTGCACACGATGTTCTTCAGCACGAACCTTTCCTGAAGTGCAGAAGCTTTATACTTTCAGCTCTCACATGCAGGTTATGATCCACTTTGAGTTAATTTTCTTATATGGTGGAATATTAGTAAAAGCAAAGGCTCTGAGTTGTTTTGCGGGTGTTTGCTTCTAGTTGTTTCTCTCTTGGAAAAGCAGTCTAGGATTTTGTGTGTGTACCCAGGTCTAATTCTGACACCCTAATACGTTCATTGAGCCATGTCTCTCGCTTCCGCACTGTCTTGAAAGTTTCATAATAACTTCAAGATTGCAAGTTTTCCAACATTGTTCTTAAAAAAATTTAAAAGCCAGGTGTGGTGGTACAGGTAGATCTCCACCAGCTTGGTCTACATAGTGTATTCCAGGACAGACAGGGATACATAGAAAAATCCTGTCTTAAAAATCCATGAAATAAGATAAAATAAAATAATAAACTAGAGTTGTATTCCTTCTTTTCCTTGTCCCTCTAATCTCTTCAGGTCCCCTCTTCCTCATTTCCTATCAAATTCATGGCCTCTTATTCTTTAATTAATACAACATGCTTAGTCTGTTTAGTGCTGCTTGTATGTATATGTTTTTAGGGCTGAACACTTGGTTTTAGAAAGCCAATTAGGGGACTGCTGCTAAAGTTCATTCCAAGGAAGAGACAGAAGCAATGCCTGTCTATCTCCTAGGGTCCCAGTGGCAAACCATGGCAGAGTTCTGCCGATGTACACTCAGGCTCCACCCCTTCTTCCAGCTGCTACATCCTTTTTTCCCCCTTCTCCTGCAGGGCTCCCTGAGCCAGGAATGGGGCAGCATAGATGACTGACAATATTCTCCTTGCCTTTCTGTCCATCTCCCCCATCTCCAGACCGTGGTTGTTTGGGGGTTGTTGGTATTTCTCCTACTATAAAACAAAAGTGAGGATAAAAACGAGAAGCAGGAAATGGCAAGTTTTCAAGCAGACACAGACTGCAGTAATAACCCAAGACTGAGAACGCAAATGTGCTCTGTAGTCAGTACATCACTTAGTCAACAGCGCTGGCCTCCCAGTGAACCCACAGTTGTCTAAGTTCCTGGTACTAGATGTGATTCTCCACCTGTGATTGGCCTTGAGTCCACTCAGAAAGTTGGGTCTGGCTATAACCACCTGTCCACTATTGTACTAGCCAACACGTCTTGTCTGACATTTCTATCACGAAGCATGCAGGATCCACAGCTGAGTAGGACTTTGGGCCTTAATCCTCCCCAGCATTCTTAGTGGGGACTCTGGCACTCCAGGAGTTGCTCTCAGGAAGGGGAGACTTTGGGCCCAGCCCTGCCTTTAATTCTCCAAGTCAGCAGCCAAAATGTACAGCCCCTTCAGCAATAGGATGTCACCATTCAAGCCTGGAATGCAGCCCACTGTGGCAATAGCCTTTATTGTTTGAGGGCTCCTAGGGTCTCTGTGGCCAACAGCTCCTAGCGAGGTGACCTGTTCTTAACACCGGTGTTCCCAGTTGACCACCTTGTGGCTTCCGGCTGTGTAGTCTTGAGCATTTACAGCCATGGGGCTTTGCAGACTTCTTACCCCATCACCTGGGTGGGTGTCACTGTGCCTTACCCAACCTTAAAGCTCCCAAGAATTCCACAGCAGCACCTGGCCTTCTCCCCCTTTGTGAACGAATGTCCCACGATGGTTTCTTTGGGTTCATTCACATGTCTTTAAATGAGTTTCTAAATCTGCAAAACACTCAAGAGTTAGCCCTGTGCTGTCTTTATGCAATAAAACCTTTCTACACAGGATGGGCAGAGCAGTGATCCTGTCCTGACCCACCATCCCATAATGAGCAGTGAGACTGTGGAGACAACTCTGGTGAAGCACACGAAAGTCGGTTATCATCTGCTTTGAGCCATGTCAGGTGATCACAGAAATTCACTAAGTAGACACTAACTCAAATGTAAGCAAAGTCTAACAGCTGGGCAGACTTTATGCATTGGTATCCGCTCTTCCCTCCACAGAGCCCCTGCTGGGTGCAGTAGCATGGACAGGAGGCACTGACTTGGCCTCCACTAGCCTCAGACACACTCTCCAAGCCGTCCCACTTCCACACCTCGGAGCTCTTCCATGGGACATCCCCACACTTCCCCACTTTTAATGAACTTGGTAAGGGTGGATCGGCCCTGTCCTCCCTTGCTGTGCTTTCTGCTCCAGCTGGTTCTCTGTGTCAGGGAAACTCGGGGTTGGCACCGTGGCTGGAGCTGTAGTTGTGACCTCCATGTACCACAGCTGGCTGCTGGGGAGGCCCTGGCTTGACAAACTGTCTTCACCTCTAGAACCTTTCCTTTTGAGACCGATGCTCTGGTGGACATGTTTCTTTTGGGTGTTCCAATGAGGAAAGGCTTCATCTCGTCTCACAAGTCTCAGATCACAATCCATCCCTGAGGGACGTCACATACAAAATAAATACACAGGTAGACAGACAGACAGACAGATAGATGTCACAGTCTTGTTTTGTCAGTGGGCACTTTTATATGCTGCCCTAAGTCACTTAATCCTCCAAAGCCTTTCCTACTCCACCGAAGGGCTCAGCAAAGCCACTAAAGCTCCACGCCAGTCTCCGGGTCCTTGCTAAGCAAGTCTTCCTTAAGTCTCAGGTGAACACCATCCTCTCAGGCCCTGTGATGGCACATTGCACATTGCTGCCCTCATACCTAGTTCCCTCAGCAGTCCCTGTCCCTCCACTATTGTCCTCCAGCCCCTGATACCTATGGGGACCTTAGCTGCTTGACATCCAAGCATCTCTAATGGCTCGTGAGAACAAGGACTGGTTCCTTGTACTGCCTCAGGCTAAGCAGCTCCCTCTTGTGTGTCCCAAGGAGGGATGTGTGGTATGTCCTTCCGTTCCTCTGCTTCTGCAGCACTCAGACTGATCCTGTCTGCCCCCGCATCCCATAACCTCACAAGCCAGGCCGTGAGAAAGTCTTTCATTGATTGTTTAAAGCTTTCCCCTAATTCCAGCAATCCCGGCATTGAAAGTTCTCTGATTAGCACGTCTCTCACTCTCTCACGGTAGACCACTGTGAAGACCCCTGCCTGCATGCTGGTTCTTGTGTTTTCTTTGTATCGAAGGTTGGATTCATGGGGTATCTTTTGTTGCTTCTGCATCAGTCTGACTCATTGATGCTTGGCTCCTCCCATGGGTGTTACAGGGTTTCAGGAGGAGCTCTGTATCTCTGGTCTGATCTAGGCCTGCTGCCCTTTTAGCTGTAAAAAAAACAGGCCAATCTTCAGTTTCTGTCTCTTTTGTCTAATTTACTCACTAAGTGGGAGGCTAGTGCTGGGGCTGGGCAGCCTCCCGCCCTTTCTGCATCCTTCCCTTACACCTGCGGTGGCCCTGAGCTGCCACCTGCCTCAGATCTCTTACTACCCATGGCAGTGGCCAGGGCCTCCACAGCTGCTGGGGGACACCTCTGTCCCCCATGAGCTACTCCCAGCTTGTCTTATCTGCTCTGCATCTTTGATACGTGTCTTGGTTGGGGTTTTTTTTGTTTGTTTGTTTGTTTGTTTGTTTGTTTGTTTTTGTCAACCTAACACAAGCTAAAGTTATCTAAGAAGATGACTCTCAATTGAGAAAATGCCTCCATCAGATTGCCTGGCCTAATAGTGATCAACATATTCATGATGTTAGTGGGCCAAGCTCACTGAGGGCAATGTCACCCCTAGTCTCACCTTCCAAGTAGCTGGGACTTCAGATCTTCATTATACGTCTGGCTTAGTTAAAGGTTTTAATGTGTTAAATACATATAACACAGAAGTTCCTCTTATAGCCATTTTACCTGCATAGTTAAGCCTGTTTCAGTTTATTCTTTGTAAAATATTTTTGCCTAATTACAATCTCCAGATGAATAGAAGTAGAAGTGCTTTTGCATATTGTATTATCTACTTTTAATAGTTCTATTTTTTGTAGATTATCTGAGAGCTATTAAAGTTCAGTTACAGGTGTGTGTGTGTGTGTGTGTGTGTTTGCGTGTGTGTGTGTGTGTGTACGTGTGTGTGTGTATCTGGCATTAGTAGATGTTTGTGTTAGCCAGGTTCCCATCACTATAAAAAAATACCCAAAGAGAAAAGGTTTTTATTTGTTCAGAGGTTGATTGGTTGGCTCCCTTGCCTTGGGCCTGTGGTGAGGCAGCCTGTGGTCATGACAGAATCCATTAGAGAGAAAAACATTTCCCTCATAGCTAGAGAGCAAAAAGCTGGAAGAGAAGGGCCAGGGTTTCACAAACCCCTTTGAGGCCTTCATTGACACAAACATCTCCCACAAGGTCCAGCTTCTCTAGTGCCACTGTGGGAAAGAATCCTTTACCACACAGGCCTCCAAGGGACACTGTAGCAGCACCCTATGTTAATTTAGTCATGCCAACTATATGCTGAGGGTGTACAACCTTAGGGGGTCCCAGAACTCAGTCATTGTCAGAACTGTGGAGTGGGGCCTCTGATGTGTGGTAAAATCCAGAGCTGGAATTCTTCCTATGCCTACTATATGCCAGGGTCAGTGAGGGGCTTCCACACACATCTTCCCACCCATGAGATAGAAGATGCTCAAATTAGTTGGGGTTCTCTAGAGGAACAGAATTGATAGAATGAATATATACGTGTGTGTGTGTGTGTGTGTGTGTGTGTGTGTGTGTGTGTGTGTGTGTGTGTATACACATATATATACACACACACACACACACTTCTGGGATTTATTAGAGTAGCTTATAGGCTATAGTCCAACAGTGGCTATCTACTAACAGAAAGCCCAAGAATCCAGTAGTTGTTCAGTTCACAAGGCTAGATGTCTTAGCTGGTCTTTGGTATATGCTAAATCTCAAAGAAGTGGGCTCTGATGCCAGTGAAGGAATGGACGTGCTAGTGAGAGCAGAAGCAGAAAAGCACAAGTCTCCTCCTTCCACGTCCTTTATATAGGCTGCCAGCAGAAGGTGTGACCCAGATTAAAGGTGCAGTCTGTCCACTTCAATAATTTTTTTGTTTGTTTGTTTTTTTCAAGACAGGGATTTTCTGCGTAGCCCTGGCTGTCCTGGAACTCACTCTGTAGATCAGGCTGCCCTCGAACTCATAAATCCACCTGCCTCTGCCTCCGAAGTTCTGGGATTAAAGGCGTGGGCCACCACTGCCCAGCCACTTCAAATAATTTAATTAAGAAAAATCCCTCACAGGTGTACCCAGCCGCTTGGGTTTTACTGTGGTTCTAATTTTTTTTTTTGAGGTTATTTGGGGCTATTAAAGTTCAGTAACAGTAATATATACTGGGCATTAGTAGATGTTTGTTAGCCAGGTTCCCATCAGTATAAAAAATACCTGAGAGAAATCCATTTATAGGGGCTGGAGAAATGGCTCAGTGGGTAAGAGCACTGACAGCTCTTCTGGAGATCCTGAGTTCAAATCCCAGCAACCACATGGTGGCTCACAACCATCTGTAATGATGCCCTTTTCTGGAGTGTCTGAAGACAGCAACAGTGTACTCACATATAGTAAATAAATAATTCTTTTTAAAAAATCCATTTATTTAGGTGGTCAAGTTGACGACCAAGAATATCCATCACAATGCTCTAATTACCATGCGTGGATCAAGCAGCTTTTCAAGGACGAACAAGGCTCAGAGGCAGACCACTGGCAGTCCATTTAGAAACAGCTCTGATTTTCCCAGCCAGGGTGCAGTCAGCTCAGGAACCCAAGCTCGCCCCAGCTCCAGGGCAGGGGAGTGCAAGTGGTGGCAGCCTCACCGGGCCCTCTCAAAACTTCAGTTTCTTTTTCTGTGCAGGATCTGTGGTCACTGTGCAGTTTGTTTTGAGCAGCCGTTCCTCTGTGGTTTGTAGCCAGGCCCTGCCAGAGAGGAGAGATCCAGAGACTGGGCGTGTGGGACCAGACACTTGTGGTGACTTGATATCAGTGCTGCATCCAAGCACAGGACAGTCACTCACAGAGCCGCTGGCTACATTGGATTAGAAATGAACAAAGCAGAGGGAGTTTTCACCGTCTGGTTCTCAGGCCACGAGGTGTGGTGTGCCACGAGGCCTGGGCCATGGCTGCCCTGCTTGGAAGAAGCCTGGGCTCTCCCAGTTTCCTCAGCATGCCTCATAGCAGACAGGGTGGAGAGCTGCTGGGGTGGGAAGGATGTGTATGTCAGGGCTGTCGTGAGGATGAGAGGGCACTGGACGTCAAGTCCACAAACTTCAGCATTCTCACCTCTGTATCCAAACCCCACTCAGGTAAGCACTCCAGGGACTCAGCCCATCCACCACACATCTGCCAGAGGCAGCATTTTGACCCTGCTAAGCTACTTTATGAGAGGAATGGGCTTCTCTGCAGTAGCCGTATCTTTCTGGGAAGATGGCCAGTAGGGCCTGCATGGCTTCACTGAGACCTTGGCCATAAAGCCTTTCCAGTCAGAATGACCTCAGGTAGTCTGTCCAAAAACGACTGTCTTCTTCATTGGCTCATTTGGTTATTTGGACAGGTATTCAAAGAACCACGGTCCCTGTCCTAAAGGATGTCAGAGGCCGCTGTGGCAGCTTTCAGGGATACAGATAATGTGGTCATCATCTGGAAGGAGGAGGAGTGTGAAGTGAAGGAGGTGGAGGAGTGAGAAGCAGGAGTGGGATGTAGAGAAGGCTTTAGGAACTTGCTGTGTCAGGGGAGTGTATGTGTGTGTGTGTGTGTGTGTGTGTGTGTGTGTGTACGAGTGCACATATGTTTGTATGTGTGTCATATGTGCATGTGTGTGGTTAAAGGCCTGAAGAGATAGAACAATCTGAGAATCAAGATTGCCATTGTGAGGCCTAGAGGTTTGGGTGGGACAGGGACAGGCCATGCAGCCCTGCCTCTATAGGTTCTGCTCTGTTCTCCAAGCCCTTCCTGTGTTAGAGGTCACTTGGAGCCACATGTAGTCTGCTCATGTCTGCTCCAAGTCACGTAGGCCACAGATGGGATGAGCCTTCCTGAGGCTTTGCCGTGGGCCCATTGGTGACTACACAGCCTTTTCCTCTGGAGGTCATTCCGTATGAACTAGTGTGTGCTTGTAACCGTCTTCCTCCAGCTTCTGGCTGCTGTTTGTTCTCCAGGTAGGGCCAGAGGAATCTAGGCAAAGGCTCCTGTTCCCTTCCGCTGGAAGCTGCCCTGACTAAAACCCATACCTGGCCGAGCCTGGTGGTGCACGCCTTTAATCCCAGTACTCGGGAGGCAGAGGCAGGTGGATTTCTGAGTTCGAGGCCAACCTGATCTTCAGAGTGAGTTCCAGGACAGCCAGGACTATACAGAGAAACCCTGTCTCAAAAAACCAAAAAACAAAACAAACAAAAAACCATACCTGTCTTGGTCTGTGAGCAGACCAGGGAGGATGGAGAAGGATAGCCAGGTGACAAGATGCAGCTGCACAGCTTGGAACCCCGGGCCCAGGGCCCACTCATGGCTCTCCTGACAGAACCAGACCCAGGCTAGTCAGGTCATATCTGCTGCCAGCTTTCCTGGGGTGGTGAAGAAAGGAAGACTGTTTCCCAGTATCCAAAGTGTTATAGGAAAGGGTGGGGCTGTTCAGAACCGCACAGTGGCAGAGGGAAGGGTAGCCTGCTGGATTGCACACTGTTCTGTCAGTGGTAGCTGACACACACACACACACCCTTGTACTGGTGTGGCAATCAAGCTCCTTGTAACTGTCCTCTCTCTCAGACTACTGCCCCATTGCCCCTTCCCCTAGTATATCACACATGGTTTGAATGCACTTGTCTCCGCTTTAAATTCGTAGCAGAGATGTTGGGCAGATCCTCTGGTTGTTTTTCTTGTGATTCAGACACCTCAGGGAGTCACTTAACCCCACAGGACTCAGTGGCAGCCAGTATGACGGACCTTGTTGGAACACTGAGAACATATCCTATGTAGCTCTGAGGATGTCAAGTCCTGGTGTGAGTTGTGATCTTTCTGCATTCTAGGGGACAAGTATGCAGGTACACAGCTCCCAAGTGTCAAATTCCTGGGCACAGAGCTACCTGGGATGGCTATTAATATCCACCTCCTTCCCTCCCGAGTGCTGGGGTACTAGGCTGAACCATCCCAGTGCCATCTGACGCTGTCATCTCCTCTGTTACTCCAGTATGCCTGGGTGGAGAAGCACTTTGGCCCTGACTTTCTGGAGCAGATTGTGTTGACCAGAGACAAGACTGTGATCTCAGCCGACCTTCTCATAGATGACCGGCCAGACATCACAGGCAAGTGACCTATGGCAGGGGTGGGGACGGTGGGAGGAGGGAGGGTGGATAGCACTGGGTGCATTCTCCCTTTTCCCAAGTCCTTCCTCCTGGGCTCTCCTCAGCCCACTTCCCACCATCACCAGGTATTTAGCAATACCCAGCCAGGAGGTTCTTCCGGTTGGAAAGTTCTGTCGGCACCAAGGGACAGGGCGCTACTGGAGCCAGAATGTCCGTGCCCTATCCAGATTGATTTTAACCTTCCTGGGGAAGCGAAGACCCAGCTTTGACTTTGCAACCTCTGTGTTTAGTAGCTTGCGGCCCTCTTTCCCCCTCAGAGACAGTCTGTGTTAGTTTACTGCATGACAGGAAATCATGATATGGTGTCTCTGACTGACAGTGGCTTGGGCATTGTGTTTGTCCTTTTTCTCTGGTTCCAGCTCATGACCCCTTCCCAGAAAGTAAGCAAGCCACGTAGCTGACAAGGCTGGCAGAGGGAGGCCTTAGGCACGGTGAGATTTGAGAGTTCCATTAGTCAGTCCACACTGTTTCCTCCCACTAGATGTGCTCTGCCTGGGTTTGCTACACTGGACAAAACCTCCTGCTAGTTCTTAGGAGTTGTCTGGACACCTCCTTGGGAAAACAGTTTCTATCCTAAAGCTTGCTGAATGCCAGGGGATTGCGCCTGCCTGCCTCAGTCCCTCCGGTGGGACATCCAATCTGTCTGTGTGTATGGGGCCGGCCTCTCTCAAACCAGAGTCTTCCAGAGGATCTGGTGGGTCACAGCCCCAAGGAGCTTGTCCAGTCACAGCACAGTGTGGAAAGGAAGTGGTACCAGTAACTGTAGGGTGTGCTAGCCACAGCTTCCCACTTGAGGTAGCACAGGATGGGCATAGAGATGGCTGGCAAGGCACAGCAGTGTGTGATGACAGAGCCCACTCAGCCCAGCCCCACTATGTGGACTGCTTCTATCACCCTGTGCACAGTACCTTGTTTGGCCCTCATGCCTTCTGTAGGGCAGGCTAGTAGAGGATCACTTTGTGGACAAAGAAACTGAGTCAGGTGAACACAACACCTACTCTTGGGGCACTTGGTTTGGTCCCAGCAAGCTACACCTAGTCCCTAGTGTCTTGTCTGAGCTGCTGCTTCCCTCCACAGGGGCTGAGCCACATCCCAGCTGGGAGCACATCCTCTTTACCTCCTGCCACAACTACCACCTGCAGCTGCAGCCCCCTCGCCGCAGGCTGCACTCATGGGCAGACGACTGGAAGGCCATCTTGGACAGCAAGCGGCTCCGCTGAGGACTGTACTATGGCTCTCTCGTGGTTCAGCATGGGGCTCACAGCTCACAACTGGACAGCAGGCAGCCCACTGAGGGTTATGCTGCAGTTCCCTGGTACTTCCTGGAGGATCCCAGTGAACACTTTGGTCAAAACAACGTCTGACACACTTCCCTTCTTCCCCTAGCCCAGCAAGGCCTTAACCTGATAGTTGGGACGGGGCTAGAAGAAAGATGCGTGTTCTCAGATAAGTTGGTCTGACCTCAGGCAGATGCCCCATGCCACTGCCTCTCACTGTGTGCAATAGGGGTTCTCTGAGACATGGAAGTACCCTGATCCAGGATCTGCAAGACGAGGGGTGCCAGGGACAGACAGATGACAACGGTTCCCCTGGCAGGCATGTAGGTACCTCTACTGTAGAATCTTGTCCAGCTTACATACTTAGTCTTTCTGGATTTCCATGGCCACCAGGCTCTTTTGGAGGCCACCGAGACCCTCCCTACGGTCTCTTGCTCTGGTGTTCTTAGATCCCATTAACAGCCCAGAAAGGAGTCAGCAGGTGTGAATATTTGTTGCCAATATGAAAAATAAATGCTACTCACACATAGCCTGTGCTGTGGCCTTCTCTAGAACCTGCCCCAGGATCCTCTAGTGTGCCATCTGCTTGTGATATAAGCATACGGGAGTCCCACACACTGATGAACAGGACAGAGGTGGGCATAGCTCACCCATGTGTACCTCATGTACCTCGCATGGTACCATATGGGGGCAAAGGCAAGATGGCCTGGATGGTGGCATTGCTGGCAGCCTGGTGGTTTCTTTTGGTCCCATTCATCTGAGGGAGGCACTGCTGCCTGCTAGCACCTTCTCTAACACTGCATTCTCTCCTCACCCTGCAGGTAGGCACAGGGCCTCGTCCCTACTCTTCTCCCAAGGCCAAGTTTCCAAAAGACCTAGAAATTGCTGTTACAACTGTAGCATTTGTTCCCTGTGAGCGGAACTTCTGGGTGGTATCACCAGACCAGCCACCTCACAACTGTCCTCTTAATAATTTGAAAAACAGTGCCCTTGAAGGTCAGTTGCATTCTCAAAACCCTGGCTTGAGATGGGCACAGTGACGCACACCTGTTTCCCAGCATTTAGGTTGATGCAGGAGTATTACTGTGAGCTCAAGACCAGCCTGAGCTATGTAGTCAGTCTAGACCAGTTACATTGCAAAACCCTGTCTAAAAACATTGAAAGCCAGCACCCAATTTGTTTCTGGGTGTTCACGCTGAGCCTTCACGCTGCCTTTTGGTACCTACGGCAGAGGATCTTCGGACTTCCTGGGGACTGGCTTAAGGAGAGAGAAGGACAAGAAGAGAGCCCTGGCTTTAGAGCTGGCCAGGGATTCCATTTCCCACCCTTTACTCTTAAGCACCCAGCTCCATCACCCAGGCTAGGTAGGGAGGTCTCCAACCAGACCAGAGAAGGATGGCCCAGGAGCCACTGCCTGCCCTGGGCTCCTCTGGATTTCACCATATGTGGCTTTCCATAGTCCTGCCCCATTTTTGTCCCTTGGACTGGTCAGGTGCTCTGCCAGTGTCTTACTGCAAACACATGGCAGTTCTGTCACTTGATTGTGGAACTCTGGCACAAGAAGGGCAGCATCTGGGAATGCCCTGACCCGTGCCTACTCCAGAGAGCCTTTACTCTCCTGATGCACAGATCACTGTTAAGCTACAACCTGTCCTTTCTTGTTCATCCCCAAGGTTACACATTAATATGGACATTGCAGTATAAAATATCTTCAAGCTTAAAAGCCCTGCAGTCTTACCAGTTCAAACACTTTTAAAAATTCAAAGTCTGTTTTAAATCTAAAGTCTCAACTATGGAATCCCATAAAATGAAATTTAAGTTGAATATGTATATTTTTTAAGAGGGAAGAATCAGGACATAGTCACAATGCGAACAAAGCAAAACAAAACTCCAGCTTTAAAAATGCAGTGTCAACGACTCAGTCTTCTACACCCCTTCTAAGGCTTGGGTCACTTTTCCAGCTCCACCCTCTGTAGCACACACAGCTTGTCTTATAGGCTCCAACTGGGTCCACTTCAGTGCTGCTGCTGTTCTTGGCGGTCCACCCATGGTCCTGACATCCAAGAATGCTGGGGTCTCCTGCTGCAACTGGCCTGCGCTTTTACCAGTAGCCTCTTCCGGGCTCTCTTCATGGTGCCAAGCCTCAACTTTGCCCATGACCTTTCAAACCAGGAGCTTCCACTGCTACTCCAGCTGTGCCTTCACTAGTGGCCTCTCAAGTGCCAGGCTTCAGTTGCTCTCCATGACCCCTTCACACCTCCAAAACCAGTAGCTCTTGGCAGACTCTTACCCATGACCAAGTTCAGGTGCTAACATGAGGTACAACCAGGGCCACCTCTGGAACAGCTTGTGTGCTGACTCAGGAAACACTTCCCAGGAGATTCCACCTCAGTGACGCTGGTCTCTTCTTAGTCACGGCTAATTTATCTCCAGCTGAGCAGCATCCATTGTCCCAGCCAAGCAAAGGTTTCACTTCAGCGTGTCTGGTCTCTTGTCAATCACAGCCGATTCTTCAGCCCAGCCGACCAGACACCACAGATTCTGCACACAGAAGGCCCGTGGAGTCTTTGCTTCCCTCTGGAACTTGACAAGCCATCACACCCTATTCCCCTGGCACTAACTTGTCTTCAGGTTTCTATCACTGTGATGAAACAGTGACTGAAGCAAGTTGCAGAAGAAAGGGTGTATTTGTCTCACACGTCAACATCCGTAGTCCACCACTGAAGGAAGTCAGAAGGAACACAACGGAGCAGGAACCTGGAGGCAGGAGCTGACACAGAGGCCATGGAGGGATAGCTTGCTCCCTGTAGCTCACTCATCCTTCTTACAGAACCCAGGACCACCACCATTCCAGAGATTGCACCACCCACAAAGGGCTGCCCTCCCCCACTGATCATTAACTAAGAAAATGCCCTACAGATAGATCTTAGGTGGATATTTTCTGGATTGAGTTTCCCTCCTTTTACTTAACTCTAGCGTGTCAAGGTGACATAAAACTAGCCACCATATCTGCTGAGGTTTGCAGCGCTCTCTGGGTTTCTCCCTCCTACCTCCTGCTCAGGGAGTTTGTGGTCTCTGGGGCCCTTCATGGAGTAGCCTGGCATCCAGTCTTCACTAGTCCTCCTATTTATACTAGGGTTGCTGAGAGCAGCATTTGACCAATCCTGTGGTGATCCAGGAGGACCAGGAGGCCCTCCTCACCAGTTAGGGACACTCTTAGGCAAGCTCCTTCAGAGCCCAAAGCTCTGCTACCCTTCCAACAAATGGTGCTCCCTGTCTGGGAGGCTCCACTGGGTATGAGAAGGCCCCAACTTCTTGTCTGTCCTTGCAGAGACATGGTGAGAGTTTTACGCACTGGATCCTTCTGGAGGTGCCCCAGGAGTCTGAAAGCTGTCCCCAAAACACAGGCATCAGTGGCTGCGTTTATCTGCTGGGATTCTGTACCCAGGGAGCACAAGGGCTGGCATTACCTCGTCGGTGCAGTCGAGGAAGAACTGCCAGTTAGATTCCTGAGTGTCGCTCATCAGACAAGTAGCTATCAAGCACCCATGGCTGAGGACTGGCAGGGGAAGTGGAAGCACCCACTCTCTCTCTCTGTGCCCAATGTTGTGCCTTCTTTTAAAAACGACTCTACAGGATAAAAATACATGGAAGCCACATATGAACAGCCTCCCCAGTGAGTGTCTCTGCGGTTTGAAAACTCCTTGATTAGATCTGCTACAGCTGGCTTGAATGTACAGACTAGGTTTCACAGAAGGTCAGTAACAACCAAGCTACTTGCCACTTAATGAACGCCTGCCTGCACAGAGGACTTGTGGACTTAATGCAAACTCCAAGAATCTATTAATTAGTTCCACTACTGGGCAAATTCTAGAGGTTCTCAACCTGTGGGTCGTGACTTCAGGTGACATATCAGATATTTACACTATGATTCATAACATCAAAATTACAGTTATGAAGTAGCAACAAAATAATTGTATGGTGTGGGGAGGGGTCACCAGAGCATAAGGAACTGTATTAAATAAAGTGTTGCAGCATTAGGAAGGTTGAGAACCACTGAGTGAAACAAATCTGACAGAGGAACTACAGTTTGTAAAGATGGCCACTTGATGGCGCCAGAGGACTGGCTCCAGAACCTTGGAGCCCTTTGTGCCTCCCTGAAGCCTGCAGTCATCCCTGGGAAGTCTCAGCCTGTTGTTCCCAGCCACCAGCATTTCTCTCTGACCTAGGCACCTTCTGGGCTGGGTCTTGGAACCTCAGGCACTGTTGTCTGAGCACTGGGATATGACTCACATCAGCTGCTCCCCCCACTGAGAAGGGCCTGGCATTATTGGATGTGTGAGTCTCCAGGCTCAGCCAGTGCAGTTCTTCCCTACACAGGCCCCATCTCCAGCCTGGAGCCTCTGCTTTCCGACCCCACTGACCCAGGCCCTGCCCTGCCCTGCCAGCGATCATCCTCCCAAGTCCCAGCCTTATGACAACTTACAGTCCTAACTCCACAGGACTCCGGAGTCCTAACTCCACAGGACTCTTATGCAAGGAGAAGAGAGTCTAGGGAAGAGGACAGAAGACCCCAATGCTTCCTGAGCCTATGCTGTGTGCTGCGATATCATAAATTTCCCCAAGTGACTATGAAGCAAGGTTAAGATAAAAAGAGGAAAGGTTTATTTTTGGTTTATTAGGGACTAAGACCAAAGCTTTCAGCCCACAGTCTGTTGGTCCTTTTGCTGTTGAGCCTGGGATGAAGAAGAGTATTATGGTGGGGTCACTCAGTGGAGCCAGTGTTCACTCTGTGCCTGAGGTGTGAAACGACAAGTGTAGAGGAGGGATGAGGGTCCCTTTGAGTATCCCTCCCAATGACCTAACTTCCTTCCCCTAGGCCCCATGCCCTACAGGCCCCCCCATATTACCTTCAACACATGGTCTTGCAGGGGGTGGTGATTTTACAATAAAAGCTAAGACCCACACTGACAGACTAAGCTGCACTTTCCCACCACCAAGCACACACACAGCCGAGCAGAGAACACAAGTGTGCTGTGTCTGTTTAATTTTTTCTGCTGTTTGTTGTTTTTGTTTTTCAAACAAGCTTTCACTATGTAACCCTGATGTCCTGGGATTCACTCTGTAGACCAGGCTGGGCTTGACCTCAGAGATCCACCTGCTCTGAACACAACACCCAGCACAAGGTCTGTTTTGTGGGGGTAGGAAGAAGGTGTGGGTGAAGCAGGCAGTGACATCCAGGGACAATGACAGTTTAAGCAGAGTCTGAGGTATTGTTGGTGGGATGCTTGCTGGTCTGCAAATGGAGACAGCAGGGGCAAAATGACACTGTGGTGTGAACCATAAAACCATAAGTACACTTAAGCCTGAGTAATTCATGCTGTGTGCGTGCGTGCGTGCGTGCGTGCGTGCATGCGAGTACATGCGTACATGCCTGCCTTCATGCATGGATTCTGGGAGTGAGATGTGGTCATCTAGGCACCACTGAGTTCATCCTATGGGAAAAAGGGATTAGACATCCCAGGAAGGGAAGAACCAAAACAGAAATGGAGCAACAGCGGCAGGTGCCAAGAAAGGAACTGAGGGACCTGCAAGCAGCTTACGGTGAGGGAAGGTGCAGGTCGCCAGTGGGAGCAGAGAAGTAGGAGCCAAGGCCAAGGCCAAGGGAGGGACCACAGATACAGGAAGGAGAAAGGAGAGCAGAGTAGCCCCAGTTCCTGAGAGGAGACAAACCATGCCACTGGGGAGTGAGAGGCCCTTCCCTTGCAGGACTCACCCCTGCCCTTTGGTCCCACATGGAAATCCTCCCGTGGGTGGACTCTCCCCCTACCCTGCCCCGACATCCATGCACTTTTCTTCCTGCAGTATGTAGTAATCTGTCACCCATTTAAGGTCCTGGAGTGGGAAAGCTCCCAGGAGCAGGAAACCGCCCCTCATACAGGGTCCTGTCCCTGCTTTCCTAGCAGGTTTAAATTCTCTAGACCCTCCTTTTCCTCCTGCTAGGGATGTTGCCAGCAGCAAGCACATTTCAGCAAAACACATTCAAACCAAGCAAGGGACTTAAGATAGCAGGAGGCTTTTCTTCGGGACCTCTCTGTAGAGGGGGGGGATGCCTGTAAGCCTCAGAGCCTGCCATGCATTTACAGGGCTGAAGCGAGTGGGGAAGAAGGTTGTAGACTTTTCTGGCCTGCAATAGGCCAGTGCTGGGGTGACTGGTGAGGTAAAGAACGGTAGATGATTGATAAGTGCCTCAGGGGGAGGGCGAATGTGATCAAAATACATTGCATGGAATCTCAGAGAATTACTAATGTTCTATTTTAAAATAGATTCCCATCTCTTCTGGCCATTGTCTGCTCTGCAGGGGTGGGGATGGGAATCACGCAGGCAAGTTACTTTAGTTTTGGAGTACTAATTATGGTAGTTAAAGGAAATAAATTACCACAATTTAACCGAGGTGGGGGAGGGTTTTTAAAAATGGCTTGGTCTTGGCTATCAACCACAGTGGATGACAGGCAGCTGGCTCCAAAGCAAGAGAAGTGGACACAAGGACCAGGAGTTCATTCGACCAGAGTCAGAATTCAGAACAGGTGTAATAATGCCGTCTGTGCACAGAACAGAGTCCTGGGTGGTTCAAGACTCACAGTGGAGACTGGGACAGTTAGAACCTGAATCATGACTAAAGGCCTCGGGAAATGGGCTGAGCCGAAGCATAAATACTTCTGAAGAGATGAGCAGTCAGGGGCCTGAGCTGAAGACTTCTAAACTACACACAAGGAGGCGGTGGGAAGAGGAGGAGACAGGGAAGTGTCTTTCTTACTTCACAAGAACACGCCCCAAAGAGCACAGAGCTGACCCTCACGGTGCCCCAGTACCCTGAGCCAGGGTTGATGTATGAATAGAGATTTTATACTGGACAGATATGTTGAACATTTACAATCTGAGGACAAAATAATTCTAAGCCTTTCTAGACCACCACCACCACCCCCCAAAAAAAGAAAGAAAAAAGAAAATGAGATACATATCTTCAGAATCCGAAGGAAAATAATTTCAGACTCAACCTCTGAATATAGCCAAATATAGGGAAAATCCCCCTGAGGGATGGAGAGATGGTTCGGCATTTTGTTTGTTTTCTAAGACAGGGTTTCTCTGTGTAGCCTTAGCTGTCCTAGAACTCGCTCTATAGACCAGGCTAGCCTGGAACTCACAGAAATCTACCTGCCTCTGCCTCCAGAATGTGTCTAAAGGTGAGCAACACCACAACCCAGTAAGATGGCTCAGCTTTGAAGAACTTGAACTGCTCTTCCAGAGGACCTGGGTTCGACTCTCAGCATCGTGTCAGGTGGCTTACAACTTCCTGTAACCCCAGCTCCAGGAGCATCCCAATCTTCCAGCCTTTGTGGGTGCCTGTACCCACTTGAACATACCTACACACACACACACACACACACACACACACACACACAAGTAATACAAGAAAAATGAATGTAGAAAAACATGAGAGTGGAACTATGTGACCTTGTCAGTTCCTTTTTTTCCATTTTTAAATTTTTACATGTGAGTGTTTTGTCTGCATGTATGTCTGTGTACCACATGTGTGCCTGGTGTCCACAGAGGCTAGAAGGGGGCATTAGATTCCCTGGGACTAGATTCATACATGCTTGTTAGCTGCCTTGTGGATGCTAAGAATCTGAATCCAGGTCCTCTGGAGGAGCAACCAGTTTGTGCTCTTAACCCCTAAGCCATCTCTTCAGTTCCTGATAAGGTTCCTTTTTGAAAGAGTTACCAACTCTTAAAGTTATAAACTCTAACAAGAAGGAAAAGAAGCTGTTAGAGGCCCTACCCTTAATGAATTCAGCCATCATAGGTAAGATAAGGTATATAAGGATTTTCCTGCTCCCAGGGACCCTAATTTGCTAGGGTATAGACTCTGAGTGGTTATACTATGTCTTGAGCCCCAAATGCCAGAGGCTGACATATGAGGGGACCAGATGCATCGGTCATGGAACTCCCTGTGAGTGCCTGGCTTCCGTTCTGGCTCAGAGGCTGAAGATCAGGTCCCTGATGGAGGAGACCTTACCATATAGTGACCATTCTGTGAGTTTTGTGATGTCATAGCTCCTTTCCTTCTAATTACAATTTGACACTTTCAGACTGTCCATTTGTAGATGCTTGCTGGTCACCCCATAGACAGGCCTGGCCCCAAGATCCCTGTGTGTGGCTCCAGCCCCACACTACGCTGGCCATCTCTGCTGAGTTGGGCTCTGGATAGGATGAGGGCCAGCACCATGGTTCCTGCTGCTGGGGGAGGGCTGTGTGCTGACATGCTCTGACTACTGACTAGGTTATAGACTTTGTTCATCTTCAGTGCCAACAGGGAGCCAGGGTATCAATGGGGTAGAGTGGGACTTCCCTGAGGAGGGCTGTGACCTCAGTTCCTATCAGCTTCTTTCTTGACACTGTCTGATGTTAGGTTCCCCCAGCTTTGGCTTCCAGCCCATCTGCTGTCAATGGTTACTGGAGCTTGGGTCAACTTCATGCTGAGCAACTGCCCAGCCTGTTCCCAGGGTGTCAGCTGAGGTAGATACCCCTGTGTACGCAAAGCCTTTCATTACTGCCAAGTCCTCATCTCTGCCTCCTGCCTAGCCCAGCTCCTCTGACCTCACTAGCTACTCACCACCACTTTGGTTGGAGCCTGTATCCCACCACAAAGCCTCTACACTACACTTCCCTCCTCCAGAGGCTGAGGT
Organism: Mus musculus; assembly: GCF_000001635.26. NCBI lineage: Eukaryota > Metazoa > Chordata > Mammalia > Rodentia > Muridae > Mus > Mus musculus. Next base: position 59,884,752 of record NC_000077.6, read on the forward strand.
GGGTGAAGACTGCTCTTCAACAGTGTTCGGACACCAGGTCTTTCTTAAATGGCATCCTTTGCCTAAACTTGGACCTCTCCACCTCCAGCTTCTGGGCCACCACCTGCAACTCTCCTTCATTTGGGGGGAAAGGCTATGTCCCTAACCCCTAAGATCCCAAAGGAACAGAGATGGAGAGGAAGAAGAGAGATGGACAGATATTTAAATAGGACACAAGAAAAAGGGGAATTTGCAGGGCAGGGCAGGTGATAAGAAGGGCCATGAGGGAAGGGCACAGTTCAGAAAGCTGAAGACCATGGAGGGACTAAGAACTAAGACAAGGCCCGCGCAGCCTTGTGCAGAAGGGTAGGCCCGTGGGAAAGGGTAGAGGAGCACGGTGATGGCACCCAACCTCCTGTGACAGTGACACCCCCACCGTCCCAAGAATATAAACATCCTGAAGGCATCATCCTGCATGGCCTCCCGCAACCACACAGAGATATCCATGTGATAGCACAGGCAGTGTTTAAACAGCTGTAGCCATCGGCAGCTGGTCTCACATGGAGGCGCCCCAGAGCCATATGAAAACAGGAGCCTGCAGCCATGATTAGCCCTGGATTCTTGAGAAAAGCTTCTTGTGGAGGAAGGAGAGCACTTAAAGGAGCGAGAGCACAGGGCTTGGGGGCGCTCCTGGGCCATATGGCACCGGAAGCTCCGTGGGAGGGTGTTCCGGAAGCATGGAGGGCTTCTGGGAAAGGCAGACAAGTTCAGAGGCCGCGTAGTCTTTTCTGGGGCTTCTGACCATCTGTTGCCCTGTTGCCCTTGCAGGTTTCCTCTCTCTGGGGCCCCAGGAAGTAGCTGGTGGCTCTGCCTGGCCATTAATTCACCCATTTTGTTCTTCCCCAGGCTCTGAGCCCTGTGCTGAATATTCAGACTGGCTGCCTGATTTACCCCTGCCTGCGTTTGAGTGGTTCTATTTATAAAGCCCCAAGGATAGCTGACGAAAACGGTGAAGAAGAAACAAAATTTTCAGAGTTTAAAGGCACTATGCCAGCTGTTTGTTTGGAAAATAGGATGACGTCTATTCTCAGTTCCTGGCCTTCCCCTGGGACTGGGGAAGTCAGATTAGGCTGAGGCGTAGCTACCCGCAGAGCTGGACCACACATCACGCCCTTCTGTACCCACGACTTCAGAAACATTGTTTCTCCTTTGCTGACCTTGGATAGTGAAGGATGTTCTCCCTGCAGAGCACTCCAAATCCTTCCTGGGTTCTCCTATTGCATCCTTCTCCATCCCCTTTGGCTAAGGTGCCATGTCTTAGTGTTCTAGTGCTGTGAAGTGACGTCATGACCACTGTAACTCTTATAAAGGAACACATTTCACTGGAGCTGTCTTAGTTTCAGAAGTTGAGTACATTGTCCTCATGGCAGGCAGACATGGTGCTGGAGACATAGCTGAGAGTTCTACAACCAGATTACAGGCAGCAGAAAGAGTCAGGGCCGCTGGGTCTGGCTTGAGCATTTGGAACCTTAAAACCATACTTTTTCTAACGAAGCCACACCTCCTAATCCTTCTCCAGTGGTGCCACTCCCTGATGACTAAGCATTTAAATATATGAACCTATGGGGGCCACTCTTATTCACACACACCCAAAAAAAACCTCCACTTTTTCCTTGGAGGAGAGCCCTGCTAGGCCTTTTGCTGTGGGTTGGGAAAGTCTTGGGAATGGGGACCTGACGCTCAGGTGCCCTGCGATGCTGTGTAAAGCCTATGCTCAGATCTGGGAAGGAGGTATTGACCTCCTGGTCATTTTCTATGTGGCGCATCTTCCCTGGCTGATCCTTGACTTACTGTAAGGTGTGATGTGTTATACTTACTTCACCAAATGGAATGACTTTGAAGTCTCCTGTTTTGGTGTCTTCCCAGGCTGGTGCTAAGTGCTCCCTCCCACCCTCTCTTGAGATGCTGGCAGAGAGTGGTCCCACAGCTTCCAGGCAGCAGGTAACCAGGGCGATCAACCAGTTGTAGTGTGTGGCTGGACATGCATACAGGCTGATTGTGATGGTTTGAATAGAAATGGTCCCCACAGCCTCCTCTGCTTCACAGTTGGTGGAACTTTGTGGGGGAATTAGGAGGTATGGCCTTGTTGGAGGATTCCCAGTGTTCTCATTCTCTCTCTCTCTCTCTCTCTCTCTCTCTCTCTCTCTCTCTCCTACTTGTGGATCAGTCAGGATGTGATCTTTCTGCAGTCATGAATGCTAACCTTCAGAGGCCATAAACTAAAGTAAACACTTTCTTTTATGCCTTGATCATGGTGTTTTATCACAGCAATAGAAAAGTAACTTTAAGACAGAAGTTGGTACCAGGGAATGGGCTATTGTTGTGTCCTGACCATGCTCTTTATTAGAGGAATGTAGAAGACTTTGGGACTTTGGACTAAGAAAGCAGTTGAGTGTTATAAATGGGGCTTAATGGGCCATCACAGTAGGAACTTGGAAAGACAGTGAGTAGTGATAAGAGACACGTTGATTATGGGGGCTCAGCTAAAGGTTTCAAAGGGGAACAATGCTAGCAACTGGTATAAGGCTATTCTTGTGATATTTGGGCAAATATGGCTTTCTGCCTTGTCCTAACAATTTTCCTGAGGCTAAATTGAAAGCTTTAGACTAATTTCCTTAGTGGGGGGGTGTAGTGGCTATTCCTGGTTGTCAACTTGACAATATTTGGAATGAACTACAATCCGGAATTGGAAGGCTCACCAGTGACCCTTATCTGGAGGCTTGGAGATCCTTATCTGGATCTTGGTTTGAAGATCTTGAGCCATATTGGCTATGGATTCCAGAAGATTGAATCTCCGAGTTTAAGGAACACACCTTTAATCTGGGCTACGCCTTTCATCTGGGATTAAAGGTGTGGTGGAACACACCTTTAATCTGGGCTACACCTTCTGCTGGAGACAATATAAGGACATTGGAAGAAGGGAGTCTAGCTCTTGCTCCTGCTCCTTCGCCTGCTTGCTGCGTGAGACTGAGTAACTGCTAGATCCTTGGACTTCCATTCACAGCTGTGACTGAACGATTGTTGGGAATTGAGCTGCCGACTGTAAGTCATCAATAAATTCCTTTATTATCTAGAGACTATCCATAAGTTCTGTGACTCTAGAGAACCCTGACTAATACAGAAGTATTTCGAGACAGCCTAATATTAACTCTGTCAAGTGGTTATTAGTGATCGCTGTTATGCAAGTCTATCACGAAAGGGAACAACTTGGACAAAAAGAAATACAAAATGTACAGTTTGAGGGGAAAAAATAATGCTAGGAAATTTAATATTAGAGCCAAGGCTTGTTCTGAAAGAGGTGAAAAGATTAAAGGCCTGATGCAAAATGGAATCAGGGGAGTGGTGTCCTCAGGCAAGGCCCCACCCAGCTGAGCTTCCAACTTGGAGAAAAGAAAGTCCTGAGGGATTTTCTGCTCCTAAAGAGCAACAATGGAAATCTGCTGCACGTGTGACTCCAGGGGCCAGGCTCCATCCTAAGCCAGCTCAAAGCTGGCACTGTTATGCAAGTGCTGTGCCCTTTATGAATGATACCCGAGAAAGGGGGGGGGCGCTGTGGAACCTTCTTCTGTAGTCACAGAAAGCCACCAAGGCCAGTTGTATGTCAGGAGAGTCCCTGCGTGGATGCCCCAAGAGGCCATGACATGAGGCTGTGGAGGTGAAGTCTTGCTTGCATTGGAGGCCCTGGGATGGTGTAGGTTCTAGAGCCAAGGGCTGGCTGCCAGGGAGAGCTGCACTCAGGGAGTGGAACCATCCCGAGAGAGAGGGACGTTGTGGGCAGCAAAGAAAGCTGGAATAAGCCCTTTGATGTCAGACATGGAGCTACAGGACTTGGCGTTTGCCCTGCTGGGATTCAGCCTTGCTTTGATCCACTATGCTTAGATATCTCCCTTTTGAAATGGTAATGCATATTCTGTGCCATCGTATGTTGAAAGTATGTGATTTGCTTTTGGAATTTGTGGGGGATTACAACTAAGAGATTGCCTTGAGTCTCAGAAGAGATGTCGGACTTTTAAACAGGGCTAGACTGTGAAAGACTTTTGAAGTTGGACTAAATCTATTTCTCATTTTGATATGGCCACAAGCCATTGAGGTCAGGGAGTGGATCATGGTGGTTTAAATGAGACTGGAAGTATTCCATAAGTTGGAATACTTGGTCCACAGTCAGTGGAACTGTTTGGGAAGGATTAGGAGGTGTGGACTTATTCAAGGAGGTGTGTCACTGGGGGGCAGACCTGGGGTTTTAAAGGATTTTTAGTGCTTGCTTTCTCTGCCTCCTACTTTGAGGGGGTCTCTGCAGGTGTCAGGCAGGTAAAGGAGCCAGGAAGCGAGGAGAGTGAAAACTCAGCTCAGATCGGCCTGAATCAAGACTTCAGAGAGCAGGCTTATTGTCAGCATATTCAAAACATGGTATCATTTGGAAAAAAGCTTTCCTGGGGTAATACAATCCCTGGTGCACAAGAAAGCATAGTCACACTGAACCTATACTCAGGGCACATGTCATTTCTTCCTAGAAAATAGTTTCTAGAGATAGACTACCTGTACTAGCTTAAGGGCCTAAGGAAGGATCTGGCCTGGTCTCAGTCATTGTGGATGGTGAGGTCATGGAAGCTGTACCCCGGATTCCTGCCCTCAGTTTACCTTCCACCTTCTGTATCCTCTAGCACAGCCTAAGGTCATCTGCGGCTGGGGTACAGGCAGGCAAGAATAATGCCTGGAGTCTCAGGTGGGGCTCTTTGTCCCTCCTACCTGCTTCCTACTTGGGAATGTTATATTTCCTTACTGAGATAAATAAACCCAACTATCAGTGTATCGGTTTTGTTCATTTAGTTGCCAAGGATACCAGACTGAAGTTAAGATTCATCACCTTATGGCCAGGGGGATGGGAAAATCACACTACAGTACCACTCTGCCTGTGAGGAAACCTGGAGCTTCCTGCGGGGAGAGAGTAGTGATGGGTTTCGGTTTAGGCAGCAGCAACATCCTCTCCAGCCAATTAGGGTGATGAAGGGGTTAAAACGAAGCATGGTGATGGGCATTGCTGATTGTCAGATAGGACCTTGGGTCACCTCAGACAAGCCTCTGGGCATACCGGATTAGGTTAGTGGAAGCGAAAAGACACATGCTGATTGTGAGCATCTCCATTCTATGGAGTAGAGGGAGCTCTGGACTAAATACAGAAGAAGAGCTTGATATGGGAATCGGGTTTGTTGCTCTCTACTTCCTGACTGTGGCGGCAGCAGGACAGGCTAAGCTGCTTCAGGCTCATCGCCTTGTACCCTTGGACTGTGAGCTGGAACTTCTCCCTTAATCTGCTTTTGTCAGACTATTATATCATAGGGACAGGAAGAGAAGTGGTCTCACACTCCTTTGCTAGTGTCGTAAATTATGATGGCATCCGGGCACTTTCACCTCAGGTGTCAACTCACCCTCATTGTAAACCCAAAGTGGGTGTGGTTGCCTGAGGAGACCTAGGCATCAGAGAAGCTACCCAGTTGGCATGGGGGTAGACCTGGAACCCAAAACCAGACCCAAAACCTGTCATTCTCAGGGCCTTGCTCTATATCACTGTGTTCAGCTTCCTAGAGTTCCCATGGGAACAAGGGTGAACCTTGAGGATGCTGCTCAGTAAAACATGCCAGTCACCAAAGGAGAGACACTGCAAAATTCTGTTCATACGAGACGAGATACGCTGTTTTGGTTCATCTTCACACTTCAACTTGACTGGATTTGGAATCACTATGGAAACACATCTCGGGGTGTGTCTATGATGGCTTTTTCAGAAATGTTAACTAAAGAGGGAAGACTGATCCTGAATATGGTGGTACTGTCAGTGTACTGGGGGTCCGGGTGGAGAATAAGAGGGGAAAGGAGCTGAGCAACAGCCTGCGCCTCTCTCCTTCCTGACTGCGGACCGTGTCGCCAGCCTTATGTTCCTGCCGCCATGGACCACATGGGTCGTGATGGATCACATCCCCTTGAAAGTGAGCCGAAGTAAACTGCATCTTCCTTGAGTTGCTTGGTCATGGGATGTAACGATCACAGGCACACATGGGCACGTGCAGAATGGGGGAGAGACTGGTGGGTGCTTAGAGCCCGGGGTGGGGGAGCAGAAGGGCAAAGATTCTGATGAGCTTATGAAAAGTTCCAAAATTTACCTGTTGTCTACATGAAGGATGTTGACACACACGTCTATGTCATTTCTTTTCTCCCAGAGCTCAGCTTTGACCCAGAGCTCTAGGCTTGCAAAGAATGTTCTCTGACCATGAGCCGAGTCCTCTCAGCCTCAAGTACGCACTTTAAGCAAGACAGTGACACGGTTTGGGAATCGTCACACATCGCTGTTCTGGTGTGGTGGTACAGGCATGTAATTATCTCAGTTTCTTGAATGGCTGAGGCAGGAGGATTGTTTAAATAAAACAATTGCAAGATGGCTCAGCAGGTAGAAACACTTGCTGCCAAGATTGACAAACCTGAGGTTGACTACTGGCATTCACATTGAAAAGAGAATCAACTACTGCAAGTTTCCCTCTGGTCTCTATAGTCATATATATATTATTTTATCTTTCTAGTGTTTTGTTTTGTTTTGTTTTGTTTTTTGAGACAGGCTTTCCCTGTTATGTGGCTCTGGCTGTCCTGGAACTTGCAATCTGGCACCAAACTCACAGAGATCTACCTGTCTCTGCCTCCCAAATGCTGAGATTAAAGGTGTATATTTATAATAAATAAATATCTTTAAAAAGGGCTTCTGATCTCCCATGTGGCTCCACCCCTCTCCCGTCCTTCAGATGGCCCCACCCAACCCCTGACAGCCAAAGCAGCTGTGTCCCTGGGATGCATGCACAGATCGGCAGGACTGCAGAAAGCCTGCGGTCGGGAGCCAGGGAGCTGTGCATCAGCAGTCCAGTCTTCGTCTGACTGTTTTCCTCTATGCCTGTGGTTCTCAACCTTCCGAATGCTGCAACTCTGTAATACAGTTCCTCGGGTTGGGTTGACCCCGACCATAAAATTATTTTGCTGCTACTTCATAACTGTAATTTTGCTACTGGTATAAACTGTAACATAAATATCTGATCTACAAACCCCCAGATTGAGAACCGCTGCTCTACACCATAGCAGACAGCCTAGAAAACCTCTTTCTGATGATGTTATTGGACCTCTTTGCCATTTCTCTCTCTTGTTCAAAAGGCTGAGCAGTAGCCCTGCCGGCCTCTGGCAGCACTGAGGGCTGTGAACTGCCAGACAGCACAGAGCAGTGGGAAGAGAGGCCTGGAGCTATAAACTGGTGGAGAGATCCATACAGTTGCCATGGCTGCTGCTCCCGCTGCCCGGAGAGCTGCTTACCCTGCTGGCTGAGGGCTGATGACTCTCACTGCCCGGGGCAGCTAGCGTTAGTTACTTTGTTTCATGATTTCTATGAGATGAACAGAAGAAATTTCAGCCAACTGCCAATAATCCCCCTCCCTTGCTCTGTCCTTTCTCTCCCTCTGTTCGAGGGAGTCATGTTAGATCTGAGGTCGATGACTCCTCATAGAAGTCCGGATGCCAAGAAACATTATTTGGTACACCTGCCCAGAGTGACCTCCCACAGAGCAGTGTGGCTGCCCTGATGAACCCTGTGCTTGGTGGCAGCAGAGTTTCCAAGGAAGTAACTAACAGAGAGAGGCCAAAGGGAAGTCATATCCTGGTTTCCTTGTGGTAGTAGAGGCCCAGGCAAATGGGAAAACAGCCGGTGGGGAGATCCAGACTCCCCAGGAGCCAGACCCTCCCTCAGCAGGCGTCAGCTGAGAGTGGATGTCAGATCAGTTCCTCATCATCCCAGCTGACTCACTGGCTGTAACGGCTATGCCTCCAAGAGGCTATTTGCCTGGGGCACTAGAAACTCATTGTCTCAAGTTTGATTTTTGTTTGACCGACTGAGATGGCTCTTGGTTGTCAACTTGACTATTTCTGGAATGAACTACAGTCCAGAAGTGGAGGGCTCACCTGTGATCTGGGTCTGAGGTAGGAAGACACATGCCTTTAAGCCAGATCCTGAGGCGGAAAGGGCTGCACCTTCTGCTGGAAGCCTATATAAGGTCATGGAAGAAGGACTTTTTTTTTGGTTTGGTTGGTTGGTTTTGTTTTGTTTTTCTTTGACTGCTTGCCCTTGCCTTACTAGCACATCCATTCCTTTATTGGCATTGGAGCCTATTTCTTCAGGTTTCCAGTACAGAAGCCCAGATGAGATGCCCAGACTCGCAGGACTGAGAAACTGCTAGATTCTTGGACTTCATGGCTAGTCATTGCTGGCTTCGTTAGACTGCAGCCTGTAAATCATTCCAATAAATTTCATATAGATGGGGGGGGGGTGAGATGAGATTCATTCCATAAGTTCTGTGACTCTAGAGAACCCTAATACAAAATCTTTGCCCATCTGTCTACAACAAAACCACTATTCAAATCCACCCTCCTATTGCCCCACCCTCCCATTGTCCCTGGGAATGTCTGATTCCCAGAACTGGGGTTGTTGCTGGGTAAAGGTGCAGCCGCTCCTCTCAGGAGCCCAGAAAGTCTCTCTGGTTTTGGACCACACAGGGGGAGGATGTTCATGGAATCTCAAGGAGGCTGCAGAACCTGAACCCGAGTGTCACAGTCTGAATATCTGTAAGAAGAAGGCGTGTAGCTGAGCCAGGAGCCAGGGCCACAGAGACGGGGAGGAGAGAGTCGCAAATCCAGAGAGGACAAAGCCTGAAGAATCCTGAGTGGCTTTTGGTGGGGAAGTACTCTCTGTTGACTGTGAAGTCCTACAGCACAGGCCACGCCCACTCCGTGTGAGGGGAGGAGCCAAGGGCCCCTGCTGAGCTGCATCCTAGCCCCGGGTCTAGGTTTTACTATTCCACTCCATCAGGTATCTTGGACAAATGGCTCCATCCAGGCACACAGGGAAGATCCAATCTCAAGTGTTACATTGAATCGTTATAATAACCTAGAAGAATGTTGTGTCGGAACAGTACAGGAACCACCCTGAAGCTGATTCTGCCAGCCAAATCAGAGATGCTGTGAGCATATAGACAAACGGTGGTAACTTCCAATTATAACCTGCCCACGGAGAGAGAAGTGCAAGGCTTTGCAGACGGAATCGAGGAATGAATATTGAACTGTGATGAGCAATGGAACATTACATCATCCCCAGGACCTTTCCCCCATATATTCGTTCACAACAAAAGGAAAGGGGATGATTTCCGTGGAAGGAGGCTGCAGACACATCTAATCAAGCACACCCCTCCCCTCCCCCAACCCCAACCACTCTTCTCCACCTTCATTCTCCTGGGCTGGGACTTTGCCCACCTCCCCTTTCTACCCACTGAAACCCTGACCATGACTTGGCACCTGGCTCTCAGTCTACATGTTTCACGACCTCCCCATCACTCCATCCAATGTGGCTTAGAACCATATTCTATTTATTCAGCTAAGGCTATTATGCTCCTGATATCCGGAGGAGGAGGAGGGTAACACTGGGGACCCAGCAGTATCAGTTAGGGACTCTCCAAGGTGCCAGGGACAGTGGGTTTGTAATCTTTCAGAAGAGAAACCGCCTGGCTCTTGTGGGAGGCTGGTGCTGAGGTCAGGTGTGATGGAGATATTTCAGGTAGGTGTGGCAAGTTGATTGTTCAGAGCAATCCCAGGGTCTGCATGTCACCAAACACTCCCCTAGAAGCCAAGCAGTGCTTGGTGGCCCAGGAAGCCAGTCTGCACCCTTGTCTGCTGTGTGACTTTGAGCTTCTACTTTAGGTTTTTACGGTCAGGGGAGGGGCTGGGTTGGACAATGTAGGTAAAACTGAGCCCTAAATTCCACCTCTGGGAGGGAGTACAATCAGAGAGTCAAATTAGAAGCTTGTCAGAGTCAAAGAGCTTGAGAGCCAGGTCAAAGGGCAGATTAGAAGCAGGCAGACAGTGGCCCTAGCTGCCCCTGGGCTGTAGGTAAATTCCCCAATTCATTCTCTCTCTCTCTCTTTCTCTCTCTCCCCCCCCCCCCGCCCTCTTGTGTGTGTGTGTGCAAGCGCTCCTGCACGCGCTCATGGAGGAATGCATTTGTGAACTCCAGTGACTCATTCACACACAGCAGACCACACTCCAGAAGGAATGTAGGGTACTCATTCCCTTTGTCCTGTCCATCTCTGTCTTTTTTTAAACAAACAAACAAACAAACAAACAAACATGTGTTTACTTATTTGTATGTGGTACACCACCTCCCCCCCCCCCCCCACACACACACACCAGTCTATGAATGTGGAAGTCAGAGGCAATTTGACATTTAGTACTTTGTTGACATCACGTGGGTCCTGGCCATTGATCCTATCTTAGGGCTTGGCAGCAGACACCTTCACTTGATAAGCCGTCTCACTGGTAGGCACCCTTTACGGGAGGAGACGGCAGGGAGCAGACATGGGAGCACTACCTATGGAGCTGATGTTTTTAGACAAACAGCAAATGTCTAAGCATGTCGGAGCAGCGCAGAGCATCTGGGGGTCCTGCTTGGAAGCAGAGCTGCCGCTGAGAAGGAGAGCCAGTGAAGCCAGGCTGAGGGGCTGCCGGTGGAAAAGACCTGAGGGAAAAGATATTTGCATCAAGTGGTTGACTGATTTTTTATTTTAGAGCAAACGTTGTCTGAGCAGAAGCCAAACCTACTGAACTGGGAAGCAGACGTCAGCATCTCAGCACCGCAGCCTCGCTTTCATCATGGAAACCTTGAAGGAGCTCAGAGTAGGGGGAGCAGCTGGCTTCACTCAGTTGCAGTGACTGTCACGCTCCCACTAATCTTGCTTCATGTGGATTCTCACCGGCTGACTCCCCACCTCACAGGCACTAGGCAAGTTTTCTACCACTGAGCCACACCCCAAGCCCACAAAAGCAGCCTGGCAGTTTCACCAAACAGTAGCATCTATGGATCAAGAAGTGTCCAATTCCAGACCCTAGGGCTCCAGAGGGACGCCGAGGCTGGGGTGCTGTGGGGAGGAGCTCCCAGCCCTTCTGGGGGTCCAGTGGGAGAGGACTGCTCTCAAGCTCCTGCCTGACTTGGCCCCTTGTTGGGTGGTGGCTAGAAGCCTCACTCACATGCTTGCCAAATGACCTCACCAGAGAGCCAACCCTTTTAGCCACCCAGTGAGGGTACAGGGTCCGGGCCACCCACATGTGATGGGAGTTACAGTCTCCCAGTCTCCCATAGCTGTGTCTTGGAAGGGAATCTGCCATCTTTGTGCAATTCTGTTTACTGGAAGCAAGTCACTAGGTGTGGGCCTACATGGGAGAGAGTGAACAAGGATAGGCACCAGGATGTAGATCCCCTGGAAGCAGTTCTAGAGATTGCATACATGTGTAGCCTAAAGTCAGCTTGTGGGCACAGGCCTGTGGGGCAAAGTTTGGCACAACCTTCTATAAGACAGAGGCTTTTGAATACCTTTTAGTTAGCCTTGATTCTGCCCAACTCATTTGTATCAGTGATATCCCCGCCTGGCCCACACATCCTTCTATATTCGGAAGGCCCTGTCTGGACCTTAGGGGAACCTATATCCTCAGGGCAGCCTCTACCCATGGGAGTGGGTGTGCCTAAGCCCTGCCTCTGTCTTCTTACTCTGTATGGTTCTTTACAGGACCTTGGAGATGTGTGAGCTGCGGGTACCAGAGCAGTGACCAGCTTCCAATGCGACCCTCGACAGGTCTCACTCCTGGTTGTCACTGCCCATACTGGATCAGGCCAGTCTGTTCATCCAGGGGGGAGGAGGGTGGGGGTGAAGGCTGGGATTCCTGAGGTAGTAAGGTGCTGTAGGGTGCCCTTCTAGCTTGTGTGTCCCTCACTCTGAAGAGCCAGCTGCCACACACCCTGAGGATGCTCAGCCTTCAGGAGGTCGTGAGGCCTCCTGCTGGTGACCCCACGAGTGAATAGGGGGGTCTTCAGGTGTCAGTGCTCTCCACTAGACTAGCTGCTGCCTCAGTAATACCAAGCCAGAACCCCTCCAGGTCCTACCTCAAGAGACAACCACAGGGTAACTTTCATTGAGATAATAGCAGAACATTTTCCTTTGGCCGAGAGCACCCCCAAACCAAATGGTCCGTGCCCTCTGCCTAGCATTTCTTTTGGGGAACCAGAGCCACCATCTCTGACAGTATACTACTCAGTGTTCTCTCACTGAACCAAACAACTGACATGGAGGAGAGACCGGCTTGGGCTCAAGCCACAGAGCCTGTTGTCTGTGGGGCCTGTGGTGAGATAGCACAAGCCGTAGGGGCACACAGCGGAGGGAGCTGGGGAGCTGCTCACTTCCTAGCAGCCAGGAAGGAAAGAGAAAGGAAGGGACAGGGTCTCGAACTGGCCTCAAGGGCTTTCAACGCCACCTAAAGGTTCCACAGCTTCACTATAGCAGCAAGTCTTGGGAGGACATGCATGCTCCAAACTCTGATGCATTGGCAACCCCACAGCCACCCTAGTGCCCATCAGCAAGACAAGATGGTTCAACCATTCCACTGCCTCCCATACAGCGGTGAACACAGACAAACAGGAGCCATCTAGAGTCCCTTCCACATGAGCGATCCTGAAAACCCAGGATGAAATAGAGAAGCGGGGCTCCAGTCCCCCAGCCCACCCCCCCCACTATGCGGCCTCCCCCCCACACCCCCACCCCCCCCACCCCCCCACCCCCCCCCCCCCGCCTCATGCACGCAGTGGGAAGCCCTACAGTGCCTGCAGACACTTAGCACACATGTGTGGAGTCCAAACACTAGAACACCACAGCAGAGGAGCCAACATTGCTGTGTGGGGGATACTGAGGTACGCGGATGGGCTGACACCCACAGGCCTCTGCTGTATTGGTGACCTTTGTTGAGAACGGTACAAGGATAAGGTTCCCAGAGACTGCTGGGAGGATGGGGCAGGGAACTTCTCTGACTTGTTCAGAAACCTGGATTCTCAGAGCAGCCCTCCCCCAAGGCCGGGTGAGAGCATGAAGGGAAAATCTGCTTCAGGCCCCTTCCTATGAGAGTGTGTTGTCCTATCGCCTTGATGTCCAGAATCCTACAGCATGCAGATATTCTCGGTTTCCTTTAGGCAGTTAGACAGGTCTCACATTGACCCAGGAGCAGCACATCATCTGGGCTGAGACCCTGGTCTCCCCATTGGAAACTCTCTCAAGGCCTTCATTCGAAACACAGGCCAAAGGACAAGGGTCTCAGGCACACCCAGGGCCCAGAGCCATGGCCTAGCCCCCAGCTGCCTGCTTCTGCAGTTCTCCAAGGCCATCAATTACAACAGTCCCCCAAGTAGGTCATAGTGATTACTCTCCCTTCAGGGTGATAACGACCGTCATTAGTTGTGCGGATGCAGGCTGGTATCTAATGTTCTGCTTCTCTGAACTGCTCGAACACTCGATAGGTCTCTACCTGGAAGCCTTCCGGGGCCAGGCTCAGCTATCTGTGCTCTCATTGTAGAGAGGCGGTGAGTGCAGTTAAAAGGGGAACCCCACACCCACCCATAATCATGCTGGACTTCAGCCAAATACCTCATGATGCCCTCGAAACTGTCCTGTCAGTGTGAGGTGGCCTTTGGGCACAGAAGAGCTCTGCTTATCATGTGGATATGTCGTGTGGATGGGTATTTCCATCTCTGCCCAGACTCTAGTGTTGGAAGGATTCACTGCCAGGCTCTTCCATGGAATGCCATTTATCCTTCTGTGGGGCCCTGGAGAGGCTGCCAGGCCCGTGCACGGTCACCTCTGCCACAGGAAGCAGCAGCCAGTGTATGCACTCCAGTGGTGTATTTTCCAAAGAGCACACAAGAAGGTATAAGTCCAGGTGTTCAAATAAAGGCAAGAAAACAGACCAGAAAAGCTGAGGTGTCACAGTGGACCACAAGGTACGTGCAAGACAAAACAGTCTGTGTGTAGTCAAACCGGCCAGCTGAGCTCAGACCCAGGTAGAGTGTGTGGTGCTGAGCAAACATATGCCCATGGGATTCCCCAAGCTTTCTGAGGAAGCTGTTCAATGCGAGGCAGAACATAAGCACAGTAACAAGGCCTGGGGGGGCCCAGTGGGCCTCAGCTCACAGGCAGTAGGTGTGGGAGATGCCAGAGAGCCAGGGTCCCTACTCCCAGGACCCGTCAACCCATGTCTGCTGGGATACTCACCTTAGAACCAGATAACTCCAAGTGCTCAGGCACTTCCTGATTATCATGATTGTCTTTCAGCACACAGCAACCTGAGACCCAGAAGACATGCCGGGGTGTGATATTCCTAGTTAGGGGACCATGGGACATAAGTGCACGGAGTCAAATGCATAACCTGGGTTCCACTGTGACCTAGGCTTTCCACATGGGTCTGGCCCCCACACTGACCCCTGGGGTGCCACTGCTGCCCAGAAAAGCCCCTTGCCATCACCTGAAACTCCACCTTCAAGTAAAGAGAGAACAAGTCCCTTAGCAAGCTCAGCTTCAAGACGTTAAACAGTTCAACAGAGGCCTGGCAACCCTAGCCTGACATCCACACAGAACACAAACCAGGAGTCCAGACAGAAGCTTCTCCCAATAGCTACAACAGCAGTGCTCACCAGAGTGAGTGAATGAGAGAGAGAGAGAGAGAGAGAGAGAGAGACAGACAGACAGACAGACAGACAGACAGATCGTCCCACCATCCCCTGTGGGATGTGCAACTGGACAGACCTGGAGAAAGGAGAGAAAGCCCTCACTAAGGTTACAGCCTGGAGGATGGCTGAGGGGTGACTTGCAGGAGCTGTGCAGAATCACCACAGTAACAGAATTCAGGCTGATGGGAACCAGAGATCTAAATGAGCTTTCTTTGGGATGACGGGAATGTTCTGGAAATGGGTAGTGTGGTGGTGGTGGTGGTGGTGGTGGTGGTGGTGGTGGTGGTGGTATCTCTTCTCAACCTCAGTTTCAGTACCAGGGGGGTGGAGCCAGTGATTTTCCCAGGCTGTGAAGGAAACACCCACCCAGAGCCATCAGGCTGGGTTCCAGGGCCAGCAGAGGTGTCACTGGGCCATTCTCTGTGGACTGTCTGTCTGCAGCAGCTAGAAAATAAGGCCAGGGCACTGAATGGCGACCGCTGCCAGCCCAGCCAGGTTTAAAAATAGGATAGGGAAAAAAAAAATCAACTTCCTTGTGTTCACACACGACCTCAGGGGCATTGGTAGGAAAACAGTCAAAGCTGGGTGGGTGGCTGAGGCTGGAGGATGTTTGTGCTGGCATCACACTGTGGCTGTGCTGGGTTGTTCTTATAGCCACTCCCCGCCCAGCAGGGCAGCTGAGGACCCAGCCCAGAGCTGCCTCCACGGTGCCCTCCATGCTCCGCTCCGCTCAGCTCCAAGGACAATTTAGCAATCAGAACTTCAATTAACACTGCATCCTGAGGATGCAGCTTTCGGGAAAAGGCTGGGGCAGAGGAGGACAAAGAGGCTGGCAAGTTGGCAGCTGGGTGAAGCCACCTGGCTACATGACAGGGAACTGAAAGGACCCAGAGGCAGGGAAGGAGGGGGCAGGCTGCCATTTATGACACATGTGCCCATCCCTAAAGGGCTCTGGCCTGCACAGAGCCCCTCAAGCCTGCAGGAAATAACATCCCACTGTCATCGTCCCACGGGGAGATTGCAGAATTGCGTCCCTCACTGAACCTTCTCCAGTACCTCCTGTATGTTCCCGGTTGTCCCTAGAGGCTTTTGCCAGCTGCCAGAATGGTCCCTGGCAGAAGGACTGGTGCCTAGGAGCAGCTAGCTCTGGTAGCTGATGCCAATGGGCTGTTTCAGGTCTGCCCATGTCAGGCACAGTCTTTGAGGAGGACACTAATATCTAATTTAGAAAATGGCACAGGCTAGCCCTGCCAAAGATTCACCGGATGCCTGGTTTCTTGTATGTGGAGTTGAATTTCCCAGTGCCCAGTTTCAGGATGAAGAGTTTGAGGGGCTGAGAAGTCAGGAGACTTGCTCAGGGTTGGAAAGGTAGGAAGCATGTGTTTTGGAAATCCTGGGTTTGCTGGAACTTTCCACATTCACCATGGAGAGTTGCCACATCCCCTACCCCAGCCGCAGTAGCCCAGCATTAATGTGAGACCGGAGGAGTTCCCAGTGGGACTGATTTGGAGGAAAATGGACAGAGGCCACCCAGTGAAGGATCATGTCTACTTCCCTGTATCCCTTCTCCCTGCAACCTGCTTTGTGTTTACTTGGTTGGAAGGAGGACCTTGGGACTCTCAGGCAGCATGTAGGAATTGTGTCTGAGGAAGCGGAAGCCAGCCCCACACAGCAGGTCTGCTCAGACTTCCTTCTGTATAATGAAATGGTAAGAATCACAGCAGAGTGTGGAGTGGTTGCTCTGTTCTGGACACTTCTCAAGACCATTTGGGAAAGAAAGCTGAGAAGCAGATGGCCTGGGTTTGCTGGCAATGGAGGGGAGGCTGTGACCTGGGCCTCCTTCATGGTAGCTCAGGAAACACTGTGACATGTCTCTGTAGACATTTTAACTCCTGGGTCAACATTAGCCTGACTGCATCAGCCAGGACCAAAAAGAGCTTTGAGAAGTTATGTGAACCTGTCCTTGTCCTGGAGTGAGAATTTGGACAGCAGACAGAACACCCCAGAAAGCTCATTTTCTAGGCCTTTTTTCCTTCCTTCCTTCCTTCCTTTTTTTTTTTTTTTTTTTTTTTTTTTAAGATTTATTTATTTACTTATTATATGTAAGTACACTGTAGCTGTCTTCAGATACTCCAGAAGAGGGCATCAGATTTCATTACGGATGGTTGTGAGCCACCATGTGGTTGCTGGGATTTGAACTCCGGACCTTCGGAAGAGCAGTCGGCGCTCTTAACCACTGAGCCATCTCGCCAGCCCCTCCTTCCTTCTTTCATTCCTTCCTTCTTCTCTCCTTATTTCCCTCCTTCTTTCCCTCCCTCCCTCCCTCCCTCTTTTCCTTTCCTTCCTTTTTTATTTTTTTTGACAATGTCTCACTACATAACCTTAGCATGATCCTGAATTAACTAAGTAGCTCAGATTGTACTTGAACTTGTGAACTTTCTACCTCAGCCTCCAGAATTCCAGGATTACAGACCTGTGGTGTGCCACTATGCCTGCTCTGAGGCCCAAGTGACCTGCCCCATCTTTGCATGCATCCTTGTCAAGTCAATTGTAGGATTGACATAGGATTGTCCGTATCCGTCCACGGGGCCCATTTCTTCTTACTCTGGCACTTGGAGCTGTGGCATGGAGACAAAGACAAAGGATGCAGAGCCCTGGCCCAGGAAGCTCTTAAGCTCCTGTGGCCCCCAAGGACACAATGAGCCCCAGTAGAGCTGCCTTTTCTGGGAGTCTCGAAAGCCTGTGTTGCCTGACTAGCACCTGACCTGTACTAGTGACGTAATTTCTGACGGTGTCACAGAAGGTTTTGTGTCCAGACTCAGATCACAGCTAAAGCCAGACTTGCATATGTTTGGTGACCTTTGTGTCCTTGAGGACATGCTGTGCTGAGGGCCGGCTAGAGGAAGGATTACACAGCTCATGTGCTGTTGCCAAACACATCTTGGAGAAAAGAGAAAGTAAACTCTCAGGGCAGTCCGCCCTTCCCAAGCTCTGGTAAAAAAAAAAAAAAAAAAAAAAAAAAAAAGCTGTTCCTGAAATAGCTCCCTTACAGGGCCTGGTGGAAATGTCCAAGGGATGAGGAGACGTACTTCCTTGTCCCTGTGGAGAAAGACCCCAACCCCACCCTGTCAGACCTCTGTGGGCCCTCAGGGAAGTGGCTGGCCTGGTCTTCTGGGAACTGAGAGGGTCTTGTGCAAGAGGAAAGTACAGTTAATGTGAGTGTCAGAGCTCAGGAAAAATAAACCGTGCCAGGCCTTGTCACTACTCCTCACTGCCTCTGGCTGCCTGGCTACGAGATTCAGGAACCTAGGCCAGAAGGCTTTACCCCAGGGTGGGGAGGGGATGGAAGCAAGGTGTGTCTCCTCAAGAGTACAGAAGCCAGGTGCCACAGGAGGACAGGCTAGGAGTGACGCCAGGGCCCTGGAGGGTACCAGCGACTCTAGCACCTCCATCTCTTAGGGACCACAACTCCCCTGAGACAGGATAGAGAGTCCTGGAAAATCTGAGGGATGTGAGAAGGGCACAGCTAAGAACTGCTCACAGCCCTTCTCGCTCACCAGCTATGATGGTGAAGTTGAATGGACGTCTCAGGGAGAGGACACGCACTAACTTCCTATGGGTCTCTAGATGCTTCTGGTTTCCCGGCTTATAATTCCTTTGAAAACACCCCCCAGAGCCACCCCGTAATTTCATTTACCAAAATAGAGAAGAAAATGGAGGAGGACCCTTAGCAGGGTTCTTCTGTTGTCAAAAGAAGCAGCTCTCACTTCAAAGGAATAAATCAAAAGGCATAGATTTTTTTTCTGAGAAAAAATTGCCATCGCCCCAAATACTGTGTTCCAGTGAGGAAGCCGTCTCATGGAGGTTTTATAGTAACCAAAAAGGTGCACATGAAGACATTCAGACAATGTATAGTAACAGAAACATAGGAGTTTGTGTCTTGACCCCTTGTTAATGTCACAGACAATACTTTTTTTAAAGACGTAACCTTTTTTCTGTGGTTCATTCCCAAGAGTTCAGATTAATAAATAATAATTAATAACAAACAGAAAATATTCTTCACACCAAAGGCCCCGTGGAGTCTTTGCTTCCCTCTGGAACATCACAAGCCAGGCCTCTGTCATCTGAACTGCTCTCAACGTTCTTATCTTCCTACAGACCAGCTCACTGAGCTCTCAACGCTCAATGGCTCTTCAAACCCAAAGCTCCAAAGTCTCTCCACAGTCCTCCCGAAAACAACATGGCCAGGTCTGTCAGCAATGCCCCACTCTCCTGGTACCAACTTGTCTTAGTTACTATTGCTGTGATGAAACCCCGTGACCAAAGTAACTTGGAGAGTGAACTGCTTATTTGCCTTACACTTCCATACTGAATGAAAAAAAGGAAATAAAAGGGGAAAGGTATGACTGGTCTGAGGTTTCAGCACCAGATGAAGAAAAGAAAAAGAGATCAAAATGAAAGACATGACTGCTACTAGGTATGGTGGAGAGGAAAGCTTATTGTAGATAAAAAGGGAGCATAGGCAGAGAGTCCAGAGCGGACATGGCCCTGAGCCATGCGAGGAGAGGCCAGAGAGGGATGGAGAAGGAAGAGAAGGGAACCAGGTGCAGCTGCCAAGAGGGCAAAGGTTCAGAACAGGTGGGCAGCCAGGATGGCTGAATTACATAGGCGGGAAGAAGCTCTGGGGGAAGGGCATCCCAGACCCTGGGGTGGTGAGTTTGGGTTAGAGGATGGGTATGCCAGCTAGACTCTGTAACAGGTCACGACTGAGGGATGCTGGCAGAACCTCTCAGCCAGTCCACTTTGATTTGTTAAATAGGTACCTTAGCCATTTGTCTCAAGGTTTGAGACTTAACACTTATCACTACTGATCATCAAAGAAAGGCAGGATAGTCAAGTTGGTCAAGAAACTTGGAGGCAGGGGCTGATGCAGAGGCCACGAAGGGGTGCTGCTTACTGGCTTGACCTCCATGGCTTGCTCTGCCTGCTTTCTTAAAACAGAACCCAGGACCACCAGTCCAGGGATGGCCCCACCCACAATGGGCTGGGCCCTCCCCTCCATCATTCACTAAGAAAATGTGCTATAGGCTTATCTACAGTCCAGTGTAGGGAGGCATTTTCTCAATTGGGATTCCCTCCTCTCAGATGACTGTATCCTGTGTCAACTTGACATAAAATTAGCAAGCACAGTTGGGTATAGCAAGATGGGGGTGGGGGTGGGGAGGGAATCTCTCCTATACCCTCCAATGTTATCTGATCACAGTCTTGGCCCTTACATTAGCAGAGAAGAGAGTTCTGCTAAGTTAATACATTCTAAATGTTCTCATCCGAATGTTAAGTCTGATGCAGAAGTGGGCAAGAAATGGTTTGTTAGGGAGCTATCAATAGCCTAGAAGTCATTGCGATTGGGATATTAAATCAGCAACATTTCAGCCTCTCCATAGTCACTGAAGTGTTGTCAGTCATCAGCCTCTGCAGGGGCTTCTTCCCATTCACTCTTCTGAGATATGTCCTGAGAGTTTCCAAAATGTTATATATGGCTAACGCTAAGACACTTTACTGCACCTCTCCCATGAGAAGCCTAGACCCATACTTGGGTCTTCCTTTCCCATACTCCCCCTAAAGAAGGTGTTGTGAACAAGGTAGATCTATGTAGTAAAACAAAAGTTATATTCTATTGTGCTGAGGGTCATCAGCCAAAGCTCACGCTTTAGATCCTCAACTATGGCCCTAAGTCTATCACCCCAAGGCTGTTCACGTGTACGACATATCTTAGCTGATGGTCAGGTCCATTCTCCAATGGACGTCTTTGACTCAAGAGTCAGAATCTTGGGGGAGACTTTCCAGACACAGGGTAAATCTAGGTGTCATCTCAGATGTGCAGAGCAGAACCTTGTTCTTGGTCTCTGCTTATAGACTGTCCAGTGGGCAGTGTCTGGTTATCTTGAGTGACATCACTGGGTTCTAGTTATCAGGTGCAGCCGTGAGTGTAGTGGGGTTCCTGACTAAGCTATTTTTATATGTATAAAAGGCATTTTTCTTTACTATGCATATTACAGAAGGGCTCCTTCTCTTGGGTGTTGTCTTGGTTACCTTTCTGTTGCTGTGATAAGACATCACAATTAAGGTGATCTATAGAAGAAACAGTTTGTATCTTAAGAATTTCAGAGGGTAGAGTCCAGGACCATTACGGTGTTAAAAATGTGTTTGTAACCACTATGGTGGCATACACAATGTACCTCCTGTCAGTCCTTTAGATTTTGAGGATTGCACGAGCCTTTAAGGTACCAAGTCTGTGGTGGATGAAGACAAGGTGGATATTGCCAGAGGAACAGCATCTGAGGTTGTCCTGTGGCTCCCACACACATTCTCTCTCTCTCTCTCTCTCTCTCTCTCTCATTACTTTTGCAATGTGAGGGATCAAGTGCTATGTTGCTGACTGAGCTAAGCCCAGATACTGTTATCATAGGTTCAGTCCACGAAATAGACAAATGCCCAAGACTATGGGGACCATCAGACTCAGATTGCCAAAGCACCAAGGGAGGTTTGCCTTGTTTTCTTGCATTCTCATCCTGCTCACTGGTCTTGAACATGAAGGCTGTCATTTGTGCTTGTTACTGTTATCATAACTGTAACCAAATGCCTGACAAGAGCTAACTTTCAGGAGGATCTGTATTGGCTCACGGGGAAATGTAATCTGTCATGGATCCGGAAGCATGGCATCCACAGGTAAGACCATCACATATATGCACGGTCCAAATGCACAGAACAATGAGTGCCAGCACTCAGATCGCTTTTTCCTTTTGATTCAGTCCTGGTCCCCAGCACACAGGATGGTGCCACTTTCATTTGAGATGGGCTTTCCTACCTCACTTCATTCAGTCCAGAAATTTCCTTTAACTTAAGCCCAGGAATTTTTCTTTTAGGTGATTCCAGAGCCAGTCAAGTTGATAGTGTTAACATCACACTGTTACAGTGTTGTGTTCCACCTGGCAACATAAATGTTAGTGGCATAGTACAGCAGTTCCTCAAGATAAATGTAGCCTAGGGGTAGGAGGACAGCTCAATGTCAAAAAGACCAGTGAAAAATAACATTCACAGTGTCATGTGTGGGTTCCATCTCATGGAGTGGGTCTTAACAAAGTTGTAACGCTCATAACAGCTGTACCACTTTTACACTGGTATAGCCTGTACCCAAGTCACTGTTGTAGGTCACAGGGTTTGCAGTGCAGTGTTACTGATATTGCTTTCCCCTGACGTGGGCTGCTGTGCGACCACAGTGGTGGGCCAAGTAACAGTGGACCTCCAAAATCATGAGCCAAGACAGACTCCTCTCCTTCTTCCTTTGTCCTCCTCCTCCTCCTCTTCTTCTTCTTCTTTTGTTTTTTTGTTTTTTTTTTTTTTTTTTTTTTTTTTTTTTTTTTTTTTTTTTTTTTTTGGTTTTCGAGACAAGGTTTCTCTGTGTAGCCCTGGCTGTCCTCGAACTCAGAAATCAGCCTGCTCTGCCTCCCAAGTGCACCACCACTGCCTGGCTCTCTTCTTTGTTTTTTGAGACTGTGTCTCACTAGGTCCTGGAAACAATTGTCCTGGAACTCCTGTAGGCTGGCCTTGAACTCACAGAGATCCCCCTGCTTCTGCCCCCAAGTGCTGGGATTAAAGGTGTGCACCATCACACCCGGTTGACTTTTTTTTTTCCTTTCTTTTAGCTTGATTATCTGAGTGGTTTTTGCTCTTCATTTCAATGGCAACCGCTGATTGATACAGCTATGTTCAGAGCAGTGTTATTCACAAAAGTTAGAAGCTGGAAGCAAGCCTTGGATGAATGAATGTGCTCCACCAACACAGTGAGAGATTTTCCTGATTTACAAAGCAGGAACTTCTGACATGTGTTTCAACATAGATTCAACACTGAAGTCCTTCTGCTGAGCAAAATAAGACATACAGAGTGATGCCACCCCAGTCTGCTGCTAAAAGGAGGAGCCAAATTCAGGAACAAGTGTAGGTAGTCAAGTCTGGTGGGTAGTGTCCAGGGTCTTCATTTGGAAAGCTTGGTAAGTTCTATAAATGGTGGAGATAACTTGTGAAATGCATGAATGTACTTGATGTTAGAGACATGTGCTCATCAAAAGAATTAAGATTTTACCACTACAGAGATCTTACCACTACCAAAAAGAAATTCGGTAAAACAAAACAAAACAAAACAAAACAACAACAACCCTAGGTGCGTGGTGAAAAGCATAGCAGAATCGTCGGGCAGGAGTTTCCCTGGGCTGAGGGTGGAGCCACTATGGTGGCTTCATTGGAAGTCCTATACGCCTCTCGGGAGTTGTGAGCCTGTGGGATTCTGATCACAGTGAGGATGCTGAGGCTTCTTCAGGAAGGCAGCTTTGAACTAAACTCAGATGAACTCCTGTTTGAAAGAACTGAATGGAGGTAAAGAAAAAACGAGGCTTTCGAGACAGGGTTTCTCTGTATAGCCCTCGCTGTCCTGGAACTCACTCTGTAGACCAGGCTGGCCTCACACTCAGAAATCCGCCTGCCTCTGCCTCCCAAGTGCTGGGATCAAAGGTGTGAACCACACTGCCTAGAGAAACAGCGCTTTCAATATAATTTTTGTTTCTTTGTCTTCCACATACGGTAACTTATAATTTTATCAGTTATTTTTAAACCTTAAGGTGAGATTTTTAAGGGTGGCCTGGATATGGAGGAAGGGGGGGGGATGCTTGGGGGATGCAGTGAGATTCCTTGTAGGCTCTGACAGAGACTAAACTTCATGGCTTCCTCTGTTTCTCCTTCAAGGTTGGTGGGAAGGCTTGCTAAGAAGGAGGGGCTTGCAGGGGAGATGTGGAGAATTCAAGGATGTTGCTGGCCCTGCATGGCTATTTTCTGTTTTTCTTGTTCTTACTTCCCAGGGGCTCTTCAGGCAGTGCTTCTCAGGGGTCCTGGGAACCAGCCTCAGCCTGCTCTCTCCTGAAGGCCAGGACTTCTCCAGCCAGCAGTGCTGGGTGAAGGACATCTTTGCATTGGTTGCATTCAGTCTCCTGCAGAAGTAATCAGGTTCCCTTTACATCTGGCAGGACAAGAAACATCTGTTCTCTCCCCCTGGGATCCACAGCTTCTTGGTGGCTTCTGTCTACAGACAAAGCAAACAGGAGTTGAGGGGAGGGGCTGAGGAGGCTGGTGTTGAGAGAGCCTGGTTCCCACCCAGCAGGAGGTCTGTTTGCATTGGCTTCACTCAACCCTAAAAGCACATACAGGTATTTTGGCCCAGATCCTAATGAGCTCTGAGGACTTCTGACCAGCACAGGTTGCCCTTCTGACACAGAAAACACAATTTGACTTGTGCAAGTAGCCTGTGAAATGCCATGTCACACAGAGCTCTCGCACATCTCCTGCCCCACCTGCTCCACCCTTCCTCCCGAGGCAGAGTGATCGGGCAGCCATGGAAGACAATGGCGAATAACTCAGAATGAACACAGCAGCTTGGTTCCAAGCCCTTGGCTGGGCAGCAAAAGGGAAGAAGAACTGGAGCCGTTGGTGGTGGTGACAGTGTGCCATCGATCTTCATTTCTCCCTTATAAAGAACCAAAGCTCCTTGGAGTGTTGGCAATGTCACTGTGGGTGAAGAGATTGCAGCAAAGCACAGTACTGTTAAGATCAATGTCCCATTGCAGCCCATGACCTTGAGACAATTCCCAAGGCTCAGAGGATAATAGGCTGCTCTCAGTGGTGATCTAATGAGGTATAGCCATAGGCAACAGCTTCTGGCCCATTTGCTGGAGAAGAGCAAAGATTCAGCCTCCAATAGGAATGCTCCATAGGAATGCTTGTTCTGCGGCTGTGACTGGTGTTCTAGTCTGCCTGTTCCTCTAGGTTTTATTGGTTGCTCTCCTGCAGTAGAAGATGAGGGCTGTTTGGGAAAGGCACAGCTGGCAGGGTCTGCATTGCTGGTCTCCCTGAAGTTGCAGCAAAAGAAATGAAATCTATTGGAGTGTGATAGTGCTTGTAGGTAATGCCAACAATTGGGAGGCCAAGATAGGGAGGGAGGCTTGAGCCTGGATGGGATCCCATCTCAAAATAATGGAAGTGTAATCTTAAAGAGATAAGGACAGGTGGGCGTCAGTGGTGCATGTCTTTAATCCCAGCACTTGGGAGGCAGAAGCTGGAGGATCTCTAAGTTCAAGGCCAGCCTGGTCTACAGAGTTCCAGGACAGCTAAGGCTATACAGAGACACCTTGTCTTGAAAGTGAGAGGGGGAGAGAGGGGTGGGTTCATCTGCCATCAAATCTGATGACTCAAGCCACCCTCCTTTGACCTCTACTAGAGCAACTTGGCTCACATGCACTTACCACACATGTATACAATATAAAAATTAAAGATAAATAAATAAATAGATAAATAGATAAATAAATAAAGTCTGCTTTTCATTTGTTTATTGCTATTCTTTTCCAAGGACTGGTCACTTAGAGAAGACTAGTTTTGGATGATAGGTTGCCACCCAAGTTGACTTAAACAAAAGTAAACCCCAGAAAGGGTGTTTACTCTCTGGTTACTGTGACAAAATGCCTGGTAAGTGTAACTTCAAAGAAGGAAGTGCTTGTGTTGGCTCACAGTTCTAAGGGATACCATCCTCATGATGGGCAAAACATGGCAGCCAGAGGCAGCTGGTTACATTGTGTCCACACTCAGCAGCCAGTTACAAGCATTGCTGCTCAGTTATCTTGGTGCTTTGCATTCATCCTGGAACCTCAGTTCATAGAAGGGTATTGCCCATATTAAGGTGCTTTCTCCCACTTCAACTAGTCTAATCAACTTCTTTTCATGAGGATTCTAAATGCCATCAAGATTAGCCTCACACATTTCTTAGGAATGAACACAGCAAGATGGATGAGATTCAGTCCAGCTGGGTCTAAGCAGTCAAGCCCCTGCTGCCGCATCTGTACATTGAATCATCTCCAGCTTTGATTCTTCAGCTCCTGGCTTATTAACAGTCGACCTTGACTGTCTCAGGCAAAGTGGGCAGGGCCACATGATCCTGAAGAAAGAAAATTTCCAAAGGAAGCAACACTGTTGGAGGCTAACACGGAAACGGTCATCCATCACCTCCATCAGACACGCCTGATGGCACGAACATGAAAGTAGTCACCCATCACATCCACCAGACACACTAGGTGTCGCTGGTACTGTCAGGGTCCCTCCTTCTAGTGGAGTAAACAGACAACTTCTGCCTGTATACCTCTGTGACAGGGTGTTCATTATTTCAGAAACAATTCCTTTGGCAGAACTGGTTTCTGCCACCATAACTACCATCCACAGGGCCAGCTCTGCTAGATAACAGAGACCACTGATTGCCACCACCAGGCATCTATCTTCCATTCTTTCTCCCTTTTGCCTAGGAGCCATCAACAGATGGGCTGGGTAGATAGGGCAGTCTGTTCACTGTCTGAAAGAGCACCAATCAAGTGTGACAGTCTTATGGGAAATTCTTCCACCTTTTCTCCCTGGCCTAAAATAGCCATTTCCTTCTAGGTTGTGTGAAGGGGGTGGGGTGGGGTGGAGCAGTGTTAGCATCTACAGGTGCCTGGTTTGGAAGTATTCTTGGAAAGGTCAGTGTAGGTCTGGTGACCACTGAGCCAGGAACTTCCAGCTGGCCACTCACCAGAGGACAGTTTGGAGCCCTTGAGTTTCTACCCATAGGTGAGCACACACTACAAGGTAGCTGGACTCCTTTTCAGGTTCCTTAGGAATCTGTGGCTGTCTGGACATGACATCCATGCCACAATTCCTAGGTGTTACAATCTCAAGTCAGATCCACTAAGCTGCTGGGGTCACACAGAAATGTGGGAGTGACCCTTAATAACTGAGTCTTGATTAAGATTTCCAGAGCAATCTCAAAATAGAAGTGCAAGGTACAATTCACTGGGGGTGGGGAAGGGGTCAGTCAGCTAGCCTTAGGAGTGTTTCTTACTGGCCAGTCTCATCATTGTGATAGGAGGCTCTGACTAAGGGTCAGTTGTACTCTGCCACATCTTTTTCCAGTATACCTTTCTTGACCACCATACAGAACCACTACAGAGGCAGAGGAGTCTTGTCTCTCCACAAGGCCTCTGTGGCTCTTTTGTTGCCTACAGGGATAGACAGTTACATTTGCCCCAAAGTCACTGGCTGGCTGTCACTATTGGAGAAATAACCCGATTGGCTGAGAGTCACTTTCTATAACTAACAGGTCCCTTCCCATTCCTTATTGTCTCACAGTCTTGTGCTGGCTGTCCTAGAGGGAGGGATGTGGATGTTTGGCCTATCTCCACCAAGTGGTGAGGACAGCTGGGGCCCATCCAGTTAGAGACAGCTGGCATGCCTAGGCTGTGTCTAAGAGGTCAAGAGAGATGAGGGCTGGACTAGGGGTGTAAGAAGGAAGGCTTTAGGGACTACAGGTATCCTGAGAGGCCCTTGACTCTCCTAAGTCCTAATCCTTGAATTCCAGGATGTAGAAGGACCCATGTAGGAGCAGGTGGTGGTCTGTCTTGGTCTTGTAGCCTTGTTTCTGAGTACAACCAGGTACTGCCAGCATAGGTCTCAGAGTATGCTCAGAGGGCTTCTTGCCTGCTTCACCAGTCTATATAGGGCCTTTCCAACCCCACTCACCAGTCTATAGAGGGCCTGTCCGACCCATTCACCAGTCTATGGAGGGGCTGACCACTTCCATTCACCAGTCTATAGAGGGGCTGTCCACCCCTATTCAACAGTCTATAGAGGCCTGTCTACCTCCATTCACTAGTCTATAGAGGGCTATCAACCCTTGTTCACCAGTCTATGGAGAGGCTGTCCACCCTCATTCACTAGTCTAGAGAGGCACTGCTTTCTTGCATTCATCAGGGCACACATGGCTTCTGGGCTTGGGTCCCGGGTCCCGGGTTCCAGTTACCTGTCATTTTGCCTCATATGCTGCTGTTTGCAGCATAGACTTTACCTGGAGCTGGGTGGTCATGCAAGACTTCAAGCTCCACCTAGGCTGTTCAACCAGAATCTGCAATCTTCAGAATCTCTGAGGATGGCACGCCTTAACTTTGGGGAATCAGAGGCCCGGAGTCTGACTCAGTAGAAGGGCCTACCTCTGCGAAGGACCACCCACACGGAGATGGTTTGCCAACTCTGATACTCGGAACTGTTGGGATGACAAACTTGAGCCAGTCTAAGTAAGAAGCAGAACCAGTGGGGCTGAGTTGAGCCAGGAGTAGATATTCTAACCCCAGCACTGGAAACAAATGAATGAATGAACAAGAGAAACACTCGGCAAAGGGTGTGAGGAGCTGTACTGCGATGATCCTCTGTCCATGTCTCAGCACGGAACACTTGGAATAGGGTCATTGTAGCTGCGGAAACAGATTGTGATTATCCTTGTAGGCCCTAAACCAAATGACAAGTGTCCTTGTAGAGATGGAAGCAGAAAGACGACACAGAGGGAGGGTGTTGGGAAGCCAGAGGCAGGGGATGACAGGGACACTGTCCCCAGGGATGAAGGGGTAGGAAGGTCTCTCCCAGAAAGCTTCCAGAAGAGTGTCCCCGCAGACACCTTGATCTTGTACTTCTGACTCCTAGAACATCCTACTAAGGTGCTCAATGGTGATGTGGAGGCGAACTTCAGACTGCCAAGGAAGGAACTCAGGTGAGAAGAGACCTGCCAGGCATATTCACAGATCTCAGCTCAGCTCCCAGAGTAGCCGACTTTCTCTAGCCCATTTCCTTATTTCTTTTTTTAATGCTCCATAAAACCCAATGACAGTTGGGACCTAGGGCACCTGGTCTTGCATGATCACCAGACTGTCAAAGGCTCCTGAATGGTTCTTTCAGGTTCCCAGAAGTAATTTGGTTATTTATTTTAAACCAACCTTGTTTGGAAATTGTTTAAAGCAATTGCAATAAAGCAAAGCTAAATTGTATTTCAGCTGTTGAAGTATCACTTAAAACCAGATGACAGAAAGCCCTTTGGCAAATGACTTCATAGCAGGCTGGTTTTTTTTTTTTTCTGAGTTTGGCAACTACACAGTAGGTTAATTTAAAACCATTTTTACTACATTGTATTTATTCTGTGTGCAGTGTTTGTATGTGGGCCCAGTATGCATGTGCCACAGCAGATGCCCTGAGTTCAGTCACCCTGGACCCACATGATAGGACCTACAAGTTCTTTTGACCTTCACATGAACAAGATGGCACAGATGAGGTCACACACACACACACACACACACACACACACAAATACATGTGATAAAAATAAATTAGACACAGCTAAGAGATTAACTGTAATAAGTAACCATAAAAGAGATCAATTACATCAATATGGTATAACTCAGAGCAGCACTCCTCTGGTACTGAGGGAACATTATTAAACAAAACACAGGCCACTGTGCATGACAGCTTATTTGGTGATGGAGGTAGCTGCTGAGTGAGTGACTAAGAGTGACAAGGGATGAAGAAATGACTCACTTCCCAGGCAAGGCAGAGAGGTACGGGGCCAGTCATGCTTCTCAGAATAGCAAGCGGTCTGAACCTTAGAGCTTATTTATTGCTACAGTGTTCTATTTAAGATTTTCAGGGCTCCCGTGGGTTCAGAAAACATCTGATGACCAGGCCTCCAGCATCCGCAGAACCAGAAAGAGCTTTGTGACCAGGTCTGCAGATGAGTTGCCTCAGAAGTCAGTGCAGAACTGAGCTTTGGCTCCACTGCCCATAGTCCCCTGAGAGACGGGGCTTTGGTCCTAAACACCCACATTGAAATAAAATTGGAAATGAAAAACCTTACCAAACAAATACAAGACATGGAAGGGAGAACCTCAGCAATTGAAAACTAAGATAGAAGAAATGACTACCTCAGCCAAAGAAAATGTTAAATAAAAAAAACAACAAACCACCAATCACCAAACAAAAAACCAGACACAGAACATCCAGGAAATCTAGGACACTATGAAAAGACCAAATCTAGCCAGGTGTGGTGGCGCACGCCTTTGAACCCAGCACTCTGGAGGCAGAGGCAGGCGGATCTCTGAGTTCGAGGACAGCCTGGTCTACAAAGTGAGTTCCAGGACAGCCAGGGCTATACAGAGAAACCCTGTCTTTAAAAAAAACAAAAACAAAAGGCCAAATATAAGAAGAATAGGAATAGAAGAAAAGAAGCCCAGGTCAAAGGCATAGAAAATATTTTCAACAAAACCAAAGAAGAAAATTTCCATAACCTAAAGAAGAATCATATAGAACACACCAGGTTGGACCATAAAAGAAATTCTCCATGACACATAATAATCAAAACACTAACTGTACAGAACAAGGAAAGACTACTAAAAGCTAAAACCACTTTGAAAAATAACAGAACTGCTGGAGGTCTCACCATCCCCAAACCATACTACAGAGCTATTGTTATAAAAACATGGTGTTGATATAAATAAAAATAAAAGCATGGTATTGGCTTAAATAAAAGCAGACATGTTGATCAATAGAACTGAAGACTCAGATGTAAGTTCACACACCTATAGATACCTGAGCTTTGACAAAGCCAAACATATAGACTGGAAAAAAGACAGCATCTTCAACAAATGATGCTGGTCAAACTGAGTGGAAGCATGGAGAAGAGAGAAAGTGGATCTGCTTCACCCTGCATGAAACCCAACTCCAAGTGGCTCAAGGACCTCAATATACCAGATACCCCAATCAGATAAAAGCAAAAGTGGGCAATCGGCTTGAACTAATTAATGGCAAAGGGAGGGACTTTCTGCACAGGATACCAATAGCACAGGCACTAAGATCAACAAGTGTAACTTTGATCTTTTCAAGACCTATTTTTAATGACGGTTTTTAAATGCTTTCACCTCCCTTTTAGCCCACCACCCTCCAGACACAGTGGAAAAGAAAGGATCCAGGGGAAGTAGACCAGTGTAGAAATTGTTCTTTGGAGCAACTCCTGTTTGTTGTCTGGAAATCGGCCGATCAGTTCACAGGAATCAACAATGGCAGCTCAATCTACTCACAAACACTTCACGGATACACCAGCAGTCCAGTTCGGTAGAGTTGGGATAGCAAACAGGAATCAGCAATGATGGCACTACCTAGCAGAGACAGTCAGGCCTTAGCCTCAGCTCAAGTCAGCAGGAGGGATCAAGGAGGAAAGCCAGGATAAGTTCTCAGCTGTGCAAGACTACTGCACAGTTCTTCGCTGTGCAGCAAAGATCAGCGAAGATGCCGGATCCACAAGCATTGCACAGCTAGCTCTATAAACAAGCCAAGCTCAGCCTCCGTAACTGTCCATCAAGTTCTATTTATACTCTCTCCAAACATCATGTGTCCTCCATGGGTCCTGCCTCAACACATGTGTTTGCCTCAGCTGACATCACTCTGCCAATCAGCCTGAAGCCACAGCACACAACCAGAAGGTTGTTTTTGTTTTTGTTTTTTTCACTTTTCTCTCTATGGAGTCCCGACAAAGGCAGTTTAACAATATAAGACGAACCAATACATGCATATTAGTGTCATTAGCGAAAAATCCTTCATCACATGTCCTTCACATGCTTGCTTTAGCAGAACATGCTTTCATCTGTGTCTACTTCAGCTAAACGTTCCTTCACATGTTGCCCCAGCAAAACACCATGCAACCGACTTTCCAAAGAACCCTTAAGTCTCCACTTCAATCAACCTATAAACAGGACCTCGTGAGACAGAAAAGTTTCAGCACAGCAAAGGACACCAACATTCAGGAAGAGTGGCAGAGCACAGAATTGGAAAAGACCTTTACATGTCTGACAGAGGGTCTAAAATATCTGAAGAATTTAAAAACCTGAACATTAAGAATAATAATAAATAATAAAAATAATAAAATGAGGAACAGAACTAAACAGAGACTTCTCAAAAGACAACTTACCTATGGCTGAGAAACACTTAAAGAAATGTTCAACATCATCTGTACAGTGGTTCCTCGGGAAGCTAGGAATAGATCTAGCTCAAGATCCAGCGATACCACTCTTGGCCATGTACCTAAAGGACGCTGACTCCTACTACAGAGACACTTGCTCCTCCAAGATCTTTACTGTTCTAGTCATAAGAGCCAGAAACTGGAAACAGTCTAGATGTCTACCAACTCATAAATGGATAATGAGAATGAGATACATTTACATAATGTAATATTTTTTATCAACTAAAAAATTAAATTTCTGGGTAAATGAACGGAGCTTAAAAAAATTTCAAATGAGGTAACCTGGACCACAACAGACAAATATTGTATGTTTTCTCTTATATGTGGTTATTAGCATTTAAGCCTTCAATATGTATGCTATAATCTGTATAACCACAGAAGAGGTAGTGAGTTAGGGACTAGGGGGAGACAAGGATCTCTCAAGGAAGTGGAAATAGAATGTACAGTTATGGAGAAACAGGGGGAGACTGAAGTGCAGGGATTAAATGGAGAAGCGGATGAAAGAGATGGGTAAGGAGGGAAAATGATGGGGACTAATTAACACGAAGTCATATTGAAACTGTCTACTGTAGACGCTTCCATATATATTATATATAATATGTCACATAGATTCAATATAATTAAATATATTATATTTCACATATAACATATATTAAAGGAATCCAAATGGAGTTACCAAATAACAGGGAAGGCAATACCCCAACTAGGCATCTTTTGCCATGAAGTGAAACTGCCAGTACCAGGAATGGATTATATCTAGTTGAATTGTTAGTCAAATGAGCTTATGCAAACCTCCAAACATCTCAGGCTATTACCAAGGCTATTGGTTGTTCTCCACAAATGGCCAGGCTCCATTGATGAAGATAATACATAACTCACTGAACATGGAGTTGTCCCGCTGGTGTCTAACTAGAGGCTTCACCCATACTGATTTGTGTTCATGGAACTGGAACGTCCTCTGCACACTGTCAGAGAAAGGTAGCCATCAACCCATGTATAAACCCTACAACAACCTGCAACCCACACAGTGAGTTGCTTGCAAGGTATTCTGGATAATAGTAGCACAAAGATTATAGGAATAACCAGCCACTCCCTGATTGGATGTGTGACCCACTCCAAGAGCTGACACCCATGCAGGATGCTGCTCAGGTGGCTAAGCACCTGAGATTGGATAGGCCATTGGAGCTAGACGTGGTTGACTCCATGGAAATCACCTTCAGACACAACATATTGATGACATGACATATGAACTCCCAGCTGTGGCACATGCACAGAGCCTGCACAGGTTCAAGGCAGAGATGGGGAGGTGGGCATGAACTCTCACCCCGAACCAAGAAGCTACCTGCAACTATACTGGCTTGAAGAGGAAAAACTAGCTTTCTCCAATGGAGTTTCATGAGTACATTAACCACACTTAAGGATGGCCCCGAGGCTCAGCCACAGCTGAGCCAACACAAAACAAACTCAGCGGTATTGTATGGACATTTTGTGTCTTATTATTTTGTTTGGGCATATTTTTTTCTTATTGGTCTTTTGCTTGTATATTATGGTTTCTGATTTTGTGAGTCGGGTTTTGTTTGTTTATGTGTGTGTGTTGCAGAGTTTGATACCACTGAGACCACCAGACAAAATTTAAAAGATAAAAAACAAGTTTATTTATAGCAATGTTGTGACAGCAGTCACTATGACAAGCTGAGAGCTGCTGCAGAAGGGGAAGAGAGGAGCTGACATTTTTAAAGGTACAGATCACAGCCTCCTCGACTCTGGGGAGTTTTTGCTCTGTGAGGCATTGCTGTGGTCTTTTTTGTTTTTCCTGAGTGAGCAGTCGTTAAGTGAGATTACAGAAGCAGAATGCGTAGCTGGTCGATATCTTAGGATAGGAATTACACAATGATGGGAAATGAGCCAGGTGACTCTCAGCCCAGTCTCCTCTTTGTGTTGCTGTCAAGACTCAACTGCTGATGGAGTTGACCTTAGGGTCACAGTCCACA
Source organism: Mus musculus (assembly GCF_000001635.26). NCBI lineage: Eukaryota > Metazoa > Chordata > Mammalia > Rodentia > Muridae > Mus > Mus musculus. The sequence continues at coordinate 59,918,350 of NC_000077.6, forward strand.
CATCCTATGGTGAACAATCCTTAGGCTAAGAATACAGTACTGCTGACTCCTAGGAGTTTCTTTTTTCTACACAGTAACTTGCTTTGAGACTCAGTTTTAAATGGAGCTAGTTTTTAGCCATTGTGTGTGTATGGTTATGTGTGTAAGAGAAAGAGATAGACAGAGAGATACACATATACATACATATATACATACATACACACATATGGAAAAGTTAATGAGCTAAACAATATTTCCAAGAAGCCTGGGACACATCTAAGAAGCCAATCCTGGGAGTTCATGGTTTAGATGAATGATCAGAAGTAAAACTGAATGAAACAGACACACCATTTAGTAAAATGATAGTAAAAAAAAAATTCCCAAATTTTCAAAGAGCGGGTTTTCACACATTAAGATGTACATAGAAGCAGCCGGGCAGTGGTGGCGCACGCCTTTAATCCCAGCACTTGGGAGGCAGAGGCAGGCGGATTTCTGAATTCTAGACCAGCCTGGTCTACAAAGTGAGTTCCAGGACAGCCAGGGCTACACAGAGAAACCCTGTCTCAAAAAAACCAAACCAAACCAAGCCAAACCAAACCAAAACCAAAACAACAACAACAACAACAAAAGCAAAAAATGCACATAGACATGACCAGAAAAGAAATTGGCCATGGCATACTATAATCAGGATATCAAAAGTACAAAGTAAAAAAAATAAGCCTAGTTAACGGGAGAAAAAGACAGTTCACACACAAAGGCAGCAATACCAAGTCACCAGGACTGCGCACCAGCAACAAGGAAAGCCAGAAGAGAGTGAGTGAGACCTTTCAAATTCTCAAAGTGAACAACTGTGATCCAGAAATGTCATAGCCTACAAAGTGATCTTTCAAAATTAGTGGAGAAAGCAAGGTATTTGAAGACAAACGCAAATTAAGGCCAGCCTGCATAAAGTCCTCAGTGGAACACATCATCGGAGGAAGGTGAACGAAGACCTGACTATAGATGGACAAGCCAGGCTTGGGAAAGAAGCAAACACACCTGGCATGGGAGCTCAGCAAAACCTCGGAACTATTATGGGAACAAAGAGAAAAAGCAATAATCTAGCAAAACAGAACCTCACCTAACACATTTACAGAAAATAGCGAAGCCCTTTCTACAATAACCTTAATACAAATGTCCTCTGCTCAGCACTAAAGAGATACGGATTAAAGAACTGGATTTAGAGATAAGAACCAACTATCTGCTCTCTCCAAGAAACACACTTAGCCAGCAATGACACCCAGACACTTGATATCAAACGGAAAAAAACATCCCAAGCAAATGGACAATGTAAACTGAAACTCATTAGAAGAGATAAAAGGGGCACTAGATTAGGGTTTTTATTCCCCCCCCCCCATGTTTCTTTAGCAGAACAATGGCACTAGGTTTTCCCTTAGGTCCCATGGGATAGGACAGAGGATTTGGAAATAAAATAGCCAGGCTGGGCCACTCAAATTGGCAAAGGAGGCAAAAACATGTTTTGGAAAAAGAGCTAGTCTAGCCAATAAACAGTGCTGGCAGAGCTGGCTCCACCTGCGGGAGGATTAAATTAGATTTATATCCTTCACTTTGTACAAAACCCAGTTCAAAATGGATAAAAACCCTTAAGGTAAAATCTAAAAGTCCTGAAACTTTAGAAGAAAACACAGGCTATGAATACCCCTCAGGAGACTGGGGAAGGCAAGACTGTTTTAAACAGAATACCAGCAGCACAGGAACTAACTCCACCATCAACTGATAGGAACAGGAGAATGACAGTTCTCTGCACAGGACACAGTCAGCAGTTAACAGACAGCCCAGAGAAGGGGAGAAAATCGGTACCCAGTACACTTCAGAGAGGGGATAATGTCCAGAACTTAGAAAGAACTGTGGAGATTAAACGCCAAGGGAATAAAACTGCCAACCAGCAAATGGACAAATGAACTGAATAGACAGATTTTTAAAAAGACACACAGACAGATGGCCAATTTACTATTTTTAAAATTATCCAATACCCCCACCATTAGGGAATGCCAATCAAAACTACTTTGAGGTACCACCTAACCCCAGTCCAAATGGCGTTTGTCAATAAATCTGACCACAAACGTTGGAGAGGATGTGGAGAAACAGGAACTCTTAATTCACCATTGAAGAGAATTCACTGTTGTTGAGGATGCAAACTGATACAGCCCCGTGGAAACCGCTGCAGAGAGGTCTCAAAAAATAAAAATAAAACCAGAACTAGCACGTGACCCAACTAGTCCACTCCTGGGTATACACCCACCAAACCACACCCACCCTATAGATATGTGCACCACTGTGTTAATTACTGTTTAATTCACTATGGCAAAAAATTGGAATCAACAGAGGAGCCAATAATGAAACATATATGTGTGTGTGTGTGTGTGTGTGTGTGTGTATATACATATGTAATGGAATATAATATATCATGTATTATATATAATGGATTATTGCTCAGCTCTAAAGAAAAGTGAAATAAAAATTTGCAAGAAAACAGATGGCCTTAAAATGTATAATATCCAGTGAGGTCACACAGCCTCAGAAAGAAAAAGCCCCATGTCCTCTTCATATGGTGAATCTAGCAAATATTATACACACACATGCAAACAAGCGTGCCTGCCGGTACAGTATGATATGGAGAAGAGAGAACGAGAAAGGCTGAACACCACGGGAAAGGAGGGCTGAATGCAAGGAAAGAATGCGACCTAAGAGAGAGAATATAAATCTGTTTTTCTAGTTCTAACTCCGTCATAAGATTTATTCTTTTGGTTTTGGTAGTGGATAAACAAACACCTAAAGTATATTTGATAGTGAAAGATAAAGTTCACTGAGAAGTCCCACAGCGTCCCTAGGTAGGATTATAATTGCTGAGATGAAACACCGGGACCAAGCTGGGGAGGACAGGGTTTGTCTGGCTTACACATCTTGAATTACAGCCCACTGAGAGAAACCAAGGCAGGAACTCCAGCAGCGCAGGAAGCTGGAGGCAGAGGCTGAGGCAGAGACCATGGAGAGGTGCTGCTCACTGGCTTTCCCCTACCCAGGATCACCTGACGGGGTGGCCCCACCCACAACGGGCTGGACCCTCCCACTTTAATCACCAATTAAGAAGCTGCCCCACAGATCTTACGGAGGCATTTTCTCAGCTGAGGTTCCCTCCTTTCCGGCGATCCTAGCTTGTGTCCAGTTGACATAAACCAGCCGGCACAGCTTCCATCCTGAGTACCTATTCAGCCAGCTGTGAGTTGTCTAAACTCAGGGTCTGGTTAATTTGGGTATGTGGCTGATTTATTTTAAGTTATTTTAACAATAAAGTTTAAAAACCTTTAAAAGTTGTTGTTGTTTTTTTTCTTTCAGACCATGGTTACCACAGTGCCTGACAGGGAGGAGGTCAGAGCCAGAGATGTGGGATGCTGACTCCGAGACCGAGATTTGAACTGACAGAAGCTGATGGGACAGGAGAGCTGGTTGGTCCCCTTGAAACATTTCTAGGATTAAAAAAATAAAAGGCTCGTAACCATGAACCTCAGCTCTGACGAAAGCTTGGAATCTCTGGGGATTGGAAACAAAGGCCATGTTCCCAGTTCTCCCCAGGCCTCTCTCTGGGGCGCTGGGGAGTCTTAAGCTCAGCACGTGGAGCCCACCTGACCTCTGTCACAGGTCTACACCAAGGCCAGGGAGCAAAGCACACCGGCCCTGAGCTTGGCGTGAGGAGCGGGGACCCGGTCCTCAGTAAAACACCTGACAGTAACAGGAGCCCAAGCCCTTTCTCCGTCCAAGCCATGATTGGGGACGGTGTTCTGGACCCTGTCTGTGTCTCTTGGGCCTCAACTCTCTGACTCTAGATCTTCCGTGAGCCACTCCACATGCCCTTTTAAAAATGTCAAACTCAGGGCCAGTGTGATGCTGCTGTGGGTAAAGACACCTGCTACCACGCATGGTTATTTGCTTGATCCCTGTCACTTTCATGGTAGAAGGAGAGAACCAATTCTCATGGGCTGTCCTCTGATCTACACACACACACACAACACACACACACACACAAACACATACTAAATAAATGAATAAAAAATTTTAAACTCAGATTTAAATTTAATTATCTTATATACATTCATAGCACTGCCTGTTAGCAAATATACCCATGGAATCAGAACTCAGACTTGAAGCCAGAAGGCAGCACCCAATGGCTCTGGGGCTCTCTGCCCTGCAGGTGCAATCTCTAACTGGATTTTACCTGTTTTTGAGCTTTATCTGTAAGTGGTGTCTTAGTCAGGGTTTCTATTCCTGCACAAACATCATGACCAAGAAGCAAGTTGAGAAGAAAGGGTTTATTCAGCTTATACTTACACATTGCTGTTCAGCACCAAAGGAAGTCAGGACTGGAACTCAAGCAGGTCAGGAAGCAGGAGCTGATGCAGAGGCCATGGAGGGATGTTACTTACTGGCTTGCTCAGCTTGCTTTTTTATAGAACCCAGGACCACCAGCCCAGGGATGGCACCACCCACAATGGGCTGGGCCCTCACACTACCTCATCACTAATTGAGGAAATGCCTTATAGCTGGGCCTTACAGAGGCATTTCCTCAAGGGAGGCTCCTTTCTTTGTGATAACTCCAGCTTGTGACAAGTTGATACACAAAACCAGCCAGTGCAAGTGGGTTACCAGTTAACATGTCCATGAGGAAGCTAGCTAGGGCTGGGGGAAGCAAGCTAAGAGCAGCTCTCCAACCTGCATGAACAGGGCTGAAGTCAGGGTCCACAGGTTAGCCGGGTGCAGCCATGTAAGGGCCTACCCTGTTGGTAGATGAAGGAGGCTTCCTTTCTGGGAACGGGTCTGCTCCCAGGCCAAACAGGGTGGTATTCTGGAAGTCCCTGAACTGGCCGGGGGAGGAAAGGATCTGTGATGGTAAATTCTGGTCAAATGGACTGAACAGGAAAAATCTTAGAAAATTCACAGAGCTCTACTGTGTCGGATCTGAAATGTCCCTAAAAGCCCATGTGCTGAAAGTTCAGTTCCAAGCCTGAGGCACTACGGGAAGATGGTGGAACCTTTAAGAGTGTGGCCTAGTGGGTGGAAATGAGGTCACTGGGAATATGCCTTTGCTCCTCCCCTTTCTGTTCCCCGATAGTGCTTAGGGAGGAGTGGCACCTTTGCTACACTCTCCTCCCTTGGTGTGAGCCAGTCTAATATCTCCATCTTTAATTAATTAATTTATTTATTTTTCCATTTTTTATTAGGTATTTAGCTCATTTACATTTCCAATGCTATACCAAAAGTCCCCCATACCCACCCACCCCCACTCCCCTACCCACCCACTCCCCCTTTTTGGCCCTGGCGTTCCCCTGTACTGGGGCATATAAAGTTTGCGTGTCCAATGGGTCTCTCTTTCCAGTGATGGCCGACTAGGCCATCTTTTGATACATATGCAGCTAGAGTCAAGAGCTCCGGGGTACTGGTTAGTTCATAATGTTGTTCCACCTATAGGGTTGCAGATCCCTTTAGCTCCTTGGGTACTTTCTCTAGCTCCTCCATTAGGAGCCCTGTGATCCATCCATTAGCTGACTGTGAGCATCCACTTCTGTGTTTGCTAGGCCCCGGCATAGTCTCACAAGAGACAGCTACATCTGGGTCCTTTCGATAAAATCTTGCTAGTGTATGCTAATTTATTTATTTAGTGTATATTTATATGTGTATGTATGTATGCATACATGTATGTTTGTATGCATGTATATTCATGTTTGCTCATGCCGTGGCTCCTGCATGGAGGTCAGAGGTCAGAGTATGATCTCAGGCTGCAGTTCTCACCTTCCACCTTGTTTGAGACAGGGTCTTTTATTTTCTAATTCTTGCTGCCCTATCCGCCTCTGGGAGTTCTCCCTGTAGGAACACTGGCTTTTGCATGGGCTCTGGGGATTTGAACTTGGACCCTTGTGATTTGTTTTACCCACTGAGCCATCTCCCCAGCCTTAACAACCACTAGTTACAGCTGCTCATACATTCTGTTGGTTCTGTTCTTGCTCATGAATACAAAGCATGGGAACGCAGCTTCTAACCACCTGCAGCTCGCTTGTCTACTGATCATCTTACTTCATCCAGACTTGGGAACTGTCCCAGCCACTTAGCACTACAACTGGCAGGTGGCAGGTGGTGGTAGAAGGAAGGACCCAGAAGGAGCCACTACAGATCAGCTTCAGTGATGAGTCCCCATGGCACATGAGAACAGGATTGTGTCCTTTGAGTAGAGACCCAATTGGTCTCTCTTGGGCAATGGCTATAGGCCTCCACTGCAGCTCTCTGCAGACAGATTTGAGTCAGATTCCATGTCCAGCAAAATCCCTGAGACATGCCAAGTGCAAGCATGTGTGTTTGGGGTGAGGGTGGGGGTGCTTGCCTCCACATTTAGCACGTCACCACAGAAGCAACCAAGTGTGCTGGGGGAGTGTAGACACAGTCCAGCCCCCTTATGTCTGAGGGAGTGCCATTCTCCTGTATAGTCTTTGGCTGGTAGTGGCAGCAGCAGCAGCAGCTAAGAACTTGTTCAGAACGCAAGTGTTCAGGCTCAGTCAGGATGTGAAGTTAGATAAGTGTGGCTCAGCACCGCACGGTTTAATACGCTCTGGGGATTAAGATGCATGTCTCAAGTATGCAAGCCTAGAAGTAGAGATTGTAATCAGTCAGCCCCAGATTCAGAGATCATACTCAGAAGGTTCAGGCCTGTGCACCAAGATTACAGGTGAGTGGGAGGGACTTAATTAAGAGTAGGAAGTGGGGAATAGGAAAATAGAGGCTCTAATTGGGGTTGGGGGAAGGAAATCAATTCAAGATATTAAGTATATATATGTATATACACACACACACCATGTGTGTGTGTGTGTGTGTGTGTGTGTGTGTAGTTTAAATGAAGTTAACCCACTGTAGAGAGAATCTCATATAAGTAACAATAAAATAGCCCATGACCAATGAGGTGAGGCAGGAAATAGGAGGTGGGACACTGGCAGGAAGAGAGAGGATTCTGGGAAATCGTGAGAAAATAATGAGCGATCTGAGCTAGAATAAGAGGGGTGTTGAGGAAGACTCCAAGGAAGAAGCAGCTCACACTGAAGGAGAGGTAACTTACCATGTGGAAAACAGAATAGTTTGAATAGGTTAAATATGTCACAAGCTAGTCAGGGGATAGCCTAAGCTTGTGGCTTAGGTATTTATTAAGAAATAATTAATCTCAGAGTCATCATTCCCGGAGCAGGGGCTGGGAAGGAACAAATGGATTATTTTTTTACAAGCCCCTTGAACTGACAATGCTTTTCCTAAGAGCCATAGACTATCTAACAAATATCCCAGCACCACGCGTGAGAAGCCCCCTCTCAAGTTGTTGGCTGGAGGAATTTAAGAGATTCCCCAAAACAATACAAGCTTGCAGTTGGTTGTCTCTCTGAGGTTGAAGGTGACTCCCTATGGCTGATACACCATGACTTAGGACAGAGGACCTGGAGGAGCTGAGCTGGAGGTTGCCGAGAGCCTCCTCCCGGAGGACCAGCTTCCTCAATCTTGGAAGTGCTATGGAAGCTGCTAAAGTAAGCAATAGTCCTGCCCAGCTGTGATGCCTTCAGCCATAGCAACGACCAACAAGGCAAGGTCATGCTGCATTAGTGGCTCTTATATCTTGGCAGAAACCAACAGCTATCTAATTGGATTTAAAGCTTGCTCAACAGGAGGGAAATCATGCATGCTACCATAAACCCAGCCAACTACCCCAGGGTAGTGAGGTCATAGACCTTAGAGAAGAGCCTACTAATACCACTTGATTAAACTAGTCTAACTCCCAACAATATACTAAATAGTTATCTACAGGTGAATGTGGCTACCAGCCCTCACCACAGAACCTTCTCTTCGCAGCAGATAGATGTCTGACGAGCTGATAGACGTTACAGAAAAACAACAACTGGTCAAAATGCAGAGAACAATGGGCCATGGTGTACCCAGCCCCCAGTAGATACATCTCTGACACGACTCCTGCACCAGAGGCTCCGGGAGCATTGTGGATGAGGGCAAAGGAAGAGTGTAAGGACCCGAAGGCCAGGAATCGGGCTGGGAGATTGTTATCTCCTAAAATAACAGGGGAGCTCCACCTACAACTACTCAACCATGCAGCTGCCTAGACAGGACCTTCGGAAACACAATACCAACAGACACGCTAACGTGGAAGGGCAGAACCTCACAGGGCACCACCGTAGACAAAGGACTACAGGCAAGTAAGGAATGCCAAGAGGGAAGAAATCGTTTTCCCCAGGGACGAGCCCCCTAACTGGTTGTTCAATACCAAGTGGTCAGTCCTGAAATCATGTACATGCAAGCAACACTGAATGAACTCTGGAAGCTGTATTGATATTTATGTGTATGTAGCAATAAGAAGTAAAGGAAAGGAGGCCAGGAGTGAATGCATCCGTGTTTGTTTGTTTGTTTGTTTGTTCTTTGAGCTTTTCGAGACAGGGTTTCTCTGTATAGCCCTGGCTGTCCTGGAACTCACTCTGTAGACCAGGCTGGCCTCGAACTCAGAAATCTGCTGCCTCTGCCTCCCAAGTGCTGGGGTTAAAGACATGTGCCACCATTATCCAGCATATCCGTTTTTTTAATCAATACTGATTTGAATAGAGAGGGAATTCTTTAATTAATATTGATTTGCACAGGGAACCATTTATTCCCAAGGCGTTAATAATAAAAGCTGCCAAAGTGACACTGCAATCAGAAGCAAGCTTAAAAACCGAGCAGTGATCGGTGCTGTTTGCTTCCCAGCCTGGGAAAGGAACGAGCCAGATGGAGAAAACTAAAGTGGTGACTCCCGCTCTGAACCCAGCCTGGACAGCTAGAACAAAGCCTTGTTTGGGCTACTGTGCAAGCGAGGCCATCTTGGTGAGCATTTCAGTCCCTCCTGCTTGTCATTCTTGGTTCTGGTCCCCAGGGTTCCAGAAGCAGAGGCCTGCTCCCAGTACCCACCCTGGCTCCCCATTTTCCCTCTCCTTTGGCCTGGTTTTGCCAAACTGGGTCAGGCTGGATGAGGACAGGAGAGCTGTTAGAATTGGCTGCTTTGCTGTGCCAAGCGGTAGATGCCGGCTTAATCTCCAAAATACAATTTAACATACATCTTGACATTTGGACTAAGGTTTGGGCTTTATTCAAAAGCAAATGGTCTGTGTGTGAAGCTGAGGAGCAGGTAGAGGCAGGCATTGTTCCAGAACAATTGTCCTGATTACGAAGAAACTCTAATTTTGCAGCAGGGTAACTCAAACTTTTAGAGAGAATTGCTTCTGTCTTTTGAAAATGCTGGGGTGGTGGGAGGGAGTTCATTTTATTCACGGATAGAACAGACCAGATGAGCTCCTGAATGTCATAACTCTCACATCCACGTGTCCCAATACCCCAGGAGCGAAAGGGGGAGGAGTGGGGCTAGAGAGATGCTTCAGTGGCTGAGAACACTTATCCATCTCCCAGAGTACCAGGGTTCGATTCCCAACACCCATGTCGGGTGGCTCACAACTCCAGCTCCAGGGCGTCCAGTGCTTATGGCCTCTGTGGGAACCTGTGCTCACATGCACACACTTGCAGGAGCATCATATAAATAACAAAAGTCAATCCATAAAGGAGAGAGAGAAACAGGAAATGAGGGGTAGCAAAACAATCATTTAAGAAAAGCCTTTAAAGTAGAAAGGTGAGGGGGTAGTTTGTCAGTAAAGTACTTGCCCTCGAAGTGTAAGGACATGACCTTGATGCCCAGGACCCACATGAAAAAGTTGGGTATGCCGTTAAGACAGGAGCACCCCTGGGGCTCTGTGCCAGACTGCTGAGTTCAATGAACTCCTGTGTCAGTGAGAGACCTAGTCTCAGAAAGCATGGTGAAAGACTCCACAAACATGCACACACACATGCACCTGCACACACACACACACGCACACGCACACACACACAGAGCAGAATTATGTGTTCCCTATGCTGTCCTCGAAGCTTCCAACTTGGTCATGGACCTCCACCCTCTGAAGCTGTTATCTATGCCCATGCTCTGCTTGCCCCCTTGCCAAATAGGGGCATCTCAACCTTCAGATGGAAAGAAAGATGTCACTATAAAGTGGGGACATGACAGCTCCTGGGTATGGTTGAGGAGAAGGGTTTAATGTAGAGAGCACAGCCAGAGGTATCTGGAAGAGTCCAGAGCAGGGAGAGAAAGAAGTAGACCAGACATGACCATCAAACTGAACTGGACCATGAGGGGGGGGCGAGGGGGAAGGGAGAGGGGGGAGAGGGGAGAGAGAGGGTACAGGGGAGGGGGAGAGAGGGGAGAGGGGAGAGGAAAAGAGGGCAAAGAAATGGCTGAAATGGCCTGGTTATAAAGGAATGAGAAGCTGGGGGAATGGAGGCCATGAGCTGGGGAAGGTTAGGGGTGGTGTTGGCGTTGGTGAGAATCTCTGAGCGGAGCCACAGCTCCTGAGTGAAACTGGAGGTCAGCTTGCACTTTGGCATACTAATAGGCATCACAGCTAGCCATTTGTTTCTTTTGGACCTGACAGCCGTGTCCTTCAGGAGGAGTGACAGTTCCTTTCCAGTGCTCCTTTAAAATCCAGTTCCTATCAGAGCTGATCCTGAGTATTATCTTTTTCGTATTGCTATTCGCAAGGTGTATCCGCAATGGAAGAATTGATCCTGTATTGTTTAGTGCTAAACACTCAGGGACGAAGAAGTGTGGCCACAGAGTATAAAATCCACAGACAACTCTGGATTCAGAGAGGCCAGAGAGTAATTAGAAAGGGGACCGGATAAAGCATTCAATATAACTTGAGCACCGAGAGCAAGGGCCGGAGTGCTAGATCCAGACATATCTAGAGTAATTGTAAAAAGTAACGTTTGGGGTCCCTGTTCCCTAAGGATCCAGATCAGGTATGCGCTCAGTGACTGGAGTCTCTGGTCCTTCTTTGTTGTTTGTGACAGGGTCTCACTGTGTTGACTTAGCTGGCTTGGAACTCAATGTGTAGACCAGGCTGGCCTTGAACTCACAGAGATCCACCTGTCTCTGCCTCTCAGGTACTAGGATTAAAGCCGTGAATCTCCATGACTGTGGTTTCTGGAGCCCTTGTATCCATAAGTACCTAGAATAGAGGCTATGGATCAATGCCTGGAGTCTTTGTCCCTAAGTACCTGGAACAGGTGTGGGAGCAGCACCTGGAGTCCCTGGTCCCAAGGTACCCGTGCAAGAGTGCATAGAACCTCAGATCCCCAAGTGCCTGGGCCATGTGTACGGAGCTGTGCCTGTATTCCTAAGGTCCTTAAGTGGCTTTGCGGAGCACCGCCTAGAGTCCACGCTCTCTAATTTCTTTTAGCATCTGTGTGCCACCTCCCTTTAAATAGCTGGGTTATTTTACCTCCTGAAGCATGTGTGATAAAAGTTTTTCTTTCTCTTAGAAAGGACTTTTATTTTATGGGACTGTTTTGCCTGTGTGTACGTGTATTTTCTGTGTCCCTCGAATTCAAAAGAGGGCATCAGATTCCCCCCCCAAAACTGGAGTTAGAAATGGTTGTGAGCAACCATGTGGGTGCTGGCAGCTGAACCTGGGTTCTCTGCATGAGCAGCCAGAGTACTTAACCACTGAGCTACCTCTTCAACCCTGTGTTGTGATAGATTCTAATTTAGTGGAGTGTTTCTGAGGTAAACTGCCTCTTGGGGGCTGCAGGGTTACAGGCAGAAGCTCCTGACAGGCGAAACTACTAGGTCGCCTGAATGAAGATGTAGCCTTTCTTCTTTAGAAAAGATGGATCATCCATAGTCACGGCATTCTTGGCCACTGCAGGGAGGGACACTCTGCCTGGGTGGTCTCATTAAATAGCCCGGGCTGGCCTCAAGTTTGCCCTCCTTCTACAGTAGCCTCCCAAATGCTGTGATTGCAGGCTTGATCCACAACACCCATCTGTCTGCTTTGCCTCATCCTTCCCTGGTTATTCTGACCCTTGGGGCCTTGCTGGGACTTCCTGCTTGGGGACTTTATCTCCTGAAGCATGTGCAATAAAAGTTTTTCTTTCTCTTAGAAAGGACTTTTATTCTATGGGAGTGTTTTGCCTGTGTGTACGTGTATTTTCTGTGTCCCTTGAATCCAAAAGAGGGCATCAGATTCCTTGAGTAGCTGTGGCTTAAGTGGAGGCAACGCTGCACTGCACAGATTCTACAGTGACTGGCCAGGCTCAGGAGAGATCCAGCACACACAGTGACCAACACTAGGGTCTTCCATTGAGGCTGGCAGCGTTGGCAGGAGGAGCACAGAGGGAGGAGCCCCTCTGGATTCTGTCCTGTGGTTTATCACTCCCTTGTCTGTCTTTTGTTGGGGTTTTCCTCTCTCCTGCTCAATAGCAGTCCTCTGAAAACCAGTTCCACACATGCCTGGCTGGCTAATCAAGTGTTCTCTTCCAGGGAACCTTGGCAATCGTGTTTGAATAAGAACCCCAACCTTCTGCCCAGCTGTGCCCAGGAGCAGGTTATTAAAGTGTATTTGGATAGAGGCCTCGTTTTTATAGCTGCATTATAGAAAAAAAGAGCCTAGTGTCCCTGCTGACTTGGAGTCCCTACACAGGGATGGTTAACAGCTGTCTAGTGCTTTGGCCTTGCTTTGACAGGCCACATCTCTGCAGAAGGAGCTGTGTCAGAGTCTCTGGGTAGCCAAACAGGAATAGAGAAGTGCCAAAGGTAGGCAGATGTTCCTGCCCTATTACTCAGGTCTAACCCATTTAGCACAAATGTCCCCATGCTTCCAGGGGAAGACAAAGTGTGGGGAGAGAGGACCAAGGACGTGTTGCACAGTGTGGTCCTAATGAAGTGATGACATTGCTGACTTAAGACAGAGCCACACCTAAGAGTAGAGGCTCGCTGACATGCTGAACGTCTTCATTCTCAGCCCAAGGATGCTCCCCAAGCCAGAATATTCATCTTCCTTCAGAGAGAGGAGAGGCCAACCCAGAAGCCAGCAGCGGCTGCAGGGTCCTCTTTCCAGCAACATCCACAGGCAGGACTCCATCTGGCTGTGCTGTCTCCTCCATCAGGAAAATCTGGGGTCAGAGCCATGTTGAGACATAGACACGGAGAGCTGAACACTTACACCACGGCAGGTCACTAGCATGTGCTGGGCAGAAGCCCATGCCCAGCCGCTATAAGCCGTCATGTGACCAGCACCAGGTCACTGATATCTGACCCACCAAACCCCAGGCTTCCACTGGAGAGCCAGGATAACTGCTCACACATGTGTATGTATGTGTACACACACAGAGATAGGCAAGTATACAGGCACACACATGTGCCCACACATGTGCACATATCCTGTCCCTGTAGCATTATTGTGGGAATTGTGGGAAAATGTTCCTGTCCAGAGCAGAGTTTCCTCCCAGGTTCTAGGAGGCCCACCTATTCAAGGAGGAGCAAGGACATTTGTAAAACTCAGTGACTTATAGACAAGCTTCGAGTCTCCTGAAGTCACCCTCCACCTGCCTGGCCTCTCTCCCTGCCCCCTCTACCAGTTCCCTCTATTGAGAAAATGTGGCTGAGACCCTCACTTCTGGGAAAGTGAACTTACACAAAAAGCTATCCCCCTGTCTAAGGCAGTCGGGACTACAGCAAGGGTAGAGGTATGCTCAGGATGGCCTTCTTCCCCAGGAAGTGCTGAGCACCCTGGCAGAGACTGGCATGGGCCGGAAAAGAGCATTTGGAGAGTTTGGACAGCTGTGGCTGTTGGCACTGCGGGGAGCAGACTGCAGACACGACCCAACCCACAACTTGCACCTGCGGGCGACTGTTTGGGAATCAGTACTTTCCACTGCCTCTTCCAGAATGTCCCAGACGACAGAGTCAGCAAAGACTAGCCTTGTGCAGAATTGACTTCAACACCTGTTCTACCTGCTGTTGCTAGCAACACACCCTGCTGAGGGTGCCTGTGGAGAGTCCCTTTGCTGTGCTGTGGCTCCTTCGTGCCAGCACTGGGACAGGCACAAAGGGTTGGCTTGTTTGCCCCACCATGACTAGATCTCTCTGGGAAGCCTCGCCTGCCACCCCGCCTCCACCCAGGTATTTTCTAGAGCTCCTGGTGCATTGCCACTCAGAACCCTGGCCTGAGTGAGTGTGAGGTTCCTTACAAGGTGACCCCTAACTCACAGCTCCCTGGTTCTCAGGAGGAGGGTCCCAAGGGAGCCAGGGAGAGGTTGATGTTCTTCTTCTTCGTCTGGTTAGTTTGTGTTGCTCAGCACTGTCACTATACAAATACCAGAGCTACCCCGGGGGATTTCTGGTGCCAGAGGTCTCTGCTTGTGACCCACAGCCATTCAGACTGCAGTGAGGTAGCATATCCTAATGAGAGTACTGGGCCAAGGCTGCTCAGCTCAGGGCTGCACAGGCAAACAAGAAGAGACCAGAGTCCCACAATCTACCGAGACTGGAGACACCGTCTGCTAAAGTTCCCATCGCCTCCCAGGAGGGCCAGGCTGAGGATCAAGCCTTCGTGGAACATTTTAGATGTAAACTACACCTTCTGAGCTATTTTTAGGTACAGGTCTGTAGTATAGAGTCTGCTCACATCACTATGGAACAGGTCTCCAGGATTTCATCTTGAAGATCTGAACTCTGGACTCATTAAACAATCTCTATCTCCCCTTGGACCCTGGCAACCACCGTACTACTTTCTGACCCTATGAACTTGAGTCCCCAGATGCCTCCTGGGAGCAGATTATTCATGTACCACCTCAAGCACGTGACAGGACTTCCTTCCTTTGTACAGCTAATACCCTCATACATATATTTTTTTGGGTTCCCATGTATCATTGGACATTCATCAGTGGACAGCAGGAGGCACCTACCCCCAGCTGTCTCTCTCCTTGGCCATACTGGGAATTGAAACCAAGAACTCAACTGCTGTGTATCTTCCCGTCTGTCTCCCCCCCCCCCCTTTATTTTAAAGCTTTACGATATGGGCTCATTAACTTGCCTAGTCCTGCCTTGAACTGGCTGTATAGCATAGACGAAACTTGAACTTCCACACTGCCTGCCTTGGCCTCCAAAGTAGCTGGGATTACAGACTAGGCTGCCAGGAACTACTGCTTACTCCTTCTAGCTGACTGTGTTGAAGCTCCTGAGCAGGTGTGCCCCTGACTCTGGGCATGCGCATTCCTGCTTTATCCCACCTTTTGGTTGTATAATCAGAAGTAGGTTGCTGATGGGTAGCCAGATTTTTTTAATAAAAAATTTTAAAATTGTGTGTGTGTGTGTGTGTGTGTGTGTGAGAGAGAGAGAGAGAGAGAGAGAGAGAGAGAGAGAGAGAGCATATGGAGGTCAGAGGTCAATTTTTGAAGGTAGTTCTTTCCTTGCACGTTTTCACGAGTTTGGGAGATGGATCGCAGGTCACCAGGCATTTACAGTGAGTGCCTTACACACTTATCCATCTCACAGCCTGGTCTTTGTTGTTGTTGTTGTTGTTGTTTTTCAAGACAGGGTTTCCCTAAGGAGCCCTAGCTGTCCTGGAACTTGCTCTTTGGATTAGGCTGGCCTCAAAATCACAGCGATCCATTTGTCTTTGCCTCCACGGTGTTGGGATTAAAGGTGTGTGCCACCGCTGCCCGCCCCACGCAGCCTCCACGCTGTGTTCCCAAGAATCTGCTCCACGGGCATCCGTAGCAGTGCAGAAGGTTGCTGACTGCACTGCTGATTGGCTGCAGCTTCAGCTGTGTTTGAGTGTTGCTCTCTGGAGCCCAGCTACAGCTTTGTTTGGAGCCTGCTCTGATGTTAATGCACTCCACCACGGCCGGAGCCTTGGCCTTCTTGTGCTTTAATAGCAGCTGTGCTTCTGTTTGGTCTGACTTCCTCTGCAGCCGGGGACTCTGAGCAGTGTTCGCATGCCCTTCGACTTGCATACCATTTCTGCCAAGCCCCTTGCTGCTCTTTGTTTTTATCTTGTCATTGCCAAGGATAGAAAGCAGGGCCTCTCGTTTGTGTTGAGCACTCTGCCACTAGGCTGTGGTCCCAGGTCTTGCCCGTTTTCAAATTATTTGGTCTCTATTGCTGTAGTTCGTTTGTCTACTCCCAGTATTTGCCATTATCTGTCAAACTATTTGCAAGTGTTTCAACCAACCACAGCCTGCCAGCAGGGGTACCTGGCCACCCGTGAGCTTCTCAGATGCCCTCGGTTCCAGGTGCTCTCTTCCCCACCCTCACCTTGGGACTGGCAAGCCAGCTCCACAGCAAACAGAACTCGCCCCCTTCATCACTTCTGCGGTGCCTCTCTCTGCCAGGTGATTCCTTGCCATGCAAGCCAAAGGGTCAGTGCTGGCAGTTGGAGCTTTGAGCTGAGTGTTAGCCTCATGCCATCTCCTTCCCACCTTTCCTCAGGAGCCAGAGCCTCTGCTCCCACAGGGCCCCAGACTGTGGAGAGGGGATGTGCGTAGGTATCCAGTGGGCCCACAGGCACAAGGCTGAGAGAAGCCATTGCATTACCATGTCCGGGGTTTGGGGAGCTTGTGCTCCAACTATAAGATAGGACCATTCGTCATGGCCTCATATTGGATCACGTGCTTCTCGGGGGGTGAGAGAAAACTAGTAAGCTCTGGGGCCCTAGCTTGGCCCATTTGCTGGGTTAGTCTCTGAAATGTTCCCCAAAGCCTCACATACTAAAGACTTAGTCACCCGCCTGTGGCACTGTTTGGAGAAATGGAAGCTTCGGGAGGCATAACCCCGTGGGAGGAAGTTGGGTCTTTGGACGTGTTCCCTTGATGGGGATGCTGAGTGAGATCCTGCCTTTTCCACTTTCTCGGCTTCCTGCCCATCGTGAGCCTACAGCACTTTCCACCCAGGTTTCCTGCCATGATGCTGTGCCTTAGGCTGGGCTCAGAGACACCGGGTGTCAGGTGACCATGGACTGAAACGTCTGAAATGGTGGATCAGAAGGAGCCCTCCCTTCTTTGAGCTTGACCCTCTGAGGTTTGCCACAGAGATGAGACAGCTCGTCACTGTTCCTCACAGCTTTGACAGGGCTGGGCACAGCCCTTCAAACAGCTCTGGCTGGGGAACCACCAGAAGGGAAGCCATAACAAAGAACCAGACACTGTGTGTTCCAAAGGATGGTATCAGGGCTGGAGAGATGGCTCAGTGATTAAGAATGTATTTCTCTGACGTGAGTGAGGATGAGATGCCCCCCACCCCATGGTAGATGGGAGAGCTAGCCCCAGGGTCATGAAAGCAGGAGAGCTGTCCCTGGCCCTCACCAGCTGCAGCACCCAGGAGAGAGGGCACAATAGAGCTGACACTCATGGCAGGGATGGGGTGAGCCATCCCTGAGGATGTGAGCATGGAAGAGATGCTTCCACTACTTGGCAACTTGTTGGCTGTTTAGTGTCATGGATGAGAGAGAGAGATGCTCTCCCCCCAACCCCAGGTCATGAGAGCGGGAAGGCCGGCTCTGCCTCCTTGCCAGCTGCAGAATTGGGAGAGCTGGCCGGGGCCATGCTGGAGAGCTCACCCTGGTGGTATGGGTTCCGGAGAGCTGACAGTCTGACCGGCTCAGCTAACACCCAGGTCCAGGTTCAGGGCTTTGAGTTGGCCCACCCACGCCAACATCTACTCGACTGATGAACTGCTGGAGCATGTGAAGGGGCCAGTTCTACAGAGGCAAAGCTGCAGGATCTCTGTGACACAGGGTAGCAGCAGGATGCCCAAGAGGAGCCTGGTGAGGATCCAGTATTGATAATGTAGCAGAAGCCAGAGGCCTCAAACCAGACTCACTGCAATGAACGTTTGTAAGAAGTGTGGGACATGCTGTAACACACTACAGCTTCTGCGAAGAGATTTTATTTTTGATGGGGAGGTTACAAGGGTGGAGGGTGGGTATGAAGGGATGGGGAGATGAGTTGGATTGGGGTACAAGATGTGAAATTCATAAAGAATTAATAAAAAGTTAAATAATAATATAAAAAGAAAATGTCACACTCTTGCTGAGGACCTGAGTTTAATTCCCAGTACTCACATCTGGTAGCTCACAACAGCCTAGAACTCTAGCTCCGGGGTATCCAATGCTCTGTTCTGGTCTCCATGGACACTCGCACGCGTATACACACACGGACACACAAAGACTCACAGGATGCCAGCATATTAGGCAATGGCATTAATCTTGATACTGGCAAACCAGGAACTCAGCACTATAGCTAGACAGCCCCTTCCTCCTCACCCCAGGCATGGCCCACTCTGCACCAGATGCCACGCCCATGTCCACAGAGCTAGCTTCTGTTGCTCTGTGGAGGATGGATGGGATTCATCACTTGAGATGTTTCTATGGAGATCAAAAACAGAAAGGAAAGGGTGTTTTTCCCTTGTTGTTTGTGTGTTGGAGGGGGGTTGCTTGGTTGTGTATGTGTGGGGGGTTGTTTTTGTTTTATTGGTGTGTATGTGTGTATGTGTGTTGCCTGCTTGCACATTTGTGCACCATATGCATGCCTGGTGCCCAGGGAGGCCAGAAGAGGACATCTGATCCTTTGGGACTGGAGTTACAGAATAGTTGTGAGCCTCCATGTGGGTGCTAGGAATTGAAACCATGTCTTCTGAAAGAGCAGCCAGTGCTTGTTCTCTCTCTCTCTCTTTTTAAAAAAGATTTATTTAATATAAGCACACTGTAGCTGTCTTCACACACACACACTAGAAAAGTGCATCAGATCCCATTACAGATGGTTGTGAGCCACCATGTGGTTGCTGGGAATTGAACTCAGGACCTCTGGAAGAGCAGTCAGTGCTCTTAACCATTGAGCCATCACTACTTCAGACCCAGGGACAAGTATTTGATAGCATTTGTTGGGCCAAGCAGCATGTGCCTTTGTCCCAGTGTGTGAGCTCCGTGGGGACGAGGGCTCCGCTGCTGTTGTTACATCACACAGTATTAGAGGCATTCAGGACAATTGTCAAAGGCAGTGTAAAGGGCTGGGGTGTGTCTTGGGAATAGTGAACCTGCTCCTTTTATATAAAACTTACTTTTAACCAGTGGCAGTGTGCTGTCCCCCTACCCTGCCTGTCTTAGGTGTGTCTGCCTGTCTGTCTATGTGTTTGCCTCCATGTGTCTGTCTGCCTCTCTACCCCACCCCCATTGGTCTGGACTTTATTTTTCCCACTTTAAAACCTAGAGCTTTGATAATCCTAAAACTATTTAGGAATTCTAAAGGCTTGATTTTCGTTGTTTTTGTTTAATTTAAAAACTTTTTTTTTCTTCTAAAAAACCTTGATTTGAATTCTAGGAAGAGAACACAAGCTAAGTCCTTGAGCATCATTTGTGACCTTGCCTTCTTCATGTTTGGCTGTTTGGGCTGTTGGGAGCAGTGCTCAGATAATCTATCTGGAACAGTGTGTGGGGGTGTGAGGAGATGCCCTTGGCGTCCTTCTTGCTCCCTTAGGCCCTCCCTCCCTTCAGTAGAGGCTTGTGTTTTCTCCCCACATCAGGGTTTTGCCAAGGTGCCCGTTTCTGGGCAAGCAAACAAAGCTACCAATGTAATCAGGGAGAAGCCCTGTGGTGTAGGTTGGCCTGTGTTGCCTGATGCTTGTTCAGGCTGTGGTAAACCCAGGCTAGGCAGTGACAAGACTGGTCTGTCACCAGCCCCAGCTAAACAGGCAGAGCCCAGGAGACCAGAGGCAAGGCTGGCAAGGGTGGTCCTTTCTCTGGATACCCTGCCACCAGTCAGCACACAGAACACAGTCTCAGGTCTGGGCCTGATATTCTTGCCAGCAGTGACTCACACAGAAAGCTGTATGAAACATACATGGGGGTAACTTTCAAAGCTAAGTTCTTTTTCCCTTTGATAAAAAGAGATCACCAATAATAAATAACTTTTCACTTTTGTTTAGGAGCCTGAAATGGGCTTGAAAACAGCCTGCAAAGTGGAAATCCCAGCCAGCATGGTGGCTGGTGGGTGTAACCTCAAGGTCTCAACATGGCTGCATATCTCTAGTCATCACTGATACATTCCATCAAGGAAAGGAAAGAAGGAAGAATGTCTATCATTTGTGGGTTTTTTTTTTCCTAGACAAATGAAAATTATTCTGCAAGTGCCACTCAACTGGTGTCTGTCACTGATGTTAGGTCCTCTGGTTACCTGGAGACTTGTTATGAGCCAGGAGGAGTGTGGTGGTCACAGCTCACGCCCATGTTGTAATCGTGTTCCTTTGCCTGGGACTGCAGTGAGTGGCGATAAAGTGTGCCAGGCATGGATGATCTTTGACAACGGGAAGAGCCAGAAATGCCCCCATTGTGCTCTGGAATGTTGAAATCTCTCTGCCATCTGCTCCCCTCAATAGGTCCGGCATCAGCAACCCTGTCTCAGGAGCACCGAACAGAGGCTGGAGGGCTTCTTTTGGAAAGTGCTCTCTGCGTGACAGTGTGAGGATGATGGCAGCCCTGCTGTCCCGAAATGCTGGGGATGGCTCAGGGAGCCTGTGTCTGCAGTGGTCAGTCAGTCAGTCAGTTGGCAGGAGGAGCCTCTGGGTACTGCAGTGACCATCAAGTACGCCTTGCTTTAATGGGCGCCTTTGCATTTTCAGAGGCGTGTCAGGGGCTGTGGAGCAGGCTTGGATCTCAGCTTTAGAGGTGGGAGGCTTTTCTTATGATTCATGGTGCTCTTAGGTCCTTCAGCTGACCTGTGTTAGCCCTAAAGTGGCTTGGCTACCTCCTGCCACCTAGGGTGGCCTTGCTTCCTGCAGATGATGCTTCTTCACTGTTGTTCCTGTCACACTGAAAAAAAAAAATCTGCTTTCCTGTGCTGGGAGCTCCTTCTTACTGATCCTCCTGCAGGAGGCCTAGCTGGCCAGGCTCCTGGGCAAGGCCCTTACCGTTAGACCAGATGAGGGGCACACACCTGACTGCGGACATGATGAAGGGAAGCCGTTCCAGAAAGGTGGATATTGGCCACCACTGTCCAGCCTTGTCATTCATGGGATGGTTTCTTTTTGACAGATCCATATCTTTATGGTGAGGCACCCCTTCTTCATGTGCCCCCACTCACACCGCCTCCCAGCACAGGAAAACATGGTATTATACAGAGCAGGGTCTGATGTCTTATCTCTCGTCCATGAGGCAAGGGCTGGATCACTCATGTTACATGGTGAGTCTGACCATATATGATGCCAAATGCTGACAGATGCCAGGGCAGGAAAAGGATTGTGAAGAGGAGAGAAGTGAGGGGAAGGGAGGGGAGGGGAGGGGAGAGGGGAAGAAAGGAGAGGAAAGGGGAGGGGAGGGGAGGAGAGGGAGGAGAAGGGAGGATGGGAGAGAAGAGAAACAGGCAAGGAGTGTTGTGTAGCAGTTTCTTCTGAGATTGATTGAAGCATTCCGTCTCCCAGGAAAGCTCTTTAAGACAAAGGTAGACAACTCAAAATAGCTTCATGAAGTCCCTGAAAGTGACCAGATTCACGGCGTCATCCCTCCCTTCCCAAGAGTAGACAATGGAGACTACCAGGAATCACTCTCTGACAAGCCAATCTGCAGAGAAGACTCTTGAGAACAAACCACAAGATTCTCCATCCAACTGAGTCACCTGGACCCTCTCTGTTGAGCTGCCTGCAGGCTGTGCAGTGAATGCCAGATTCTGTTCCTAGAAGTGAGTAACCCTTGACCCATATTCCTGGAACCCCAATAAAACGCATTGGTTCACTGAGTTGGACTTTGGTGGTGTCCACACTTTGATCTGTTGTGGACTCCCTGTCTTGGGTGACTAGATGTGTTGTTTTTTTCCCAGAAAAGTTTTGTCATACACATGGAACAGGAAGAAAAGAGGGGAGGAAGAGAAAAGAGAAAGAAAGGAGCAGAAAGAGCAAGGAAGAAGAGGGGGAAATGAAGGAGAAGGATGTTGGAAGACAGGGGGAAAGGAAGGAGTGAAAGGGAAGGAAAGAGGGTAAAGGGGGGGGGAGAAAGGAGGGAGAAGCCACATATAATCAAGGCTTGGTCCTTGCTCAGCCTGGTGTGCAGATGACAGCCCAGTGCGCAAAACGTGACCCCTGAAACTGGGAGCCAAAACCTAATTTTTACAAGCTGGTTCTCAGCTTCTTGTTACACTGACTGTAGATGGTACAGTCACCAGCTACAGTACAGCCTGGCAGGTGTGTGCTTTGTAATCTCTCCCCCTGATTTGTGCTTAAGGAGCCTGGCCCAGCCCAGTACTCTCCATCACCAGAGAGCAAGTGACTATGACTGGCTTCCCCGTGTGGCTTCCTGCCTCCTCTCTTTCCTTAGCCAGCTTTCATCTGAATTACTCTTATTCTGTCTGGGCTGCTGAGGCATGAGGGGCATGGGCTGGATGCTTGTGAACAGGAACAGTGTGCTGCTCGAAGCTCTGAAGGCCAACAGCCTAAGATCACATGCTGGCAGACTGGCTATCTATCACACCCCCTAAGTAGGACACTCTGTCCACAACTGAAAGGGACAAAAGAGCTCCCTGGGACCTCCTTGATAAGGACGCTTGGTTTCCTTATCCTTTCCTTATTCCTTTCCTGTTGCTGTGATAAGATATTCTGACAAAGCAGTTTAAGGGAAAAGGAGTTTATTCCTGCAGTTCAAGGGCGCTGTCCTTTACTGGTAAGGAAGTCAGAGGTGGCAGGGGAGTGAGGTAGCCTCTCACATCATTGCATTTACAATTAGGAGATAGAAACCTGAAAGCAGGCAGGTACTCAGCTCTCCTTCTCCAGGATTCTGTCCAGAGCATGAGGCCTTCCCACCTCAGTGAACCGTCAAGATAACCCCCCATAGATCTGCTGAGAAGGCCATCTCCTGGGTGATTCTGGATTCCAGTCAGGTTGACAGTTGGCACCAGTGATCACTTGCACTGATCCCAGTTTGAGGACTGTACTGTCCTGCCCAGTTGCCTCCCAACACCATAGCCTTGAGAGTTAGGATTTCAGTATTCCACCTTGTGGTAGATACATCGGCCCATAACCACTCCCTGGGCCTATGCTTGGCTGTGGTGAATTTCCCAGGAAGGAGGCTACCCCACTCCCTGCACCAAGGACAAGGACAGCTTTTCACACACTTTCTTCTCCCTTTGAAGTTGTAGCCATCCCTGGCCAGGTGGTTACATAAGAGTCCCCCTTGCCAACTGTCACCAAGGCCACTTAGAAAATCAAGACACCAGTGCAAGCTGGCTGTCGGCTAGCTGAAGCTCCTCCCACTTCTTTCAATGAAAAAAAAAAAAACCCAACAACAAGCATTTCCTGCACGATGACAGGATTACACAATTACACGGAGTTAAGAGGCTAGGGAGAAGCCCAAGGGACAGCAAAACCAGCCCTCTCTGAGGAGCTGTTGGTAGATAATGGCTGCTGAGTCAGTTTTCTTTAAGGGTGTGACCCCATAGTAGTTCCACCTTGCTCCAGAGCAGGCTCTACCCCCAGGAGTATTTGGGCTTTACAAATTAGACTTGATGGGTTTAAAGAGAGAGAGAGAAAAACACGAAATTCAATTGGTAGGGAGGTGGGGGTGGATCTGGGAGGAGCTGGGGAAGGCAGGTGAATAAGATCAAAATACACTGTATGAAATTCTTGAAGAATTAATAAAGATATTCTGAAAATGAAAACCGGGGTGGGGAGGAAGTGCCCACTTTGGAAACACCAACAGTGCTGATGTCATCTGGGTCTGGTTTCATCCAAGGACAGTATCATGCAGGTGTCCTGGCTCTGTGTCTGCCCTCTCTGTGTGGACTGCATGACCTCAAGTGACTCATTTAGTCTTTGGGGGGCTTTGGCTTCTTCATCTGCAGGGTGACATGAGCTCCCCAGGCATCCCCATCCCCACAGACTCCTCTTCTCATCCCCTTCCCCCACTCCTTCTACAAGAAAGGCTTGGCCAAGCTTGAAACTGAGCCAAGGGGCCAGCCTAGGGAGTGTCCTTGCCTCTCCCAGGTCACATTGTTTGTTTGGACCAGGATGCATCCCTAGTTAGAAGGTAGCCAGACCCTAGCTAGGGCTTTCTGGGCCCTTGGGTTGCCTCTATTCATCTGTGACATCTTCACAGGAATAGCAAAAAGTGTTCCCAATGTGTCCCTAAGGAGAGTGTACCTGGAGAAGAGCAGACCCAGGGACTGCCATGCCCTCACCCAGAGCCCTATGGAGTGCAAAGAAGTGGGGGTAGAGGTGCCAGCTTTGCCCGATGGCCAGACAGTACCTGCTCCAGAAAGCCCAACTGTGGGGCCCAGCTGTTCTAAGCCTCATGTCTGTCCCTTCTGCTCACTTGGGTGCCCCAACACCTCAGAGCCAGCAGTTCATCTAGGGAGAACCAGAAGGGGCACACAGCTGAAGGCAAGCAAACTTTACTGAAGGACAAAGGACTCATGGCTTCTGGGTCAGAAAGAACTGTAATGTGAGTGGGAGGGGGAGGGAGGAAGGAAAGGGGGGAGAAAGAGAGAGAGAAAGAGAGAGATCCTCTTGAGTCTTCAGCCCACCTGAAGCCCCAACCAGGAGAGGTGCAGACTGTTCAGATCTGTCTGAGAAGGAAGTAACCGTGTGTAAAGCTCAAAGCACAGGCTGAACAACAGAGCACAATCATTGCACACGGTGCCACAAGCCCAGGAACCCAGCCCAGAGGAGGAGGCTTGAGGTAGGAGGGTGAGAGTTCAAACTTCCCTGGGCTCTGTAGCAAGCCTGTCTCACAAAGGAAGGGAGGAAGAAAATGAGGGGGGAGGGAGGAAGAGAAAGAGGAATGGAGGGAGAGACTGAAATAGAAATAATATGCTGGGTGGTGGTGGCACACGCCTTTAATCCCAGCACTCAGGAGGCAGAGGCAGGCGGATTTCTGAGTTCGAGGCCAGCCTGGTCTACAAAGTGAGTTCCAGGACAGCGAGGGCTACACAGAGAAACCCTGTCTCGAAAAAAATACCAAAAAAAAAAAAAATACACCTTCCAAGTGAGAAATAACTCCATACATTTAGAGGTAATAAAGGAATAGCTCTTAACTGAAAAACAGAAGAGCACATGGGCCAGCCATGGCTAATACCCAAGGAAGAGCTGGCCTCGAGTAGATTTTACTAACCTATATACACTTTAGACTTATGCATTCCACATGTTCTGTTACCCTTAAATATCTTTCAAGCCCTGGCTCCAGCTTATACTCATTTAAACAGAGACAGGAGACTTCAAATCTGGCTATTTGGGCAGATTAGAGATTTACACAGCAAAGATAACTGCAAGAATTATTTAGGTTGAATTGTTGTTATCCAGGATCAAATTATCCACCTGGTAGAATATCCTGATAAAAGCACAGGGGACTCGATGGCAGACCAGGAGTTAATGATGGTTGTCACTCTGTACCCTACCCCTGCTCCAGCTACTAGTTTCAGGCATGTTCTTTGATATAGGTATGGGGCTAATGGCTGTTCAGTCCTGGAGAATAAACATTTATATCCTAGCATCCTAAAACAGTCTTGGTGAACATACTTCTTATCTTTTGGGGGTACTTTGAAGGCAACACCCATTTAGCTAAATTCTATTTTGTGCAACCCCCTCCCTTCCAGCCCACTCCCAGCTAGTGTGTACCACTGTACCTTATAGAGGACAGGATGCTCACTGCCTTCTCTCCACATGGTCACTTTGTTTTATTCCTGGTGTGTGAGGGGAGGGATATTATGAGACAGGCATCCTGAATGCCACACAGAGCATGGAGAGAGTGATGCCCTCCCTTCTTGCTCGCCTTTCTTCCTTCCTCCTTTCCCTCCCTTCCTCTCTCCTTCATCCTTTCTTGTCCTTCATGGTCTTGATGTAGAGGAAACTCCAAGTAATAGAATTAATGTTATAAAGGATTATAATAAATTTGTTTAATGAAGCAATTGGTCTATCATTTTGTTACTATCATTTTAAAACTGGAGTTAATAATCAAGGGGAAAGATTTACAGCGAGTCCAATGGAAAAATAATTTCTAGAAGAGTTTGTCTGACAAGTGAGAAGAGACAAGAAGACAAATGAAGATTTTTTAAAGGGGGTTATTAGAAGGGATGAAGGCTTTGGGGTGGCTG
The DNA here is from genome assembly GCF_000001635.26 of Mus musculus. Lineage (NCBI taxonomy): Eukaryota > Metazoa > Chordata > Mammalia > Rodentia > Muridae > Mus > Mus musculus. The sequence continues at coordinate 59,944,399 of NC_000077.6, forward strand.
GAAGACAGAATAATTGGATGACCAATAATTTGTATGAAAATGTCTTGGCAAAACCTCAGGAGGATATGGTCTGGGAACAGCGATGGGCCACTTCAGACACAGTTGGTTCCTGGAAGGGTCTGCCTTGCTTGCATCCTACCAGAGGCTGTTTGGTGATTTACAGGGACACGAGTTAGAAATAGCAAAAAGGATAACAATGGATAAAGAGAGATTTTGGGGGGTCTAAAAGGAATAGAGTCTGATAGGCTCCCACGTGAGTGTTTCTGGGAGAAGTCTGGATGTGGAGTCTCTGGTAAAGAGAGGTGACTGAGAGGAACAGAAAGGGAAAAAAGAAAATGGCCTTCAGAGTACCTCATTAATGGTTTTTAACATTTTTGTTTGTTGGTAATAGTTTTATACTGGGTTAAACAATAACTTCACTTGGTTTTGTTTTGACTTGACTACCAAAACCCTGAAAGGAGCTGGGCAATGGTGGCGCAGGCCTTTAATCCCAGCACTTGGGAGGCAGAGGCAGGCAGATTTCTGAGTTTGAGGACAGCCTGGTCTATAAAGTGAGTTCCAGGACAGCTAGGGCTACACAGAGAAACCCTGTCTGGAAAAACAAAACAAAACAAAACAAGCCCTGAAAGGAGCCATGCCTCACATCCGCGGTGCATGTTGTATTCTCCAGGAGAGGGCAGATGCAGACCATTTTTCCTTTTTTTTTTTTTTTTTTTTTTTGGTTTTTCGAGACAGGGTTTTTCTTTATAGCTCTGGCTGTCCTGGAGCTCACTTTGTAGACCAGGCTGGCCTCGAACTCAGAAATCCGCCTGCCTCTGCCTTCCGAGTGCTGGGATTAAAGGCGTGCGCCACCACGCCCAGCTCCATTTTTCCTTTTTAAGATGAAATCCTAGGTGAATAATAATTAAGATGATGTTTTAGGAGCTTTGGCCGTTTTCTTTTTATATTTTACTTGAGATTTATTTTATGTATGGTGTGTGGGCGTTTTGCCTGCTTTGTGTCTCTGCATCATTTGTATGCCTGGTGACCATGGATGCCAGAAGAGGGCATCATATCTCTCAGACTAGAGTTACGCACAGTTGTGAGCTGCCTACATGGGTGCTGGACTCAAACCAACATCATCTGGAAAAGCAGCCAGTGTTCTTAACTGCGGAACCCAGAGCACATTTCAATCTGCTGTCAGCCTGGGTTTTCCACATCCAAGTAAAAATATCTTTTATATTATCTCACACATATCATGGTCCCAGGTATTTTATAGGCTTCTTAGTATGTTTGTATTCTATAAGGAGATCACAGACTGGATGATTGATAATGAACAGAGATTATTTACATACACAGTTGCTGATCTGAGAAGGTCATGATCAAGGGGCCATGTTTGGCAAGGGGCTTATGTTTCTGTCGTAATATGACAGCAGATGCTGTATAACTTGAGAGCAAGAGGAGGGAGACCTTGCTTTTATAGCAAACCTGTTCTCTTCATAGGAATTCATTCCTAAAGGAACATGAATCCATTCATGTTACTCAACTCATAAAGGGGCCACCCTCTTGACCCTGGAGTTGTTTCTTAAATACGAACTTTGGGGGCACATTCCCACTATAGAAAATTGTAAAAAACAAACAAACAAAAAAACCAAACCAAACCAAACCAAAAACACCTGCTCAGCGTTCCTCTTTTGCTATGGAGGTAGTCAGAGAGTAAAGTTACACAATGGTTTAAAGTCATATCATTCCCAGGAGGTGAAGCCTGGCTTGAAGGCAGGCAGACTACCTCGAGCCTGACCTCTCATCCACAGGCCTGATGGGACAGGGTACCCTGTGAAGCCATGGAAACCTGCCCAAGACACTATAGTGGCAGCTTAACTGGATGGAGACTCTGACTCTGCCTATACCTCAGTAGCACCCTCCTTTTCTGACTTAGATCAGAATGGCTGTACACACACACACACACGTATTTGCAATAATCAGCTTTAAGGAAGCCAGAACAGGGAGCAGTTTTCTGAAAGCTGTTTGCCGTGATGTGAAGTCAGCTCTATTCTTTGTCACTAATTATATTAACTATTTTTAGGGCAAACTGTCAATGCACCATACTTATTCATGCTTCCTACGTTATCAATTTGTTTTGTTTAGCCATATCTATTTATATCTCAAGAGCTTTTTAAAGAGATGCCCTCATTCTGCCAAAGATAGATTTGGGACTTGTAATTAAGTTATAAAACACATTAAGGGGGGAAAGATGATGTTTGGTTGCTATGAGGATAGTATCAATGGCTACTAGATGCTTTTTGAATTCTGAATAAAAGCTCACATTAACATTTTGAATCAAAAGTTACAGATCAGGGAGGAGCCTGGCATCACATACCTGTAGATTTTAGACATAGACTTGGTGTCAAGGAAGCTCTGTGGCTTTGTGATCCTGGGGCTGCTATTATAGCCCTGTAAACTTTTGTTTCTTTTTCTATAAAATGGAAAACTAAGATATACCTTCCAGAGTTTCTCGGTGGATTAAATGAGGGTTTTAATGGTTTCTCGTCACTTTCATTCCACAGTAGTAGTGATAGCTACTGTTTGCTAACACTGCCGTTTTACCATGCATTCTCCCAGATGTCTCCAGAGGTGTCTTCAAGTCTTTTCTGGCACACCTGGTTCCATCTTAGACCATTCTCTTCTCCCTTCTTCCTCAGGAATCATGGCCCTTCCCCTAAGGTGGAGAGGTCCTGGGTTAGAAGGAAATCCTACAGTTTCCTGCAGTGAGAAATGTTCTTCTAATCAGACACTTAGTTCCACAGGGGCCTGTATTCCCTAACTCCACTCCCCCCACCCACCTTTCCCTTTGGGTGATTAGCCCATTGAGTCATATTGAGAAGTTGTGTTCCCACTAATGGGATGAAATGCACCTAAGCCTGAGATGGAAGAAAGTGGCCATTTTGTTGAGTGTTTCTGCTATCTTATCTTGAGTTCTGGTGCACTCATTTTCAAGAAATAAATAAATCACCTTGTTTCACTTTGTTTCTGTCTTCTTTTGAGCAACACTGAGATTATTCTTTTCCTGACAGTGCCTCTGTTTAGAGAACTATCTGCAGCTCTGAAGAAAACAATTCTGAGACCTGTAGCTAAAAAACCTGAAAACACCATTGTGAAGTTCCACGTTCCTGCTTCTTTTTGTTTCTGAGATGTGGGCTCCTGGCCTCTCTTTACTGACATGGTTCCTGTCATCAAAGACAGATGTCCTCTCCCAGTTGACAGCTTCCCTAATCCCTGATTTTTGTTAGTCAGAATCAGAATTACTGCTACCCTTGTCCAGAAAATTTTTAATGGAGCCCATTTGCTTGAAATGAATAAATACAAGCCTATCGTAAAGTTCTCCTATTTGGTCCAAGATCTTAGTCTTATATACGTATGTAGTCTGGCACCTGCTAGATGCATACCAAATGCTTGAAGAACGATTAGTTTTCCCCTTGGCAGCCGTGTGGAACTAGTTTGTATGGCCTGTTTTGCTGTCGCCAGTCTGGGGCCCTCCTGGAGGCTAGCATGACACAAAGACGTGTAAGTCCTTGTCATCTGGATGCTCGCTGCCGCAGAGCCTCAGTTTCACACGGTGCTCACCAGCGTCATCCGTTCTTCCTGCCAGTCCCGGGGGTCCTCGTTGGTGTTTTGACCTCTCTCTGTCATGTGAACTAGAAAGATGACTGGAGTAGATTCCCTAATCCTGACTACTCAATTTAGCTTTCCCGACACCCGTCGCCTAGCAACGCCCGCCCGCCTACGCCCAGGGCGCAGACTCAGAGTTTTTTCCCGCCCGGCCTCCCCGGGCGCGCAGTTGTGACGCAAGCACCCAGCGCCCCTCGGCAGCTGCTGGACTCCTGGTGCTATGGCTTCCTCTGGGGTGGCGGGTGGGAGACAGGCCGAAGATACGCTACAGCCACCGCCCGAGCTGCTGCCGGAGTCCAAGCCGCCACCACCGCCTCAGCCTCTGCCGGTCGCTGCGCTCCCGCCGCCGGCGGCTCCGCGGCCTCAGTCCCCCGCTGGCGCGAAGGAGGAGAATTACTCCTTTTTGCCGTTGGTTCACAATGTCATCAAATGGTAAGGGTCTAGGAAAGGTTAAGACACCACTTTTTGCGACTCTAGTGTCCCTGGTTCCGAGCTGCCAAAGCCCGTGGGCTCTGGACCACGCCCCATTTTCCCAGAGGGCCCACGTTGTCAGGCGCCTTAAGAGTTACACTTTACTCCCGGGTGAAGCCCACGTACTGATCAAATGCATAGATAGGTTCTGCAGTGTCCCATCCCAGATCCTGCAGTGACTTGGGGATGGGTCTTAAGTCCTTACACATAGCCCGAAGGCAATTTTATACAGTTGTTTTAATTCGCCTGCGTTTTGACTGTTCGCATGAAGCCCAGAGCGGAATTTCTCACTTGTGGCATTATATGAGCCCCGAAAAGTGTTCGAATTTTGGTGGACCTCAGACGTTCAGACTCGAGATTCTCACCGTGTACACAGTTTAGTACCCATTTCAATGCGAGGCATCTTACCTGTGTGGGCTCTGTTAGGTACTAGGGTTGTACACCGTAAAGAAAGGAGCAGCCATTTACCCTTACAGGGCTTAACGGTTACAAGCAAAGAAAAACAAACAAACATTCTTAAAAGTGGAGAGATGGCGCACACCTTTAATCCCAGCACTTGGGAGGCAGAGGCAGGCGGATTTCTGAGTTCGAGGCCAGCCTGGTTTACAGAGTGAGTTCCAGGACAGCCAGGGCTATCCAGAGAAACCCTGTCTCCAAACAAACAAGTGGAGAGGGGAGAAGTGATGCTAGGAAACATTTGAAACGAAGACACAGAAGTTGCTCTGAATGATTGTGTCCCACTATTAACTTTATTCTAATAATTCTAATAGAATATACAAGGATGTATGGTCTTTTAGGCCCAAAGTCTCCAGTCTCCATGATGGCCTATGTTTTTGCTCACTCCATATACGCTTGGGTCATTTCCAAGAGGTACACTTTTTGGTGCAAGCATTCTCAAGTGTGCTTTGATAAACTTAGGTGACGCGGAACAGTTACTGCCTGGTGCCTCTTTGTGCAGTCAGGATTCTTAGCAACACTGGGAGTTGGACAGGTTGGTGGGTAAGAGCACTCGCGGTACAAACGGCACAAGGATCTGAGTTCCAATCCTCAGCGTCCACATAAAAAGCCAGTCATGGCTGCTCGTGCCTGGAGCCCCAGCGTCCCAGCGCTACAGACAGATCTCAAGAGCTCTGGCCAGGCTGCCTGGCTGACACTGTTAACTTCCTATTTAATATGAGACCCTGTCTCTAGGCAACAAGGCGAAGCGCTACAGTATAATACATCCATAAACTAGTGACATCATTATTTATTATCATTATCAAGCATTAAGAACTACCTGTAATTGTATAGGTAATACTTTTTATCCATCAGGCAGTATACTTTTTTTTTTTTCACACTCTTGTGAGTGGCGCATTCTGCTGCAACATTACCACAACTACTTTGTCATTAGGCAAAGGAAGGTTTTGGTTACATTATAAGCATTAGACAGTTACTGAATATATGATCTGGCATTAATCAGGTTATTTAGCACATACCTGTATAGCCACAGGACACTAGGTGCAAACCTCTGAATTTCTTCTAAACCATTAGATACTAAAAGTAAATTAAGACAAGATTACAGTTCCGGTCACATTTAGGAACATTGGCAAGCCCTCTTGCTGGAGCTGAGGCAGTCTGGGTTTCTTGCTCTGGTGGTTTGGTGTTTGTCTTAGGACTGCTACTGCTGTGCTGAAACACTGACCAAAAGCAAACTGTGGAGGAAAGGGTTTATCTGACTTACACTTCTGTATCACTTTTCCTCACTGGAGGAAGTCGGCAGCAACCTGCAGGCAGAGGCTGATGTAGAGGCCATGGAGGAGTGCTTTCTTGCTCAGTGCGCTCTCTCTTCCTTTTTTATTGTGTTTGTTTCTCCTTGTATTCCTGGCTGTTCTGGAACTATTTTTAAGCCAGGTTGGCCTCAAATTCAGAAATCTGCTTGCGTCTACACCCCTACGTACTGGGATTAATGTCATGAGCCACCACTGCCCAACTTCAGCGTGCTTTCTTACTCTAGTAAGACCACCAGCCCAGGGTGACTCCCCACAGTGGGTGGGGCCTCCTCACTGTAATCACTAGTTAGGATGCTCTTCAGGCTCGCCTACAGCATGCTTCTGTGGGAGCATTTTTCCAACTGAGTTTCCTTCCTCTCTGCTGACTCTGTGTTAAGTTGACATAAAAGTGGGATAGCACAGCGCTCATCTGCCGCTTTTCAAATGACTGCAAAACCTTGGTTCTCACGTTCACTCCTCTCTTGGCTTCAGACAACGTGAACCTCCCGTATGCAGGGTAAGGCAGACTGTCCCCTCTGTGTTAGCTGTTGGCAAATACATTATGAGATGGAAGTGAGGAAAATAAAAACCATCTCAGGGCAGTGCTGGAGTACTGGTTTATTCAGAGTAACTTGCAAACATTAAAAACATGGGAAATCAGAACACAGATGTATACACATTCACCTATACCTCAGGAAGGATCCTCCTGACCCGGAAGAGCAGTTGGGTTGGGCCAGCCTCAGTGACAGGAACACGATGTGAAGTCAGAGGGTCTGAGGTCAACTCTCTGCTGAAGCTTGCTTTATCATCTTTGTAAATAGTTTTCCCAGGTGGTAATTTTCTGTCTCGATACATCAGTAGTAGTTTGATCTCAGTGGTGGTGCACACCTTTAGGCCCCAACACTCAGGCCACTGAGGCAAATCTCTTGAGTTTAAGGCTAACCTGGTCTACATATCTACTTCCAGCCAGCTAGGAACATTAGGTTCAAACCTCAGCTCTGTGACTTATGACTAGGTAGGCTTGGGCCGGTAGCTCACTTCTCATAGAACTGGGAGATACTCTAAAGTGCAGACCTGTGAAAGATGGCAGGGTGATCACATGGGCTTGTCTAAAGGACCCACAAGGAATTTTTTTATTTAGCATGTAAGAACTGGAAGGACGAGCAATGATTGCCAGAAAATAGCTGGCCAGAGCTACCTTACCTACTGACCCTGAAGCATCAGCCTTGGCCCTGGTCTTCACACCCCAGAGCCTTATAGAAACCTCTGCAAGCAATATGAAAGAAGGTGGGCTAAGATCAGGGAAAAGTCAAAGGACATGCCCACCCTCTTCCACCTCGGCAAACAGTGAAATATTGCTCTGCCCAGAATTGATCCTTTAGAGCCGTGGTTCTCACCCTTCCTTTTTTATTTTTTATTTTTGGTTTTTCAAGACAGGGTTTCTCTGGCTGTCCTGGAACTCACTCTGTAGACTGGGCTGGCAGAAATTTATCTGTCTCTGCCTCCCAAGTGCTAGTATTTAAGGCATGTGCCACCACTGCCCAGCATTCTCACCCTTCCTAATGGTGCAACCCTCATGTGGTGACCTCCCAAATGTAAAATTATTTTGGTGGTACTTCATAACTGTAGTTTTGCAACTGTTATGAGTCATAATGTAAATATGTGATAAGCCCCCAAGAGGGTCGGTCCTGACCCACAGGTTGAGAACTACTGCTTTAGAAGGACGAGCCAGAGTCAACGTGGGACATGTATCATACTGGGAAGGGAAACAAACTTAAAACAGGGGTTATGACCTCCTTGGCCACTCCTCGCTCTGTGGCTGCTAGCCTGGCAGAGAGAATAAGGTGCCTTCCCTTAAGTGTCTGACTAGCAGAAGAGAAAAGACACTGGGAAAGAAAAAGTCCCTGGGGAGAAAAGACTTCTTTCTCCAAGAAAAGCCAGGTCCATTATCTTACAAGAGTTAAGATACTACTACTACTACTACTCGGCACCTTTAATGTCCACTTGCAAGGATGTGACTGACAGTGCTGGCCACTAGGCATGTACAGGAAACTGCAGTAAGAAAGACAGGACCCAAGAGAAAGCAGTATGGTACTGCCTAAACGGAAAACGAGGGCCACATAACCACTGAAGCAGGGACCTGCAGTTTCTGTCTTGATAGCCATTGCTCATTTCATCTTCTTAGCTTACTTCCAAACTTCAAATCGGGCTACTTCAGTTAACCTGAAATGGCCCTTAAGTCTGCCACCTGTGAAGCAGTAAGACAAATGAAAGATAGACGGCATGGAGGAAAGTAGACAGTAATCTGTCTCCCTCTCTTCCCCACTGCCTCCCTCTCCTGGCTCTGTGCATGGTTCCACAGAGGACTGAGCTGTCTGTCCTTGAAACTCCTCCCACGTGTGCTCTGCTCCTGCAGTTGCAGGTGAAATGAGTACCTGGGTCTGCAGTGTCACCGTGGGTTCTCTAGCGTCCCTGGGAGAAATTTCTAGTGCTGTGGTATGTGGATATAACACTCTAGTCACTGTCAGCAAAGCTGGAAAGAATGTACCGAGTTATGCTTCCATTCCCAGTGTATTCTCTCTTCTCTCCCATACCTCTGCTGCTGCTACTAAACTTTTAACCAGGCTGGTCTGATAGATAGGTTAGAAATGATAATTGGTTGGTGTCTTTTATTATTTAAGTATACCATCTTTTCATATGCAATTTTAATTAGTCTTAAGACAGGGTCTTACTATATAGCTCTAGATGGCCTGGAATGCGTTGTGTAGACCGGGCTGCCTCCCGCGGGCCTGACTGAGGTGCGCACCGCCACGCCCAGCGCAGGTCGCTTTCTGGCTTTGCTTTATGTGTTCTTCCCTGCTCGCTTCCTGGGCTTCTGCGGAGCCATGCTTCCTGTCTCGCCTTGCCAGTGTAAACTCCCGGGTGCTTGACTCCTCTTTCATCTTTGAAATGGTCATGGTGGGGTTTCCGCCTTAAAATTGTGATTTCATGTAGTCAGATTTGTTCAGCTTCTCTTTGACAGCTTCTGAGTGTGCTCCAGTGTTTGTTCCTTTTCTTGTCATGTGACAAAAACACCGCTAGAAAACCCTATGGGAGAATGTCTGTTTCCGGCTCGTTGTTTGATAGGGTTAGTCCATCCTGATGGAGAGTCTGGCAAAACACAGTCAGATCTCTCCATCATGGTGTCTAGGAAGAAGAGAGAGAGAGAAGGGGGCAGGGAGAAAATCCTCCCCGAGGATAATGCTCCCAGCGCCCTAACTCCTTCAGCTCTGCCCCCCTCCCAAAGTCTCTAGAAGTTCCCATTAATAGTATTACCAAGTGTTTAAAATATGATTCTGTGGGAGACATTTTGTATCAAAGCATAACAGATTCTTGCTTATTAATTAATAGGGCATGGCTCAGTGTTGGAGCACTTGCCTGGGTTGTGCAAGGTTCTGGGTTCTATCCACAATGCTATAATACAACAAAGTCTGGTTTATTTCTGGTTTCTGAGACAGGGTTTCTACATGTTGTAGTGTTGGCTAGCTGTCCTGGGACTTGATATGTAGCGCAGGCTGGCTTTGAACTCATAGAGATCCTCCTGGCTCTGCCTCTGGAGGGCTGGGATGTGGCACACCCAGTGCAAAAGAAAAGGTCTTATATAGTGGTCTCCTTTTCCTAGAACACTTATGCTTCCGGTTCTCATGTTTAAGTTTAAGATGTTTGCAGGCAATATGTTTGTGGAGAGTAAAGGGTGGGTGGACTGTCTCCTCTGCCTCCTCTTCCCAATACCAGTTATGAAGGATATAAAATACTGTTGCTCATGTTTGATGCTGCCTTCTAATCATACATTCACTCTCCAGATGTTCTCTGATCCTCTAGACACCCTAGTCTCTAATACTGAGGTATTTTAGTCCTGAGCTTTGTTGTTGTTGTTTGTTTGTTTGTTTGTTTGTTTTTTGGTTTTTCGAGACAGGGTTTCTCTGTGTAGCCCTGGCTGGCCTGGAACTCACTCTGTAGACCAGGCTGCCCTCGAACTCAGAAATCCGCCTGCCTCTGCTTCCCAAGTCCTGAGCTCTTTACTGTTTGTTTATTCCCTGCTGAAGCTAGTTTTCCTTCTTGTTCTTGCTTGTCGGTACTTCCCTGCGGCATCCTACCTTTGCTGCCCAGCTTCCTCATGGTCATGTGCTTGTGGTTATTGGAGCTTTTCCTTTTAACTTGCACTGTTCTTCACTCATCCAGGTCTGTAACCTCAGTTTTGGATCTTACATCTTATTGTCACCTTTTTTTCAAGTCAGGGTTTCTCTGTGTAGCTTGTCTGTCCTGGAACTCACTTTGTAGACCAGGCTGGCCTCAAACTCAAGAGATCCACCTGCCTCTGCCTTCTGAGTGCTGGAAGTAAAGGTGTATGCCACCACCTCCTGGCTTATAGTCGCTTCTTAACTAGTTCTTTTGCCTTTAAAGCCTCTGGAATTCATTCTGTAGGTATTATCAGGTTCATTTTTCTTTTTCTGAAATTCTCTAGGGGAGTGTAGTGGTGTACAGTGTAATAACTGTACTGGCACTCAGGAGGGGCAAATATCACTTGAGGTGGGGCTGCGTGGTAAGACCTCTCTCAGAGAAGCTTTTCTGGGGTTCCCCTTTCTTCCCACATTGAGCTCAAATGTTCAGCCCTTTATCATGGGTCACAGCAGACCACATCAGATGCCCTGTCCAGGCAGATGCAGAGCCCAGTAGTTACAAGTGTCTTTCACTGGGCAGAACACTGTGGAACTTGTGTGTCTTTAAGGACTCACCTAGAGGCTACCTCCTACACTTAAGAGTTTTGGAAGCCAGAATCTTCCACTGCACCCTGTAACTTTAATTTTTTTCAAACCTTATTTTTAATGATGGTTCTTAAATGCTTTAACCACCTTTTTACCTGCCTCTCACCAGAGATAGTGGGAAAGAGAGGATACGGCAGGGATAAGGGAATGGGGACTAGGGGAGAGGAGTGGACCTGTTTAGAAAGGTTCCTTGGAGCAACTCCCATCTGTGTTGTCAGGAAATCAGCGGTTCGGTTCACAGGTCAGCAGTGGCAGCTCGATCCACTTGCAAACACTTCACAGATACACCAGCAGTCCAGTTGGGTAGAGATGGGGCAGCAGACACGAATCAACAGCAGTGGCACTACCTAGCAGAGACAGTCAGGCCTCAGTTTTGGCTCAAATCAGGAGGAGGGACCAGGAGGAATGCCAGAAGTTCTCTGGCTGTGCCTCTCTGAGGGAAGCAGTGATCAGTGGAGACTCGAGACCCACAAGCGTTGCACAGCTAGCTCTATAAGCAAACCTAGCTCAGCCTGTCACTCTCCTTTTTATACCATCCAAACATCACATGTCCTTCCACGGGTCTTGCCTCATCACATGTTTTGCTTTAGCACGTGTGTCTGTTTCAGCTGACATCACTCTGCCAATCAGCCCCAAGTCCACGGAAGCGGCAAGAATATCCTATCTCCTGTGTCTGCTTCAGCTAAACGTTCCTTCATGTGTTTGCCCCAGCAAAACACCATCCAGCCGACTTTCCAAAGAACCCTTAAGTTTCCACTTGAGCACCCTATGTTGCCACCTGGTCACTGGAGACTGGCTGAAACAGCCCTGCTGAGAGTTGGACTCCAAATAATGGCTCCCCTCTCTTCATTTTTCCTATAGTTGAATGAACAATTATGTGAACGAGTAGTTTGCCAGGCCTGCTTGTATAGCCTTGTACAGCTAGCTACTGGGCAGGAGTGAGAAGAGGACTGAGTTCCAGGCCCACCTGGGCAAGAGAAAGTGGAAAGAAGACTGGGGATGTAACTTAGTGGTTGAGTGCTTGCCTTTCAACCATGAAGCCCTAGATTCACTTCCAGACTAGAACTGACAGGCTTTCCATTCATGTATTTTCAATATTTATTTGTCTGTTTGTTTATTGTTTTGAGATAGGGTCTCTCTGTATAGTCCTGGAACTACTGTGTTGACTAGAATGGACTTGAACCCTTAGAGAAATGCCTGCCTCTGCCTCACGTGCTGAGATTAAAGGTGTGTACCACTGCATTCAGCGGGTTTTTTGAAGCTTAAAAAAAATGAAGAGAGGAAATGCTTGTAAGAACTATTATAAATCCCACTCTCTGAGGCCTCTTTTTTTTTTTTTTTTTTTTTTGGTTTTTCGAGACAGGGTTTCTCTGTGTAGCCCTGGCTGTCCTGGAACTCACTTTGTAGACCAGGCTGGACTCAAACTCAGAAATCCACCTGCCTCTGCCTCCTGAGTGCTGGGATTAAAAGGAATGCGCCGCCACCGCCCGGCAGAGGCCTCTTTTTGTATATACTGAAGCTACAGGGATATAGACTGGGAAGAAGGAGTAAGCCGCGACCGCCAAATTCAGCTTATCTCATCTGAGTTTGGAATTAAGTGTCCCAGCCTGCCAGTTCTGAAGTGAGCTATCCCTTCCTGTCTCACTGCTTGTCTGCCACTTTTTGGTCCACCCAGTTAGTAGTCTGTCAATTTGGGAGCTCAAGCAATGTAGTTTTAATTAAATGTCAAACTTTTACCAGATGTTTTAGGTTACTTGTGGGTACAGGAGAGCCATCCTTGTTGACCCAGCACAGGGAGTTCAAGTGTTGAGCTCAAGCACCCCTCCCGCCTGCACCGCTCACCGCAGGTCAGCAAGACCTCTTTTATGGGAACAGGGCGTTGCTGACCTGCCTCTTCCCACACACAGGCTCCTCGCCAGCTGAGACCTGCTGGGCTGTGTAGGAAGCACCCCCACAGATGATGTCTGGGATTTGCAGTTCTGCCCTGGGTCCACCTTGTGCCTACTGTCTTTCTCAGCTGTGTCCTGGAGTAGAAAGGATGCCCTTAGGACGTGTCTGAAGAATGCTTGGAAGAACTGCTTCTCTGTGTCTGCTTCTGTGCCAGGTCTTTGCAGACTCACAGTAGAAGTACCCAGGCCCTGATGGCCTCCATGAGGGCAGCCTCCCTTCCAAGCAGAAAATACAGTAAAAGAAAAGCTGCTAGGAAAGGGGTCCTGGGAAGCGAAAGTTAAAAGTACTTGGAATGGCCCTACAGCCTCTCACAGTTGCATCTGTCCTGTGGCTATGTTGGGGTGGAGGGCCACCACAGTTCTTAAGAGGCATAGTGACCTGCTCAGACTTGGATATCTAAAGTCCAGGATAGGGCAGGGGTCTTGGGAGAAGGGGAGGACTCTATGTCTAAGAAGCAGTGGCAATGGTTATCTGAAGTAGTCTAGAGCTGGACACATAGCTGGGAGAATCAGAGAGGGCGGCCTTAGTGGGTGAGGGCTGCTGTCCCCTGTGGATGTAGACAGAGACAGGCAAATGGCTCGCCCACTGTGGATGCTGGAGGAAGGGCTAGACACAGGAGAGGGGGATGTGGGAGTTGCTGGGAGTGAGCAAACAAGCCTGAAGGTGTGCTGTAGAACAGCTTGCTTTTTCAAACTTGTTTAAGTAGCAGAACCTTCCATAACTTGAAGAGAATGAAAACACAAGCAATCCTGTGTCAGATGGTAGCCAGTGTGGGAGGTCCAGACCAGAGCCACTGTCCCAAAGACTGGTGGGTGCTGGCAGAACTACAGAGAAAACCAGATCACTGCGACACAGTGAGGCGCCACGGACACCCTCCGGGGGACATCCTGAGTTTTGCAGAGGTGCATGTTTCTGTTTGAGAAGGGGTCTTGGTGTGCTGCCTAGCCTGACCTCACACTTGGTTCTCCTGCCCCAGACTCCAAGAAATTGGGATTATAGGTGTCCGTGTGCCTAGCTCAGAGGGCATTCTGGCAGTTTCTATCAAAAATGTAAATAAACTCTTTAATCCCGATTTCTCCTGGAATGACATCTTTCCAGAGCCCTTGCACAGTTATGTAAAGGTGCGTGTGTACAGTGCCCACTGTCATTTTGATGAATTGCAAACACTCCAGATAATTGTTTGTAAATAACTTCACAATGTAATCAAATGCATAGTAATGTGGAAAGACAAGAATGAGAGCCACATTTGATATACTGTCAGAATAACAAAAGTATACATATGGTTGTCTGAAATTGCACGTTTTGAAATGCTCTACTACAGTTTACATCTTATGCTAACACAGGTGTCTCTGAGACTTGGAACTAAAAGGACTTCCCTTTTCTATCACTTTGGATTTCTTCCTTCCAACATCTACTAAATAAGAGAAAAATTAATCTGGGGAAAGTGAAAGACAATGGACTCAGTAGTGGGGGCGAGGACTGAGGGTGCTAGCCCAGGGTGGTCAGCAGGGACAGATAGGTGCTTGCTTCTGTGGAGAGTGGACCTTTGATGGCCCCCAGATCAGGTTATCAGAGGTGAGGGGCGGGACTGGCCTGCTGGCCCATGTCTTCCCTTGCTTTTGCATTGCTGGAGGACACACTGCCCATTGTTGTCAGTTTGCTTCTATGCAAAAAAGAAATTGGGAAAAAACAGGGCATGTTCTTAGATGCTCTCATCTTTCCTAGGCTTTTATCCAAGAGCCTGGGACACATGTCCAAATGCCTATGCTAGCTGTGGGGAGGTGTTCTGCTCTTCCTGCCCCAAGACTATAGTACTTCTGCCCACTCTTTAAGAAAGCACAGCAGATGGGACCACGATGCTCTAACTTTGTCCTTGTTTGTATGACTCCCATCGATCCTGACCTAGTCTCTCGATTTCCCTTCTAAAGTTGGATGGTGACTAATGCTGAGCACAAAGGCAGGCCCATTTAGAGCTTTCTGCTTTTATTCCCTCACTATCAAGTCTGACCCTGTTCTTTAGACTTGGGGAGTTCACTGTTTCATAGTCATCCTGGCATAACAGGTTCCCTCTTAGTTTGAGCAGTTCCTGAATAGATGCTTTCCTCACCCCAGGACGTCTGTGCTATTTACCACTACCAACTAGGGCAGGTGAATGGCCTACTGCAGAGGTCTGCAGCCCAGCTCCCCTCCGGTGGCTTTCCCCTTGGGTTCTGTTTCTTGTCTGAAGGCTACCCCCTTCCCCCAAAGTTCACCCTGTAAGGAATGGGTATCTGGAGTTTGGAGAGTTTGAGAAGTGAGCGTCTGAAACATGGCCCACACTTTGCTTTCTGAATTAGAATTTCTTTGGGGCTGAGTTATTTTTACTACAGGAATTAATACTATAAACCTCCTTTCCTGTTTTAATTTTGTGGGTTGTTTGTTTTTCTTGTATCTTTCTAGCCTTGTGGTGTAAACCAGTTTTGTTAAAGTGTACTTTAAATTCTGACAGCAGATTAGTGGTGGCCCTCGGTGTCTGCACACTGAGCAGAACTGGTTCCAAAGCTCCTCTGCCTTCTGGCCTTGGGGCTGTGCCTTTGTTCCTAGGATTTGGTTCTTTCGCTTCAGTTTGATAGCAGGAATGGGGATCTCTGCCATGCCAGGGCTGTGAACGGATAGGAATGGTCTGCCTTCAAAATGACCTTGACCCAGAGGAAGGCATCTACAGAGCTGTGCTAGAGGAGAGCCTGTGTCTGCTGAGAGTGTTCCAGTCGCCTGGAGCTGGTTCACAATGTATAACTAGCTCTATAGGAGTTCATCTTTATGTTAACAGGCCTAAGCAAGCACCACAGCTCAGTGAAATGAAGGCCCTGCTAACTGGCAAAGCCTCCTGGTTGGCCTGCAGACGGCCCTGGTCAGGTGAAATGAGTGTTTGACCACGCCTGGTTTTCTTTGTTTTTGGAAGGGTCACCTGATGGTTGGTGATGGAGATGCGTTTAGCACAGCTGCACCTGCTTTCCAAGCACTCATCCTTTTGGCAGGTGGTGTTTTGGAAAGTTCCTGGGTTTGTGTGTGTGGTGTGTGCACACGGTTGAGTGGCAGGGGAAGCAGAGGCGGGCACTTGTGCCCAGCTTCATTACTCTTCCCAGTGTTGTCTTGCACAGAACCTGAGCCTTGCTGTTTCAGCTTCTGAAGTCTGCCTGTTTCTACATCCCCCATCCCACACAAGCCTGAGCTGGGTTTATAGGCATGTTCTTGAGCATAGTGTCCTATGTGTAGGGCCAGGTTGGTGAGACAGTTGTGATGAAGCCTACTTGGTCCCTGCCATCACAGAGTTAAAGTATTTGACTTGTCAAGTATGCTTTTATGAGCTTAAAGCTAAAGAACAAAATAAAACAAATAAAAGACCAATCCTTGTCTTCTGAGGTAGGCAACCTAGTTAGGGAACAGACATGTCTAACATCATTCTAAAAGGTATCAGAGGTGTAGAACAAGGAAGCCATTGTGGAGATGAGCTACACATGCTAATAACTGACTGCCTTCTCCTCCCCCTGTCGCCCAGCATGGACAAGGACAGCCCGGATCTCCACCAGGACCTGAACGCCCTCAAAACCAAGTTCCAGGAGCTGCGGAAGCTCATCGGCACCATGCCCGGCATCCACGTGAGCCCCGAGCAGCAGCAGCAGCAGCTCCACAGCCTCCGAGAGCAAGTGAGGACCAAGAACGAGCTGCTGCAGAAGTACAAGAGCCTCTGCATGTTTGAGATCCCCAAGGACTAGGCCAGCCCCCAGGAGAGCCGCCGCCAGACGGAAAGCATCACGCGGTGCTCCAGCTCCTTGGGAGCCCCGCTCAAAACTGGGAGGCCACATTCAGCTGGTGTGGGGCCTCAGTGCTATCTCAGCCCTGACCATGTCCCAGCAGATCTACAGGGCACAGAGGGAGAGGAAATAGCTGTTCCCTTCTTTCCCTCAGCTCCTCCCACTCCCGATAGCATCAGCATGGTATCAGGTACATACTGTTCCCATTAACAGCAGTTTCATGAAACATTTGCATAGAATTCACGGGGTAAATTAGGCCTGTACTCAGATGGCATGGATTTATTATAATTAAAGCAAGCTGTGAGAGTATGAACATTGTTTTGAAAGGCCAGAGGGTGGGTGGCTTCTCCCTTGAAACAGTTCACTTCCTTTTTTGTTTGAACTACTGAATGAAACTATATCTCTGGGGGCGTCAGCCCAGAGCTCCACGATCTAGCCACCAACTCCAGTTTCCAGCCTCCTGCATGCTAGCCTTATAGGCTCTTGCTCCCTTTATCTCTATCACTTCAGGCAGTGCTCAGAATAGCCGAAGCACTGCTTGCCTGGGGCCCTTTGTCCTTCCCACACTGGCTCAAAGAGGCTGTTAAGGAAGCGGCTCTGCCCTGATTCGTATGCCCTGGCTTACCTCTGTCTCCCCTTTAGCCAAGAAGTCACATTTGCTACTCTGCACATGGTCCCTGCACACTTCTGGTTTGGAGCAAAGTAGCTGGCAGGAGCAATCGGGGCAGTTTCTCAGCCAGGGTTATGTGTGGTTTGAAGGGCGTGGGGAGCTAAGTCTGGAGGTTCCATAGCTGTGTTCTACTTGTAGAGTGTACTCAGCGACTCGCAGGTAGGACACCGTGTTCTCTGTCTCTCAGGGACTGTTACACTGAGGGCACCATGGCCCTTTCCTTCTCAGGGGAAGGTGAGAAGAACCCAGTTATTGTTTGGATCTTGAAATGGGCACAGCCTGGGCTGACCAGCTGAGGACTTAGCAGGTGCCTGCCAACTGGCCTTCTTGGCAGGAGCGCTGGCTGGGGATGTTTGTTAGCAAGCATTCTGGTGGCATTGCCTATCCAAGCTGCCTCACACTGGGACCCGGAATGTGTGAAAGAGGGTTCTGACTTCCAGGTATTTGGGCAGAAAAGTGAGTTTGAGTAGAGGATGCCAGTTAAGCACCTCTGCCTTGGGACTGTTACTGAACTGAATCAGTTACTTGCTGCAAAGTTGAAGCAGTGGCTGGGCCAGTTTTAAGGCTCTGACTGGTTCCTGTAAGCGCAGAGCACATGAAATGCAAGGGCTTCAGCTCTTCCTGACAGGGAAGAAAGAAGGCGTCCTCGGAGGCTTCTGTTCCGTGTGGTGACCTGTCACATTTTCAGATATATAATTAAAAGTGTGGTCTGCTCTCAGGACACATGGTTTGCCTGTTGGCTCTGTCTCAGTGCTTGGATTCAGCCCCTGGAATTACAGGTTTTATAATGAAGAATTAGAGTGGTATGTTGAGTAGGTGGTGTAGAGGGAAATGTTCACTGTGCTCCTTCCACCCAGCATGTGCACCTGTTCAACTAGCACAAAGGCCTGCATGTCTCCTGCAGGGGAACTTGGGGAGCCAGCCAGTCATTGGTGAGAAGTGAGTGCCTTGCTGAGATTTGAGGAGGTGCAGTGCCTTGGAAGTGGCCCTTCCCAAAACAGGGTTGACAGGACACACCCCCATCCCCACCCCCACCCCCACCCCCAAGACACTTTCGAGCATCCCTTGAAGGTCAGAACTCTCTTGGAAAACCAAGTGCTTGGCTCCGCAGCTGCAGCAGTGTTGACTCCTTAGAGACCATATTGACTCCTGACCCTATTTCTCAGCTGCAGAATTGGAGGCTTCAAGGTGACACTTGAACCCTGAGTTGACAGTAGGAGTGGCAAGGAGATCTTGGTCACAAACTATGAGCCCTTAGCCAACAGGGGGATGGGAAAGTGCAGAGGAGCTGGGCCTCCCCTGCTTGAGTGCTTCTGGGAGCTGCACTAGAAGCGAGCTACTTTCCCTGGCCAGGTCCTGGGGCAACCCTGGGGCAAGGGATAAACACAGAGTGCAGGCATCTTCCCAGACACACCTCTCCAGCTCAGCCTCCTTATTTGTGGTAATCAGAGTCGGAGTGTGACAGCTTCCTGTCACCTGCCATGATTAGCAGGTGGCCTGTGGAGGAGAGTATGAATATTCTCCAAAACAAGGCCCCCTGGTATAGGCCAAGTGAGGCAGAGGGTAAACAGAGCCAGGAGGTCTAGAGCAGGTCCCACTTGGAAGTGGGAGGCCATTTTCCGAAAGCCAGGTCCCTCTCCAGTTCTTGGCCACTGGCACTGAGCACTGAGGCAGGAAACCTAAAAGCAAAGCACCATTTTCCGTTTCTAAATTATTTTATTTTAAATAAAAAATAATAATAAAGACCTCACACAATAGAAATGTAGAGATTTTGTTCATGTCACATTGACACTGGAACTATTAAAGTGCAAGTTTTGTGTTTTGTTTTTCTTTTGGGTAATTGCACACACACATGTAAACAAGTCACTTGGCTATGATTGAACACCCCCCCCCCCCACCTCCAGCCAAAGTTTCCAGTTTGCTGAGGACAGAGGTGGCTGACAGCGGCCATGGCAACACCAATCACAGACAAGATAATGCCCTATTATTAGTCCTGCCCTGAAGCGAGCAGGACAGTTACTTTAAGTCTCACAGGCTGATGAACTTCACACGCTTTTTCTCAAACCTCTTGAGAAAAATGCCAAGCGCCCCTCTGCTGGGTCCTGGCATCCCAGAATCGGAGGTGACAGCTCCTGTCTTAGCTAGTTCTCTTTCCTTTCACAGCAGGTGACTGTCCCTTACTGGCTTGGTCTCCCCGGGCTGGGTCTCAGGGAGGGAAGGAGAAGGCCAATTGGCGCTCCTGTGGCACGGACCGCTAGTCCAGGAATCCGATTTGACTTTTGAACAAAAAAGGTCCTCAGGTTGTGTGGCTGACCCTGGGGGCTCCTAACTGATGACACAGCGCTCCTTGTCCTTAGCCTGGCTGCCGACACTGGTTTTTTCACGAATGTACATGAGGTCGCTGTGCACGCTGGGTCTGCGAGCAAAGGGCGCCAAGATGCCAAAGGCATCGCCGTGGTCGCCCCCGCCTCCGCTGCCCGCACGCAGAAGCTTCTTGTTCCTCAGAGCCTTCTTGTGCAGTACGTCGCAGTACTGCACAGATACCTTGCGGTGCAAGTCGGGGCTCATCTCGCTAGGCAGCTTGGCCATGGCAAAGAGCGCACGGAACATCTGGTCCAAGCTGCTGTTCTTCTTGGCTGAGATCTCGAAGTAGGCACAACGCTGAGGGTCGTCACCCACCAGCTGCTCAATCTCCCGCTGCTCTACTTCCCGGTAGAAGTCCCGGTCCCCTTTGTTACCGCAAATGACCAGCGGCACGTCCACATTCTCTTTGGTTTTGTTCTTGAGACAGGACTTGGTGTCTAGGATCTGCTGTTTGAGCCTTTGCACCTCTTCGAATGAGTCGCGGTTGTCTAAGCTGAACACCAGAATGAAAACGTCTCCTATAAGGGAACGAGTGGGAAAGGTGAGGACAGCTGCCAGGCACAGAGCTGCAGACACCCCAGGTGAAGGGGCAAGCCCCAAGCACAACACACCAGCCCCATCCACTCCCCTCAAGACTCCGGTCCCCCTATCCCCGTCGACTCCCCACTCACCTGTGAGGATAGAGAGGCGCCGCATGGCGGGAAACGGATGATTGCCGGATGTGTCCAGTATGTCCAACTGGTAGACTTCGCCGCGGATCGAGTAAAACTTTCGGTGGAAGTCCTCGATGGTAGGGGTGTAAGCATCCTCGAAACGGCCCGTGAGGAAGCGCGACACAATGGCCGTCTTGCCCACTTTGGATGAGCCGAGGATGACCATCCTGTAGCAGTTCTTGGCCGGGATACTCAGTTCAGAGTCGCTTGGGCACATCTTCTTGATCATCGCGGCCAGTTTCATTGGGTAGAGGGGCCCCAGGGGCGGATGCGTGGCCGAGAGAAGGTAGAGAGAGGGCTGCAGAGAACTCCGGAGTGACGGAAGAGCTTGGCTTCGGGACTGCGCGAGCTGGTCTGGGCTCTTGGGTACAGACAGCAGGCTCAGGCTTTCCGCGCCCCACACCGCCCTTATATTCAGTTGGCCGAAGCCCGGCCAGGCACCTCCCAGCTAAGGTGCGTCACGTCCCGCCCCCGGACGCGCCCAGCTCCTCCTAGACGCAGCGACCTCCGCCTTGGAGCCTGAGGCTCCTCTTCAGACCTACGTGCGCTGAAAGGAAAACTAAATCCAAACTACGGCCAGTGGGATCCGGCGCTTCCCACTTTTGGCCGCAGAGGTCCTGGCTGTGCCTTTGATTCACTTACCTCTGGGATCTCCATTCTCTTAACACTAGTGCACAGACACCCACTTTTCTTGGGCCTTAGTTTCCCCAAAAAATATTATCTGATGATAGCAACAGATTTGCTGGACATTTGCCCCAGGGCCAACCCCTTAGGTCCCCGGACTCTTGGTGCTCTCCTGGGCTTAGTGTCCGGTGTTTGTGGGTTTTCTATGTTATCGTCCGCGCTTTGCGCTTCAGCCACCAGAGGGAAGCAGGGAGCCCCACGGACCCGCTGGGATGCCTAAGGTTGTGGCCACTCTGGAGAGGGGCAGGAGGCTGGCTGGGGACCCTGACGGGGAGCGCTGTCATGGACTTCCTGTGCTCTACTTTCCCAACTAGAGAGAATCTGATCGATGGGGACCTCAGTAGAGGAGAGTCTGTACCTGACTTCATACTTCGAGACAAGCCCCTTTAAAAAAAAAAAATCAAAACAGGCCAGAGTACCTACAGCCTCCTATGGCTTTCGGGACTTTCCCCTCTCGTGGGCCAATTCATCGTCATTTTGCACTGAGGTGGCTGACTGGGGCCGATGATCTCAGAGGAGGCCTGGAAGCACAACCTTCACTGTAGTTCAGTTTCCCTTTCTGAAAGATGACACTGGTTCCTTGATTGTAAAGATTAAGTACAAACACGTTCCGAGACCAGGGCCTGGTCAGAACAATAAAAGTATAGTATCAGGGAGGCTGCCTAGGGGAGGAAGCCGGTGGCAGGTTGATCAGTAACCAGGACTGAGTGATGCTTGAGGAGAAACGGGACGCGTCTGCTGCTTGTAACTGACGACACAGGTGAGCTGTGTTTATTCTGCTCTGACCTCGTCTTATTTAGGAGAGGCCCAGAGACCGAGTGGCTGACAAATGCCCCTTGCCCATCCAGGCAGTCTTGGTGTCCCACAGGCAGGGCTAAAGTCATTCCCACCCATCCAGATGCTTGCACTATGATCCAGGATTTCAACAGAAACCCAGTCTCTAGATCAGCAGTGGGCATCCTGCCTGGAGCCCATGCAACGTAGGTGTATTGATTTGGTGGTCCCTGTGCTAAATGATAATGCTCTCCCTGGAGACAGAGAAGCAACACTCTGCATTTAACAGATGGGGGAACTGAAGCACAGGGAAGCACGCTGCTGGCCACCTGGCTCCCAGTCTTCCCTTCCTCCCCTCTGCCTGTGCCCCCACAACAGAGCCCACTACACAGGCTGCTGCGGTTGTCTGGCCCGTTTCAATCTAGCAGGATATCCATATTCACTCCCCTTCCTCCCAGGCTGCTTCTACATCCATATCAATTGAGGAACCCGGGACTCATCAGCTAGATCTAGGACAGGCCAGTTGGGGTGAGTCCTTCACCTCCTGGTTCCTGCCCTTGCCCCTGCTCCCCTCCCTTCACCTGGGGTGTCTGCCCTCATCTGGGAGAAGGACCTGTGCCTCAGCCAAACACAGGACTGCTGCATTCAGTAATAAGCATAGAGTGTCACTGCAGGAAGAGGCCTCTTAAGGGGGCAAGTAATGGCTGCGCACCCGGCTGAGGCCCTTCTCCTCTGCCTCCAGAAGGCACTGTGTGGAAGGCTGGGGCTCTGACTCAGGATGGGCAGAGCCAATGTCACCATTCCCCTGAGTCTTCAGTCCCAGGAAAATCCAAGGAATAAGAAGAGAGGGATGAGCTGGGCAGAGGTGGTGCACGCCTTTAATTCTAGCACTTGGGAGACAGAGGCAGGTGGATTTCTGAGTTCGAGGCCAGCCTGGTCTACAGAGTGAGTTCCAGGACAGCCAGGGCTACACAGAGAAACCCTGTCTCAGAAAAACCAAAAAAAAAACAAAAAAAAAAACAAAAAACAAAAAACAAAAAACGAAAAACAAAAAAACAAAAAAAAGCAAAACCAAGAAGAAGAAGAGGAGGAGGAGGAGGAAGAGGAAGGGGAGGAGGAAGAGGAGGAGGAGGAGGAGGGATGGCAGAATCAAAGCTATGGTCCAGCTCTACCCACAGACATCCAGATGGCCAAGGCTCAGCTTAGATTCATGGCCCTCTCTCCTTCCACTGTCAGTGTCACGACTGGGCCTGACATCTTGCCTCAGTCCCTTCTAGATGCAAGGTGACTGGCAGACACTGGTGGTTTCCTGCCACCTCCGAGGTTCATTTACCCAGCTCAAACACCCTGTCAGGAAGACTCCATCCTCCAGGCGCACAGTCACACAGCCTCTGCCAGCAAGTCTCCGGTCGCAAGAACACTGAGGGGTCTGAAAGACAGGCAGTGCTGTCCCACATAATCCCAACTACCATCTGTGTCCCCCCAGGCCACTGCTCCACAGGGGACAGCATGTGCATCCCTTTCCCAGAAACTCTGGAAGTCACTGTGATGTTTCCTTACCACACAGGTTTGTAGCAGTGTCAGGCTTCCTGCTCAGAACAGAACTCTTACCAACTGATCAAATGCTGAGGGGAGTCCAGCGGAAGCCAAGGGTCTGTAAGCTGGAAATGCCAGCCACACAGCCTCATCCAGAGGCAGAGAGGACTCAGAAGGTTCTTTGAAGTTGGGTCACAAAGAAGGGCATCGGGTGCCACCACATTACCCACAGGGGCCAATCCTACTTGTGCCTGCAAGAGGACCCCACAGGTTGTCTCTGCTCCACTTCCTGTGGGGCCTGGTGGGTAGTCTTTAGATTATTGTGAGGGAGCCTTTGAAATGTGGTTGTAGGACCCCAACCCCTTTCTCATTTACCCTTTACTTCTTGGCCATTGGGTAAGCAGCTTGCCCTACTATGTGCCCCCAACTTGCCCTACTATGTGCCCAACACACATACTGTGCCCAACAGTATGTACTGGCTTCATGTGGGTTCGAAACAACACAGCCAGCAGTCAGGAGGCAGCCCCAGCTCTCTGGCAACCAGCTCACTCCTGGTGGGCTCCATCCCATCCCTGTCTCCTGCTGGATTCCAAGGGACACACTGGGGTTCAGACACATGTGCCCAGTCACATCAGACACATGTGGGTGTATGAAGAGGACACCCATGCTCTGTGGTCTCATTTCTCTCCTCAGATCCCTCTGCAGCCTCTTCTCCTCTCTGAAATTATATGACCTCCATGTCTGCCTTGACTGCTGCCTCCACCCAGTAGTCAGGGAGCTGGGGCTGCCTCTTCCCTCTGCCCATACCCACAGCCTTGCAACTGAGCCAACAGGTACATGCGGGGATGCCAGTGATAGAGCTGAGCCTCTCTTGGTGCAGGGGACTGGACAAGAGGACACCAGTGGCAAAGGGGGCATCTCTGCCCCATTTGGTGCCAAGGGTACCAATGCTTCTCTAGCCAGGCCTTACCAGGACACCTGCCTGAGCTTCTGGATAGGGCGTGCATGGTACTCTCTACAGTGAGGAAACAGGTAAAGACTTCTTGCTTCAGTGGTCTTTGCACTTTTCGCCACCAGAAGGGGTATGAGGGAGGGACAGAGCTCAGGATGACAGCCCTAGACTCTGTCATGGGCCCAGGGCAACAAGGCTCTGGGCCATACTAATAAAAGGTGTGGTTCTTGTCTGCCCAACCAGGGTCTCCAGCCAATGCTCTGGCCTGGGGCTGGGAGGGGAAGCCCAGGCCTCCTCAGAGGGCCTGGAAATGTGAGGCAGGAGACCTGTGCACAGTTAGGTGGCAAGCCCGGGGCACTTGTAAAAGCCCATGTGAGCCTTGGGTGACAACAGGATGTCAGGAGAGGGAGGCAGCCTTAGATGCTGTCTCATGAGCCCCAGGACTAGATAGCCCAGGGCTGGAACAGGCACAGGCTGATCGTCTGGATCCCCAAATCTCACAAGGTTTTCTGGGTCAGTGAGGCACCCTGGCAAAGAAACACAGCTGAGACTAAGGAGGTGAGGGTCTCTGGTGAGTTGGGATAATCACCTCAAAGTCCAGCAAGCTTAGCTATCCCTAAGCCACCCATTAGAAGCCCGGAGTCCTGGAGGTCAGGGTGGTCTTAGCTGCTAATGGTCACACAGTGACAAAGAGCAGAGGAAGCTGTTCTTTGGCTTCCTCTGATGCCAAAAGTCACCTTGTGACCCACCTTCTTGGTCACTTGTGCTCTGCCTACGTACCCCTGTAGTGAGAATTCTGGAATTTGGGGTCTTTTTTTAATTGAAATATTATAAGAATGTGTTTTTGTTTTAATCCCAGGTGCGTGATATGGGTTGGACAATCTGCTTCAGATTATACACAGCAGGTGGCAATGATTTGCCTCGTGCTCTGGCAGGGGTGTGGTTTTGCCAGCTGCAGATAGTTTTTGTGACTGTGATGTTTGGAGTTCTGGGGGGACTTTTCAGAGGGTGTATAAATGCTAGAGCCCCAATAGGTGGGTTTGGTGGGTTGTTGGTTGCTGTTCGTTAGACGTGTGCAAAGAAGAAATTAGAAATCCTAATGGTGAAGATAAAACTTGCCCCAAAGACCTCGATGTCCCTAATCAGCAGGAAATCATCTAGGGATAACATCGCCCCCTTTCCAGCCCCTGACTTCATTCAGGGGTCTCTTTCCTTTCCTGTCTATCAATTTTTTCCCTCCTCTAGAGTTAGGTACTTGAAAGGGTAGAAGAAAAAGGGTGGAGAAGGGTGTGAGAAGAACCCACAACGTAGCAAAAGCTCAGCTACACACATCCCATCTCCAGCAGATTTTACCCACCTCAGATGAACGTAGGGGGTGTCCGCTATATCTTGCCATTAGGTGACAATCTTGGTGGAATGATAGTGCAATTTAATCTGATAGACCTCTGTGTTGTGGATTTGGTCTAATGCTTGTATTATGTTAATTGGGTTCCCAAAATTGTATGAGAATCGATAAGACGCTGAGGGTTCCTGCCCCTCCCTTCCCCCCCCCCCCCGCCCCGGTTGGCTTTGACTGGTAAATAAAATTGCTTGCAGCCAATGGCTGGGCAGGGAGACAGAAGTAGGGGGATCCAGAGAGGAAGGAGGATAGAGAACCACCATGATAGGAAAGGAGAACGATCAAGCCTGAGACGTGCAGGACAGACAGACAGCTAACCTGATTGTGACCCAAGAGGGCTGTAGCTGGGTAGCGAGGACAGGCTGCTGCCCCTGGGGTGATGTAAGTAACACTAATTGCCTATGGCAACACCTTCGCTCTCAGGTTGGCAGATGTTAAACTGGGTTCTGGGTATCAAGGGCATGGACAGCAGGTGACCAGGGTGTCCGCTGCCTAGGAAGGGCTGTGGCGGCAGCCAGCTCTATTGCTGAGGCCTTTTGCTGAGTTCTTTCTTTGTGAATCCTAGACAGCACCAGGGGCTGCACTGGAAAGAAAGGGCCCAGAAGCCCTCAAGGGATGCAGTCCCCTGCCCTGCCCAGCCCTCCCACAGCCTAGAGCCCACGCCTAACCGCACTCCTGGGACCAGGATGGGAAGGAGACCAGAGAGGTGCTGAGGTCACAATGCCTTTATTAGTGTGTCGGGACATGGTGGGGATGGGGGTCTCAGCAGTCACACAGCATAATGCCTGAGGCCCCCATGACTGGTTTCTAAGGCACAGGTACAGTGGCCAGTGCTGCTCTCCCTGGGAAGGGTTGTTGCTTGGGGCAGCCGAGAGGCCAGTCCAGCTTTCCAAAGATCCTTCATGGCCCTGTCAGCTTCTTTTGTGCAACCTGGTAGCTTTCTGTCGGTAGATCTCAGCAGTGAAGGGCCTGTGGGTGGAAGGAATGTTCCAGTAGGTTGTTCCAGGGGACTCCTGAACCCCAGCACCAGAACCTGTTCCACCAGTGAGGATAGGACCCACATTCCCACTGTCCCCCAGAGCTTGCCTAGAGGCTTCAAAGAGCAGCGGGGAGGGGCCTGGAGGGACTGGGGCCACCTCCGTACCTGCCTAGGTCTCAGGTGACAGGTGTACCCTCCCCATTACCAGCCTCTCAAGCCTGGTGAGGCAATTCTGAGTGAGCAGCTTGGTCTAACTCGCCCGTCACATCCATATCCCATCCCCCACACATCTACTCACTCTTCATATAGGAGAGCAACCACGTAGACAATTGCCACCAGCACCGTCAACAGCAGGCCTGTGGGACTAGCATGCCTGCAGACAAACATACCATCAGTTGACTTAGCGACTCCTGCCAACACAGTGTGTGGTCCTTGCTGATGCTGGGACTCCTCTGGTGGGTGAGCTAAGCCTGGGGGTGCCCCTTCCTAGGTCTGGTTTTCTAGAGAGCCACAGGGAGACAGGAGGGGAGGAAGGCACCTTGTGGGACAGTCCTCGCTTCTTTGTCTGCTGAGGCCGAGGCTCGGGGACAGGGAACATTTCCACTGCCCACCAGACAGTGTTCTTAGGAAATAAGTTTCTTGTAAAAAAGCCAACCCAGGGCTGCCATGAGCACACGGCCTCTTGGGCAGATTTTTGCCACCTGAGCTCTGGCCCATATATAGGTGCAGGCGGTAGCCACTGTCTGGACTAGCCTCGGTTGTCTGTCTGGGAGAGCAGGGGCACAGAACACAAGACCAACCCACCCTTACAGTCCAGCCACCTGGACTGTACTCTACTACCCAGGCCCTGAGCATCCTAGCATCCTACTTCCAGCATCCTAGCCCAGAGACATGAGTCCTTGCAAAATGTACAGAGCATTTCTGTCATGGCTCTCTGCAGGTGACCAGTCTCTGACCTCACTCTGCCGATGAATACAGACAGCCTGTTAGTGACAGCGGGGAGGAGCCCAAGCATGTCTGCCTCAGGCTTCCAGAAATAGCTGCTGCTGAGCTGGCCCCCAGGCCATTTCTATGGTTACCCCTGGCTCCTCTGGCTCCTGCAGGGCCTGAACTGCTGCATCCACCTCAGCAGGAAAGGAATGACCCAGAAGGGACAGAAACAGGCCTCAGGTAACCACAGGACCTGCTTGCCTTGGCTGACCCCATTTCACATCTAGCCTCCAAAGGGCAAAGGGCACAAGAATGTGTGACTCCATCAAAAAAACAAAAAACAAAAAAATCCAAACAAGCTGGGCGTGGTGGCACACGCCTTTAATCCCAGCACTCGGGAGGCAGAGGCAGGCGGATTTCTGAGCTCCAGGCCAGCCTGGTCTACAAAGTGAGTTCCAGGACAGCCAGGGCTATACAGAGAAACCCTGTCTGGAAAAACAAAAGAAAACAAAACAAAAAAACAAAAGAATTGTGGCTCCAATAGGCCCCTCCGCCCTGCTCACTCCATAATGCCCACCTGGACCTCACATTGGCCAGTGCATCCATGCGTCTGTCTGGGAGGGGCAGGGACACAGGGCCTCTCCACTTCACAGGACAGATCACAAGGCTCATCCATCCTTATGGTCTTGCCACCACCTCTGCCATTGCCCCAGGCCTTATGTGGAACTTTTCCCCCAACTCTCTCAGGTCTCAACTTGTGCCTTTCCCAGAGCTTAGCGGGGCTCTAAGTACTTTGTTCTTGCTCTTCCTTTCAACTTGGAACTTGGAACAGCTCTCGATGTCTGTGCCCTGGCCTCAGAGGGACTGTGGCCATGATGTCCTCCCATCCCTCCTGGCTAAACAAGCACTTTGTCCCTAGACACAGTTCAGCTGTGGTTCTGGCCACATAGGGATCTGTGGGTCGGGAAAGACCCTGGAAGATGGCTGGTTAATGAGACCTCATTCCTGGGGGAGAGCCCTTGACACCACAATGGCTGTGAGCATGACCCCACAGTTCACTACCACACAGAAAGTCAGCAGAGCTGGAGGGCTAGGCCTTGGGACCCAGGAACTTAAGTACCAAGAGCATCTCGCCCCGGATGTACTCTACAGCCTGAAGTGGGCACAGGCTTCAAGCCCAGGTTCCCCACTGCTCCCGGGAAAGGATGGACTCACTGGCCTGTACCTTCTATCATGATTCCTAAATGAAGCATGTCTTCAACAGCCTACAACAGCCACTCGTGTGTGGCCCCAGCAAAAGGTTGTTAGAGGCCCTGAAAGAACTTCCCCGGCCTTGATCCAAGGCACTGGGGTGGGTGAGAGTGCTCCTAACTGCTCTGGGCAGCTAGCTGTCCAGCAGGGGTTAGGTGCTATGAGCCTCATCTACCAGTGCTGGGCCATGGTCAATGCAGGTTCAAAGACCTGCTGGGAGGTGGTGATGTGGGCATGAACAGTCCTGTGAGCTGGTTCCCTACACTGGCCCGTCTCCATGGAAACCAGGCCACTTATTGTCACCTTGGTCCAGCTTGACATCCTAACAACCCAGGATATACAAGACAGCCCTACTGGCAGATGATCACACTGAGCCTAGATCAAGAAGCTCAGGGTACCCCACTCCTTGTTTTAAGACCGGGGAGACAGAGAACTAGAGAGAGCAGGGACTCCTATCCAGGAGTGGGACTTGAGAAGCAGGAGACAGGCAGGCTGAGGGAGGCCTGCTGAGTCAGCGTCTCCTGCCACGTAATGATCCATTTCTAATTAGGCCTCAGATGAAGGTCCCATTCCCTGTCTGCTCGGCCTCTGTGCATCAATATTGTTTGGAGGCAGCTGGTAGGTGTCACATGTCCCTGAGAGCCCTGACCTGGCCACTCCAAGCTTGGAATGACCTTGACTCTTGGGCACCGGGCACAATTGGTGATACAAAAGACATGTGTATGGCTCTGCCATAAGAGAAGAGACGGACAGGCAGTCCACTGATCATTGACTCGGGGCATGGGAAACCCAGAGGAGGCAGGAAGGAGTTGCGAGGAGGGGACACCATCAGTTGGGTTTGGAAGAACAGACTGGGGATGGATTCAGGCCTATGCCCATCAAAGGAGCGGATGCATGCAGCACGGCAGAGGAGCTAAGTGTGTGTGAGGACAGGAGGCTGCGGGAAGAGGGCTCAGCTTGGATCCGGATACCTAGGGGTCCTGAGGGCAACAAGTACTCACATGAGTGCCCAGCCTAGGTAGTTGGCTGTACTGCCCCAGTACATGGGGTTATCCAGCACGCTGAAGGGAAATGTGGTCACTCTGGACTCCTTGAGGATCCCAAAGTAGTCACCTGTGGATGAGACGGGGTAGGATGTGAGCTCACTTAGCCTCCTGTGTCCTTGGCCACACTATTACTGAAGGAAATCCCTAGTGAGCCCTGAAGGATCTGCAGGTGAGGTGCCCCAGGAGGCTCCCAGTTGATCATGGGATTGGAGCCCACAGCATCCAGGACCGGAGCCTTCCCCGGAGCTCCACCATGAGCCAGGCACTGAGATGTCCTCAGTTTGGTCCTCTCCTCTTCTGAAGCCCCAGCACACTGTCTCTTCCCTCATCTCCCCAGGAGATGCCTCTGTGTCTACCTGGCCCTCTCTTTAGAAGCCTTCCCCTGCTCTGTGCAGAACTCTCTCCTGGGGCCTCCCTACCTCCTTCAGAGCCCCTTCCCACCTGCGTCTGTCCTCCCCATCAGCCTGGCTCCGCCCCTCCTCCCACCTACCCTTCTTATCCCCAATGCCCCCAGGCCTCATTCATTCCCTAGGATTGCCCAGATGCTGGGGGGGTGTCAGCATTTGTTTTGTTAGCTTGATGCAAACTAGAGGGAAGAGGGAACCTTAACTAAGAAAATGTCTCCATGAGACTGGCTTGTAGGCATGTCTGTGAGGCCTTTTCTCGGTTAACGATTTACGTGGAAGAGCCAAGGCCCAGCTCGCTGTGAGCGGTGCCCTCCCTGGGCAGGCGGTGGTCCTGGGTTTTGTAGGAAAGGCAGCTGAGCAGCATCTAAAAGCATTTTAGTGGCTTTTAGTAGCCACTAAAAGCAAGGCAGTAAGCAGTGCCCCTGCCTTAATTCCCAGCCTCAGCTTCCATCAGTGATGGACTGTGATGTTTAAAAGCCAAGTATATCCTTCCTGTCCGGGTTGCTTTTGGTCATGGTGTTTATCACAGTGACAAACCAGGACAAGTTAACTGTGACTCTAGCCTGCCCACCGTGTGCTTCCTGTCACTCTGGAGGTCAGTCCAGGGCAGCTGACATAAGACCATTAGATGGCCAGTCATCCACCTACCTACTTCATGCATAACCAGGCCACTCTCCCAGAACAAAGCATCTGGTCCAGGTCTCTACCTGGTGAGTGTCTCCACTGGGCCAGGGCAGCCTTTCCCAGCAGCCTCTCCTTTGTCCCCACCCCCACCCGACCCCAGTGGACCAGAGAGACAATGCAGCTTCATCCTGAGCGGAAAGTAGGGCAGCCATCCCAACAAGAGGAGCCCCGGCAGGAGGGGCCTTGTAGAAATTAGTACTGTCATTGTCGGGGACAAAAGGGACAAGAGTCCAAGAGGCTGCCCGGGGACCACTGGGGGGAAGCAGGAAGCGGGGCAGTGGAGCCTGACGGTGGGTGGCACAGAAACCTGCTTCAGGCTGAGTCACAGAAGAGGGACCATTCTGCTCTACTTCCAGAGCTTGCGGGACCCTCTGCTTTCTAGGCCATTTCCACTAAATGCCATGTCAGCGGCAGCGCTGCCTGCACCCCTCAGACACTCCTCTGCTCATCTCCCCATCTGGCCCTGACACCACAGTGGGGGTCCCAGTCTGCCCTTTGCCACACCTCTCCAGCACCACTGCCTGCGCCCCGCATCTGACCTATGGCTCCTCCAGCTTGCGCTCTTCAATCCCTGTCTCACTCTCTCCCAGGATGGCTCCCAGCAGCTCCTGCCTAGCAGTAAGAACCGAGCTACCAGTGACAGCACTGAGATGCCTGGCTCGTGTGCTCCTTGGTTCCTCGTGGCATTGTCCCTCCAAAGCACACTTCAGAGTTCCAAGTCTGCAGCTGGTCAGCCTGGCCCAGGCAGAGGCCGGGCCAATGAGTATGTCCTGGGAGGCTAGGAGACAGCAGGGCTTTGAAGACCAAGAGGCCCTGATGAAGGTTAAAGCCCAGAGACTGACCTGGTCTTTGCATAACAAGAAGCAAGGAAGGGCCAAATGTGGTGTCCCCTGTGCACGGCTAGCTCTCTTATAGCTGTGCTAGCTCCAAGGACATCCTGGGGGCTGGGACAGGCACCTCCGGAGCTGGGGCTGCCAACTTCCATGCATCTGTGTTCTAAAGGCCTCTTACCCTTAGCTCCCTTTGCTGAGTCTGTCTTGAGTTTGCCCTCTCTGCTTTCAAGATGATGGAAGTCACTGTGGTCATGAGGTGAGAAGGTTTCTGGCCAGACTAGACCACTTTGGGTTCCCAGGCCCAAAGCCCCAGAGCCCTAGAGAGTGGATGATGGAGAAGAGACCACATCCCTCTACCTTTCATCTCACCCTAGACCCGTGCAAGCTTTGTGGATACCACAGCCAAGATCCTACCACCTGGAAGCCAAGTGTGCTAAGCAAACCCAAGAGTGGTAATGAGTTGGGGGGTCTTATCCCTGTCTGCCCTTCACCCCCGTCCCATCTGCACTCTGTTAACCCTGTATACCTGCCCTTCCATGCAGACAAGGGCTGAGGGCCTTCTTAAGGGGAGCTGAGTCAGGAGGGCACTCTGGGGCCCATCAACCAGGACTAGGGTCCAATCTTGTCTCGTAGGAAGCAGCTTGATGCCCTGGAGTCTACTGAGCTAGCAAAACTGAGAGTCCTAACCATGCTAGGTGCTTCTCAAGGCACATCAGAGATAGCAGATGGCAGCCACTGGACTCTGCTCCTCCCTGAACCCCAGTGTACCTGCCCAAGATCATCCCATACCTCAGGGTCTTACCTAGAAAGGTCCCAGTGAACCCCAGTGCATAGAAGCTGGACAGCACAAACACGAATCCCCAACCTAGGAATGCAAGGCCCAGGAAGTAGGTGGTGTGGTTGTCCAGGCCCTCCATCTTGGGCTGGCTCATCATAGCCTGTGTGAAGCTGTGGAGCAGGGGACATGGAGAGACAGCATGTCACAGCATGTATGGTAAGTACACTGCCTTTCCCAGAGTTGTCAGCCCCAGGGTCATATGCTCAATAGCCACAGAGGCACTGCAGGTAGGGCTCCTGCAGGAACTGTCTAATCTTCAGTGTCTTGAGGATGGGGCAAGACCAAAGGCCCAGGATGATGAGAAATTTTAATCTTCTCAACAAGAAGTCACAAATTCTGACATATATTTAAATTGTCCTAAATTTTAGAAACAGGTCACTCATGGAAGCCATTTGTGGCTTCATGCATGTTAGCAGGGTCCATTCCATGGCCATCCCATACAGGCCCTGTCAACTTGCACTGTGAATGAGAATTAAGCTCATAGAAGAACAGGTACGTGTGCAGCGCACAGTACACAGCAAGCCTAGCACCCGGGGTCTGGCCTGGCTTGGGCAGGACAGGGCAGGGCAGGCAGCAGGCCCAACACTTAGATCTGAGCTTGGCATACGTCATGTGCGGTGATGAGCACCACTCTCCGTGCAGACCCAGGCCTGATGGTGGCTGTGCCCCACACTTCTGATTTGCTTGCCCTGGCTCCTGCACAGGCCAAGCCTCACCTGGGAAACTTAGGTCCTCGCTTCAACTAGGCACGGGTGCAGGCGAAACACTCATACACATAAAATTTAAATAAGAAAACAGAACCCAAAGCCCTGGAATGAATCTCCATCCCTGACACCCCAGTGCAGAGTAGCTCTGAGGGAAAATTGCCTGTTACTCCACTCTGCTGTGGCTGGCGCCTGTGGAAGCCAGAAGTCATATCCCCTGGACCTGGAGTTACAGATGGTCACAAATCACTATGTGGGGGCTGGGAAATTGAATCTGAGTAATCTAGAAGAATAACAAGTGCTCTTAGCCACTGAGCAATCTCTCCAACCCCTTGAGTTCTACGTTTTAAATAGGATTGAACTTTCTGCCAGCAATGAGACTGGAGGCCGCCTGTACTCTGCTCCTCACACCAGACCATGGCCACTTGAGTGTGCACAGCTCCAGAGAGGTTGTTCTGCCCCAGTGCTTCTAAGGCTTCACCATTGGGCTGCATTTGAAGTCAGCAACACATAGGGTGGCCTGAACTCTGCCCCCCCCCGCCCCGCCCAATCAGGCTCTCTCAGTCCAGCCCAGTCAAGTAAGATCAGGAAAGCGGGCATCTGGTGGGCTTATTTTCCTCACACAGAGCACAGTAAGTCATCAGTTCAACCACATTATCCCCATAGCAACGGCTGGATTCATGGCTACCACGTTGCACTAACCAAAGCACCTTCTCACAGCTTCCCTAAGCCCAGCAGCACCCCAGGGCCTCATACACCCGGGAGGAGAGGCAGCAGTGTGGATAGGAGTCAGGTCACGGGCTGATACTGCCTCTGTCCCAAGAGCAAGCAGGGCCTCAGTCTCGCCACGTGAAAGGAGATGCACACCACTGTCACTCAAAACTCCAGGC
Organism: Mus musculus; assembly: GCF_000001635.26. Classification (NCBI taxonomy): domain Eukaryota; kingdom Metazoa; phylum Chordata; class Mammalia; order Rodentia; family Muridae; genus Mus; species Mus musculus. The sequence continues at coordinate 59,978,469 of NC_000077.6, forward strand.
TGTGCTGGCTCTCAGCTGAGAGGACAGATACAGTTCTACCTGGGTACCATTCCAGCTGTCCTCCCTCCTTCCTCTCTGGGGTCAAGAAAACACGACTCAGATTTTCTCTCTGATTCTCCAGCCACGATCAGGGATCTCCACTAAGAGACAGCAGGGAGACGAGGTTCCAGTGACCCTAGTCATCCACACTGTGCCCAAGGGCCTTTCTTTAGCCTGTGGCCCATGAGTGGCTGAGGCTGGCTGCAGGTTGGGGGGCTTAGGAGGGTGGAATTGCTGGGGGAGGGGTTTCAATGGATGCCTCTCAAGCCATCAAGGCTCCCCCCTCACTCAAGGCACAGCCAGAGCACTGCAAGAGCAAGCAGCGTTTTCCTAATCACTTCCTTGAGTCTAGACTTTGCCTTAACCTCCAAATAACAAGTTAGCTTATCCTGCCTGCTCTCTTTCCAGACCACCAGCTTTCGCGGGCCAGCCGATGCACAGTGAGTCCTAGGGACTCGCCAACTACTGTGGAGCCCTGGCATCACAGCAAGACAGACTGACTCGAGCACTCATGTGTTCTCCCACCATGGTGACTCAGTAGGACACATACCATCTGGGGTCATATCACCTCAGGTGACAAGGAAAAAGTCAGAGAAAGCCTCCAGAACAAGGGTTGGCACATGGCCTGACAATGCAGCATTTGACTAGCAGTATGAAGCCTGTGCTGAGTCTCCAGGAACACAGACAGACACAGGCACTAGGCTGACCCCAGGAGACTGGGTAGGTGGCATTGCAGAGGGTGGTGGGAGGTGGTACCACCTCGCAGGCATAGGGTTACCATCTAGGATGGAGAAAGTGTTAGAGAACCAGACAACAGGAGGGCTGCACACAGCTGGGAACCACCAACTGTCACCAAATTGAATGCTAGATCTTAGTGTGTGGGTACTTGAATATCTACACAGAACACATACCTATATGTGGGCTACAGTGAGATACTAGGTAGGAACTAGATTAGAATGGACATAGCCAGTGGACCAAGGGACAGGGTCTTTCCAGCCCTCTGCTGGAATCTAGTGCTTGAGAAGGTATCTAGTCCAGGCACAGAAGCACCCTCACCTGCTCTTGCTGTGGGTCCATGTACCAGTTGGAAGGTATTCTTCTATGTGACTCAAGCTGGCTTTGACCTCCTGGGTTCATTCATTAGTCTTGTCTCAGCCTCTCAGCGAGCTGGCACCACAGGCAGGGACCATCATGCTCTGTTCACTGTGCCACCCACTGATCCCTCTCCCCATGGTGACCTAGCTTTTCATGGCACCACCCTCCTGGTCCCACTAAGTCCCCTCACATGCAGGCATCCGTGCCAATGCACCCACCCTGGCTCCTGCTTTCCCACTGACAACCTCCTGGAAGTGGCTGCTGATCCATTTCAGAGAAGGAAGTTGAAGCTCGCAGAGGTAACCTGCTGAGGGTCACCAGCATGAGGGGATAGAGCTAAAGCTGACCAGGGACTTTCTTTCCCCAGGCTGGCTTTGATTCATACTAGAATCCAGAGAAGGCTCTTCAGCCAGGGACGCTTGGGGCACCTTCCTATATCAGCCAAAGCAAAATGCTACCCTTCTCTTAGGATAGCCACCGTCAAAAAGACAGGGAGCCCAGTGTTGGCAGGAGTGTAGAGAAACTGGACCACTCACTCCCGAGCTGCTGGTGTTACACAGTGTAGAGCAGCCACTGTAGAGAACAATGACAGGTTCCTAAAACATGGACAATGACCCCGTGGTGCCAAAATTCACTGCTAGGAACACTCTTGAAGAAACTAGGAAGATACTCAGACACTGGCACGCCACGCCCACGGCTGCACTTCTCACAGGAGCTATAAGTGTCTCTGATGGATGGATGGAGGGAGGGAGGGATGGCACGGCAGGACATTCTGGAGTCTCTGGAAGGAGAAAGTTCTGACATGTGCTCCAGCATGAGGCCATTGTGCTGAGTACAGTAAACTCATCACACACTCTGACTCCTCCTACACAAAGCTCCAGGAGAAGTGAGAGAGAAGCAGAGTGGGGAACCAGAGCCAGTCCACGGGAGGGGTGGGAGTGAGGGGCAGTGCTTAGAAGGTGTAGTTTCAGCTTTGTAAAATATAAAGGGTTCTGGAGATGGGTGGTAGTAACCTTTATAAGACATCACAGAACTGTTTAAAGTCACTGAACTAAACCCTTGAAAATGGGTAGAGACCCAGTGCTTGCCGGACCTATCCTTACCCAGTGGGCCACATTAAATCCTTGGTTGCTGTTTGGCTAGTATACTAAGGATGGGGACATTCCAAGGCTGCTCCCATGACCCAGCCACAGGAAGTAGATCCCAGAAGCCCCTGGGTCTACCCACTCTGCATTTCTAACCAGTGTCCGCCCCACTTCTCCAGAGCCCCTGCTCCCCCAGCTTTCCGGCTGCGGCTCAGGTGTTCCTCAGGGTCTGTAGCCACAGAGGAAGGAGCAGAAAGGGCCTTGTTGAGCGACTGATGAATGAGGCCGGCTAGGGAAAGATTCTGCGGGGCTCCAGCTCTGCAGGGTAGTAGCAGGTCTGTGTCTCTGACCCCAAGCCTCTCCCCTAGGGGTCCTGCATTATGGGAATGAAAACAGGCTCCACCTGAAGCCTGCTGAGTCCTCAGGGGCAAGGAGGCCTGACATGTTGCTCGGGCCTCTAACCCCAGAACTCAGGAGGTAGGGTGGCTACAAACTTGGGGCCAGCCTAGTTTATAACATAAGTTCCAGATGGCCTGGGCTACAGAGTGAGACCCTGGCCAAAACCAACAAACCAGACTAAACCGGAGTTTGAGGTTTATGAAGCCAAGCAGATCCCAGAGCAATTACACGACCTGTCTACAGATGGGAGATTTTAGAGAGCAAAGAAGCAGAGACCAGCCAGGCTTGAAGCTGGTGTGTCACAGACTGGGTTGATTTTGGTCTGACAGGAGAACTCATCCTAACAAGGACGTTTAAGTATAAATGCCACAAAAGGACTGAATGAGGGCTAAGTGAGAAGTGTCCCAAGGAAGGGCTTCTCACAGCTGACGGGGAGACAGGGTGTATTCAGCAGGGCTCCTGCACTGGGAATGGGCAGAGCTGGGTGGAGTAAGAGCTTAAGTGACCCTCCGAGGTTTCCAGGCTGAAACATCTGGGTGGAGAACAGGCTCTAACTTGGCAGTATTCAAGTTAGGATGTACATGGGCTCTCTAAGTTGTCTGAGGAGCCTGAAGATGCCTTTCTGCCAGGGACCTAGTGGCACCCCCCCGCCTTTTTTTTTTTTTTTTTTGGTTTTTTGAGACAGGGTTTCTCTGTATAGCCCTGGCTGTCCTGGAACTCACTCTGTAGATCAGGCTGGCCTGGAACTCAGAAATCCTGCCTTTGCCTCTGCTCCTGCCTGTCTCCCAAGTGCTGGGATTAAAGGCATGCACCATCACTGCCCGGCTGTGGCGCCCATTTTTTTTTTTAAAGATTTATTTATTATTATATGTAAGTACACTGTAGCTATCTTCAGACACACCAGAAGAGGGAGTCAGATCTTGTTACGGATGGTTGTGAGCCACCATGTGGTTGCTGGGATTTGAACTCCGGACCTTCGGAAGAGCAGTCGGGTGCTCTTACCCACTGAGCCATCTCACCAGCCCTGTGGCACCCATTTTTAAAGGAGCTAGGAAGTAAGAGCTGGCCAAGCTCACAGAGACAGCATTCCCAGACCAGGCCGTTTTCACCATGCTGGAGAACGACAAGCAGAATGGAGGAAATCAGAGCGGCAGCCTCACCCACACTTTTACCCCATCGTGGGGATGGACAAGGCCTCCCTACAAAAGAGTCTTCATGTGCCAGACAACCCAGGATGTGTGTCACAGGATCCGCCCCCTCTAAGGATGACAACCTCTGTATACTTGTCCAGCCTGGAGAGGTTGAGCAGCCTAAATCTTCAGGGCCAGGAGGCATAGAGGAGGTTCTGGCAGTCAGACAAGCTAAGTGGGACCCTTGCCCCACCCCATACTCCTAGTCCACAGGAATGGGAAAAAAGCTACAAAAATCTTCAATCAAGGTATCCTGTCATGGGGAAGCTTGAGCCAAATGCTTACAGAATGGGAGTATGAGAGACCTGGGCCCACCACTCCTATCCCTGCCTGGCTTCCCATACACCAGACATCAGATAATTAGACGGCCACCTCATGATACATCCTGCACCCACGGAGCCAAGCCAGGATAAGTGGAGTGGACAGGCTAGGTGTGCACGCCCTATCTGAGGGACTCGCCTCAGCAACCAGTCCACACAGGGTATCTTCTCAGTATTCTCGACTTCTAAAGTGCAAGGGCAAGACAGGAACGAAGACTCCCCAAGCTCCCTTCTTTATCTCCTCCAGCAGTGCGCAGGCTTCCTGCAGCCTGTGTATGCACGAGGCCTGTGGTGAAATCCATGGGATGACAAGTGGACCCAAGGCTCACAAGTAGCCACATCTGAAAATGAGATGCCACTGTCCTCCTGCACAGCCTGGGACTCCACAGTACAGTGCTCGGCTCAGCTAGGCCCACTCGGGAGCCCTGCTTCCCGCCCTCATCACCTACACCGACTGCTCTGGCCATTTGATGGCCAGAAGGTAATACGTCTCATGCCCAAGCTTCCTAATGATGCTCTAAGCATGGCTCCTTGTCCCTAAGGATCCTCGCTAGAGTGTCTGTGGCCTGGCTGGGCATACTGTAGAAGGAATTCTGGGGATATAGGCAAAGGGAAATTTCAACAGGTTCTGTCCCCTCTGCCCAAGCTGGCCCCACCATTGGACAATGAAATGTCACATCCAAGATCACATGAATGTCTCTGCCAACAGAGATCTGGGACAATATCCTGAGGCCTCTAGGAACATTCTGACACAGAACTCCCAAACACTAGTGAACCCACTGGCCCTCCCTCTCCTGACCATGACTTTCACACAGACAACAGCCTTCGCGGTGGCCCAGGGCTTACCAGTGGGAGCGGAGGATGTTCAAAAGCAGGATGCAGATGCCCAGGGAATAGCAGGCTAGGTGGGGGGAGCCGAAGGCTCTGCTCAGCTTCCGAGTTCTCTGCTCCCATCTCGCTACCTGCATGAAGGGCCAAGATCAAGGGTGAGAGGTGAGGTGTTTGCTGCTACAGGGAGGGCAGGAGAAGCAGGCCTGAGTGCCCAGGCCCAGTTCCAAGGAAGATGCACTGTAGCTACTGCAGCAACTGGAGTCGGTTGGGAGTCTGCTACAGCCCAGGGCTCTTCACAGGATTTTTACCTTCCCTTAGTGTAGGCAGGATTGAGTGGTTAACAGGCTGGCAGTCCTGCCTAAGTGCGGGGGCTCAGTTCTCAGGCCACCCAGGAAGCTGTGCATCACATCTCATGCAGTTCCAATGGCCCCTGTTATTCAGGAAGACACAAGCTACCACCAACAAAGAAGCCGTAGAAACGATGGCCCCGGGTGCCCTCCTGTCTCCACCAAGAACACCCACAGGGTCATTTCAAGGGGTAAGACAAAGGAAAGGCTGTCCTTCACCCTCACCCTGTGTTCAGCCTGGCCTCTCCCATAGGTACAGACTGTGCGGGTATGAATGACTTTCAGTCTTATAATCCTTTGATTTGTTTCCAAGTCATCACATCTCTAATCTCAGTATTCAGTAGTCAGGCAGAGGAAGCAAGCAGGCAGCTCTCTCACTTCTCTGCAGACCTCACCCTTGCACACATCCACATCCAAGTTGTTAGGATTGCCCTGCTGGGCTCCTAGTTTGCTTTGTCTGACTCAGGTGCTCTGATGAGCTCTCTGCTGATGCAGAACGGGGAGCAAGGGGTGAGCGGGATGCCAAAGTGCAAAAGCTCACTCTGCTGCTCAAGTTATCCACCCACTTCTGTGTCCTGAATATAAATATGTATGTGTGTGCACATGTGCATGTCTGTATGTCCATGCGTATGTGTGTGCATGTATGTCTGTGTGTGCGAACACTGTGGGGCTGGAACGGGGAGGATGCATAGTCAATAAGTGACATGAACTAGTTAACAATTTATCATAAAACAGGTTGCGCTTCTGCCCAGCTCTCCTGACAAAGCAGGAAAGGCTGAACTGGGATATCTATTTGGTTAGACATATTAAATGCATTCAGTGGGGCTTTTCTTTGTGGCCAGCCACTCTATATAGTCACAGCAGCCCAGACCAGGCAGCCTTGCCTGTTGCCCATGCATGCCTGAAGCTCATACAGCCTCCAGCAGGCCTCCAGTGAGCTCACACTCCCAAAACCCTTAGTATGGGAGCCTAGTCTGTTATCAGATCCCTGCAAGGTGTAGTCCTGCTCAGTGTCCACTGAAGTGGAAACTTAAGGGTTCTTTGGAAAGTCGGCTGGATGGTGTTTTGCTTGGTCAAACACATGAAGGAATGTTTAGCTGAAGCAGACACAGGAAAAAGGATGTTCTGCTAAAGCAGGCATGTGAAAGGACACATGAAGGATTCTTTGTTAATGACACACATGTATTGGTCCTCCTTTCATTGTGTAGTTGAGCTGCATTTGTCAGAACTCCGTAGAGAGAAACACACCAAAAAACTTCTGGTGGTGTGCTGTAATATCTTGCCGCTTCCTCAGACTCAGGCTGATTGTCCGAGTGGTGTCAACTGAGACAGACACACGTGCTGAGGCAAGACGCATGGAGGACGTGTGATGTTTGGAGAGAGTATAATCAGGACTCAGTGGACAGTGACAGAGGCTGAGCTAGACTTGCTTATAATGCTAACTGTGCAACGCTTGTGGGTCTCGAGTCTTCGCCGATCACTGCTTCTCTCAGAGAAGCACAGCCTAGAACTTCTCCTGGCATTCCTCCTGCTTCCTCCTGCTGACTTGAGCCAAGGCTAAGGCTGACTGTCTCAATAGGTAGTGCCACCACTGCTGATTTGTGTTTGCAATCCCAACTCTACCCAACTGGACTGCTGTATCTGTGAAGGGTTTGTGAGTGGATCAAGTTGCAACTGCTGACCTGAGAATTGAATTGCCCATTTCCAGACAAAACAGATGGGAGTTGCTTTAAAGAACCTTTCTAATACCTTGGTGTGACTCTAACTAAGGAAGTGAAAGATCTGAATGATAAGAACTTCAAGTCTCTGAAGAAAGAAATTGAAGATCTCAGAAGATGGAAAGATCTCCCATGCCCATGGATTAGCAGAATTAATATAGTAAAAATGGCTATCCTGCCGAGAGCAACCTACAGATTCAATGCAATCCCCATCAAAATCCCAACTCAATTCTTCACAGAGTTAGAAAGGGCAATTTGCAAATTCATCTGGAAAAATAAAAAACTTAGGATAGCAAAACCTATTCTCAACAATAAAAGACCCTCTGGTGGAATCACCATGCCTGACAAGCTGTACTACAGAGCAATTGTGATAAAAACTGCATGGTACTGGTACAACGACAGACAGGTAGATCAATGGAATGGAATTGAAGATCCAGGAATGAACCCACACACCTATGGTCACTTGATCTTTGACAAGGGAGCTAAAACCATCCAGTGGAAAAAAGACAGCATTTTCAACAAATGGTGCTGGCACAACTGGCGGTTATCATGTAGAAGAATGTGAATTGATCCATTCCTATCTCCTTGTACAAAGCTCAAGTCTAAGTGGATCAAAGACCTCCACATAAGACCAGAGACACTGAAATTAATAGAGGAGAAAGTAGGGAAAAGCCTCGAAGATATGGGCACAGGGGAAAAATTCCTAAACAGAACAGCAATGGCTTGTGCTGTAAGATCAAGAATTGACAAATGGGACCTCATAAAATTGCAAAGCTTCTGTAAGGTAAAAGACACCGTCAATAAGACAAAAAGGCCACCAACAGATTGGGAAAGGATTTTTACCAATCCTAAATCAGATAGGGGACTAATATCCAACATATGCAAAGAGCTCAAGAAGCTAGACTCCAGAAATTCAAATAACCCCATTTAAAAATGGGGTCCAGAGCTAAACAAAGAATTCTCAACTGAGGAATACCGAATGGCTGAGAAGCACCTGGAAAAATGTTCAACATCCTTAATCATCAGGGTAATGCAAATCAAAACAACCTTGAGATTCCACCTCACACCAGTCAGAATGGCTAAGTTCAGAAATTCAGGTGACAGCAGATGCTGGTGAGGATGTGGAGAAAGAGGAACACTCCTCCACTGTTGGTGGGATTGCAAGCTTGTACAACCACTCGGGAAGTCAGTCTGAAGGTTCCTCATAAAATTGGACATAATACTACCGGAAGATCCAGCAATACCTCTCCTAGGCATATACCCAGAAGAAGTTCCAACTGGTAATAAGAACACATGCTCCACTATGTTCACAGCAGCCTTATTTATAATAGCCAGAAGCTGGAAAGAACCCAGATGTCCCTCAACAGAAGAATGGATACAGAAAATGTGGTACATTTACACAATGGAGTACTACTCAGCTATTAAAAACAATCGATTTGGGCTGGTGAGATGGCTCAGTAGTTAAGAGCACCGACTGCTCTTCCGAAGGTGCAGAGTTCAAATCCCAGCAACCACATGGTGGCTCCGTAACAAAATCTGATGCCCTCTTCTGGAGTGTCTGAAGACAGCTACAGTGTACTTACATATAATAAATAAATAAATCTTAAAAAAAAACAATCGATTTATGAAATTCTTGGACAAATGGATGTATCTGGAGGATATCATCCTTAGTGAGGTAACCCAATCACAAAAGAAGTCATTAGATATGCACTCACTGATAAGTGGATATTAGCTCAGAAACATAGAACACCCAAGATACAATTTGCAAAACACAAGAAAATCAAGAAGAGGGGAGACCAATGGGTAGATACTTCATTCCTCCTTAGAATAGGGAACAAAATACCCATGAAAGGAGTTACAGAGACAAAGTTTGGAGCTAAGATGAAAGGATGGACTATCCAGAGACTATCCACCCGGGGATCCATCCCATAATCAGCCACCAAACCCAGACACTATTGCATATACCGGAAAACTTTTGCTGAAGGGACCCTGTTATAGCTGTCTCGTATGAGGCTATGCCAGTGTCTGGCAAATACAGAAGTGGATGCTCACAGTCATCTATAAGTTGGAACACAGGTATAGGTGTAACAACAATATGAACTAACCAGTACCCCCAGAGCTCATATCTCTAGCTGCATATGTAGCAGAAGATGGCCTAGTTGGCCATCACTGGGAAGAGAGGCCCCTTGGTATTGCAAACTTTATATGCCCCAGTACAGGGGAATGCCAGGGCCAAGAAGCGGAAGTGGGTGGGTAGGGGAGCAGGGCAGAGGAAGGGTATAGGGAACTTTTGGGATAGCATTTGAAATGTATATAAAGAAAATATCTAATAAAAAGAAAAAAAGAATTTTCAGTGAACACAAGTACTTGAATATTGAAATCTTACCAATAAGCAGCTTTTATATCAAATATTTGTCTTACTATCGTATTTTTAATTCCATTCAATAAACTTAACGGAAAATTCTATGCAAAGGTTCAAAATAAGTTTAAATAGGGTTATTGATGCCAAATGTATCAATATGAAAAAATAATAAAGTATGAGGAAAGCTTTAAAAAAATTCAACGTGTCTTCATGATCAAAGTTCTATAGTCAATAGTACTAAAGGGAACATAATTCTATAAAATAAAAGCCAGAACCTTTTATGCTTTGTTTTATTTTTCCTCAAGATAGACACAGTTGGCATGTGCAGAATGGTGAAGAGGTACCCAAAAGCAGCCTGAAACCTTGCACCTTCTCTCCTGTTTCTGTCTTTTTCTTTTAAGTGCCACATGAATTGAACATTTTAAATATTGTTTGTTATTTTTTAATTAAATTGCATAACAAAAGATAAATATATATAAAAAAAAACCTTTCTAAACAGGTCCGCTCTACCCCACTCCTACCCCCTATCCCTTTTTTCCCACTACCTCTGGTGGGTGGTGGGATAACAGGGAAGTTAAAACGTTTAAGAACCATCATTAAAAATAAGCTTTGAAAAAATTAAAGTTGCTGTCCACAGGAAAGAAAAGCTTCATGAAGCTCCTATGGGGTGCAAACTGGTGATGTTAGGATCAGGAGCGTTCAGAACCCCGTGCTTACATGTCCCTGCCACTTTGACCCTGGGACTCCCAGGTGTAGGAAACGGCTCCAAGAAGAACCAGTGTAAGCAAGTACATGACTGTTTATGCTGAACTGCAGCATGTGGAGATCATGGAGTCAGGATTTTGGAGGACACAGGGGATTGGCTTTTTTGAGAGAGGGTTTCTCTGTGTCACCCTGGCTGTCTTGGAACCCACACTGTAGACCAGGCTGGTCTGGAACTCACAGTGATCTACCTGTCTCTGCTCCTAGAGTTCTGGGGTTAAAGGTGTGAGCCCCAGGCCCAGTCATGGAGTCATTCTTCACAAACCACGTGACTCTGGGGCATTGAAATGACTGTACTTAGCATAGCTACTGAGGATCCCGGATCTATAAATGTGCTTAGCTCAGAACCAAGCTAATGCTTGGGAAGGGGAGCTGCTTGTATTCATCTGACTGTCACAGAGGATCCTGTCCTCCAGGCTCCTTTCATGGGGATGCTGTCCGGGGTAGGATGAAGGAAGGTCAGGGTCTGCAGGGTATCCTGTGACTCTACTTTTAATGCTAATATCCCAAAGCACAGAGCCAGTCATTAGCTCAAGAAGGCTATGAGAGATATCCTCTCCCACCACCCATCTATTCACGTATCTACCCACCTACTAATCTAGTCATCTACTGATATAGATCCTGCCCATCCATCTACCAATATATCCGTCCACCTACCCACCCATCCATCCATCCATCTATTCTCTATCTACTCACCTGCCCACCTACTCATCCATCCATCCATCCATCCATCCACTCATTTACACCCCATGCATCCATTTGTCCACCTACCCATCCATCCATTCACACTCAAGTATCATTCCACCCACCCACCCAGTACTTACTGGAGTCTGTTATAGACTGGTAAATGTTAAAAAGTAAAGTGCTTTGAAAAGAAAACAAAAAAACATAGCATAACAATGATGCTCTTGTTTTAACATCATGCACGTAATTAAAGCCAAATGTGCCTCATCTACTGAAAACACCAGCATGAACTCCTCCCACAGGGAGCCACTGGGCACAGTGGAATTGACTAATGAGAGCAGCCAGAGAGAGGCCTTGGCTGGCTCCTCCAACTCAGTGAGAGCTAGAAAGGCAGAAGAGCTGCTTCTGGGACTCCATTATTTTCTGGAAACATGCTCTTGCTTGCTTTTCAGAATTCTAAGAAATCCTGGAAGTAAAAGCTAGTCAGGGTGTTTGTTTGTTTTAAGATTAATTTTTAATTTTCATTTGTGAGTGTGAGTGGGTGGATGATGGGTGTTAGTGTGTGGATGGCCAGAAGAGAGCGTTGGAGCCCCTGGAACTGGAGCTACAGGGGTTGTGAGCTTCCTGACACGGGTGCTGGTTCTCTCACCAGACACTCAGGCTCTATAGCAGGAGTAGCATCTGGAACCCCTCTGGCCCAGAGGGGTTAAAGGCACAGCTGAGGCTTCCAAGGCCAACAGATGTCCCTTGTCCTAGAGGACCTGGGCCAGAAGCATGAAGAAGCTCACCCTAGGTATGCATGCTTCCTAGCACAGGACAGAGGTTGGAACTTACCTGTGCATTCAGCTAGCTGACACACACAGCACACACATGAGCAGGGTCTCCTCATTCTACCTGTGTGGTGTGGCTTGGGAGCTAAGCAGTACCCAGCAGCACCCAGAAGCACCCAGCAGTACGCATCATAGCTCTCATGAGCCATGCAGTCGCTGGCCCAGAGAGCAAGCAAGACCCGGGTCTCCCTATCCAACATGCCTTCTTGCTGCCTTCACCCTGATGTGGCCTTGCTCTTAGTCACCATCCCCAACACTCAGCGCCACCTGTCACTCAGGTACTGAGAGCCTAGCGACTTCCTGAGGCCTATCTTAGTCTTGTCAGCTCCTCCTTAGAGCTATGAACCCTCTAAAAGCTACTGTCATAGAACCCAGACAGTCACCTCTGATGAAATTATCCTCTGCTTCCACCACCCTGATGAGGGAGCCAGCCCCCTCCCACTGTGGAGATTCACATGTACACTGGACTGCCCAGAGAGGGACCTAGTCACATTTGGCAACCAGGGCACAAAACCCTGGCTAATTTAGTACTGGCTTCCATTTCCAATCAGCCCACTACATGAGCTCTCTTTCTATATAAGGATCGAGAGGAGAGAGAGGAGAGGAGAGGGGAGGGGAGGGGAGGGGAGGGGAGGGGAGGGGAGGGGAGGGGAGGGGAGGGGAGGGGAGGGGAGGGGAGGGGAGGGGAGGGGAGAGGAGAGGAGAGGAGAGGAGAGGAGAGGAGAGGAGAGGAGAGGAGAGGAGAGGAGAGGAGAGGAGAGGAGAGGAGAGAAGAGAAGAGAAGAGAAGAGAAGAGAAGAGAAGAGAAGAGAAGAGAAGAGAAGAGAAGAGAAGAGAAGAGAAGAGAAGAGAAGAGAGCGAGCTCACAGGAGGCAAAACCCTAAAGAAGTCCAGCAGACTGCTAATTCAATTTGGATTCTAATCTTGGCTACAGAACTGCCTGTAGCATCTTCTGAGGATAGAGCCCACTGCCAGAGGGGATGACTGGCCTCACCCTTGAGACTGACTGCTAACAAGTAGAAAGGGAGCTGTCTCCTGATACAGTGCTCAGTGAAAAAGCAGGCACAGGAGGGTCTCACCTGGCTTCCTTGTAGAAATTAAAAGGATAATCCTCCCATTCATGTGGATACCCAAGGGAACCCAAATAGCCAACACAATCTTGAGAAAGAGAACACATACTGACTTCAAACTTCTTACAAGCAAAAGTCATCAGGACTGTGTGGCGCCGGCACAAAACCGAACATACAAAGCCCAGAGAGAAACCCCCATATGCTCATCAACTGCTTCCTCACCAGGCACCAGACCAAAACAAACAGATACGAGTAATCAGTTCAATGCCGTGCAGAGACGATGTGCGGATGAGGCAGGACAGGCTGTCAGTGACAGCTAAGGGGCCCCGGGAAGGGAAGGAAGCCCTGCCTGTGTCCTGGGATCTATTTGAGTTTCCTGCTGGCTGAGTCAAGAAACCTCAACACAGCTAATGAAGCCAACGGAGACAGTGCTTTCCCAGACACCTCAAACTAGGTTGCTAGAAATAGCAAGCTGTGCTCATGTGGCCAGAGTGCTATGGCCTTGACTACTGCATCAGCACTCCTGGCCGTCCTGACTCTAAACAATGGGCTTCCTGAGTCACCTCACAGTTGTATTACAAGAGGAGATTCTATAAAAGAAACAGGTAGAGCAGCTCATGTATTTTGACTTAAATCGGGCTTAAACTTTCAACCTTGTTGTAAATCACATCCTTTACACAATGTGACTTTAAAAGAATCCTGTATAGAGTTACTTGTAAGAAAAACACTGCTAGCTCACTTAGTAAAAGGTTTGGGTTGGGTTTTTTTGCATTTTAATTTGTATGCATATGAGTATTTTGCCTGCATGTACTGTATGTATGCCATGGAGGCCAGAAGAGGGCATTGTGTCACCTGGGACTACAGTTACAGACTATGGTGAGCTACATGTGGATGCTGGGAATCAAACCCAGGCCCTCTGGAAGGGGAGTGGTGCTCTTAACCACTGAGCCATCTCTCCAGCCTCTGTATAGTCATTGTGAAGACACCTAAGTGTGACCCTCTCCTGAGAGCCTATACCCTGTTCTCAATATATAATGTCTTTTTTTTTTAAAGATTTATTCATTCATTTATTTATTTATTTATTTATTTATTATATGTAAGTACACTGTAGCTGTCTTCAGACGCACCAGAAGAGGGCGTCAGATCTCATTACGGGTGGTCGTGAGCCACCATGTGGTTGCTGGGATTTGAACTTCGGACCTTTGGAAGAGCAGTCGGGTGCTCTTACCCACTGAGCCATCTCACCAGGCCCCATATAATGTCTTTTTACCAAATAAATATCTCCTCCCTGCCCCCTCTCTCTCTTCCTTCTCTCTACACATGCCTGCCCTTACATCTGAAAAAGTGGGTTCTTTTATCTCTATTTAATAAACTCAGTAACTTTGGTGTTCTTGTCTCTTTTGTGCAGTGAGGATACTGGCTTTTTGTCAACTTGACAAAACCTAGAGCCACCTCGATTAAATAATTTTCTTAATCAACTTGCCCTGTGGCCATGTCTTCAAGGAATTATCTTGTTTAATGATTGGGGCAGAAGGCACAGCCCACTAGGGGGGTGGGGGCAGCACTGTTCATAGGTAGGTGGGTTTGGGCTACATACAAAACCTAGCTAGGGACAGGCCAATGAGCAAGACAGTAAGCCTCATTTATTTCTCCAGAGTTTCTGCTTGAATTCTTGTCCTGACTTCCCTCAGTGTTAGATAGGGAGCTGAAATAATCCTTTTCTTCCCCAAGTTGTGTTTATCGCAGCAACAGACAGTGAGGTCGAACAGGTGGGGGCTGCAAAGGAAAGACAAGACAGGGAAAGAGATGGAAGAGGAGAAGGAGAGACGTGTTTTGGTTCCTGAGACTCTGGGGCCAACAGCTTCGCCGTGGGGGTTGGCAAGGCAAACAAGCAGATGTTTATAGAGGTTTCTGGTAGCCTAGGCACCTGCCCTACAGGTGGGAACTGTAGGCAGCTGCCAGGCCTTTCTTAAGCCTCCCTCCTCTAGGAGGGGAATCTGAGTTATGGCCTGGCAGAGTTCACATGGATAGAAGAAAAGTAGCCTTCTAGGTGGCTCAGGGAATGTTTGCTGACCTAAAAGGTCACAGGAATATACTGAGGTAGGACCTCATCTTTGTCTCTAAGCTGCCACCTCCAGGAAAGATCCAGGCAGAAGGAGCCAAGGAACACCTGGCTGTCTCAAGAGTCCCCCAGAGGACTAGAAAGACGACTCGACAATTTGGAGCACTGGCTGCTCTTCCAGAACACCTGGGTTTGATCCCCAGTACCTACATGGTAGCTCACAATGGGCCATAATTTCAGCTCCAGGAGATCTGACATCTTCTTCTGGCCTCCAAGGGCACCAGACATGCACGTGGTGCATAGATACGCAAGCAGGCAAAACACCCACATACACAAATTAAAAATTAATTTTAAAACTATTTTAAAATGCCTCTGAAGGAAAACAGATTGGTGCCTGGGACTCATAACGTGGCTTATCCTAACTCCCAGCCCATTCTCTCCTTCCTGCAGGAGGCCATCAAGGCAGAGCATATGTAGGCCTTGAGGTTCCTCAGGTCCCATGAAGGTAGATGTGGGATGCTAGAAATGTTGCTTGTCCCTACCTATCAGGGAACGGCTGAGGGACCACACCACTCCACAGTGTTTCACAGCTCTTCCAAAGGCAGCTCCCCAAGAACCATGGGCTAGAACAGGCACTGTGTACCATGGAGACCACAGGCCAGCTGATCCCAGTCAACACTCACTCTGTCCATGTAGTATGTGGGCTGTGTGTGTGTGTGTGTGTTGGGGCTACATATGCACATATACATGTATGCATTTGGAGGTCTCCAGAAGATGCCCCCTGCATCTTTTGAGAAGGTCTCTAATTGGCTTACGGCTCACTGATTATCGAAGGCTGGGTGGCCAGTGAGTTTGTCTCTGCCTCCCCAGAGCTAGGATTACAAGTGTGCCCCACTCTTCCTAACTTCTCACATGACTGCTGGGGTGCTAACTCAGCTCTGATGCTTGTGTGGCAAGTACTTTGTGGACTGAGCCATCTCTCCAGATCTCCAGCGCATATTCTTTTAAAGATGCATGCTAAATCCATTGAGAGGTAAAGGAGAGGGCAAAAGGTTTACGCTAAGATTCGCCTGCACCCGTGGCTTCTCTGGCACAGTGACCTTGTGTTCTGAAGAGCTCGTTTCAATTATTCTAAATAAAGCACAGCCCACCCGTGCAAAACCACTGGAAAATAACCTAGACATGACTCTTCGACTGCTAACCAAATATGGTGAGACCTGGTGGCCTCTACAGTCAATATTGACATGGACTTCAGCCTGTCTTGGGAAGGAAACTTCCAGGTATCTGGTGAACAGTGAAGTGGTTGTCTGATAAGCAGCCAGGCATCCCACGGGGTGGGCAGCAACACATCCATCACCATCCAGCCGGGGCTGCTGCCGCTGCCAATGGGCTTGTGGGATGTTTTGTTTTGTAATTGCAGGGTTTTTTTCTTTTCTTTTCTTTTTTTTAAATGAAGAAAGATAGGTAGATCTCCCAAGAGGATGGTTTGTTTTTTGTTTTTTTAACTTAAGGTCAGATTTATCAAGACAAAATTCCGTTTTTAAAAATAGAGTCTTGTTATCCTGTCTACAAGAAACGTAGGCACAGGAGATGGAGCAAAGACTGAGGGAATGGCCAAACAATAACCTGCCCAACCAGAGACCCATCCCATGGGCAAGCACCAGTCCCTAACACTATTCATGATACTCTGTTATGCTTGTGGACAGGAGCAAGTTGTCCTTTGAGAGGCTCCACCCAGCAGCTGACTCAGACAGATACAGACACCTACAACCAAACAGTGGATAGAGCTTGGATACTCTTATAGAAGAACAAGAGGAAGGATTATGGCCCGAAGTGGAACACCACAGGAAGGCCAACAGTCAACCAACCTGGACCCTTGGGCCTCTCAGAGACTGAACTACCAACCAAAGAACACACACACTGATTGGACCTAGGCCTCCCCACTCATATGTAGCAGATGTGCAATTTGGTCTTCATGTGGAAGACTGTTGCCTGTACATGGAATATGTTCTTCTAGCTGTGTTGCCTTGTCTGGCCTCAGTGGGAGAGGAAGCACCTAGCCTCGGAGAGACTTGAAGTGCCAGGGTAGGGGAATACTTCGGGGGGGGGGGTACCTGCTCAGAGGAGAAGGGGGATAGGGAAAGTATTGTGGGAGGGGGTGACCGGGAGCGGGGGCAGTGAGCAGGATGTACAAGAATAAGTAAAACAAAACAAAACAAAAAGACCCAGGCTGGTCTCTAATTCTTGATCTTTCTGTTTAGCCTCCCAAGTATTATAACTACAGGGGTGTGCTACCATGCCCAGCAAATGTATCACAGCCTATGAATTCTGACAAATAAATGCAGTTATACACACACTGCCAAGACAAGGAACAGACTTGTCCACTCCTCAAAAAAAAAAAATCCCTGGAATAACCGGGTTCTCCTCACCTGTCCCTGGCCTGTGTGCCACCCCTTTTTTGTTTTGTGTGTCCCACACATGTAGCCCTATGGTCTGTAGCTCCTTGAGCCACATGATGTCCCTGTGATGTGTGAGTACATTTGTGACTTGGTCCCTGGATGTCTGCAAAGGATTCCACAATGTAGACACAGGGTTGGCTGACCCAGAAGCTGGCTACTCAAGCTGAATATAGGATGCTGTCACGCTAAACACAGGTGCAGCAGACCTTTGCACACACAAAGAGTTGTGAGGCTATTGAGTTTTATCTGAGTGCAACCACAGAACCTGGGCTGCTAACAAGACTGCTGAGCAGGGAGGGCAAGGTCAGGGAAACATACATAGGACTCTGTGCCCTTCCCTCTGCCAGGGTTCCTGTGCCCCACTTACTCACCACCCCACAGGGGAGGTAGGAAGGTCCCAGACAGATACACAGCAAAGACTGATCCCTGACCTGGCAGGCAGGACATGCCACACTCCTCACCTTGAGAGACTCAAAGGAGAGCAGCAAGTCTTCCTTCCCCCAGGCCAGAGGCTGTACGAGGGGACAATGCTGCCAGAGTCTCCTAAGTAGACAGTCTTCACCAGTTCCTGCCCTGAAGCTCTGGGGTAACACATAGGCTCAGGCACCCACTCGTGAGTTGTGGTATGATGGAGGGCAGGGTGGTAGCCCAATGGTGAACCTGTCACTAAGGATCTTAGGAGCTGAGCCCCCAGATGAACCATTAATTAGGAAGGTGTCAGAGCTATCTGAGCACAGTGTGGCCCTTTCATATGAGGTTCCCAGGTAAAGGGGCTAGGACCAATTCCAGGGAACCAGAGGGAACCAGACGTTTAGTCAAGTGTCTGTTCCCACGGTCCCTACACTGTGCTTGCCCAGAGCCTGTATGTAGCATCCCTTCCCCAGCACAGTCTTTCCTCCATGGCAGGCTCAGGAGCCAGAAGTCACTATAAGTCTGCTCGTGGGCACTGCTGCCACTGCCAGGAGCAGCTGGCATGCATTCACACCAAGCAAACAGCAATCTCCAAGTGCTTACCTGAGTACCTCAAAGCATAAAGCAGGTATTCCATTAGATCGACTAAATATAAAGACTCCAGGAACAGGAAGTGAACTCGCTGCTGGGGGGAAGGGGGTGCAGGAAAATAAAAAACAACTTTCTTCTCCATTGTGAACTGTGACTCCTCCCTTCCATGCATAGCACCCACTGAGAGCTCAAGGCTTGGTTGAGCTGGAGATGAGACCAGCTGAGGGGGCTATGTGGTTACAGAAGGAACTGAATAGCTAGCTAAACCTCCTCAGAATAGCTATGGGTATCAACAGTGCCATGCACAGGCCTGTAGCCATATGAAGCTCTATGGGAAGCAGGTGCCAGGCTAAATGTTATCTTCATGAACCCCACAGAAAAGAGGTTCTGGTGCATCTATGGGTACAGTGGCTTCCTCAAGATACCTCAAGTCAGCGGGGGACCCTAATCAAACCGAGGCTCTTTTCATAACCCTTGTTCTATATGGAAGATATCCCCATGACCCAAGCTTTTCACTAGAAATTGGAGGGAGCAGGGAACCTTTATAGGGATATGGCAGGTATCTAACTGAGGACCACTGGTCTCCACCAGCAAGGCCTGGCTCCCAACAGGGAAGACTCCGGAGAGGTTCTGAGATTGACAGCAGCATTTACAGACTAAGACGACTCAGACACGGCGGGTCTTCATCTCTTTGCCCTAGATCCCACAAGCCATGGAGGCCATTCATTGGTCCTTAAGAGTCTTCTGAAACTAGGGATGCTGGAGTAGCAACAAGGGGCCTCAAGAGGTACATACTGTGATGACTGTCTCCCAGGGATGGATTCTGACCTTCAGAGGGAGTAAAGAACCTGCCACAGAATGTATAACTCTAGACACCAAGAGTTGTCATTCAGGTGCCTGAGGCTATTTGGTCCAGCTTTGTCCACAGAAGCCAGAGTCTCTGCCATACAGAAAGGTTTCCCCTGAGGACTGAGCTGCTGGGCCTGAAGGATGCTGGGTCAAGCAGCCTGGTCATGGCCTCCTGGGCTCGGCCTGAACACTGCCTGCTTGGTGCTGCCTCTGAGAAGGTCCTTCGGAGGCCAATGAAGCTCCCTGAAAGCCAACACTTAGCTAGAAAGGCACAGCTAATCCTCTTATTAAGGTGAAAGCAATGTGAGTTGGTGGAACTCCTGTAGTTAATCTAGAAAAGGGGGGGGGGGACCAGACCATATCTGTGGGCTCCTATGTCACAGCCAGGGAGGCTGGCCCAGGACAAAGAGGGCCAGTTCAGGTAAGCTGAGGCACTGGCCCGGCACCCTTGGCCCACTGCAGTTTCCCGGAATTACCCCAGGCCTCACCTGCTACCACCTCTCTGCACCTATGTGGCCCACACTGCCTGCCCTGAGGATCAGCAGTCACAAGAGGCCTCAGCCTCCTAGGAAGGGCCAGCTGAGACGGTGGACCACAGCAAGGGCACAGAGCTACAGTGCAGGGTTTCCCATGCTTTGACAGGGTCATCTTTCACAGAAGATAGGGGCTGGTTTGCATCTTGCAGGAAAGCAGCAGCAGCAGCAGCAGCAGCAGCAGCTACAACTCTGGTCCTTCTAAGACCTCTCAGGGCTCTGGGACTTTGCCACATACAGAAGTGTGGCCCTTAGCTGGTTCTGGAGGTGGACGCAATGAGTAAGCTCAGCATCTTACTGAGATGCGAGGAAGCTTCAGTGGCCTGCAGCGGCCACAGAGGAGGTGGGTAAGCTGGGGCCAACCCCTGCACCTCATTCCCATAGGCCTCCCAGGCTGGAACAACTTGACACTGAGAGCCTTGGGACACAGCTCTGCTCTTTGCAGCTGTTTCCCTTAGAGGCTGGCCTTTTCCCCTTCTCAAAGCTGCTACACCCAGTGTGATTCCCAGGTCAGCATTCCCATAGAACCTGCTAGAATGCCCCATCAGAATGTGGCCTCAGAACTTGCATTTTGTTCGGTCCCCGGGGTTGATGGGAAGAGTCGTTCTACCATGCTCTAAGGGCCCTCGGCCCTCACATGTCTGCTCCACGGCCCACTTAGTCTAATAACCATTTCCAAGGCTGGGACATTTGTCCCTCAAATGCCCCTATAACTTAACGTTGTCACACTGCAAGCAAAGCTGTAACAATATCAGCATAGAACCTGTTCCTTCACCACCACGGCCTGACACCCTAATATGGGTAGACCTCCAAAGGGGCATAGTGCCTTCTCAGGGTCGCTGAAGGAACAGCGCTACTTGGGAACCAAATGCCTGCTCAGCACACAGCTGCAAGAACCTTAAGGGAACAAGAGACACCGGTATGACCAGGCTGTGTGCAGCAAACACAGCTCATGACTTCTCAGACCCCGAACAGAACTTCTGAGCTTGACCATGAAGGTAGTTTGTGACTTGAAGCCTATAATGACTGCATGAAGCTTTCTCACTGGAGGAGAGGAGAATTTCAAGATGGAGCTCCTGTTTTGAGGCACCTCAACAACACAGCCTTGCTACCAGTGATGTGGGCACACCACAGGGGACAGGCATGACTTGTTCAAGTCTGTAAAAGTCCCTAATGGATGCAGACAGATGTCTCACAGAATTCTCTGCCAAATATGAAAACGTATACAGGAAGGGACAAAGGCACGGGAGGCTCAGTAAATTGCCAGAAGCCATCCAGCGGGGTAATGGGAAAGGGCAGCCTCATCCCACACCTCTGCATCCTATGGCTTCCTCCTCCTCCTCCTGCAACTAGCTCTGCTAGACTAGCTGAAGAGATCACAGGGTGTCCCCATGGCTGGACGCCTGCTGGGCTAGGTATTTTCCCATCTCACAATTACCTGAGATGACTGGCTGCAGAGAGAGGGCTTGTTTTGCGTCATAGTTTCCATCCATGACCTGTTGTTTCAGGTCTATGGCACATCCTGGCAGGTATGGAAAGCAGAATGAAGCCCCACTTAAAGACCTGATTTTTCTCTTGCTGGGCCATACCTTTTAAAGGTCCCACTACATCCAATAGTGACACAGGCTGGGGATGAGGTGGGGAGGAGGTACCTTCAACACCTTTGGATAACTTGTTTAAAGCCAGACTGCTTTGTAACCTGTAGCCTGGTAGGCATGAAAACACTTGTGTCTTCAGTTTTTTGGTTTTTTTGTTTTTTATTTTTGTTTTGTTTTGTTTTTTCGAGACAGGGTTTCCCTGGCTGTCCTGGAAATCACTCTGTAGACCAGGCTGGCCTCGAACTCAGAAATCCACCTGCCTCTGCATCCCGAGTGCTGGGATTAAAGGCGTGCGCCACTACCACCTGGCGACTTGTGTCTTCATTTAGCATTTAATACCTCAACATGACCTGGATGAGAGACAATGCCTGTGGTTCACCTGCCTGTGGGATTTGCTACTCGGGTTTGCTGTGCTTCAAAAAGAGGGTACAAGGGCTCAGTGGTTAAGAGTACAGACTGCTCTTCCAGAGGTCCTGAGTTCAAATCCCAGTAAACACATGGTGGCTCACAACCATCTGTAATGGGAACCGATGCCCTCTTCTAGTGTGCATCTGAAGACAGCTGCAGTGTGGTCATATAAATAAAACGTAAATAAATCTCTGAAAAATAAAAAGAGGGGACAAAGGAGAAGGACACTGGTTTTGGGAAGCCATGCAATGCTTCAACCAGCTATAAGTCCATACCTATGTAAAGTTTTCCTCAAGTAAAAATGGCACCTTCCTTCCCAGATCCAGCCCTGGTTTACGGTCTCTCCCAACATGGACTGTTATCTTCTGGCATTCTTTCATGCTTGGTCAATATGAACTTCTAAAATCCTCTTCTCTGGAGCTATCTTTCTTCCATGGCATCTTTTCCCTATGTCTTAGGACTGATCCATTCTCCATGACAGGCCTGAGTTTCCTCAGCTCTTCCTGGCCCTATCTGGTGAACCTGCATCTCATGGCAGCACCTCTTCGGCTGGGATAGTGCTCTGTCTACTGCTCCCCCTCCTAAGCCTCAGCCTCATACCCGGCACGAACCACACTCTTCCCGGAGCCAGGTTCTTCTCTTGCTGCACTGTTACACAAGTACTCTGAGGTCACTGAGGGCCTGTGCTCATCATGTTTGCCTCTTCTTGGTTTGCATCCTTCCACCTACTCTAAAGAACATTTGTAGATGTCCACGGGGAGCCAAAACTATCACCACTTTACCCTCCTGAGTCACCTACTCTCCTTTGTCAAGTTTTTATTTGTCCTTTTAAAAAAAAAAAAAACTAGAGAGAACTTGATAATTTTATAAACCTGTTCACACTTTCATTTGGATTACTATCAGGTGGTTTTTTGGTTTGGTTTGGTTTGGTTTGGTTTGGTTTGGTTTGGTTTGGTTTGGTTTTTTGAGACAGGGTTTCTCTGTATAGCCCTGGCTGTCCTGGCTCACTCTGTAGACCAGGATGGCCTAGAACTCAAAAATCCGCCTGCCTCTGCCTCCCAAGTGCTGGGATTAAAGGCGTGGGCAACCACGCCCGGCCCAAGGCGACTCTTATAAAGACAACATTTAATTGGGGCTGGTTTACAGTTCAAAGGTTCAGTCCATTATCATCAGGGTGGGAACATGGCAGCTTCCAGGCAGGCATGGAGCAGGAGGAGCTGAGAGTTCTACGTCTTCATCCAAAGGCTGCTAGTGGAAGAAAGCCCACCTCCACAGTGACACACTTCCTCCAACAGGCCATACCTACTCCAACAAGGTCACACCTCCTAATAGTGCCACTCCCTGGGCCAAGCATGTATAACCACCACAGTGGTACTTCAAGGTCTTTTTCAATTCTGAATGCATTGGGTTTGACCCCCCACAAACATCACAGGGAGCAGTTTCTTTCTTTCCTACAGCTGGTGAGTGGGCTGGGTCGAGGAAAACAGAAGCAGGAACATGGCTCAGTTCGGCCAGCCTCTGCTCACTCCCTGACTCTCAGCTCCTGGGAGGGAGCCAACACTGGTCAGCTTCAGAAGAGCTCTCCTGAGAGGGGAAAGCTCATTAGAGAGACAGTATGGAAGACCTGAAAACACCCAGGCAAAGTGGCCTTCTGACCCCTACAGGTTTTCCGGGCTGGGAGAAGTTCCATACCATGTGACTTAGCCTGACCTATCCTATGTGCCAAGGGCCACAGAGACAGGCACTAGGTAAGACTATAAACTTATCCTGCGGCTGCAAGGGGAGGAGCTGGGCTTATTTTCCCCACTGAGGCCTGAATGCTGTCACAGAGGCACCTGTCAGGTCCATGTCCTAAATGACAGGCTGAAGGAGTGTGGCCTGATTTCTCCCAGAGTGTCCATCTGGTCTCTTAAAACAGTAGGTCCCAGATAATGGTGGTTGGTTTTAATGTCAACTTGCCAAAATTAGAGTCACCTGGTGTCTTAGTCAGCGTTCGATTGCTGTGAAGAGACACTGTGATCAAAGCAACTCGTAGAAAGGAAAGCATTTAACTGGGGCTTGCTCACAGTCTCAGAAATGTAGTCCCTTATCAGCATGGTGGGAAACATGGTGGCACACACGAAGGCATGGTGCTGGAAAAGGGGCGGAGAGT
The DNA here is from genome assembly GCF_000001635.26 of Mus musculus. Lineage (NCBI taxonomy): Eukaryota > Metazoa > Chordata > Mammalia > Rodentia > Muridae > Mus > Mus musculus. The sequence continues at coordinate 60,002,264 of NC_000077.6, forward strand.
TCTACATCCAGAGCCACAGGCAGTAGGAAGAGACAGAGACATTGGGCCTGGCTTGGGCTTCTGAAACCTCAAAGCCTACCCCCAGTGACACACTTCCTTCCAAAAAGCCACATCCACTCCAACAAGGCCTCACCTCCTAATCCCTCTCACGTATCACCATCCCCTAAAGACCAAGCATTCAAATGAGCCTATGGGGGGCCGTTCTTTTTCAAATCACTATGCCTGGGTAGGAGCCTCACCTGGAGGGCTGTCCTGCCTGTCGGCCTTTTGCTCAGTGGACACCCCTCTTCACAGAGTTGATTTATCCTGGCGCTGCTGCAGCCGCCAATTCCCTCACTGATATCGGAGCCAGTGCTTGCCCGCTTCCATCACTGACTACAACATCAGCTCTTCAGGAACTCTCCAGGAGAGGGTTCTGTGCTCAAATGGAAGTGGCAAGGCACTTGGCCTCATGGAGCAAGCAACTACTGGGTGCCAGCCTTGCCAATGTGAGACGGCCACCGTGGAACTCCAGCTGCCATGATGCCCAGCCTCAAGGACCCAGCAATGACCAGGTTCTCAGTTTCTAAGGTGTGAGACAACTGTTGCTACTATTTTAAGGTAAACTGAATTAAATAAATTTACCCCAGCAGTTCTGTCCCCGCCCTGTTTGAATACGTGTATATATAGGAATATGGGCGTTTGGGAGAGTCACTGCATTTCTTCTTTTGTTTGTTTCTTCCTTTAAAGAGAAAGCAACAACGCTAACATGAGGAGAGTTTTGAATCTGAGACTAGAAAGAGCCCTGAGCTCACCGCAGGCAGGCCTGTGTGAAATGCTAACGACCGAAGCATTGATTAGGAGCGCCTTCCCTGAAGGAATCTTGGCGCTTTCTACTTTCAAATATTCTTGAAAGTGAGGCAGGAAGAAAAAAATATTTTGTTAAATTATTACTATGGTTTTCTTTTTAGAAATGTCCTTAATATACAAGTGATAAATGTAAGATGTTCATTAAGGCTGGAACATATAAAATGATGAATACGGATGATTGCCAAAAAACATTATATTTCCTTTTTACAATAAAAATTACAGAAGAAATAATCCCTACAAACAAGAACTTTGAGGATCCACGCTAGCTCGCTCTGTATATAACAGATAAAGGCTACTTCATTAAGTCTTATCAAAAGGAGATGAACCAAGATCTGAGTGAAAAAGAGTTAAAATATACTCTGTGGCTAGAAAAATATCTAAGCTGCTTTTTGCTAGCAAGCATAGAATGTAAATTTTATTTAGGGTTTATTTACGAGAGAGAGAGAGATTTCTGGGCGTTGGTCCATATGAAAAACACATATAGTTTTGCCAATGTTGAAATGAATTAATTATGCTACTGGGATAATTACTAGTAGATAACACATTTTGTTGTAAATAATGCTAAAGAATTTAAAACTGGGCATCATGATGTGTAAATATGTTACCAGGAATCAGTTTCCTTTTGAAGGTTCCTAGGCTCCTTGATGGGAGGTTTGGAAATGGACTCAGAAGGAAGTTCAAAGACTGTTTTGATGAGATGTGAGAGGAGGGTAACATCAGACTCGATGATGGACACCTATGTGAAGGCAGCAGGCTCACTGGGGAGACAAGAGACCGAGCGGGGAGGGAAGTGATGTTCTCTTAACCTAGAGCTGGAATGGAGAAGAGCGGGTGGAGCTGGGGGTGAGAATCTGTGGGCAGCTGCAGGAAAGGGATGAGTAACAGTGTGTGTGTGTTTGGGGGGGGGGGGTGTGGAGCTGTCACTGACGCCTGTCTCTCCAGGACTCAGCACCCCTAGCTGGCACTGTATACAATGTATGCACAGGGAAGGCTTTGCCAGCCGGGTGGGCGGGGCTCTTTATATGTTCATTTTTTGTTTACTCGCTAATTTTTAGTCTCCTCTGTTAGAGAAAGGGTTCATCTCCAGCCTCCACACCTACTAGTGCTTGCCTCCTGTCTAGCTACTGATTTGAATGTACACTGTAAAATGATCAAGATAAACCCAGGATTGCTCACCAAAGGACCAGACTCTTTATTAGACTGATGCACACAGTGTTAGTCATGTTTGTAAGAAGAATGCTCTTATGACAGGTGCAATACGTTATGTAACTGTTAGCTCGGAGACCCTCCACCAGCCTGCCCCCACAGGCTGTTCCATAGGAGTAAGGACAGGAACCTGCTGTGACTCAGAAGGACCAGGCCCTAGGACAAAGGCAATGTTTAACTATGCCCCGACCTAAAGTCTGCCTCCATACCAGGAATCACACACCCTGGGCCATGTGGAATAAAGGCTGCCCACCAGTCCGAACCCGGTAAGACTCAGAAACCCCCTTTATTTTCTGGTTCTGAAGGCTCCAAAATGGCTGCCTGCGACCATGAAGCACTTTCTCGTGACACTTGGGGGTTTGAAAGCGCTCTCCCTCCAGACCTCTGTCATCCATACATGACCTGTCTCTCCTACTGCAGCTCCTCTGGGGATTAAGGACAGCTCTCTCTCCCTTCAAGGCCTGGTATGCTACTTCACTGCTGGGAAGATACTTTCTCGGCCTCCTAATGCTCTCCCAGATTAAGGCCTTCATGCTGCCCACGACATGCCAAAAATTCCATTTTGAGTTTGGTTCACTCTGGTTTTCTGTATATTTCAGAGTTATTTTCCCTTTTCAGCTTTTGACAGTGGTCACCCGCCTCCTCCTTACATAACATCAGCAGGAGTCAGTGCTCCTTTCTCCACCCTCGCCTGGCCAGCTCTTGCCGGCTTCTTTGTTCCATTGGCTTTATTTCCATGGCACTCTGGAGTTGGGCCACTTGAACCCTGGCCTTACTCCAGTCTACCTGACCGTTTTAGACTTGAAGCTGCGCTGTCCTGTTGAGTTCTGTGACTTGTTGGATGCTGGATAGGCTGAGCGTGAACTCTCCTAGAAAGGAGCTACTATTTTTAAAGGACAAAAATATTTCAAAAGACTGTTTATCTTCAATATACTGTGTCTTTTATTCTGACTTTTAGAAACCCTGCGGTTTAATTATTTGTCAGTTATTCTTTTAGAAGGGGCAGCAAGCCCTCATCCCTTCTGACCCAGCATCAATTAGAAGAAATATCTGGGGTGACTACGAAGCATCTAGAGAAAGCAAGCCAGAACTTCCCCACAAGACCTAACTTCACACTGGCTACTTAATGTGCATTAAAATCATCGACATCACCATCATCATCATCATCATCGTAATCATTGTCATCGCTATCATCGTTGTCATCACCGTCATCATTGTCATTGTCATCGCCATCATCATCATCGTGTATGCGTGCCCACAGACAACTTTTGAGGGCCATTTTCTCCCCCCACTGTGAGTTCCAGATATCAAATTCTGGTCATCAAGCTTGCAAATGTCTTTTTCCTTGATAAGATATTTAGTTTTGACCTTCTAAATGACTTAGAAATGTAACTGTACCTTGGTTTTCACATTTCAAAGTGTTTATAATTTTACAGATTTCAATGTAAATAATTAACTACTTTAAGTTTCTAGTTTTAGTTGCCAAAATTATATGAATGCTATTTAATTAAGAGCACCACCTGTTTGTTTGTTTGTTGCATTATGGTCTTTATATAAACCTTAAAATATTTGAGTTAAAAACTAAATGTAATTCAACCTTTGAAAAATTCAAGATATATGTGAAACATGCTGAGAACACATTTAAAATCTGTCTCCTCTTTCTTAGTCATCACCATTTCGTGAACACTGGAAAGGCCAGATTATGCTGGGAAAGGGGGCTGAGCAGTTGCTTGGCTCGTGGGGACAGGTGGGTGACAGCTTCAGGAGTGCTGCCTGTGCTCCTACACTTGGCTACTGGAAGCCTGGAAGGCTGCAAGGCAGTCTGCAGCCACAGCAGCTCCCTGTCAACTTCTTGTCCTTTTAACAGTAAATGTCATTTAATTGACGCTATTGAGTTTTTTTGCACTTCCTTGGGTCATTTGGTCTGGTTTTACCTCAGATATAGACCACGGCTGAGAAAAACGAAAACCTGCAACCAGTACCCCCTAGTTATAAAAAACTAGAGTTCTAATGTAATGTTCTAATATAAAGACACCAATATGAAACTAGAATTTAACTGTGTCTAAAGCAAGACTTTCTTCAGGATATTTTCTGCTCAGTGCCATTCTCACAATTGAGCAAAACCACAAGAGTTTATATTTTATTAAAATTATTCATGTTTTCTGATGTTTATGTTTCAGGCTTTTGATTACATATTAAATTGCTTTAATAAATTCAATGTTCACATAAGCATCTCTGTTAAATTAAGGTGATGCCTGGGCTGGAGAGACAGCTCGGTGGGTAAAGGCACTTGCTGCCAGGCCAGCCAGCCTGAGTTCCATCCCTAGACCCCATGTGGTGCAAGGAAAGCATCAACTCTTGAAAACTGTCCTGTAACCTCCACATACACTCTGGTGCATATATGCATGGACACATGTGTAAGCACACACACACACACACACGCCATGGCATGTATGCATGTTTATACATGTTTGCAATGGGGGACAATAAGGACAAGCCTCCAGATGGTTCATAACAGTGTCTTCAGAGAATATTGTTCAGAGCGAGGGGGACGTTGTCAGAATGAAAATGAAGTCATATTGGCATCGTAGCACCTGCCTGTGAGCCCAGCACTTGGAAACCTGGCCCCAGCTGAACTTACTTCTGAGAATCCATTGAAGACAGCCCTGCTGCTCCATGTGTCTGCACCTGAAGAGGACCAGGATGTGGGAGGAGTGGACATGGACACACCGATTGAAAAATGGTATCCAACAGCCCTCATCCTGTCTTGACAATACACACTTTCTCTCAGGGAGAAGGCGGTTTCTTTTAACTGAAAGATTTTTGAACTCACATGAAAGTAGGAAGAACCAACCTCCAGGTACTGGCATCAAAATCCTAGAACATTTTGTATTTGTTGACATCACAGACTCCAGAACATGCCTTCCACTCCTCCTTCATAAGGGCATTTCCTACATCACCAAAAGTTCATTATTACAAAAGAGAACATTTTGAGCAAAAATTTTGTTCTGGGATGAAACGAAGGAATCAATAATGAGCCGGGCCCTAGAAAGGACAAGGGGAGCCCAAGAGGTTTGTTGTGAAGTCTAGTGCCATGGTTCTCAACCTGTGGGATGCAACCCATGACCTGTGGGATGTCAAACAACCCTTTCACAGTGGCTATATGTCAGATGCTATGCATATTAGCTATTTATGCTACAATCCATAACAGTAGCAAATTTACAGTAATGAAGTCGCAACAAAGTAATTTCATGGTTGTGGTCACCACAACATGAGGAAATGTATTGAAGGGTCACAGCATTAGGAAGGCTGAGAAAGAACCACTTGTCTCGAGGAAGAAAAGAGGCTGAAACCCAGAACACAAGACAGAGACCCACACAGTGTGGCTTGTACTGAGGCTATTCCCGGGAAGGGCCCAATGGCTGCTACCCACTGGGGGGCATGTCCACGAGAAGACTCTTACACCTATCCTGAAAGCACAGTGACCCAAGCAGGGAGAAGGCAGGGACTGCTCACCTGTGGCCTGGCCAAGGGGCTGGGGACATGAGGGACTGAGCTAGATCTGTCAATACCCCAGAGAAGCATCCACAGACTCATGAGCCACAGGAAACATTCAGAAGAGCTGTGTGGGACCTGCTTGCCCAACAGCCCAAGCCACCTCTCTGCATGCCAGCTTGCCACCAACCTCGGGGCTGTATTGCTGGCCTTCTCCAAACTAGTCCCCACCCTATATGCTCCAAGTACATTCTCCTGTAGAAAAGCATGGCCAAGGAGAATATAATGACAGGAAGGGTCCTTCGTGGCCCCCAGGGCTCACCCTTTGGAAGCATGTCACAGATTCCCAGTGAGCTCCTGGTTGCTGAATGCTGTGATGATAAAAAGTGTCCCGTTATCCTCACAGAGATAGCCCTGGAAATGCAGGCTTGTTTCATTGGCTGTGTGATGGCCGAGTCCTCAGCCCATTAGGCTTAGCTTTCCTTTCCCTTTAAAGAACAGAAAGGCACAGGTGCAGGCCCTATAACTGATGTCTCCAGGGCCATCTACACCAGCGAAGGGCATGCCCTTCTAGAGTGCCAGGCTGCCTCCTGCCTCACACATCCTCGGGCACCCAATGTTTCCCAGTAGCAGCTCCACTGTTATGGCAATGGGATGTTGCTGGGCGTGAGCCCTGGGAGCTCAACAGTCAAGTTTGCTGAAACAGAGGGAAGAATTTGCAAACTACTTATATCTACCAAAGCACAGGCCAGGCTCAGGCTCAGGTGCACACACGTACTCACACAGCTCACCCCCTCCATCCACACCGGTTCTCAAGACAGTTAGGAAGCCATATGCCAGACAGTAAGCAAGTATGACCTCTGCCCTCAGGAGGCCTCCTCTCTGTGGGGCATATTCTATATTCTGATGCCATGGATGTCATTGTCAAGGAGGTGGGACTGAGAGAAAGTTTGGCAGGGGGGTTAAGTAGGGCAGCCTTCACAATGAGACCTAAAGGCTGCAGAGAGTTCTTCGTAAGTGACAGAGGGGTCTTTGAGGCAGGGGAAGATCATGCACAATGGCCCTGGTACAGCCTGCCCATCTCCCGTGTCCCACAGCTCTGACTGTAAGGCCATGAGCTATGCTCCTTCTGGAAGGCCTAAGGGCCACAACCCCCTGGTTAATGTCCCTTCTCCCTCATGGTCTTCAGTGCCTGGGCTATGGCAAGGAAAGGGGAGTGAGAAAGGGTTATCTTAGCACACGTAGCTTCTCTCTTGGGCCAGCTCCACTCTCTGTCTGCAGCTTTCCTCTGCAGACATGCCCTCGTCCTGGCATCTCCAGCATCCTTGGGTCTCCACTGCAGGTTTCAGGGCTTCGCATAAGGCATCTCAGGGGCCCTTGCAGGGACTCTGACCCTATCAAACACTGCCTTGCCCCAGCGGCTCTCTGGAGCTGCGTGTGACTCAAGGTTCCATGACCCCCTCGCTCTTGAATCCTTCATGCATCTAAAACCAGCACCCAGTGAATAATGCTGCCAAGGTCCGCAGCCAGCTGAGGATAGAGCCTGACCCACCCTGGATTTCCAGGGCACTGGTGATGACCCTAGGGAGACAGACACTTTCCTAGGTGGTGGTCTCAAATTCACACTTCAACAAGATGGGGCCTGTGGTTGGGGTTCTTGCCCTCGAACACTTTACTGCTGTCTAGTTCTGAGCCCAGGTCTCTCTTTAACAATTACAGGTTCTCTTGTCAGCAATCTCCTTGTGCTATACTTCAAACTCCCGCCCCTCACCAAACTTCACGTTTTCTTACCTTTCTGCTCCACTTTTGTCTGTCTCTCACAATAGATCTGGATGAGAGCACTGAGCAGTAACCATAGTAACCATGATGCAGCCTGAATACTAAACTTCATCTATAAATTTCCTTTAGCAAACAAATTGGTCCATTTCCTTTAAACTTTGCCTCACTCAGGTTCCCAGAACATGGGCAGAATACTTTCAGAATCTTTACCAGAATATCACATTAATAACCTTCATCCCAGTCCTAACTCCTTATTCTTAGCTCTCCTTCTTAACCTATGGGCACCTCTCAGCAGTCTGGTCTTGCAAGCTCCCATCAGAGTGGCCTATTAAACTCTGCCGGTGGCTTTTCAAGGGCATTATTAGCCCAATGGTCCAAACTCTTCCACAGTCCTCCCACAAACCAATTCCAAAGGCCTAAGAACCGCCCTGTCAGGGTTACTACAGCAGTTATCCCACGTTTCAGCACCAATGTTCTGAATCAGTTACTTTCTTCATTGCTGGGATAAAATGTCTGACAGATGTAATGCAAGGAAGGGTGTTCTCTGGGCCTCAGTTTAAGGGACCGGTCCTCCACCACAAGTTTTGACAGCAGCAGCTTAAGTTGGCTGATCACGTTTTGTCCACAGCCAGGAAGCAGAGCTCGGTGAGTACTTATGTTCCCAGGAAGCTGAGAAAGGAGAGAGGTGGGCGCTCAGCTGACTCTGCTCAGGACCCTAGCCAATGCAACACTGCTGCCAACCCTCAGAATGGATCCCCCCAACTCAATTAGCCTAAGCAAAAAACTCTCCCAGACACACCCACAGACATGCCCAGAGCTTTGTCTTCTGTATCCCGTCAAGTTGTCAGTGGAGACTAATCACCACAGCGAGCACATCGCACTGGAGTTGCTGTGGCTTACAGTGATGTGATCTGGCAGAGTGGTGGCAGCACCTGTTGGGCAGCAGGCTGGGAGCTCATGGTCCATAAGATGCTCAAGCCCTGTGCAAATGTCCAGAAGTAGGATAACCAGTCTGGCCTCCTGAAGTGGACTCTGCCTAAGCCATGGTCTCAACCTTCTGCAGTGACAAGCACATTTTTAAAATAACCTCTTGGGTAATATATATATCCTCACAGAATCAACTAAGCAGGGCTCATAGGGGCTCACAGAGACTGAAATGATGGTCAAGGAGCCTGCATGGGTCTGACCTAGGTCCTCTGCATATATGTTATGTTTGTGTAGCTTGGTGTTCTTGGGGTACTCCTAACAGTGGGAGCAGGGGCTGTCTCTGACTTTGCCTGCTTTTGAGACCCTTTTCCTCTTACTGGGTTGCCTCACCCAACCTTAACATGAGATGTGCCTAGTCTTACTGCAACTTGATATGCCATGTTTGGTTGATGTCTCTGGGAGTCTGCCCTTTTCTGAAGGGACACAGAGGAGTGGATCTGGGAGAGAGGGAAATGGGTAAAGGAGGGAGGGGAAATTGTGATAGGGATGTAATATATGAGAGAAGAATAAAAACAAAACAAAACAAAACAAAACAAGGTCTTATCCTAGAATACTTTGAGATTTCTGAGATTTGCAGAAGCAGTGAGAAATACTCTCACACTCCACTCAGCTTCCTAAAACTCCACCTCACACACAAAGGTCAGAGGTCACAACCACAGCAATGACACACTATCTGGGCAAAAGCCAGAGTCTTTTGCTGGAGGTAAGGGTTCCTTAGCTTCAAGGGACAGTAGATGCAAAAAGCCTCATAGCTACCATGCCAACATGCCCATCTGACGCCTGGGCATCCATACCATTCGTGCATGCCCACTTGGTGCCAAGCCTCTGGTCCTCCCTCTAGGACACTGGTTCTCAACCTTCCTAAGGCTGCGACCCTTTAATACAGTTCTTCACATTGTAGTGAAACCCAACCACAAACTTACTTTCATTGCTACTTCGTAACTGTAATTTTGCTACTGTTAGGAACTGTAATGTAAATATCTGTGCTTTCCAATGGTCTTAGGTGACACCTGTGAAAGGCTCACTTGACTCCAAGGGTCACAACCCATGGGTGAAGAACAACTGCTGCAGAGACTGTGCCCTCATGGAGGGAAGGTGGCAGGGTACATGAGCACGGGTAGGTAATGTACCCTGGCTCTCAGCCATGAGGACAGAAAAGACAGCCTGCTTGCAGAAATCCAATCTCCACACCACTTCACAGAGTGGTGTGACTGTCCCTGAAAGCAGTGTCTGACAGCTAGAGCCTGGCAGCAGCTGGGCACAGGGACTCTCTCTCCTCACTGGGTACAGTCTAAATTCTAAATATCACATTCTGTGCTAATTAGTACCCGATCCCCAACAATAGACACACACAATGTTTCAGAGGACATGGATGCTCTGGGATGTCAGGGGGGGGTGGGGGGACGACACACACACAATGTGACAAGGACAGCATGCTCTCTGCCTATTCACTGCCTGCTACAGCTCGGGCTCTCTAGGGGGATGATCTGCATAGGTTCCTGTACCACTCATCAAGTCGTGTTTAAGCAGCCCCACAATGCTTTGCAAATATACAGCTAGGGCAGAGTCTGGAGGCCCCTGTGACACTCAGTACACACAAGCCACACTGAGGCAGCCTACTTCAGGACACAGGGTCTCCATCCTTCACAGATACAGTCCCCTCCCCGGAGACAGCCACTGTCATAATCAGCTCCATATCTACTGGAGACCCTGGCCTGCCCACAGAGCCCATGAGTAACATCAGCACTCTTTATAATAGTAAAAGCTGGGACAAGTCCACCAGCCTCCAACCAGTGAGGGGATAATCAAGAATTGGAGGGCACCTTTGTGACAGAATACTGACTGGGCAGCTATGAGAAAGAACAAGAGGCACTACAGATGCCAAGTAGACAACCTCCAAAGCCCACTGAAAGCTGTAGGAACGCCCAAAACAGATTGTCTAGTGCTTCAACACACTCAAGTGTGTGTGGACCTAAAAAGACACAGGACTCTACCACACAGAAAGGGAGGTCTTAACCCAGGTATGGTAGGGCTCACCTTAACTCCCGGCACTGGGAGGCAGAGGCAAGCCAGCCTGGTCTACAAAATAAGTTCTAGTACAGCTAGAGCTACAAGAGAAACCCTGTGTTAAATAAAATAAAATAAAATAAAAAGAAGTAGTTCTTTTTGTGCCCTGAGATACCTCATGTAGGTGAAACCTAAGAAGGATTCCCAGAAAATGGCAATAAGATGCAAGAGGAGAGACTCACCTATGCCTTGTGGTACTATTAAAAAAATTTTTAAAGGTTTATTTATTTTGTGAATGTGAATGAATACACTGTCATTCTCTTCAGACACACCAGAAGAGGGCACTGGATCCCATTACACATGGTTGTGAGCCACCATGTGGGTGCTGGGAATTGAACTCAGGACCTCTGGAAGAGCAGTCAGTGCTCTTAACTGCTGAGCCATCTCTCCAGCCCACTCTTAACTGTTTTATCATATATGGGTTATTACTTTAAATTTTTTTAATGAAGTTAACTGTAAAAACAAAAACAACAGACTATTTCTGATGGTGACTGCCAGATGGCCAAATAAGGTGTGGGGCCAGCTCAGAGGGCTGCCACATGTGTGCACACTCCCAGTCCTGCCACGAGGACCACTAAGGGTGAGTTCTGCTGTAGGGACAGCTGGTGCTATCCCCGGTCCTGACTGCTTTTGCTTCTCAGTGTGTTCTAACAACTGATCATGTGGAGGAGAGAAGCGTGGTACAAAGCGCCTGGACAGGAGGGAGTGGGCGCAGGTCCTTGCACAGTGAGGTGAGGGTGGGGTCAGAAATGCTGAGCACAAACAGGGTTCTGAAGAGCATGGCACCATGTTTGCTCACATAGACCTGTGTCCAGTGGCACCTGACATAACTCGGAGCAGTAGCTGGAAGCTGCTAGTGACCTTCTACAACATGATTGGACCGAAGAGGGTGGAGAGCCTGGGTAATCTAGAAAGAGTGCCAGCAAGAAAACAAAGGGAACAAAAGAGCCTGGGACAAAAAAGCTGGGTGCTCTCAGAGGTGAAATAGACCTTTGTGTAGAAGCTGTGGCTGACATGGGCCCTCGTTAGCCTGTTCAGACTTCCTATGTCTTTTGCCTCTGACAATGAAGAATTTGCCCCCAAAGGGTGATGGTCACTTCTTATCTCCATACTCTTCCAGTGTAGGAAAACAGCTTTTGGGATTAAAACATAAGTCTGCAGGGACCTTAGGCTAACCTATGTGCCCACAGAGTCACTCCAGACCAGGGAACTCAGACAGCCCCCATAGGCAATATGCAGTCATGATGGCGGTTTCTCTCATGGAAATGTGTTTGACCCACAATCAGCAAGGGACAAGATCATGCCGTCATTTTTTTCTTTCTAAATATCCTGCTGCCATTTGTGACATGGAGATCAAAGGTCTAAAATTAGCATCTCACACCTCATTTTCCAAGCTCCCAGTGGAAGAGGTGTAAATCCACCTGAGAACATTGTCTTCTGAACACAGAACATGCTGCTCGCCCAGTGGCCTCTCCACTCCAGCAGGAACCACAGGTGGGGGTAATGCGCTTTGCCTGGCTGGAGCAGCCCAGCTTCTCCCTTATCTCCCAGAATCCCCTGCTCCATACACCAATCCCTCCGGAGAACCAGTTGGGTGTTAAGAACACCTGTCCGGCTGGGGATTCAGAAGGTGTTTACATGCCACATTCTTTGCAGACCCAGGACCCAAGGCCAAACGAAAACCTTCATGTTACTGCCTCCCTGTCCAGGCCACAGAGTCAGATGCAAGGACATAGAACAGGTGCCAGATCAGGACCCTCACAGCCTGGAAGCTTGCACCCGCAGCCCAGGAAAGGAGATCCAAGCTACCTCTTCTACCTGTCACAAGGCTAGCAAGGAAGAATACAACATACCCTTAAAGTGGCCATCCCAGGCTAGGCAGTACACATATAAGACAATGCACATCAGGACTCCGTGTCTTCTCAGCTATCTGGGACACTCCCTGCTCCCTTGTGGAGGCTATGAGGACTCAAGAGACTGAAGAAGGAAGGTGAACACTCATGGGTACCTATCATCAAAGGCTGCTGGTGCCTTGGTCTCAGAGAGATCCCCCAGGTGAAATTCCAGGCCATCATCCCCTAACTCTAAATCACCTATTTCCTTTCAGCACCCTGAAGGGTCTCATGTCTACCTGATCTTCAGTATCAGACTGATCCAGACATTTCCCAGCATCCCATATGTGGCCACCTACCTGGAGAGGTACTTAAAGAGACTTCAGATCATTCACATGATCACAGGAGGCCCAAGGCTCCTTCAGATGATACCAGAGAGCTGAGCAATAATTAGGAACTTCTATGGATAACTCTCCACGATTCCCCTGACATCTGTTGCCATCTTAGAAGATCCAGCTCCTGGCGGTGGCAGGTGAACACACTGCCTCGTCCCTCCCTTCCACCTGGCACACGCCCAGGCACATGTGGGGAACACCAGACTGAGTGTCTAAAGCTTATTTGAGTGTAAGCTTTGGATCTGTGGCCTGGCCCATGAGCAGGAGCTGGCCTGGGAGAGTCAGGAAAGCAGATCAGGGCCTTGTAAAGAGCACCCTGAGGGTACACTGCTTCTCTCCAGAGCACCTCACACAGAGGAGGTTTGGTTTCAGAGTAAAGGAGGTATGAGCATTGAGCCTGCCCTCTGGAGCCAGAGGCTATGAAGTCAAACCCTCTATCCTTTGGCAAACAGTGTGAAGTTGTTGACAGTCCACAAAGGAGCAAAGATGTCAACATACCAATGTTTATGACTTTTCCAACCATGTCCCACGTCAGGAAAAACTGTCGGCTTCAGAGGCATTAGCATGACATTTTAAGATATCCAGCTCTATTGGCAGGCGTGTGGCAGCTTGCTTCCCCTGGTACTGGCCACATTCAAAGCCAGCAGACATGTGCTGTGAGTCTTGTGGGCCCTGTACCAAAGAGCCCTTGAACTGCAATTTCACCAGATTTTTAAAAACACGTAACAAAGTGAAAGGCCAGGAAGAAGGGCACGAAGTTTCCATGTGTTTGCGTGCACATGAACCCAGCCTTAGAAACCAACCCTCTCTGAGGGCAGACGAGGCACATGCCATAAATGGCATCAACTCCAGCACCAGGAGAAGGAAAAAGAGACCAAAGAGTTCTGAGGCAATTAAGGAGACTCTGTCCAGACCACAGGCTCCCAAAGCAAGGCTAGGCCCTGGTCAGCTTCACCTCCCTAAAACACTCAGCACTGCCCTTGAGATTGGCCCACCCAGGAAGGCCCAGACCAGTGTCTAATGCATCAGGTACGCTGGCCATGCTGGAGCCGCTAAGAGCCAATCCCCACTCCAGGGGTTCGTGTGGGCCTCTAAACACTGGAGCAGGGGCTCCGAAGGATCTTACCTCTTCTAACAGAGGCCAGATGAGCTACACAAAGCCGGGGAATGGGCTGAGAAAGAAAGGGACACACTTTGGTGGCTGATGGGAGAATCAGATGCACCCAAAGAGACAGTCCAGTGGCACTGTCTGTGGCTCTGTGACAGTGGGGCAGGCGCTATTCATCATCATAGGACAGGATGGAGGAGACAGCCAGCAAGAAGCCATGCTGCTTTCTCAGCTTCCCTCCGTGGGTCAGGCAGAGGCACTGAGCGTTATCTTGCACTACTCTCTGAAGCTTTTGTTTCTTGGTCCCGCCACTCCTGAAAGGTGGGGAGCTTACAAAAATACACACATTAAACAGGAGGGAACCGGAAATGAGACGTGGAAGGTGAAACACTGGGGCCCACAGAGGCAGGTAAGAGGCTGGCCAGATAGATAGTCAGCAGGATCACAAGCCAAAAGGCTCAGTCTGCTATGAGCCTGGTGACCATGGAGGCCAATCAGGCCCCTCGATGGGCTAGCTTCCTGTCCACTTCTAATACCCACAACTCCTCCTAGAAAAGTGTTTGCCGCCACAGGGAAATGACCAGGAAATGGGCACTGAATGAGCAAAACCATGAACCAGGCTCAGGCTGTACCTACAGGGCCTCTGACATAGAACAAGGAGGCCAAGTCATGGGACACAGCACAACTGCCTGAAAAATGAAGGAAGGTAGGAGAAACAACAGAGCAGGAGAGCAAGGGATGGACACATGCCTTCACAGAGAGCCTGCAGGGGACGGAGAAAGGACTCAGGCAGCAACGGGTGACATCCTTACTTCCTGACAGAGGCGAGTATTTCCTGAGCAGCTGTGGGAAACAACCCTTGGAGAAAGCTCTGGCTCCCGGAAGGGAAATGTCAAGGTGAGCTGAGAGCCAGCCCAGCTCCTCCTAAGGGTTTGCAGAGGAAATGGCACCTCCATGGTCAAAGAAAAACAAAAACCAGCCAAGGGGTCAACTCTGGGTGATCAATCAACACATAGAAGCATGCCTGGTGGGCTGAGCCAGGAACCAGAGGCCCAAATGATTGACACTGTGGTGGGCTTCCTGCTGTGGGACATCAGAGCAACAGGAGGTGCTAGCTAATGCTGAGGGGAAAGCATGAGAGTGAATTGGTACCCAGCTAAATAAAAGGCAAAGTGAGTGCCTACCCTCCTGATCCTTTCATCCTTCACCCAAAAGCATAAGTCAAAGAGCCACCTCTGAGTGTGGCCCTTGGCACAAATAATCTGACTTTTAATAAACAAATACTCAAGTAGAGGTCATTTGAGGAAGAAATTGAGGCCTTGAAAAGGCAACGAATGGGGTTGGTGAGATGGCTCAGTGAGTAAGAGCACTGTTCTTCAGAAGCTCCTGAGTTCAAATCCCAGCAACCACATGGTGGCTCACAGCCACCCGTAATGAGATCTGATGCCCTCTTCTGGTGTGTCTGACAGCAACAGTATACTTATTTATAATAATAAATAAATCTTTGGGCCTGAACAAGCAGGGTTGACAGGAGCAAGCTAGGCTAACCAGAGCAAGCAGAGGCCCTAAATTTAATTACCAGCAACCACATAGGCTCACAACGATCTGTACAGCTACAGTGTACTCATATTCGAAGGAGGAGGAGGAGGAGGAGGAGGAGGAGGAGGAGAAGAGGAGGAGGAGGAGGAGAAAGAAAGAAAGAAAGAAAGAAAGAAAGAAAGAAAGAAAGAAAGAAAGTGCAAAGAACTTCCCCAAATATACACAGAAAATCAGTAACAGATGCTGTCCCAGATGCCTGCCCCATCTATGGAAGCCCACAGCCCTACAGGCTACTACCCAGGGCTCAGAAGGCTGAGAGAAAGATCAGGGGAAAGGGGCCATAGAACCCATAACAGAAACAGTTACCACAAATGTCGTCAGCACTGTTAACCAAGGCAGTGCAACGCCTGGCCTTGCTTATGCTTTTCCATAGAGCCAGTCTGCTGTGTCCCCCCAGTTCCCTCTTTGTCCTGTTCCCACCTCAATTATGGGAACATTGGCTTCCCGACCCACCACAGCCAAGCAACTCCACCTTGCCCTGCTCTAACCAGTACACTGACCATAACGGCCTTCCACCTAGCCTAGCATGTGAGAGATGAGACGAGGGAATACTCAGTACTCTTTAGTACCTTTTAGTCCATGTTCTCCCCTGCTTTCCTGCCATTACTCTGACCCATGTAGTTAAATCATTTGCTCCCAGGGCCCAGGCAACCCCACAGGATCAGTAGGACCCATGTTCCCCAGTTACCAAATCTTTACTAGGCACCAGTGACGCAGGACAAAGGACATCTGCAGTTAGTTGCCCCTGCCAAGCTGGGGCCTGCCCAGTGCTGTCTGGGGTACTCCCTGCAAGGTATTTCATTAGTTTCCCCACAGGCTGGGCAAGGTGTTGTATAGCAGTTTCCTCTAGTTTAAAACCTTTCATCTTGGAGAGACACTCCTTCACTTAGTAAGATGTGAGGTATTAATGGGAAAGTGAGATAGCAGGATGTTTTAAGACAGGATGTTTACAGGGTGGTGAAACAGCAAGAAGTTCTAAGGCAAGGTCAAACAGGAAGTTCCTCAAACCAAGCAGCTTTTCTAGGCCACTCCCTCCCCAGGTATATATAAGCTATAAGTATTGCTCTCAGACAAACTGGGGGCTTTAGGAGAGGCTCAGACAAGAACTGACTGGAAAAAGCCAGGACACACTGAACTGCATAAGAAAAACAGAGACTAGCCAGAGTGCCTGAAAAACATTCAGACCAACTAAGCTACCTGGAAAGGACACTTTCCAAGCTACTGAGCTGCTCGAAGGCTAGGCAGTGTGTTCCAGGTTCCTAGCCCTCATGAGCTGTCACTGCAGTGGGCTTTGGTGATGCAGCTGACTGAGTTATTTATGCTTCTGTAAGTTATATCTCAACCATATTCTTTTTTTAATTTAAAAAAATTTAATTAATTAATTTATTTTATGTATATGAGTACACTATAGCTGTCTTCAGACACACCAGAAGAGGGCGCTGGATCCCATTACAGATGGCTGTGAGCCATCATGTGGTTGCTGGGAATTGAAATCAGGACCTCTGGAAGAGCAGTCAGTGCTCTTAACTGCTGAGCCATCTCTCCAGCCCCTCACCCATACTCTTATAAGCAATCCCAATAAACCTTACTAGTTCACCAAGTTGGACTTTAGTGGTACCAATACTTTGATCTGTCATTAGTTTCGTATGCAGTGTGAGTAGGTATCTGTTCATGTCTCCCCAAGAATAACATCATACAATATGGGGCAGATGGAGAGTGTCTGCTGATGCTGCTCACAGAAAGGGAAACTGAGGCACAATTCTCAGTTTCAGGCTTTGCCTGCAGCTACTCAGCGAACAACACCCAAGACCTATGAGTAGGCCCCAGGGTAGATGCTCAGTGAGCATACTCTACAGAAGTCTGGGTGGACCGCACAGGCAAGAAGATGGGCCAGTTCTTTAAAATCGAGAGCTGCCAAGCATGAGAGAGAGGCCAAAGGCAAGAAGAGGCAGCCCCACAGCAACTGCAGTGCAGGTCTGAGCACCCTTCTCACCAAGACCTTCCTTGTCTTACAGCAACAGGCCACTCCATGACTCCTATCCCCATTTACAGAAGAGAAAACCAAGGCTCTGTGAAGCCAGGAATACTGCCCAGGCCCAAGTACTCAGAGGCAGAAGGGAAATGATGGGCCTGAGTGTGCTCAAAGGCCTGGTGAAGTGACTGAGCCAAGCTCCCAAGGACGGCCAGGAAAGGTGGCAGGCTGGAAGACACAGAAGTGTCACTTCTACATGACTGCTTCATGTGTCTGGCCCATGTGCAGCCCTGTCTATGGAAGAACTGCATGTACTCAAAACACTGACATAGGAAAGACACAGGCAAGCACACATCAGCCCAGAATAAGACCATGGAGAAATCTTGCAGGGCTGCAGGGCATGTGTGGCCCCACCCAGGCTCTGAGGGGCTTTGGCTGTGGGACTGTGAAAGGCAGCCTGTTTTGATTGAATGAGGCTTGCTCCGGAAACCCAGTAGAAAACTCTACAAGGGATGGAACAGTGAGCCACATTTACAGAGACAGGTGCCTGACACCACAAAGCCCCCAACTCCATAATTCTGTGACTATCAGTCACACAGATAAAACCCCAAGCTCCTGGCATTCTGGTATGCTCCTCCCCACAGCTACCTGACAACAGGAAGATAGCCCAGCCCACTATTAGAGGGGCTGCTTGGCCCCTCCTTGCTCTCTTTAGCTCTCACCTTTCTTACTCTCATCTCTAGCTCTCCTTCTCTCCGCGCCCCCCCCCCCCGCCCGCCTCCACATGGCCATGGCTGGCTATTCTCTTTCTTTCTACCTTCTCTCTTTCTCTCTGCCTTTCTACAATAAAGCTCTAAAACCATAGACTGTCTGCTCATCAAGGCCGGCCGACCTTGAACAATGGGATAGGCTTCCCCCTAAAGACCTGCATCTAACCTCCCACTGGAAAGCCTTCCTGCTTTTCAGCCACGGATTGGACCAAGGACTCGCGCCCTCATGGGAACCACCCAGCACCCCCTCTCTCCCTGCCCTTTCTTCCCTTTGGCCCGAGGGATGACAGAGCCACCCCTGGGGCCTCCACTTGGTTCTCAGCTCTTCCACAGTATCCAGCAGTGTCTGGGATGCCCGAGACTGAAAACCTGTTATCTCTGGCCTCCGTGAGGCCCAGAGACCTCGGACTGCCCCTTCACACAGCCAGACACCCACCTGTGGCCATGTGGAAAGTGTGTGGCAGTCCTCATGCGGCAGTCCTCCTGCGTCCACCCACCCAGAGCACCGGAACTCTGGCGGGACGCGGGTTTTCTCCCACTCCCTTTATTCCCCCAGCGCCCACTGCCCTACAATTGGTGACAGGTGCATGGGGGTCTTTTCCTGAGGTCAGGGCCTAGCAACTCAGGGTATCTGGCTGGAGCCAGGCCATGCTGACACTCCAGGCTATGTCTCTAGCCTTCCTCAACTCCTCACATCACATCTCAGGGTGTGTGCCGCCCTGAAGCCGTGGGTCTAAAAAGGGCAAGTAGAGGAAGGCAGGAGCAGGTAGGTCCAGTTCTGTACTCACCACTGTGTGGCTCAGGCCATCAAAGAACTCCTCTGACCCTCAGGGGTTACTTCTGTGAAGTCTGGGGTGGAAGGGCAGTGTGGTGGTCAGTCTTGGTTGTCAAACCGACTGCATCTGGTATCAACTAGAACACAAGCTGCTGGGCACGCATGTGAGGGAGTTTCCTGATCGGGTTACTGAAGCAAGAAGACACACCCTATATGTGAGCAATCCCTTCTGGTGGCAGCCCAGGTAACAGGACATGGAAGAAGGAAGCTGGCTTTATGCCTACTTGCCTTCATTCTCACTGGCAAGCTCATCTACCCTGCTGCTCTGGCATTCCTTCACTAATATTAGAACTAACTTCTGGGAGGATTCCAACACAGACCTAAACCCAGCATCTCCCTAAGAATTCTCCAGGCCTCCAAGCCCATAGCGGAACTGCTAAGACATCCAGGGGCTGGAGAGATGGCTCAGCGGTTAAGAGCACCCACTGCTCTTCCGAAGCTCCTGAGTTCAAGTCCCAGCAACCATATGGTGGCTCACAACCATCCATAATGATATCTGATGCCCTCTTCTGGGGTGTCTGAACACAGCTACAGTGTACTTACATATAATAAATAAATAAATCTTTAAAAAAAAGACATCCAGTCTCATGGGCTAAACTACCAGAATCTCAGCCTCTCTAGTCTAAGATAGCTATTGTTTTGATTATCTGAATCACATCCTATAACCTAATCTAACAAATGCCCTTTAATACACACACATTCATTCATTCATTCATTCATTCTATCAGTTTTGTTCCTTTAGACAACCTTGGGAATATGCCAGGGACACACAGGGGCCCATTAAGGTGATTGTAATTATCATGATAGCACTGTGGTTGTGGGACACTGGGGAAGCACTGATCCCATCCCCCATTTACCTGGTTAGGTTTTGTCAATACAGACAAAGAGTCACTTAAAGAGGGGAATCTCAACTGAGGAACTGCCTCCATCAGACTGCCTGCCCTATGGGATATCTGTGGGGCATTATCTTGACTAGTAATTGATGTAAAAAGGCCCCGCCCACTGTGGGCTGTGCTATCCCTAGGCTAGTGGTCCTGGACTGTACCAGAAAGTCTGATGAGCAGGCCAGTAAGTGGCATGGTTCCTCCATGGTTATTGCTTTCAGTTCCTACACTGAGCTCCTGCCATGGCTACCCTCGATGACTGTGTGTGACGTGTGAGCAAAATAAACCCTTTCCTCCCCAAGCTGCCTTTGGCCAGTGTTTATCACAGTAACAGAGAACCTAACTAGGATCCCCACCTGGGTGCTGCTTTACCCCACTGCCCTACAGGCTGAGACCCCTTGACCCTGCCCTTATTAAGGCTCTCAGGGCAGACACGTCTGGGATCAGAAAGCACCGCCTCCTCAGGTCAGGCCACCGCTCACCTCTCATCAACCTCCCTTGCTCTCAGCCCACGCCCGAACCACATCCCTAACAAGGATAAGATAGATGGATCTGCAGAGGGCAAACACCCGCCCCTGCTCCGTTGCCATATGTGGCAGAAGGGCTCCTTGTCCCCATGTCCTCCCTTCTAAGGAAAGGGAGCCCCAATGGGGGCCAATGGGTTTAATTTCTGCCCTGGACACCTTGGCTGAGTGTCTCAGAGAAACATGGGGCCCTACCTGAATCAAGGTCACATCCCTGTCTGCAGAAGTCAGGGACTCTACATACTCTGCCTGAAAGAACTGTTTCCTTCCTTGGAGCCTGCACCTTGCCTACCCCAGGGCTCACTGAGGTGGCCAGACACCCCTTTGGGAAAATGGCGGGAGAAGAATCCACTATATAACTCCACCTGCTACCCACACAGATGGCCTCTGGAGCCCTCCTAGGCAGGCAGGAAGGGCAGGCACAGGGAGGTGGACACAGCGCCCCCCATGATAGGGACTTGAGGTAAATACCTGGCCTATGTAGGTTGTTACTGGTGCCCTTGTGGAAAAGACAGGACTTACAGAGCCATAGCATGGCCTCTGGGCCTATTTACCCTAATAACTACACCTGCAGAAGGGTCCCCTCAATCCTTCTCACAAGGATGTGCCTCCATTGATACACTCCCCAAACATGCAGGGAAAGCCTAAAGTTTAGTGTGCATGGCAGCATGCAGGACCAGGGGACAGAGAGAAGGCCAGCAAGGCAGCCAGAGCCTCTCTAGCTAGGAACCAGCACAGCTCATGGGCTGAGCAGTGACCTACAGTCCACAAAGGCCCAGGTTAGAGCCCCAGCACTGCAAACAGCAACAAAAGCTTTCCAAGCAATCCAGCTGATGACTGTGAGTGTTGGAAATTACATATGATCATTCCCTGGGGGGCCCATTGCACCCACAGTTACGTGCAGCCAGGTAAGGTGGAAGAAGGAACTGACAATGTCACTGGCCCACTATGTCCAGGGCCAGGCCTCCCTTCCCACCTACTCTACTCCCTATACCACAGAGCAAGCCAAAACTACAAGCCCCACATCACAGAGCAAGCCACACTACAAGCCTCCACAACACAGACCAACTTGTCCCAACTGCCATACCTTGCCACCATGATGATCTGAACTGATAAGTTCCAGGTTCAGTGAGAGACCCTGTGGGATGACATCCAATGTCAAATTAAACCTCTGCCCGCACATGCACACTTACACACACACACACACACACACACACACACACACACACACACACACACACATAAAACAGAACTACCACATGATCCAGCAGACACACTAGTATTCATACAATCAAAGGCAGCAGCACAGACCTGCAGCTCGTGTTTATTTCTGCACTTCTCACATCAGCAATGATGAATGCATGGAAACCCGGTGTGATCAGAACACCCAGCAGACACACATGGAACTGTCACTCTACTCCATACATATCTCAGCTCTGCTGTGCCAAACAGAAGACCCAGGGGTGGACTGAGACAAAGAGACAACAGCCAGGCTGACTCTAGGCTTGCAAGGGCTAGGGATGTACCTCATGAATCCCCAAAAGAACCTTGTTGTAGGGTCCACTGGCTAGTTCCTTTTACAGATGGGGAAGAAAGATGAGAGAAGATGACCAGGGAAGCCAGTGTGTTCCCAGTAGAGTAGGAGAGATCACGCCTGGCCCCATCCCTCCCCCAAGCCACCACAGACTGACTCTGAGGAAGGAGGGTACCCTTGGACCAGCTATCCTTTTCAATCCTAGGCTTAGCCCTGGGCATCAGTGGATGGCTCCCACCCTTCTCTGGGCTTTCAGGATAACTCAGCCTGAGAGAAAGCAGATCCCACATTTACCATTAGCACTTCCCATGGCCAGGGCTCAGCTCCACAGTGGGCTTTAGGGAGACCTAGCGGAGGATGCTTAGCCATATTTTCTTAGACCTAACGGAGGATGCTTAGCCATATTTTCTTAGGGCCAGAATCAGGGATGTCTGGCTGAAGAAGACGAAGGGTAGTCAAGCAAGGATGTGTGGGAATCCTTTAGGAGGAGTGAACAGAACATGCAAAGGTCCAGGGGCACACTGAGAACTGTCTGTCCGTGGTGATAAGTCGAGCTCCTGAAAGAGTGCCCTCTCAAAGCCAAGTCTGGGTCATGAAACCTCAGACCCGTAGTTCTCAAGCTGCGGGTCACAACTCCTTTGGGTTGAATACCACATATTGGATATTTACACAGTGATTTATAACAGTAGCAAAATCACAGTGATGAAGCAGCAACGAAAATAAATTTTAAGGTTGGAGGTCACCACAACATGACGAACTGTATTAAAGGGTCGCAGCATTAGGAAGGTTAAGAACTTACTCTCAGACTGTGCTACAGCAGCCAGGATCAGGGCAGAGGCCAGGGGCATGGCTGACTGGAGGAACACCAGCGCATGTAAGCCCCTGTGTTCAATCCTCAGAGAAGGAACAGGGAGGGAGGGAGGGAGGGAGGGAGGGAGGGAAGGAGGGAGGGTGCTGTAGTAGATCAGCCTGGTCTGCCAGGGATACAGATGAAACAGTAAAATCCTAAGACCTCACTTCCTGTGAAGCACCAGACTAATCTTATACACCAAGATGGCCAATCCCAAAATAACCAGGGAGGGGAGACAGCCTGGGCCCCATCCAGCTCGCATATTCTAAGATAACTGAAACCAGCACCTAGACCCATGGCATAGAACAACCCTCCCTCAGCAGGTTTGCCCAGCCTTCCTTTTGTTCTTTGGCACAGACTGTGAGAGACACTGTTTGGGGCATTTCATCCCACGATGCTGGGATGCTGGGTTCTAAAGTAACCCCGGTGCTGGAGGGATGGGCTCAGTGAGGAGGCTAAGGCTACTTCCAGCTAACCACACATCCACTGCACTTGAGCCAACACTGACAGTGTGCAGCGGTGTCACTGTTAAAGATCACCTGCAGCCCAGTGTGAAGCTGGGCTGGCATTGGTTCTGGAGGGCCACAGCCATGAGTACAGCTGAGACAAAGGAAAGGAGACTTGGGCGTGCCGGGGTACATCAGGTGGCCATCAATCAAAAGGTGTTAGTGTGTGAGCCTGGTGACACAACCCAGGTCTCCTGTCGTGTGACACCTTCAACTGCCTTGAGCTATAGCAACTAGCCAGGCCAGCCTCTGCAGCACAAAACAAGAGAAGACACCTGACCCCCCAAGTGCCAGCTCCCGGCCTAGTGGGTGGGTCATGTCCCAGGTGCCAGATTTCTATGCCAGATGGAGCAAGAATCCCAAACTGCCCACTGACTGTCCCTACCCATCACACTCACATGCACACTCTCACTCACCGACTTGCCTCCGGGAAACAACTTGGGTGGCTGGCCGGGAGGCAGGATCATCCCTCAGGGAACCCAAACCCCTCTTACCCGCTAACTTCACATCCCCCTGCAAGGTTCCCTCATCCCTCAGTGCTCTTCCTCTTCTAAAAAGCCCACCTCAAGACAGACAGCCATTCTACAGACCAGACAGACGCCTTATCCTCAAGCCTGACCTGGTGCTTGTGCTCTCTCCTAAGTGCCTCTGGGAGCTGTGTGATGAGCACACCCCTGGCTATCCTGCTTCTCTTCTGGTATCCACGCTTACCCATCTAGCCAAGTGCTCACTCCAGGAAAGCACAGTACTATCCCAAGCCAACTCACCACAGGCCAGGCCTGGGTAAGAGGGAGGTTTCTGCAGCTAGACAGACCTCAGTGCACAAACCTCACCTGACCAATGGAGTCGGCAAGGCCAGAGCCAGACTGCAAACCTAGGCTGCCCCAGTGGATGCAGAGGGAAAGCTGCTCTGGCATCAGAGGATCCCTCACGGAGACGAGTGGCAGTTGGCAGGCTGGGAGCAGAAAACAGAAGGTGTGGTAACAGAAGAAAGAAGGGCACCAAAGGGCAAAGGAACCAGGGCTCTTGCTGGCCGCCACTGGAGCAACACACCCCTGCCACCCTGCTATCCACTCCCGTTCTAGGTAACTCCTTCCTGTCAGCTCCCCTCCCTCACTGTCACCTCCTCCCTCAATGGCATCTCCTCTTCCTTGTCAAACCCTCCACTCTTATCATCTCCTTGTCTTAGGGTTTCTATTCTTCGAGGAAACACCATGACCAAAAAGCAATTTGGAGGGAAAGGGTTTACTTGGCTGACCCTTCCACATCGCTGTTCACCCTTGAAGATCAGGACAGGTACTCAAGCGGGGCAGGACCCTGGAGGCAGGAGCTGATGCAGAGGCCATGAGGATGTTACTTATTGGCTTGCTTCCCCTGGCTTGCTCAGCTTGCTTTCTGTCAGCCCAGGGATGGCACCAGGCACAGTGGCTGGAGCCTTCCTCCAATCACTAATTAAGAAAATGCCAGCCGGGCGTGGTGGCGCACGCCTTTAATCCCAGCACTCGGGAGGCAGAGGCAGGCGGATTTCTGAGTTCGAGGCCAGCCTGGTCTACAGAGTGAGTTCCAGGACAGCCAGGGCTATACAGAGGAAACCCTGTCTCGAAACCCCGCCCCCCCCCAAAAAAAAAGAAAATGCCTTACAGCTGGATCTCATGGAGACAGTTCTTCAAAACCGAGGCCCCTTCCTCTTTGATGACTCTAGCTTGTGTCAAGTTCACACCAAACCCGCCAGTACACTCCTCCTCCCTGTTACCCCCTCCTACACTAGGTACGTCCTCTGCTCTCGGTGTCTCCTATGTCACTGTCACCTCTACTCTCTTAAACTCATCTCCTTCCTCACTATAGCATCTTCTTCCTCTCCTGCTGCCTCTTCCTCACTGTTACCTCTCCCTCACTGTCACCTCTCCCTCACTGTGTCTTCCTCTCCTTCACTGTCACCTCTCCCTCACTCTGTCTTCCTCTCCTCACTGTCACCTCTCCCCTGCCTTCCCTTCCTCTCCTGTCATTCTCACCTCCATAGCGCCACCTACTGTCCAGAAGCCCTAAACTCCTTCCAAGGCACCTGTGCCACCAGGCCCACAGTCCCAGGACTCAAACATGCTACATACAGCACAGCAAGTTGTTCCCAAGTTCTGTAAGGACAGTCACCTTTCTCAAACTAGCTCCCCAGACACGGTGACCATTGCCTAGTCCCTCCCTGGAGGCCTTCAGGACAGCGTCCCAATTAAAGTGGGCACCCTCCTGAGCCGAGTTGGTACCTTCAGCTGGTATCTGCCTGCAGCTAGGCTTAGTAGTTGTGGGGCCCAGGTTGCCTGTGGGTAGTTGGTACAACCAACCTTCCTCAGAAGAGCATGGTATGTCCCTCAACCTTTAGGGAAGAGCAGCTGCTTCTGACCTGAGGGGTGGCTTGGATCTACAGCAACAAGAGGACACAGAAGGGAACTTGTGAGGAGCTCTGCCCTCTTCACACCAGCTGTCCTGACAA
Organism: Mus musculus; assembly: GCF_000001635.26. Lineage (NCBI taxonomy): Eukaryota > Metazoa > Chordata > Mammalia > Rodentia > Muridae > Mus > Mus musculus. The sequence continues at coordinate 60,027,941 of NC_000077.6, forward strand.
GACTCCTGTCCTGCTGACTCCCAACACAGGGCCCTGAGATGGACTGGTTCAGGATGGACTCTGTGATCCATCCCAGTCTGCCCTGGTGTCCAAACAGACTGCCTCCATTGGCTGCTGGCTGCTGTCAGCCATCTGCTCCATCTGGCTAATGTAACAAAGCTTGTGTGACATTTCCTCAAATAAACAGTCTGAGCTCAAGGCCACTGCTGGGATCCGGGCCCTGGCCTTCCAGAGCTCTGACCAGGCGAAACATGGCCACTGGAGCTTCACAGAGCCATCTACCCCATCTCTCCCGGGATCTGTCATAGACCCTCAAGTGCTTTCCTTCCCAGGTTTGCCCGAGTGAGTGCGAGCTCATGTCAGATGCATGCAGAATGTGTCCACTGATGCTACGCAGAAGGCCAGTGATGAGCCAGCCCATGCTCAGGAAAACAGCAGCTCTTCCAGGGCACCAGACACAAGTGTGAGCACTGAGGAGGACCCTGGCTGATCCGCTCAGATGCAAGCCAAGCAGCAGCTGCTACCTAGGACACAGTGCATGGCAGGCTGGGGACAAGAAGGGAAAGCAAGTGCTTTGGAGCACTCTAAGATAACAGGACCAGTGCTCCTCGAAGCTGGGCCAAGGGGTGCAGGAGATACAGAGTAGGCATTCAGACCACTTGGGGCACCGCATTAGCCTCCAGAGACAGTGTTGCTGACCTCTGCTGGGCAGGAGCCAGGGCCCCATTCTGCTTCATGCTGCCATCTGGGCCTCTAAAGTGGGCTGGCCTCCCAGCTCACCCTGGCTGCCTCCCCACTCCTTTCATATGCCACTCAAAAAAAAAAAAAATCAGCTCAGTCCCCTACAACTTTCCCCCAGAAACCCAGCACTTTCTTATGCAAGTGTTGGGTTTCGGTCAAAAGCCACCATTTCAGGCAGGCCTTCCCTGACTACCCTTCCTGTCTTTCCTTCTTACCTGCTTTGTCCCTAAAATGTTGGTTTGTATGTTTACTCACTCACTGCTCTTCCCAGGATGCCACTGTGCCAGGGTCAGGCCCACCTGCTCTTACAGATACTGTCAATCTCTAAGTATCTGGACAATAATGGACAAATCTCTTTGATATGGTTTGAACATGATTTCAATGTGTCCACTAAAGCTGGCGGACATGCTGAAGGCTTGTTTCCCGGCATGATGGTGTTGGGAGGATTGGAACCCTTAAGAGGAGCAAGTGTGAGGAGATTAGATCAAGGCAGGTCTCCCTGGGAAGAGTGGCACTGGTCCTGGAGAACTGTTATTTCTCTTGAGGGTAGATTCTTATTTTATTTATATGAGTACACTGTAGCTGTCTTCAGATACTCCATAAGAGAACATTGGATTCTATTACAGATGGTTGTGAGCCACTATGTGGTTGCTGGGAATTGAACTCAGGACCTCTGGAAGAGCAGTCAGTGCTCTTAATCACTGAGCCATTTCCTCCAGCTGGAGGGTAGATTCTTTTTTTTTTTTAAGATATATCTATTTATTTATATGATTACACTGTAGCTGTCTTCAGACACACCAGAAGAGGGCATCAGATCTCATTACAGATGGTTGAGAGCCACCATGTGGTTGCTGGGATTTGAACTCAGGACCTTTGGAAGAGCATGCAGGGCTGTTAACCACTGAGCCATCTCTCCAGCCCATGAGGGTGGATTCTTACAGAGTAAAACTGCCCACACACGCTTGGCCTCTTGTGCACGTGGCTATTTTCCTTTCTGGTTCTCCATTATATCTTAAGTTATTTAGGGAGACAGGATTCTGGCACCACATTGCTGGGGTCTTCCAGGGATTATGAACTAAACATCCATCTCCCTTCTACACAGCTCTCCGCACCAGTTACTCTGTTCAACCTCCCTAATGATGTGACCTTTCAATACAGATCCCCATGTTGTGGCGACCCCAAACATAAGATTATTTTTGTTGCTACTTCATAACTGTAATTTTGCTACCGTTATGAATCATGATGTAAATATCTGATAATACAGCATATCTGATATGCAACCTTTGTGAAAGGGTCGTTTAACCCCCACCCCCACCCCCAAAGGTGCTGTGATAAGAACTGCTGTGTTAAAGCAACAGAAAGGTGCTAAAATCCCCCTCCAACCTGATTCCTCCAATGAGAATGGCAGCGCCTTGCCATGCCACCTTGCTGAGTTGCCAGGCAGGAAGCCTGAGCACAGTGAGCCATGCCCAGGACTGCAGCCAGAAGACCCTGTGCCACCCTTTGAGCGTACCCCTGCTCACTGTGCAGTTTCCTGTCCCCACCAAGCACAGAGCTAGGCTTCCGGCTCCTGTCCTCCTGCATCCAGATGCCACCTCATCTCCTCTGCGCTGTGGCTGGCCCAACCGTAACACGATGCCATTTTTCTCATTCCAAACCGAGCATGAAGAGCTCACTCGTTCTTCCACTAATGACTAGACGTCTTTCCAAGGAACAATGCTTTTCAAAACGAGGTAAACCAAAATCGTATGACCACAAAAAATAAAAAGGAACCGCTTATGATAAACGCACAGACACTCGGCTCTCGTCTATTTGGGCTGTTGGGGCTGTTCCTGTGGATGAAACGCAGCTTCAAAATTAAGTGGGCAGAAACATATTGCTTCAAGGGTCAGTGGGAGATGAACAAAGGGAACTCAGACAAAGTACTCCCAATGCCCACTGCACTTGGCCAGCGGCTCTCCCTGTGCTCAGGCCACACTCTGGCAAATGCTAATCAGCCTAGGCCTCCTGGAAGAGAGAACACAGGCTCCATCCAGCTATGTAGTCCAGCAGCTTCCTGCAGGAGAGCCCTGTGCACACCACATCTAACGGAGAGTGAGTTAGGAGTGAGGTGTCTCCTGGCCAGGCCAGAAGCTTCTTTAGTGCCCTGGACTAGCTTCCTCTGGCTCCTTTAAAGCATCAGAAACATTCTCACATGGCTTGAGATCAGTGTTTGTCCCCTAGAGTGTCCTGCAGCCTGGCAGGCTGGCTCCTAGGCGTAGGACAGGTTAAGGGCACAGAGCACCATGTGTCTAGCTTTGCCAGAAGAAGGCTGTCAGGAAACCAGGGCCAGCACTGGCACACTCTAGCAGTACACTCCAAGGCCGTGGTTTCTCAGGAGCAAGGAGGTCACAGTGGTCTTGTCTGTCCTCTGTACCCCTGCCAGGAGCCCCCTCCTCAGAAGGTCCAGTATGTTCAGAACTGTAGGGACAAAACATTCAGAAGGTGGTGGCTCTGTGCCAAGCATCCCTGCCCTCACCCACCAGGTGGAAAAAAGGCCTAAGCCATAAACTAGAGAAAAAGAATACAGTGTTCCGCCCTGGTACAGCTGGACTGACAGTAGTCTAGGATCAGTGTGCTGATGCCACCAAGCACAGCCTTCTACAGACTAGCTCCCGGGCAATCACAGGATACCCCAGGCTCTGCCTCAGTGAGCACTCAGGCCTCCATTTCCACTAGTCCTTGTGTCATAAGCTCCCAGACAGCTCAGGCCCCCTAGTGAGAAGGTCGGCAACAGGTGGGAGGCCTCCCCCATGCAATACCCTAGGTCACCTTGACACCGGTCCCTTGGCCTCCACGAAAGTGAGAGTCTCCCCTCGTTCAGTGTGCACTCACTGAGTGCCACCCTGAGAGGGAAGAAGGGAAGAGGATGGTGACAGGCATGGTGGGAAGGCACTAGCCCACTGTCCGTGTGTCTGGCTTATGGTAGCAGTGATCCCACCGCACCAGCCTCAGCAGCTAGCCATTGTGGTGTGAGCGCAATGGTACTCACCACATTCCAGAAGAGTGGGTTGAACACAATGGTGATCACAGCCGCCACAAAGCTGGGCTCTGTGGGGTCCATGTAACCCAGCAGCCAGCTCATAACGAAGAGATCAGCCTGCAAGGACAGAGCTGCCATCAGCGGGAGGCCTATCTAGCAACACCCAGAAGCTGCCAGGACCTGTGAGCCCCCAGGATGCAAAGACTCCTGGGAAGATAAGGGAAGCTTGGGATATCCAAGTCCAGACACAGTCACTGCACTTAAGTCTCATAAAACAGAAGATAAAAGGCTAAAAAACTAGTCAGCCGTGTCAACTGTCATGAGAGTGCTAGGCTAATGGTTGCGGAGGTGCTCATGGGCACTGTATGCAGAGATCTGTGGCTCTGAAGACAAGATCCCAAGAAAGGAGTGACATTAACCCTGGGTGTGATTGATTTCCTCTTGGATGAGGGTTCTCAAGAGACTCGAGGAAAACTCAGGTGGCCAAAATACACAGGAAGAGAAGGTTGGCCTCGGGAGACAGCAGGAAGAGCCAGTGACCACAGGTAATGGCCACTTCTTCCAGAGCCTCAGGGGGAACAGCATGACTGCAACTGTGCAAGGGAGTGATTCTACACACAGCATGAAGAGAGCAGACTACACCACTCCCTCCAGCTCACACTGGCAATAGCCGGAGGTCACACAGACAACCCAGGGCTACAAATACGGCTCAGTGGAAGAGCAGTTGCCTACTATGTACAAAACCTTAGATTCTATCCCCAATACCACCACCAAAACAAAACCACAAGATCAACCGAGGTGTATGGTATGGCCCATATGTGAAGACCTTAAATCACCAAATTAAACAGCTCCATTTACACATAAAAGCCCTGAAGTGCTTGACATTCGGGGTGAGTTGCCAGTGCTGTGCTGTGCTCTGCTCTGCTATGCATTCTACAATGCCTCGCAGGCCTAGATCCTGGCTTCCACCCAGTGGAGGGTGGCAACTCCTCCCCACTGAAGCAACCAGAGATGTCTCCAAATGTAAAGTAGAAACAAACTCTCTGAGTGGGAGGGAGTACTGCCCACAGGAGAGAGGAACAGCCAGTCACTTCCTGCACCACCTTCTTTCTTCAGGCAGTGAGTTTTGGTGCCAGGTGGTGAATATTGCTGGGCCCTTGTGCTCTTCTCTAAACATCTCCAGTTTCCAGTTTAGGAAGGATCTTGAAGGCCCAGAGCACTGATAAATTGTATTGTCTCCCCCACATGCAACTGAAATAAAAGTGGCACTAAATTGTAAATAAGGCTTCGTGCACCAGGCCTGTGGCCTCTCTCAGACTCTGCTCTCTCTCATGCATGCTTTGCTGTTTCATTTCAAAGCGTGCTTCCGCCCACCCCCCTCCTCCACATTAGAGGGAGGCAAGGAAATAATGTTCTACATTTGCTAGTATGCCACACACAGAGACCCACCCAGGGTTGCCCATCCCTGGAGAGAAAGCAGTAGATTTTACCCATGTTCTTACAACACCCAGTAACCACCTCCTGGGAAGGCTCAGCCAGCAGCCAGTCAGCCCAAATTGCCCAGTGTGACACAGGGGATACTGGAAAATCACTAGGCATGGAAGGTCTTCCACTGTGGCCTCCCTGCCCAATCGGACCACATTTCTCACCAGGATATGGGATCAAGGGCAGGCTAAGCATTTGCTAAATACTCAAACCCAGTATTCAGCCACCCATATCCACAAGGGATATACCAAGACCCCTACAGATGCCTACAGTGCAGCTAGCACCAAAAACTACATGTATTATACTGTTGCTGTTCTAATATACATGCATCTCCAATAGAAATTTTGCAAACCAGGCACATCAAGAGGTTAACAATAACTACTCATTAACTAGAACCAGAGCTGGGCGTGGTGACACACACCTGGGATCCCAGAACTCAGAAGGCAGAGGCAGGCTGATCTCTATGAGCAAGTCTGGTCTATGGGCTGTCTAACGTAGTGACTTCCAGGTCAGCCAAGGTTACAAAGTGAGACTGTCTCAAAAAACAAAAGCAAGAGAGGGACTGGAGGATGAAACTAAAACAGACTGAGATAAGTGGTGTAAATTCTCCCTCCCTCTCTCCTCTGCTCCACTCACTGTCCTGCTGTGGAGCCCTCAGCTGCAGGCTACAGGTGTGAGATCGTCTTGCTCAGCAGAGAACAAGCCATTGGGGGTGCCCTAGTGTGGGAGCAGGGACGTGAAGCACCTCAAGTTCACCAGGGTATTGATAAATGAATGACAGAGAACTTGCTGGGAACCCAGGGAGAATGAGCCTGAGGGCACAGCCTCATCCCAGGCTGCTGACGGCTCAAGAACACACAGGGGATACATCAGGCAAACCTGAGCCCCTGGACAAAGTCTCAGGAAGCCCTGGATGTGATCAGGGCCTCTTGGCACAAGTTTGGGCTGCGGGAAGTAAGGTCGTGTGCTCCTAGGGCACACAGCACTCGGGCAGGAGGAAGCCACTGGATCGACCCTTAAAAGAGACCATGTGCCTTACAGGAAAAGGAGGGGACTGCAGCTGTGTAGCCCTAAAGCCCAACAAGACAGCCAGTCTTTCTTCCCTTTGAAGACAGGTATTAAGCATTCCTGATCACAAGGCCCTGAGCTGGGGGTGGCCGGGGCTGCAGGAAAAGGAGAGAGGAAGCTGGCCTAGGCACAAGAGTCCTGACTTGGCCTGACCACTGCCAGAGCATGCTGCTCTTACTTCTGCCAGCTGGACCACATACCCTTACCCAGCAGGAAGTCCCTACGCATCCCAACCCCTCCACTGCAGCCTCCCGCCACACCCTTGCCTCATTCTGTCTAGTCAGTTCTGAGATTCCTTACATAACCACTTCGTCCATTTCCTACCCTCACCATCGCTGTTCTAAAGGCTCCCCCAGGGCACAGCAAAGGACCTTCATGAGCCCCTATGTTCCGCTTCCCTTCTGAGCCCTCCTAATGGCAGCTGGAACCCTGCTGGTCACCCTCACTCATACCTCCTCACCGACATTTGGCTCACTCAGCATAGCACGTCAGCAGGTGGGCCCCATCCCTCCCCACAGACTGGACCTTTTTACAGCCTCCCTACCCATCCCTTCACAAAGGTTCTGTGCATGCTGGGAATATCATCTGTCCCTCTACACAGAACAAATTCCTGCACATCCCTCAAGACCCAAATGGAACAGCCCTCACTTCTGACCAAGGCACTCTATGGGATTCCTCGAGTTCAGCCTTTGTGATCATCTGATCACTGTCCCTGTCTTCAGCTACTCCGCAGAAGGACCACGTTTTCATTGATCTTTGTGTCTCCATTTCTGACTGCCAAGGCTGGCAGAAAGTAAATATTTGCTAAGTGAACAGAAGCCCTTCTTTCATCATCAATAAAATTTGAAGGCTAATGGTCATCTCCAGGGCGCTCAGTGGCTGAGCCACCGTGTGGCCTCCTCCAGTCTGGCTTTGGAAAGAGACAAGAAATTGCCAAAGCAGCCCCTGGAGGGAGTTTTGCAAGCCACAGGACAACTGGGCAGCCAACATGACTAACAGGCCCCTCTGGACCTAGAGGCATGGCTTCTCGTAAGACCACAAGACCTGGAATCACCAGCTACCCAGACACTTTGCTTCACAGATATATACGCCTGCAGGGCTGAAAGATGAAGCAATGCGTTAGAAGAGTTGGTAGAGGTGAAATGCCAAGCCAGAGGAAAAGGAGGGACTTCCCAAAGCAGCTTGAAATCCTCGGGTGGGGCCTGTTTGCTCCTAGGTCTGCAAGTTAGGGGTAGAGGAGGGCAGGGAGGACACAGGTGGGAGGACCAGCAGTCCTGAGGCTCTAGCCTGGCCTTCCCTTGCAGTATCCTCCCCTACCTGTGTCCTCCTCTGGCTGGCCTCCCTGCAGCTCCCCCAGGACATGCTAGGCCCACAGGTCCTATAGACCCTAAGTGTACTGCACGTGAATGCCCACTCACACATATCCAAATCAAATAAACAATGTCATTTTTAAACAGTAAGCTCACCATATTAGGGAAGGAAAGTGGAGGAGGGGTTCCTGGAGGAGAGAACATTTTACCCTTGCAGTGGGAACCCTCCCCTTTCCCCATGACCTCCAGAGAAAAACGTTCTCACAGTCTTTAAAGGACTGTCAAGAATTCAATTCACTGTCACTGTCCCAGTGCTGAGCACCATCCAAGGGAGCCTGTCCTGGTATAGGATGTTAACGACCAAAAAGTGACCGGGCCTGTGAGCGTTCCTAGGGCCATCCCTGAGGTCAGGGAACTGAGGTCTGAAAGAGGACTTATCACTGACCCCACCAAAGAGGAGCCAACCAGGAACTTGGAGAAACCCGCAGAGGCCAGGCTCTGAGGGCCAGGACCAGCACAGCAGAGCCCTTCTGGATCCTAGGCAGGAAACCCTACAAGATATGAACTTCAGCCACCAGGGGAGGGCCCACCAGCCACAATAGACAAGAATAAAAGACAGTTTCTGGGTCCTGGATCCCCAGCGTGAGATGGGTAAAGTGGGTGGTGAATCACACACACGCTTCTTTCCTGCTTTGTGAGAGCTAAGACGACAAAAGAAGAAAACTCAAAGATCAGCGAGTTAACACGGCTGAACCTGCAAATACCAGCATCCACCTGTCTCTCAGTTAAAGGCAAAGTGATCTATGCAGAGTATGACCACACAACCAGGTCCCCGTGCCCTGGTCAGCCTGCCTCAGCAGGTGGGAAGGGTTCATCTGGAAGCCAGGTCACCTTGAGGGTTACTGTTGCCTGGAGAAGTAGCCGCTTCCCGGGAGAGAGTGACTAACGCTGAGCAGAAATTAGAAACAGAGGAACTTGCTCCCAGCTCTTCACACCTGAGACATGGGGGGCCCCTCCCAAAGCCCACTCAGAGCTGGATTAGCCGAAATTAACCCCAAATCCTTCTGACATGAACAGAGAAGCCATGGCTTTCTCCCCTACGTCCTGCCTCCCAGCCAGTGTCAGATGGTCCTTTGAGCCATCCCAGCAAAGGAGGGGGGCCCCTCCCACTCTCAAGCTCCTTCAGGAGGCTTGACTCCTAAGTTCTCCCTTGAGGTCAGATGCCTAATGGAGTCTAAAGAGAGAATCAACCTACCAGAACCAGAAGGAAATGGGAGCCAGCCTCCAGGGACAGCTCAGGTCACCCTGATGATGAACTCAGCTGCAGAACCCCCACAAGCTGAAAGGAAGGCGGCACATAGCAGTTCTACCACACTGGGCACCTGGACACACTTCAGAGCAATGTTCTGTAGTTAGGGAATGATTTGCAGGGGGTCAACAGCACCCAGGGTGCAAGCTGCATTGTGACATCCAAACAAACAGCCAGAGTGCCAGACAGCCAGGGTTGCATTGATCACCTGAAAGTCATGGGCCTCTCTGTGACATGTACCATACACATCAAAGGATAAAAGGGACAGAGTGGGGCTGTCTCAGACCGGGGACAGGTTCCTTCATCCCATACAGTGGCCCTCTGCAATTGCATACTCTTCGCCCTCTTCCCAGCTATCCCAGTGTCCAGGAATTACCAGCAGATCCAGGAACATTCGCTGGGCAATTCCACAAGAGCCCTGTGGCCTGAAAGAAAGAAGCAAGGTACTGGAACCTCTCTACCTAGGTCTACACTCCCAAGAGGGGGAGGCACCATGTTTACTATTAAGGCATCCTTTCTGCCCCATTTCATACACTGTGCCCTCCCTGGATCTAAGGAAGGACCCAGTGAAGGACAGAGCTCTACCCTCCTCCTGAATGCCCACAGAGCTCACAGTAACCACCTGGACTGATCTGAGGTCAGGTTCCTTAACCGAAGTGGGTTAACAAGAATGCCCACCCACCCAAGATGACCCATGAACAGAGTGAAGAGCAGATGTCAGATACAGATGTGAAGGCCCTGGTGTCAAGCCACCTGGACTTTCTTCTGCTACATCCTAACTAAGAAATACAGATGTGTCACCTCTCACTCTCTCGACAGGCATGTATCCTAAAGCAAGAACCAGAAGACACTGACCCAGCAACATTCAGTAAAAAAATAAATACAAGTTTCAGGCTGTCAGCCATGGCTCAGTGATAGAGCGCTTACCTAGCACGTTTGAGGGTTCTAGGCTCATCCCTAGTAACAATCAGAGGGAAGCTGCAGTTGTGCCTTCTCTCACCTTTTCAGATAGGTGGACAGTGCCTTGACTGACCATTCACTTGGTGAATGACAGGTTGGTGCCAAGTGGCAGGCTGGCTCCCTTATGGCACCACAAAGTCTTCCCAGAGGGGCACATGGCTAGGACCTGACCCCACCTCCTGGACCACTTCTGCTGAGTACCTCAGGAGTGGCAGACCTGGTTCTGCGATATCCCAGCATGTTCTTTCACACAGATTTACCCAGCCACTTCACACCAGCTTAGAGGCAGAGGATGGGGAACAGCAGTAGGTGGAGCAGGGAAAAACATCCCAGTGTGCATGAGGGAGGGGCATAGGAAGAAGAAGTGGAAACGCACGGGCTCTCTGGAAAGTCAGTTGTGTTGGGTGGCATTTTGCTAAAACAGACACATGAAGGAACTTCTCACTGAAGCAAACACAGGTGAAAGGATGCTCTGCTAAAGCAAACTTGTGAGAGGGCACATGAAGGACTCTTCAATAATAACACGCATGGATTGGTCCACCTTGCATTGAGTAGTTGAATTCTATTTGTTGGAACTCCATAGAGAAAAATGCACTAAAAAAATTCTAGTGGTGTGCTGCAGCCTCTTGCTGCTTCCTCCATTGGCAGAGTGATGTCAGCTGAGACAGACTCACAAGCTGAGGCAAGACCCGTGGAGGACACGTGATGTTTGGAGGGGTCATAAACAGAACTGAACGGACAATGGCAGAGGTTGAGCTTGGCTTGCTGGTAGAGTTACCTGTGCAACGCTTGTGGATCTCTTGTCTTCCACTGATCTTTGCTTCGATAAGAGACACACAGCAAGCCAGGCGTGGTAGCTCACGCCTTTAATCCCAGCACTCAGGAGGCAGAGGCAGGCAGATTTCTGAGTTCAAGGACAGCCTGGTCTACAAAGTGAGTTCCAGGACAGCCAGGACTATACAGAGAAACCTTGTCTCAAAAAACCAAAAGAGAGAGAGAGAGAGAGAGAGAGATCCTGGTGTTCCTGGTGATCCAAATCCCTCCTGCTGACTGGAGCTGACTCGGCTGAGGCCTGGCTGTTCCTGCTAGGTCGTGCCACTGATGCTGCTATCTCAACACTACCAAACTGGACTGCTGGTGTATCAGTGAAGTGTTTGCAAGTGGACTGAGCTGCCACTGCTGATCTGTGAACTGAACTGCTGGTTTCCTGACAACACAGATGGGATTTGCTCCAAAGAGCCATTTCTAAACAGGTCCACTTCCACCCCCCATATCCCCCCCCACACCCCATATCCTTTCTTTTCCACTACCTATGGTGGGTTGTGGGTTAGAAGAGTGGTGTCTTATTAGAGTTTCTATTCCTGCATGACCGAGAAGCAAGATGGGGTGGAAAGGGAATTTAGCTTACACTTCCACATTGCTGTTCATCACCAAAAAAATCAGGACTGGAACTCAAGCAGGCTGGGAAGCAAGAGCTGATGCAGAGGCTATGGAGGGATGTTACTTACTGGCTTGCTTCCCCTGGCTTGCTGAGCTTGCTTTCCTATAGAACCCAGGACTACCAGCCCAGGGATGGCACCACCCACAATGGGCCTTTCCCACTTGATCACCAACTGAAAAAAATGTCTTAACAGCTGGATCTCATGGAGGCATTTCCTCAAGGGAGGCTCCTTTCTCTGTGATTACTCCAGCTTGAGTCAAGTTGACACACAATACCAGCCAGTACAGGAGGTTAAAGTATTTAAGAACCATCATTAAAAGTAGGCATTGAAAACAATTAAAGTAACCCCTCTGGAAATCAATCTGGCGGTTCCTCAGAAAATTGGACATAGTACTACCTGAGGACCCAGCTATACCACTCCTGGGCATATACCCAGAAGATCCTCCAACATGTAATAAGGACACATGCTCCACTATGTTCACAGCAGCCTTATTTATAATAGCCAGAAGCTGGAAAGAACCCAGATGTCCCTCAACAGAGGAATGGATACAGAAAAATGTGGTACACAATGGAATACTACTCAGCTATTAAAAACAATGACTTCATGAAATTTGCAGGCAAATGGATGGAATTTGAAAATATCCTGAGTGAGGTAACTCAGTCACAATAGAACACACATTGTATGCATTCACTGATAAGTGGATATTAGCCCATAAGTGGATATTAGCCCAAAAGTTCGGAATACCCAAGTGTATTAGTCAGGGTTCTCTAGAGTCACAGAACCTATGGATAGTCTCTAGATAGTAAAGGAATTTATTGATGACTTACAGTCGGCAGCCCTTCGCAGCTGTGAATGGAAATCCAAGGATCTAGCAGTTACTCAGTCTCACACAGCAAGCAGGCGAAGGAGCGAGAGCTAGACTCCCTTCTTCGAAAGTCCTTATATTGTCTCCAGCAGAAGGTGTAGCCCAGATTAAAGGTGTGTTCCACCACACCTTTAATCCCAGATGAAAGGTGTAGCCCAGATTAAACCTGTGTTCCTTAAACTCAGAGATTTAATCTTCTGGAATCCATAGCCACTATGGCTCAAGATCTCCATACCAAGATCCAGATAAGGATCTCCAAGCCTCCAGATAAGGGTCACTGGTGAGCCTTCCAATTCCGGATTGTAGTTCATTCCAAATATAGTCAAGTTGACAACCAGGAATAGCCACTACACCAAGATACAATTCACAGACCATATGAAGCCTAAGAGGAAGGAAGACAAAAGTGTGGATGCTTCAGTGCTTCTTAGGAGGGTGAACAAAATACTCACAGGAGGAAATATGGAGACAAAGTGTGGAGCAGAGACGGAAGGAAAAGCCATCCAGAGACTGTCCCACTTGGGGATCCACCCCACCATATACAGTCACCAAACCTGGATGCTATTGTGGATGCCCAGAAGTGCTTTCTGATGGAAGCCTGATATGGCTGTCTCCTGAGAGGCTCTGCCAGAGCCTGACAAATACAGAGGTGGATGCTTGCAGCCAACCATTGGACTGTGTGTGGGGGTCCCCGATGGAGAAGTTGGAGAAGGGACTGAAGGAGCTGAGGGGGTTTGTAGCCCCATGTAGGGAGCAACAATGTCAACATGCCAGACCTCCCAGAACTCACGGAGACTGGACCACCAACCAAAGAATACACATGGACGGACCCATGGCGTTGGCTGCATATGTGGCAGAGGATGGCCTTGTTGGACATCAGTGGGAGGAGAGGCCCTTGGGCCTGAGGGTGTTTGATGCCCCAGTGTAGGGGAATGCCAGGGTGAGAAAACGGGAGTGGGTGTGTGTGTGAGAAAGCACCCTCATAGAGGCAGGGGGAGGGGGGAGGAGGGGAGGGGAGGGAAGGGGGAGGAGGGAGGAGGGGAGGGGAGGGGGGTTCTGAAGGGGAGACCTGGAAAGGTGAAACATTTGAAATGTAAATAAAGAAAATATCCAATAAAAAAATAAAAAGGAAAACAAGAAAACAAATGAATTGCATCATCGAAAAGAAGAAGGAGGAGGAGAAGGAAGAGGAGGAGGAGGAAGAGGAGGAGGAGGGAGAGGAGGAGGAGGAGGAGGAGGAGGAAAAGAAAAAGTAAAGTTACATGAAGCATCAACCCTGGCTGAAAATCTATTGTCAGCTGATGATGCTTAAGAAGGGAGAGCCACTCTCCTTTGAAGATATGGCTACTGGTAGGTTGTCTATACCCCAGTGGAAGGCCATACGCCCATGTGCATAAGACAGCATTAACTGGACTCAAGGTGTTATTAATAATAATATCAGAAGACATTAAGTGGGGAGGGAGATTGGATGGAAGGCGCTAGAGTGAGTTGGAGGGAAATAGTAATGGATAGATATGTATAAATGTATTAAACTTTCAAAGAATAAAAAATATTTAAAGTTTTTTAAAGAATTAAAAAGAGCTGGTAAGATAGTTCATGGATAAAAGAGCTTGCCAGCTGAGCCTGGCACTCAGAATTCAATACCTCCAAAAGTTGTCCTCTGACTTAAGCCCACGCACACACACACCCCCCAAACTTATTAAAAGCATAAAAGTTTTTTCTGAACCAGAATAGAATTAAATGAGAAAATAGTAACAAAGAAATAAGACAAGATACAAACCAGAAATTTTAAATCACTTTGTGTATCAAAGTGAAAATACAATGTATCAGAAACTGTGCCCTGCTGGGTGGTGGTGCACGCCTTTAATCCCAGCACTCGGGAGGCAGAGGCAGGTGGATTTCTGAGTTCAAGGCCAGCCTGGTCTACAAAGTGAGTGCCAGGACAGCCAGGGCTATTCAGAGATCCTGTCTTGAAAAAGACAGAGAGAGAGAGAGAGAGAGAGAGAGAGAGAGAGAGAGAGAGAGAAAAGAAGAAGAAGAAGAAGAAGAAGAAGAAGAAGAAGAAGAAGAAGAAGAAGAAGAAGAAGAAGAAGAAGAAGAAGAAGAAGAAGAAGAGGAGGAGGAGGAGAAAAAAAACATTAGAAACTACTTTATACCCATAAATCAACAATGAACATGAAATGCACCTTTCCTTGTGAAAGATAAAAAGTACCAAAAGTCACTCAAGAAAAAACAATAGTGCACCTGTGGAAAAAGTGATCTCATAGTTTAAAATCTTTTTTTAAAATTTTATTTATTTAATATATGAGTGCTCTGCTGCATATACATCCTACTGCCTGAAGAGGGCAACAGATCCCCCTATAGATGGTTGTGAGCCACCATGTGATTGCTGGGAATTGAACTCAGGACCTTTGGAAGAGCAGCCAGTGCTCTTAATCATTGAGCCATCTCCCCAGCCCATAGTTTAAAATCTTAAAAGAAGGAAGTAAAATTTCCAGGTCAGATGGTTTTATTGGAAAATTCTACCAAAAACCTAAGGAAAATAATACCAGTTCTACAGGGTCACTTCCAGAATATGCAAGAGGAGGGACTGTTTCCCATCTGCTCTGTGAGACCAGCAATGCCTTAATACTAAAACTAGATGAAGATACCACAAGGAAAATAAAGCCACATTTCTCATTAGCACAGCAGTGAAACTCTCCAAACCAGGAATAGCCACTACAGGGATCCTAAGAGGCTTAGAAGAGCTCCCACGTGTGGGCAGATCCCTCTCAGCCTGCTTCATACAACTGCCAGGCAGAATAGAAGTACCTCAGTCTGTGAGGTAAGACAGGACAACTTCTTGCCCCAACCAGTAAGTTTTTAAAACTAAACACCAACACCAGTAACAGCCAAGCGGGCTAGTGGGTATCTGACTAAGAACCTGTTCTCAACAGCTGGGCTGCTCAGTACAGCACAACAGCAACAGAAATCCATGATATAGTGAAATATCCTTATGTACAGTTAATAATCAAATACAGACATCCCTCAGTGTCCATCGAGGTCTGCTTCCAGCACCTCCTGCAGACACTGACACCCCAAGAAACTGAAGCTCTCCGTGTTAAATGGCATAATGTCTGCCTGGAATCTTTGCTTCTTCACATGTTCTAAATCATATCCCAACACAAGAGAGACACTTTGTAGAGAGCTACCGCTATATGCTCAGAGAGTGGTATCATGAGGAAAAGTCTGTTCCTGTGTGCACACAACTTTTTTTCAATCCAGGTAAGGTAATGTGCAGATAAGGAAACTTCAGATATGAGGGGAACTGTATTTTGGGGAAATCATTTCTGTTCTGTGTGTTTAGGGTGGTGCGTGTGGAAGCCATGGGTTGACTGTAAATGTTTTCCTCTATGCTCTCCACTTCAGTTTTTGAGGCAGGCTCTCTCACTGAATCTGGAGCTCACCAACTTGGCTACACTGGCTGGCCAGAGAGCCCCAGAAGTCCTTGTCTCTCCACCTTCCCAGCAACAGGGCTCCGGGTGCACATGCCGCACACTGGCGGTCACTGAGCCCCAGGGCTTAGCCTGTGTATGCCCACCTCTCCAGCACTGGGGTGACAGGGCTGTGACTACACCTGATCTTTATGTGTATGCTGAGGACCTGAACTCAGGTCCTCAAGTGTGCACAGCAAGCAAACACTCTACTGAACAGGCCATCCACTCAGCCCCTCTTTCATATGTTTCTTTAAATAATGTGGATACTAAAAAAAAAAAAATGTAGTGCTTTTGTTTGAGGAGATGATGGGAATCAGAGTCAGGGCCTTGTACACGTTAGGCAAGTGCTCTCTCATCTCTGAGCCCCCCTTCCCCTGGTCCCAGCACAAAACTCTAAATTATATATGGGATACTCAATCCTTCCATTAGACAGTATTGAGAACCAGGTGTCCGTGGGTGAAGAAAAACCTTGAAGTTCTCTTAGGCCAAGGTCTAACATATTTTACTGAGATTTTGACAGAGGAAGCTCTCCTGCCTAACAGAACCTTAATGTGTGTAATGACTGCAGTGGTTAGAAGGAGAATGGCCCCCACAGCCATTCTGCAGCATGTTTGAATGCTTATTCCAGTTTGTGGAACTGTTTGTGAAGGATTAAGAGGCATAGCCTTGTTAGAGGAGGTGTGAAACTAAGGTCGAGCTTTGAGGCTTCAAAAGTCCATCCCCTTCCCAGTTAACTTTCTCTGCCTCCTACTTGCGGGTCAAGAAGAACTCAGCTACTGCTCCAGAATTGTGCCTGCCTGCTACCACATATCCCACCATGGTCATAGATTTTAACCCTCTGAAACTGCAAGCCCCCAATAAACTCTTCTATAAAGTGACTGGGCCATGTGTCTTATCTCAGCAATAATAAAGTTAACTGAGACAGTGATGTTATTGATTTCATTTTATTTTATTAAGAAAAATCTCTTGGAAGGAATGGAGGGATGCTTAAGTGGTTAAGCGCTGGATGTTCTTCCAGAGGTCCTGAGTTCAATTCCCAACACTCACATGGCTCACAACCATCTATAACTGCAGTCCCATGTGATCCAATGCTCTCTTCTGGTGTGCAAATCTACATACAGACAAACATCCATCCATATACATAAAGTACATAAATAAATCAGACAGAGAGAGAGAGAGTTAGTTCCTTGGATACAGGAAGCTATGAACAGGCTGTGATAGAAAAAACACACTGTTACTCAACAAAGGTCATCCTGACCTATCTCCTGAAACAGCCCTGGCTCTCCAGCTGTCTGAGGCTGGGCACATGCAGGACTGGAACTGAGTGTGAAGGACAGGAAGGCATCACACCCAGGGAGCCATCCCAGCCAGGAACACTTCTCCTCTCTTGGCTCTAGACCTAAAACACTGGCCTTGTTTCCATCACCCTGGGATATGCCAGGAACCCTTGGGCAGTGCTATACCTGCACTCTAGCTTGTCCCCACACATCTTGCCCATTCCCAAGTTCAAGTTTACGCAGCACTCTTGCCTTATGTGATGCACTGGGTTAGAGAGCATGATTCAAACGAGCGGAAGCTTGTGTAACACTTGTCTCACATGCCCAAGAAATAAAGGGGGTAGTGAAGAGAGTATAGAGGAGAGGGGGAGGTCTGCCTTATGCAAAGGCTGGAGATGCACTTAGGACTTGCCATTCATCTAACTGGATGGAGTTATGCTTCAGTAACAAACAGTCTAAAGGAGAAAACTACTCTCCAGCGTCCACTGCCCATCCATCCATCTGAACTGTCCTTCATGGACCAGTGGATAACTGTCTCCTGTCCCTTCCTGTGTGCCTGCTGTCCCTCCACCAGGAAGTCCCACCCCAATTCCTTACCACTCGTTGCTTGCATTTCCATTTCCTTCCTGCTTCTCTTCACCTGCTACTCTATAAAACAGTTTCCTCTCCCTTCAGGAACTACTTCTATGCCTGGACCTTCGCATGAACGAAAGCTCAGCGATAGCCTGCCCTCGTCTGTCCCAGAAACTGGACCTCAGCAGTCTTTTGGTGATATTGACCCTATCTGTGAATAAATGAGTTTGTACACACTGAGCAATATAAACATGGAACAAATGAAGTGCGTTCATTTATTCCAGGCTGCTCTGGCAGAGATCTTAGGCTCTGTGAAGTATGGCTGGTACAAGGGAGTGATCACAACAGGAGAGGAGAATCAGATAGGATCAGCAGCCTGGGGAGATGCCTGTGAGTTTGCAGTAGTCAGTGGGGATAGAACCGGGTCCTAAGGTGGCACCAGGGATCCTGCCACACATCCACACAGCATGCACTCTAATGTAGTTAGTTCCTACTCTCAACTCGCACTCACATTCTGGACATCCACTCAACTTTGTTCTACACAACTCCAGGAACTCACAAGCAAAAACCCCAAACTCACACTTTCCCAGAGACTTACAGTCATAATTTCCCAGCGCTACACAAACTATACAACCCAACGTTATACAACCCAAGCTACGACAAACTGACATAATACGATTCGCGCACACTCCCCACCCACCTCCCCGTAAACCCCACCACCACTACCACCACCAATCGCGCGTGCGCCCCTTCCTTCAGGCTCCGCCCAGCCGGTCGTTGCTTGGGAACAGAGTAGTCCCGCCCATCAAGCGTTGAAGGCGGCGCCCGCCAGTTCCGGCCTCAACCCTACCCTCTCTGTAAAGCGGAGCTGTACCTGCCTGAAGTCGATATTGCCGAAGCCTCCACAGCAGTCGTGCCCCGCTACCGAGCTGCTGATAAGTGCAGTTGTCGGGCTCGTATTTTCTTCCATCACGCGAGCCCCCTCAGGAGGTGCCACGTGGGGGCCTCGCCCAGCCGCATGGCCGGAGAACGGGCCTCTTGGCATTTAGGGAAGCGCGGCCAGTCGGGAGGCTTATCTGATGCACCTAAGGTCTCCTGGCCGTCTGGGAAATGTAGTTTCCGGACACTGCCTCGTGGGGCGCACTTCCAAGTCTCAGGAAGCGGAGAACTACAAGTCCCAGAGCAGTTTTGGAGAGAGGGACTAGGGCATAGTCCCTTAGAACGAGGCTCCTACCCTGCTACTTTGGGACCAGTGTCTTGCCCCCCATTCTCCAGCCTAACTCGCTTCCCACTGAGATAAGATAAAAATACACAGACATATAAAAAGGAGTCTCTCACTTCAGAATCTGGTTGTAACACTTTTGCCAACTGAGAATCAAGGATTTCTTACTGTGAAACAATGTGAAATTTGCCTTAGAGATAGTGTTCTTCTTATATGGATTATTTTCAAATAAGAATGTTAAAATAGCAATGCAACGACCTTTAAAGCCTAAGAGAATATGGCCTTTCGCCTTTTCCAGTTATAAACCTATGCAATCTTCTCGCAAATTTCACTTACAGTAAAAGGTATGTCTTGGCTCCTCCTGCAGCCCATGGTTTATTTTACCAGATTACAATTCTAGCCACATCTGGAGCCACCCTATGATCTTGTTTATCAGTGGAGGGTGTTTCTTATCAACTCTTTTAATATGTAGCTTGAAGCCAGACACGCCTTTTATCCCCTCACTCAGGAAGCAGAGGCAGGCAGATCTCTGAGTTCAGGGCCAGGCTGGTCTACACATGGAATCCAGGGCAACCAGAGCTACACAAAGAAACCCTGCCACATAAACAAACAAACAAATGAAATGTAGCTTGAGAGTCACCAGAGTGACATATATGACTATTGTTAGAACAGAAGTGTGGCTCTCCTCTGAGAAGCCCACACCTGCACTTTTCGGTGTCTTTCTTCTGAGCACCTCTTTTTATTCATTCCCATGGTTATATCTATATTAAACCTTCTTCCCAATAAATTCTGCTTTAAACTGGATTCTCCTGCAATTCTTTCCCACCATGAAAGAAGGTCCCTAAAGGATAGGAAACTAGCTCCTTCTATAAACAGGACTCAAAACTGGAGCAGTGGACCAGAGATATAACTCTATTACACCCTCTACCATCTTGCCTTTACCCCAGGCCAGTGTCCCTCACCCCCACCCAGAGATAGTGCCAGGCCGACCACAGCTTCCCTACACCAACACTGCTCTTCTGGGTGCCCCAACGCCCCAGAAGCTTTTGACTCAGCCAGAGACCCTACTCCACTCCACTCATTCCTTCATAGATTTTCTTTTCTTTTTCTTTCTTCCTTTCTTTCTTTCTTTCTTTTTTTTTTTTGAGACAGGGTTTCTCTGTATAGCCTTGGCTGTCCTGGAGCTCACTTTGTAGACCAGGCTGGCCTTGAACTCAGAAATCCACCTGCCTCTGCCTCCCGAGTGCTGGGATTAAAGGCGTGCACCACCACGCCCGGCTCATAGATTTTCTTATTCACTCATAAGGGTTTGCTGAACATGCCTCCTGCTGGTGGTGCTACGGACAGCAATGCAGGATCCCTGATCTCAATGCTTCCAGAAATAACAGATAAAACAAATGGGTATAGCTTGAGTAGTATAGACACAAAGACCGGAGGCTGGGTCAGAGAGTAAGGAAGGATCCTGTCCTAGAATGCTAAGAGGAATTGCCAAATATGGAAGGCTGGTTCAGTGCAAACCAGCAGGCAGGTCAGCACTGGGAAGGCTTTGAGAATGGGGGATACAGCTGAGCTCTACATAGCGACAGAATGTGGGGAACAAGTAGGAGTTCAGGTGAGTGGGTGCCAGGAGAATCTCTTTTGTAGCTAGTTAGATATATGGAGAAATAGAATCCAAAATTCTAAGATTGGCTCGGGCACTCAGACAGCCCAAGGCCAGGCAGGTCATCAGCCACCTCAGTTACTTCCTAATTCTTTGTGGACCATTTTCTTGCAACCCCAGCAACCTCTTCCCCTCCCCACCCCCCACCCCCACAATCTCCTCCACTCTCACCCCACACCAAGTGTGGTGTATCTCCTGACCAAGTGTCTGGCTTGGTTCTTTGAGGTGGTCCCAGTCTTCACAAAATGGCTAGGATGGGACAAAGCAGACCAAGGAGGCACAAGGGACACTGGTGTTGAAGGACACACAGTAGCTATGGAACCAAGGCCAGCTTTCTCTTACTTAGGAATAAAGAGAATACACATTGTAAGACTCATCACAAAGGAACTGACCTATGGGAACCAGCACTGGCCACTGCTGGACTGAGCACAAAAGGCTCAATAGCTTGTTTTCTGATTGACCACTGCTGCTCACAAAGATCAGAATCCTAGCTCTGCTTTGTATTACAAGAAGGCCATCTAATAGGCAGAGCATCTATCTGGAGGTTTTCTAGCTGGCTCCCCCTACATCTACCAGGCACGCTCTCCATCAAAGATCCAGTCTTCTCAACTACTAAACACCTTTAGCTATTTTATTGAACTGTGCTTGTGAATTTCTGTTTGTTTTTTCAGGGGACAGAGAAAAGTAAAGGTTAAAGGTCCCATAAGAACTGATGAAATCTGTTTCTCCACCTTCCCAGATCACCCCACTAGAGAGGCTCCTCTCCGGTGTCATGGAAGCCAAACTTGCCACTTGAAATGCAACCAGGGTTCAAGTCACAAGCCCAAAGATGATCATTTGAAGCAGAAGCCTTTGCCTAAGGCCTTAGGAAGCCTCTACATCTGAGCTTGCAGAGACATTATCCAGCTAACCTCCAGCAGTGGGAATTTTCTTCCATGGCTTCTTTGATGAATGAAGAGCACTCTGTTCACATTCCCTGAGTGATGGGAGGCTCACCACCTCAAAGTAGCTTGCTTCTGTTGAGGCGTTTATGATACCTGATTACTCCAGTCTCCATTATTGAAGTTTTAGTAGATGGACCTCTTTTCTATCTTTACAGTTCTCTCTGCTTTTTCATACTTGAGAAGCCATTCAAGAGAGAACATCTAGTCGCTCCAGACCGTCCTTTGATCCAGAGGTTTTCTCCATGATGCCTTCCCTTGGTGTTGAACCTTAATGTAGCATCTCCTCGTGGGGAGTCACAAAAAATAGGCTTACACTGATCAAACTATCTTTGCTATTTGACCACCATTGGTGCATTTCCCAGCTCACAATCTGTTTTCTATCCATAAAATGAGCTTCCTGTCTTGAGCACACTTGTAGTACAGTGTGCAGGCTCTGCAGGGATAAGGATTAGGTGTGGTGGGAAGGCCTTTCCAGAGCAGAGATCATCTGGAGATGCATGCCCAGCAGAGCTCCCACATGTTCCCTTCTACCTTGTGCTTGGAAAGTAGCCCATTCCCCAAGTTACCTACATGGTGGCAAAAGGGCACAAGAGTGAATTGATCTGAACCCCATTCTCCACAGCATCAACCCGCTGAGGAATCCCTAAGAGGCATTGTTGCTGGTGGGTTTCTCTGCACCTCAGCCTCCAACTCACGCTAAACCTTGCTTCCTGTTGGCCTCCTGGTTCCTCCTAGACGCATTGTGGTGGGTGAATAAGAATACTCTCCCAGCCCCCCACCCCACTTAGGCTCCTATATTTGAATCTGTAGTCAGCTGGGAATGGCACTGTTTGAAAAGGATTTGGAGGTGTGGCCCTGTTGGTGGAAGTGTCACTGGAGGGTAGCTCTGAGGTTTCAAAGCCCACACCAGACCCAATATCTCTTTCTCTCCTTCTCAAGCACCCTGTGTGCCATGCCTCCCACTATGAATGATGATAATGAACTAAACCTCTGACACTGTAAGCAAGCCCCCAATGAAATGCTTGCTTTTATAACAGTTTCCTTGGTCATTGGGTCTCTTCACAGCAGGAGAACACTGTCTGAAACATATCTTAGCTATGTGTTCACACCATGGTCTCTGCATATGCTTTTCCCTCTGCCGGGGTGCTCCTCCCCAGATTTCTCATACAGCCTTTCCTCACCTCTCCAAACTCCACTTAGGTGTCCCCCTTCCACGCTGCTGTGCGTGCTGACCCACCAATGTGCTCTGTACCTTGGCCACTTTTGTTTCTCCCACATCCCTGTCACTGGCTAGCTCCACAGATCTATTTCTCTGGCCCTTTATTCTGGGAAGCCCCACAGGATGTGCACTGCACCAGGGCAGTGGTTTGATATCTTCCCTGGGTACCTCAGCCTGTGCCTGACACAAAGTAGGCACTCAATAAGCAATGATGGATGAACAGTTCTGCCACTATAAGCTGAGAGCCTGGGGCAAGGCAGTCTTCTGGGCCATAGAGACTCTGTCTATGGAATGGGCAATAAGGCTAGGTCTATCATCCAAATTAAAAACCAAAGTCGCAGTGGTGGCACACACCTTTAATCCCAGGGATTGGGAGGCAGAGGCAGGCAGATTTCTGAGTTCGAGGCCAGCCTGGTCTACAGAGTGAGTTCCAGGACAGCCAGGGCTACACAGAGAAACCCTGTCTCGAAAAAAACAACAAAAAGAGAGAGAGAAAGAAAGAAAGAAAGAAAGAAAGAAAGAAAGAAAGAAAGAAAGAAAGAAAGAAAGAAAAGAAAACCAGTCACCTCTTGCCACTGAAATGTTGGCCCTGCCACATTCTGGCTATGAACCCTGGGGAAGTGACCTGTTCTCTCTGACTCTCCCATTTCTAACTGTGGAAAACTAATCAGCGCTCTGGCAGAATGCTTTTCTGGTTCCTAGAATGCACCAGCCAAAACAGACCCTGTACCACGCATGAGACAGACTTTGGTCTCATGGCACGACCCATAGCATGGCTCACTCTGACACACAGTGGAGCTACAAAGAGGGAATTGCAATGCTTTCTTAGGTGATTCTGTTCCATACGGTTGCATATGTGTGTGGCCGGCTCATTTTGGGGTGCTGTTTGGTTTGGTACACAGAGCTGGGGATCAAACCCATGGTCTCTGCTAGGCAGGTGCTCAATACTACACCCCAGACTTTTTTTTTTCAGAAGACCCATACCACTAGGATGTTCTATCTCAAAGTTTTTGAAGTCACCAAAAAACACTCAAGAGTTATCCAGTGGGCTCCCTGCACCTCCCACCCGATTTGCCTCCGCATTTCTTGGCATATGTTTCATCCGCTTCTGATTTTATATTCTGTTTTCTTGCTAGCTGAGGTGAGTTCACTGAGATTTCATGAACAGTCATTCTGTCAAGCACAATGCTCAGGACTGGAGGTTACGGAGACACAATAGTGTCGGCGGGCATACAGCCAGACCTACACTGAGACAGTCCTGATCATATGCAGCTCTGAGATCCACAATACAGGTCACAGATAACCTGCTTTATTCTGTCTTTGTCCCTAGAAATATACTGGGGGGCGGGGGGGCTGGGCATAGTGGCGCATACCTGCAATCCTAGCACACAGGAGGCAGAGGCAGGTGGATATCTGTTAGAGGCCAACTTGGTCTACAGAGTGAGTGCCAGGGCAGCCAGGGCTACATGGTGAGACTTCATATCTGGGGGGGGGGGGGGGGCTAGAGGGAGGGAAGGGAGATGGGGAGAAGGAGAAAGAGGAAAAGAAATGTACAGGGGAGGCAGGTGGTGAGAGGCTGAGAATAAAGGCACTTGCCACCAAATTGCTCAAAGGACTGGGTGCAATTTCCAGAGGAGAGAGAGATCTAGATCACAGTAGTTGTCCCCTGGCCTCCACATATGCACTGTGTCACGTGTGTACATGTATACATGCATATGCATGCACACATGCATGCACGAGCACACTTATCAATTAATTAACCAAATTTGAAGAAGGAGGAGGAAGAGGATAAGGAGGAGGAAGAAGAGGATAAGGAGGAAGAGGAGGAAGAGAAGGAAGAAGAGGAGGAAGAGATCAAAGATGTATGTAGTAGCTGGGGAGCCACAAGTTCCAGGCTGGTCGTCACTAATGAATGGGGTCCTGCCTCAGACATAGTATTTTGGAGGTTAAAGGATGTCATCAGCTTCGAAAAGCTCCAGCCAAGGGTCCTGAGGTTTGTCACAACCCATTGAGTGCTCTGACTCTCTGAGTGTCCCCACAGCCACCCTGTCACAGGCTAGGAATATACCATTTCTCTTATGTGTGCTTTTGTTTGGGGGTTGGGTTGGGTCTTCATAGTGCTCTGGTTTGGTTTGGTCTGTGACAGGGTCTCAGGCCTGGCATAGAATCCCCTATGTAGCCATATTGGCCTTGGATTCTTGGTAGTCCTCTTGCCTCAGCCCTCTAAGTACTATGATGACAGACATGTACCCCATGCCAACGTGTGCTGTTCCTTTTGGTCCTCAGACACAGTGAACGAGGAGGCATCCATCACCTACCCTCCTAGACCCATACTTAGTGGGCACACATTAACACTGGCACAAGCTGCTAGCAGGAGAAAGGAGATCACATGTCCTGGAGCTAAAGAGACATCTCTGCAACTTCCCAACAACACCAGGCTTCATGGGTGACTTCAGGTATGACCTGCAAAGGCCTCAGACACTGCAGGGATGGGCCCAACTGCTTTAGCCCAGCTGTCCTAGTCCCCAGTCCTGCCTGGTTCTCCTGGGCCTTACCTCTTCACCTGTAAGTTGAAGCCCAGAGAGAGAGGCTTTGGTCCCCAGCACAAGGGTGCAAAGGGTGTGATCAGGCTCAGGGTACTTGACATAAGCCAGGGCAACTTCACTGTGGTTTGCTTAGCCTGAAAAGGGTAAGATACTATACACTCCTGCCCCTCACCCATGAAATAAGCATTTCTAGCTGTCTCAGATGAGGCCAGTTGAAGACAGCTAGTATGGACTGAAGCTTCCAGAAAGAAAAAAAAAAGCTACAACTATGTTCAAGGTTCTACAGGGCTGATTGGCTGGTTATGGCTTTGCAGTTGTGAAGAGTTGGAATGTTGCAAATCTACAACCGCCATCTTTTGTCTCCTTAGTAGCCATTTGTTTCATACTCTTATCTAACATAACATCCCTATCACTACTGTGAAACCTTTTGAAGTGTACTGTTAACATGTATTGTTAAGAGACCACCAGCTTCCACCAGCCTGAAGCTAAGAATGTATCAGATAGCATCTGAGGTCTACAGCCTTGAGAGCAAGAATTCCTTGAAAGAAATTGTATCTGCAAGGGCCGATACAATTAGACCTTCATCAATGTAGAAAAGTTAGAATGTTGCAGGTCCAGAACCTAATTACGGTTTATCTGGGACCATCTTTAGTCCCTAAATAACTATCCCTTGCCTATCTTTGTGTCAGACTTAGCATCCCGTCACTAACAGGGTAAAAATCTTTTTGAAAATATATTTTTTTTAAAAACTCACTTTTTTTCCATCAAAGGCCTAAGCACATCACTGATAGTGTCTAAAGGCTATAGCAGGGTTCTTTTTATGTCCTTATAACCCCCTACCTGGCACGTCCACCAATGTATTTGAAGAGTGTCTTGATTTGTGGATTTCCTTGTTCTGTTATCATAAAAAGTTCTGATCCCAGCCCTTTGTTGGAGCATGGCATCTGGGGTGAGGTGGAGCTGTGCTCCAGGCCATGGTCACTTATATTTGGCTCCAGAATAAATGAGCCCTTCTCCCTTTTGTGAGAAGGCTTTGTGTCACCAGCAGAGGCTTTCCTGTTTCCCTGTAACTGGCCTACCTGGGCTTCCCACCAATGTTTGAAAAGCATCTTGAGATATATGATATATATATCATATACAATTTCCTTTTGTTCTGCAACTGTAAAGGCACCATGGAACTGTTTTCACATTGGAAGATTTTATATGGGGTAACCCAAATCCACATTCCGATATCTGGCTCCAGAATAAACTGTCTCATGTTCCCTTTGAGGCTGGTGCCAGGTTTACACTGACACTAGACAGTCACTGGTAATGTCAGAACTGCATCCTGTATGCTCCATGAACTGGTGCACACACCCCAGCATGCTGTTGATAAACATCCTTCCAGGAATACTGCTTACCAATCAGGAAATGAGACTCAGTAGTCTGTGTGATGCCCCAGTAAGCAGAAAGGCTTGGAAGCAGGACTCCAGTCCTGCCTGCTGAGTAGTCTTTCTCCCTGCACATCTCTGCATGTATGGACATACTGGGCTTGGAAGCTGTCTTAGTCAGGGTTCTCTAGAGTCACAGAACAGATGGGATGTCCTTTTATATTGAGGGAATTTATTATGATGACTTACAGTCTGCAGTCCAACTTCTCAACAATGGTCAGCTGTGAATTGGAAATCCAAAATTCTAGTAGTTGCTCAGTCCCACGAGGCTAGTTGTTTCAGATGGTCTTCTGTAAAAGTAGATTCCAACAGATGTGCTGGCAAGTAAATGCAAGAGGTGAAGAAGAGAGAATCTTCCTTCTTCCAATGTCCTTATGTAGGTCTCCAGCAGAAGGCATGGTCCAGATTAAAGGTATGTACCACCATGCCTGGATCTAAGACTTGTTTTGTCCCAGGATGACCTTGAACTCAGAGATTTCCTTGCTTTAGTCTCCTGGGAGTAAAGGCATGTACTACCTTACCTGGGCCTAAGTTTTTCATAGCCACTATGCCTCAAGATCTCCATGCCAAGATCCAGGTCAGAAACTTGTGTCTTCCAGCCTTAAGATCTGGATCACAGGTGAGCCCTCCAATTCTGGATTGTAGTTCATTCCAGATAGAGTCAAGTTGGCAACCAGGAATAGCCATTACAGAACTTAAGGCTGAATGAGAGATGGGACTCTTGTCCAGCAAACATTCTTGCCCAGCCATTGCCCTCTCAAGCTGACCATACTAACTCTCACTGCAGGCATCAGGCCTGACCGTGTTGCTTGCCTCTTCAACTATATACAAAGAATAAGTGCAATTGATTACGCAGGCCTAGGAGTGTATAGGATGAAGGGATGGGTGCAATGACTGACATACAAAGTGCTTGATTGTGTTATTTGTCACCCCTGTCCCCACTACTGTGACTTTAGGGGAAGTGGCACATCCACCCAAAGGCTCTGGATGATCACATTAGCAGAGATGGCTCTTGGAAGACGATGAACTCACTACACCTTACCTTGATCACAGGGTTGTTCCCTGTCCCTTTATATTAGCCCAGGCCCCACTCACTCTCTGTGACTCTCTGGAGAATGCTCTCAGACAGACACCAGCTGGCCAAGTACATCCTGGGGAGTAAAGTCACAGTTTATTAGGCCACAGGAAATTCTAGGCCAGGAAGTCCACCCAGCCAGCCTCACTCACTCACTGAGGTTTTTATGCATGTTGGCCCATTGGCCTGGCTCCCAAGTGGAAGAGAAATATTGGCCCAGCATTTCAGCTGTGTGACTCTTATGTCAGCCTCTCTGAATGTGTTCATCAATGTAGTGACAATTCTGAAATTTTTGGCTTCTTTAAGAAACACAGAAATATTATAAGAATATATTTTCATTGTAATCCCGGGTGTAAGATATGAGGCTTCTTCAAATTGTCCCAGCAGCTGACTATGATTTGCTTCATGCTCTAGCAGGGGCGTTACTTTGCCATCAGCAGATAAGTTTCAGTGATAGTGTAACATTTGGAATTCTGGGAACTTTTCAGAGGGTATAGAAATGCTAGGGCCAAGAGAGGCAGGTTGGATTGTTGGTTGGTTGCTGTGGTCACTGTTATGTAGTCATGCACAAGGAAACAACAACAAGAAGTTGGATATCCTGCTGGTGAAGATCAAATTTGCCTCAAAGGAACTGTACACCCCTAATCAGCAGGAAGTAGTCTAAGGATAATGCCACTTCCTTTTCCCTCTTTCCCCTTTTCCCTTTTTCTCTCCTATCTAGTGTTAAGGGGTTAAAAGGGTGGAAACGGGTGAAAGAAAAAAGATCCCACAAAGTAGTAAAAGAGCCACACATCAGTGTGTACACACACACATGCGCCAGTGCATATTTCTGTGTGCCTCTGGTGTCTGTTTCAGTCTGGGCGTTCCCACGTTTGTCTGTGTGTCTATTCACATGACTGAAACATTTGGGATGGGGAGGCCTCCAGAGGAACGCTGAGACGGATTACTGTGGGCGTTAGATGGGAACGGTCAAGGTGCTGGAGTAAAAGAAAGCAGAGAGGCATCTCTAGAGACAGAACTGTTCTCACATGAGAACAACTGAAGAGCCGCAGCCTCCACAGACGTGAGAGGTGTACCCATGGCACAGGGGTCTCCACTATTCTATAGGATGGAAAGGTCCATCTGCAGGGCAGTTCCCCTGCAGTCTGGAAGCGGTAGATCCAGGCAGGCTTTGTGTGTGGGTCTCCTGATCAGGAGCTACCACTGGTGTTATCAGTCAAGTCAACCTTCTTGTGCAGAGCTTCTTGGTCCACCAGAGGCTTTTAGATAATTAACCCTTCAGGGGTAAAGAATTTATGAGAAAAGTTTTAAGACCACGAACAGACAGTCAATAGCATCACGGAATTTCTGAGGCAAATATGGACCTCAGCACCAGAGACACTGATTATCTGTTCTTCAGTGTGTGTGAATGAGTGTGGCTGTTCAGTGTGTGTGTGTGTGTGTGTTTGTATACGCATACCTGTATGTGTGAATGTATGTGTGCATGTATGTGGAGTGTTTCACCCTCTTGGGGCATGTCTGTATAATCTAGGAGAAGAGCACACGGAATCTTATGGTTCATGTATTTTTTGGACCTGAATCTCCATCCTTTGCAACACTCCTGAAAGGGAGCAGGAACTGAACTCTCACACCCTCCTGCGCCTGCCGACCCAGTATCTTCTCTGCACACACACTTCCTACAGGTACAGCAAGCCCTGGTGGCAGGTGGCCACTGCAGAAGGTGGTCCCAGCACTCTCTTAGGAGAGGAAGGGGCAGAAGGGGCTGGCAGTGAGCATGCTGAATGAAGCAAGGGGTCACAACACCCATCAGCTAGTAGGATATACTTTAAAACTCAGGGCCCCAGAATCCTTGGGACTCCACATGTCTCATTTGGTTCTTTTAACTATTAGAAGTGTGGATTCCTTTCCTTCTTGATGCTATAACCAAACGCCTGAAAAGAAGCAGCTTAAGGAAAGATTTGCCAGGTGGTAGTGGCTCATGCTTTTAATCCCAGCACTCAGGAGGCAGAGGCACGCAGATCTCTGAGTTTTAGGCCAGCTTGGTCTACAGAGTCAGTTCAGGACAGTCAGGGCTACACAGAGAAACCGTGTCTTGAACCACCTACCCACCCCTAACATACACACACACACAAGGAAAGAGGGCTGGAGAGATAGCTCAGCAGTTAAGAGCACTGACTGCTCTTCCAGAGGTCCTGAGTTCAATTCCCAGCAAACACATGGTGGCTCACAACCATCTGTAAGGGGATCCAATGCCCTCTTCTGGTGTGTCTGAAGGCAGCTACAGTGTACTTATATAAATAACAATAAATAAATATTTTGTAAAAGGAAAGAAAGAAAGAAAGAAAGAAAGAAAGAAAGAGGAAGGAAGAAAGAAAGAAAGAGAAGAGAAGAGAAGAGAAGAGAAGAGAAGAGAAGAGAAGAGAAGAGAAGAGAAGAGAAGAGAAGAGAGAGAAAGGAAAGGAAAGGAAGGCAAGGCATGAGGCTCACAGATAGGGAGCCACATTCCACCACTGCAGGGACAGCAGGCAGCGCACAGCTCTGTGGTGACAGAGTATGAGCAACTTGTCCACATCTTAACAAACCAAAGAAGCATGAGCTCAGACTGAAGCAGAGCCAGCCCACAGCCCATAATGACAGGCCCAGGGAGTGCCAACCTCCTACAGTCTCCATGACATCTCCAAACAGCACCAGCTGCTGGGGACTGAGCCCAACTTCATATCCAAACCATAAAAGCAGAGAAATCGATTATGAAGTACATGAAATACTCCCTAAACATGTGCTGCAACTTAGGCTATAGCTCAGGGACAGAGCACTTGCCCAGCAAGCCTGAGACTCTGGATTCCATCCCCAGCACCACAAAAGTAAATAAATACACCGGGGTAAGACTCGAATCTCATAAAACTCACCACCTAAAGCTCTCACCTTTGTAGGGTGTACTTCCATATGTAAACCCCGTGGCTATGAGCAGTGATCAGCGTCATGGCCTTGAACCAGAACGTGCCCTGCCCCCAGCACTCCGTGCCCACTGGTAGTCCTTGGCACCTTCCGCTATGCCCAGTCTCCTGGCCTTGCCAGCTGGACATGCCACAGCCACAGTCTTGTAAACCATACAGCACTTGTGTACGGAGTCTTCCCCTCAGAGTCAGGTTCTCTCCCCAGCTGGCCCTCACCCCGAGTCAGGCAGATTGAGTTGTGTTTATCAGCTGTTGTCCCTTCCTTGGGCTGATCTGAAGAATGCGGCTGACAGAATGTCTGGCCTGTAAAACGGGGGTTCTGTAGGGGTTCCTTGCTTGGCCTTGCTCAGTTACCCTAGAAAGGAGTGTCTGTTGAATATGTCCGGACAGCTTGGCTCACTTTGGGTGAGCAACAGGAAGGAGAGGCAGCTGGAGGGAAAACCAAGGTTTAACCTAATCTCTGCAGCCAGCGTGTCACACAGCAACGTCCTGGACTCGCCAGCCACCTCTAATTTCCCATCTCAAATTTGGATTTTTCTCTTCCATTCTGCAGCTCCACCCCTCTATTCTGCAGCTCCGCCCCACATCTGCCTCCTTCTAGAAGCCTTCCTACTTGTCCTCAATCTTGAGTCACTGCCCCCTCTAATCCCAGGGTCCAAGCATCTGAACCTGACATATAACAGACACTCTTGTCCCTCCCAGACCTCCCTGTCACAACTAAGGGTCATCGGTGCCCTCGGCTGTTCCTCAGAAACAGTTCTGCTACAGACTCCTCAACTCAGCGTAGGCAACTGACTGCTACTCTCCTCCGCCACTGCCTTTTTTAGGACCATGGAGAGCCTGCCCCCATTCCCATCACTCACACCAAGTCCCGCATTCTAAGACTGCTTGAAGTCCATCTTCTCAGACTGCTGTCTGAAGGCCGTCTGGATCCCACCTTCTAAGGCTGGTATCTGTGGACCCTCTGAGGGACTGTAAGCCCATCAGGAGAGCAAAAACTAACTTCTGTCAGCAAAGTGACCACTTCTCACTACCGGGGCCTGCTTCTCATTCCTTAGGCAACTTGCAGCGACTGAAACTGCTAATGGCCTGAAGAAAAAACCCATTGGCAAGTCAAAGGGCCCACCCAAGAGAAGACACATAGACAGGACCAATCAGGGGTGGTGAAGGTATTAACAAAGGTAAAGGCTGGAACCCAGATTAGCCCAGGAGACTCGCAGCTCTTGACACACACCCTACACCCCACCCCTGTCCTGATGGGAGGGATCTGCTTTAACAAAGTTTGCAGTTTTCAGTTTCCTCTCTCCCGGTCTGTTTGTTCTTTCTCTGCTACTTCAGCCTTCGAATTCTCCAAATCCATCCCTTTTTTTTCTTCCTCTGTTTCAGTCTTCTTTCCCAGGGGTAGTTTTTGTTTTGTTTTGTTTTGTTTTGTTTGTCCCACAGAATGCACTTAGTGCCAATACCCCTCATCACCCTTTCAGGTCCTGGCTTCTCAGGCTGCTGTCTGTAGCCCTCCATACTTGGGTATGGAGGTATTGAGTATTGGGTCTTCCCACCAGACTGGCCTTGAGTTCTCAGGTTATTTTGTTTTGTTTTGTTTCTCTTCCTCTTGCCTCTGCCTCCCAAGTGCCAGGCTCCCAGGCATGCGCAACCACACCCAGGTAGACCTTGAAATTCCTGGTGCTCTGGCCTTGAGTTCTCAGGTTGTTTTGTTCTGTTTTGTTTTGTTTCTCTTCCTCTTGCCTCTACCTCCCAAGTGCCAGGCTCCCAGGCATGCTCAACCACACCCAGGTAGACCTTGAAATTCCTGGTGCTCCGGCTGCAGCCTCCTGTTCCTTCACATGTTGGTTGATTTGCTCATTCAGTTCTCTGAGAATTTGTTGGGAATGGGACACAAAGCAGCAAAACCCAGAGATTGGGCAGTTGGGCATCACTTTGCATGCCTCCAATCCCAGTAAACCCTGCCCTCGAGAGGCAAAGGCAGGTGGATCTCTGTGAGTTCAAAGCCAACCTGGTCTACATATTGAGTTCTAGGACAGCCAGGACTATGAAGAGAGACTCTGTGCCAAAGGTGGTGGGGGTTGTCTAGAGAGATGTCTCAATGGTTAAGAATACCAGTTGCTCTTCCAGAGGTCCTGAGTTCAATTCCCAGCAACCACATGGTGGCTCACAACCATCTGTAATGGGATCCATTTCCCTCTTCTGGTGTGTCTGAAGTCAGATCACCCATATACATAAAAATAATTACATACATATACTTATATATAAAAAAAAAAGGACAGGAATTGAAAGAGGGCAAGCCGCAGCAGGGTGACCAGCAAGAAGACAGAGGAATGGAGAAATGGGAACATAAGGAGTTAGAAACCAATGTGAAATGAACTTGTGGAGCCAGGAGCCTCAGGACCACCCAGTCATACTGAAACACTTCTGGTTCCCATAATGCACCATATAATTTTCTCTGGAGACTGGATACACCCACCAGAAACCATTTCCACAGCATATATGACAAATTCCTCTGTATCTCTGCCACCAGGAGGACTTCTCGTCCTCTGCAAAGCTCAGGAAGCAGAGGTGGCCTGTCTGGCCACTCTGGAGCCCTCAACCCTGCAGAAACCTCCTTCAGTGCTGGTCTGACTGCATCCAGAATGAAATAGGTTCCAGGTATGCAGCTGCCACTTCTGTTTGATTTTTGTCAAAGGGGTAAGAGGTCCTCTCTCAACACTCCTGCTCCAGAATTCCTATACCTGCCAGGGCGGTCACATGTCCCTACCTGTCCCCAAGAGCTGGCATTGCCTGGAAACATTCTCAGTTGTCAGCACCTTGGGGGCTGCGGTGGCCATCTAGTGGCTAGCGTCCTAGGAAGTATTGAAGTTCTGAAATGTGCAGGGCCACTTCCACAAAGCTGGGCGCTATGGTGCTACAAAAGCCTGCTCATTCCAGAGGGACTCCCAGCAGGGTGCGCTCTCCAAAGAGTGACATCTCAAGTACTGAAGGCTTCTGGAGACACCAATGTGGGCAAAGCCCAGATATGCTGAAAGGAGTCATGGGCATAGTCTTGGGGTGATGAGGGAGGATGCCCATCTGTCCCCACCCCCAGCTGTGTGGCCTTCATAAGAGGGAGACTTGTCTTGCTAGGTTGGGAGATGGCAGAACTCCCACAATGCCTTCTGCTTCTGATGGACCACGTGGTACATGCAGCATGTTGTTTGCTTTTCTTCCTGGGCACTCAGGAGACTCCATTGCTCAGCACACTGTTACAGTCAGATGTGTACTAAGGTGCAGCTGATAGAACGTGAGAGAAAGTGATATGACCTCTTCTGACCAGCCCGGAATCCACCTGCTGCCACTACCTTTGCCCTCTCACTTCCCCTCCCCGTCTCTCAGCTGAGAAAGCCTTAATGATTTGATCATGGTGTGTATCTCACAAAGGCATTGCATTGAGCCTAGGTCTCAGTTGGCAGTGCTCCATTAGGAGGTTCTAGAGTCTTTAGGAGATACGGCTTATCTACAGGTTCTTAGGATGGATCTCTGTGGCTGCTCCTTGTCTACCATGAAGTGAGAGTCCATTGTCACAGAGCCTTACTCTCATGATCTTCTGCCTAAAAGCATCATGCCAAGTGATGGCACAGGACTCTCTGAAACACAAGCCCAAGTGAACTCTTCCTCCTCGAACTGGATTAGGTCAGTTACCTTGCCACAGTGATAAGAAAAGACACAGAGAAGGTAGGTAGAGCCACAGAGTCTAGCACAGTGGTTCTCAGCCTTCCTAACACTGCCACCCTTTAACACAGTTCCTCCTGTTGTGCTGACCTCTAACTGTAATTTTGCTACTGATGTGAATCATAATGTGAATATCTGTGTTTCTGATAGTCTTAGGTCCTATGCTCCAAGTATCTAGCGAGCCAAGCCCTGAGGGGATCCCATCCCAGAATTCTACCCAGGCCCCGCACAGAACGAAGCTCTGCAGGCAGACCCAGGCATTTGCCAGTGTGGCCGTTCCTGGGTGTGGCTGTGCTTAATATCCCAAGCCTCAGTTTCCTCCTCAGATAGTCACCTCCTAGACTCACTGGGGAAGTCCTGGGGCTCAACACTGAGCTATGCACAGAGGGATGAAGTCACAGCAAGCCATGCCTCTACTGAGGTCACAGGCAAGGGAGAGTGGGGTCAGGGCTTCCTTCCAGTATCTACCAGCAGCACAGGATCAGAATATGGAAGAGCAAGGTCTACACACAGGCACCACAGAGCCCTTTCGAGGCCACAGGCAATGGTATGCAATCCCCAACCCTTCACATTGCTATGTTTTCTGGGACCAAGCTTCCAACGCACAAAGCAGCCAAGAACACTGGCTTGCTCTTCTGGTGGACTTACAAAGCTTCTGTGTCGTGATGATCCAGATGATGATCTATAGTACCATACCCTTGGTTTGGTTTGGTTTGTTGTTGTTTTGTTTTTGAGACAGGGTCTCACTGGGTAGCGGTAGCTGTCCTGGAACTCACTCTGTAGACCAGGCTGGCCTCGGAACTCAGAAATCTACCTGCCTCTGCCCCCCCAAGGACTGGGATTAAAAACATGCACCACCACCACCCAGTGTATGAGTGAACATACACTACGTTCTTAAGAACATAGCAAGCCAAAAAAATAATAAAATTATTATTCATCACACATGAACCAGCAAGGACAGTTCAATCCAGAAGAAGCTGCCCTGTGGTCTGAGGTAGAGGCAAGAAGCTGCAGGAACCTCACGAGAAGTTCTTTGGAGAGTTTCTTTCAATGGCAGCGTCACCACAAGTTGAGCTCCACAACAGCCATGTAAGATGAACCAATACGTGCATGTCGTTAGCAAAGAACAGTGAGGCAGGGCAAAGAAAACCAATGCTGTAGCTCCCACTGTCTGTGGGGTCATATCTATATTCCTTCTGAACATCGTGTGTCCTTTTACATGTTTGTTATAACAAAACATCCTTTCACCTGTGTCTGCTTCAGAAAAACATCCCTTCACCAGTGTGCCCCAGGAAAACATCATTTAACATAACTGACTTTCCAAAGAAACCGCTTCAAGGCAGCATGTTAGGTGGACTCAAAAACAGCTTCAGTTGGCTGGATGTAGTGACATCTCTAGGTCACTCCATCCAGTGACAGAATACAAATGCTGGGCTGGCTCACACCTTCAATACCATAACTCTGAAGGCAGGGGTGGAGGATCTTGTAAGTTTGAGGTCAGTCTAGTCTGCATAGTGAGTTCCTGGCCAGCCAGAGCTATGTAGGGAGACCCCATCTCAAAGAAAGAAAGAAAGAAAGAAAGAAAGAAAGAAAGAAAGAAAGAAAGAAAGAAAGAAAGAAAGAAAGAAAGAGGAGAGAAGAAAAGAAAATTGATGGGTTGGCAAGATGGCACATACCTTTAATCCTAGCACTTGGGAGGCAAACGCAGGCAGATTTCTGAGTTCAAGGATAGCCTGGTCTACAGAACGAGTTCAAGGACAGCCAAGGCTACATACACAGAGAAACCCTGTATTGAAAAAAAAAAAAAAACAACAAGCAAACAAAAAAATTAAAGACTACAAATCCTCCTCTGTCTCATGGGGACCTTCACTCCTGCTGACCATCTTCTAGGACTCACACCTCAGTGAGTGTTGTAAAAGGATGCAAATTATACATCTACTCTCAGGCCACAGTGGAATTAAACTAAAACTCAATAGTAGAAAAAGAAATAAAGCTATTGGAATTGGGTTTTTAAAAACAACAAATATCTAAATAACACCAGGGGGAAAAAACTCTCAAGATAATCTTAAAAATATTTAACTAAATGAAAATGAAATTGTAGCATAAGAATTGCTCAGTGCGAACCGGGAGCACTCGGGAGGCAGAGGCAGGCAGATTTCTGAGTTCGAGGCCAGCCTGGTCTACAAAGTGAGTTCCAGGACAGCTACGGCTACCCAGTGAGACCCTGTCTGGAAAACGCCCCCCCCCCAAAAAAAAATAATTGCTCGGTGCAGTCCTTAGAGGGAAATGTAAAGCATTGAGTGTTCATGCAAGAAAGGATGAAAGATCCCAACTGGTCATGCAAAGTTCTACTTCAGAAAGCCACAGGGAGAAAAAACAAAGTATGCCCTACTCCTATCCCCCACCACCAGGAAAAAACAATAAAATTGAGCACAGAACATGAACAAAGTCCAAAGCTGATTCTTTCAGGAGGAGATCAATAAAATTAATACATCCCTCTAACTGCAGATAACCAGGCTAGCCACAGATACCATGAGCCTCACAGATGTCTGTGACTCACTCCTGATGTGACACAGGAGATCCCACGGACATCAAAAAGATAGGAAACGAACACCGTCAACAGCTCTGTCCACAGACGTGCTAACCCAGGCGAAGTAGGCTAAGTCCTTGATTTCAGCCACAAGACTAAAAGGTATTTTGCCTTAATTCCTTAAAAAACACAAAAGTGGACAATCTGAGTAAGTGTGTATCTCTTAAAGAAGTCTAGTCAGCTGCTAATAGCTTTGTAAAAGAAGTAGCCCAGGCCTACTGTGAGGTCTGCAAAATCCTGAGGAAAAATCCTATCAATTGTCTCTAAATCTGCTCTAGACGACACAGGCCTGGGGAGCAGGTATATCCTAACATATTCCAGGATCCCGGGCTACCGAGTGCCTAAACTAGACATGGACATTACAAGAAGAGAAAAATAAAACTGATTTCTCTCATGAACATAGGTGCAAAAATCCTTGACAAAAATACTAGCAAATCCAATAACCAACTATACAGCAAGGCCATGAGGGATCTATCCCAGCATGCAAGGCAGCCTAGCTCACCACTCAAACATCAATTTATATAATCCCTCTTATCAACAGACCAAAGAAGAAAGCTGCACACACACACACACACACACACACACACACACACACACACACACACACACACAAAAGCATTTGCAAAGTCAGCACTTTCTCCAGGGTTACAATAGTGGCTTTTATTTTTGAAAGAACAGCTCTTGTCTTGTATAGATTACTGCTGAAATATTTCCAGATGTTGACTGACAAGATGGCTCAGCAGGAAAAAAGTACTTGCCACCAAGCCTGCCCACCTGAATTTGTTCACCACGACTCACAGAGAAGAAGGAGAGAACTGACTCAGTCCAGTTGTCCTCTGACCTTTATATACCTGTGGCACAACATACACACACACACACACACACACTAAATGAAATAAATTTAAAATGTAATTTTAAAAGTATTTCCAGGGGAAATGAAATGCATTCTTCCTACGGGTGTACAGTGTCAGCCACTGTGGCAGCAGATGCAGTCACTGCAGAATTGCTGTTTGTATTTAAGGGAGCTCCCTTGAAAAGAGATGCGAAGACCAGAATGGCTGTGAGAAAGGCCTCTGAAGGCCCAGTGGGTGCTGTTTAAACACAGTTGCCAGAGTCTCGTAACCTGTGGTTTCCTTATGAGAAGACTATCTTGGCCAGGAAAATGTCAGCTCTGAGGTACATATGGCAAGCTGACTTACTTCATGACAGCCACCAATGTGCACCAGTACGGTGGCCAGTTCTCTGAGGCAGCAGAGGGTCCACCTCCTCCTCTTATTGCCTCCTAGTCATGGCTGGAGCAGATCTCTAGGCCTCAGAGAAGAGTTGGAGCTTCACCTGGGATTCAGCTGACTATGGGGCTATGTCAGCTGAAGTGGCCTCACCTCTCTAAACCTGGGTCTCTTCTTCTGCACAGTGGGAACAAAAGCTCAGTCTATTAGCTGCTGGGAGGGCCTCTGGGTACATAGAAGGTTGCCAGGCTCTTGGGGCTGCTGGGCTGTGACACCTCAAGAGTGGATCCTTGCTGGGCAGTGGTGGTGCACGCCTTTAATCCCAGCACTTGGGAGGCAGAGGCAGGCGGATTTCTGAGTTCAAGGCCAGCCTGGTCTACAGAGTGAATTCTAGGACAGCCAGGGCTACACAGAGAAACCCTGTCTCAAAAAAAGACAAACAAAAACAAAAACAAAACAAAAAACAAACAACAACAAAGAGTGGATCCTTGCCACTGTCCTCAGGAAGCTGAGGGAAGGCACTCCTGCACGCCACTCACACTCAGGCACAACCTCACTTTCATACACCCAGGCACATACCCATTCACAAGTACCCACCCATACCACTCACGAACCCAGTCCCGTGCCTCCACTCACACACTCAGGAGAAAGCCCACTCACATACCCTCATTGTCATCTACCTGTACCTGTTCACACTTACCCACTCCCTTACACATATTCACACACCCAGACTGAACCCTCCCCTCACGTTCACAAGCAAGTCTGGATCCTCAGACACGGTGGCTCGTTCACACACTGCCACTGTCAGTGCCCAATTACAGCAGCAATTCTCACAAGGCTTCTTTCTTTCTTTCTTTCTTTCTTTCTTTCTTTCTTTCTTTCTTTCTTTCTTTCTTTCTTTCTAACTAGGAAAAGCATCTAAAATGAAAGCAAAAGGGTAGAGAGTGATTAGCAGATACCTTTCCAGGTCCTCAAAAGGTCGATGACCTGACGGTGCTTCCTTGGTGGGGTCCTGGCTTCTGTCCCACCAGGGCACATGTCCTACCTGGTTTTAGGGTCTAGGAAAGGCATCATGGCTTGAGGGCCTCCTGGTAACCTGGAACCGAGACATCTCTCTGGTGCTGACAAGACGAATCAGGGCAGTTTCTGGGGCTTGTTTCCTTACTATATTATCTTCCCTTTGCCAAGTTGCTCAAGGAGCTGAGGGGTTCTTGAAGATTCCAGAGTGTATCTGGAAGATACACTCACCAGGGCCACCTTCTCTGCTTGACTGCTCCCTCCTGCCCCCCCACCCCCGCCTCCCTGGGAGCTGAAACAGACTTCTCCACAGCTAGCCTTGGTTAGGGCTGGAGCCGTGACCCCACTTGAGGGACCATGAGCTTTTGGTCACAGAACGTTTCCCAAAGAACTAAACAAGGTCCCCCACTGGGAACTTCACGGCCATGTGCCTAAATGGTCTTTTGTCTTCCCATCTGTGTGGGGGACAGATCTGTGTCAGTGGGAGAACAGGGACTATTCCCTGTAGTAGGTCCTGTGGGGCCCCATTCAGTGTTACCCACAAAACCCCTCCACCAATCTAAATTTTGGCTCTGAGTTGACACCAGGGAGTCTGGCAGGTAGGGTGTCTCCATGGCTAATATATAAAGGACAGAATTACCCATTTTAGAATCTGTTCACTCTTCCTTCTCACATGCTAGAACAGAGGACATGAGACTGCTGAGTGCCCTCGAAATCAATGAGGACAGCGGGGAGATCCTGGCTGCTCTGTCACTGAAGCCACCAGCCTATCTGTGCCAACTCTGGGCACATGGCTTTTCATGTTCTCCAGGGCCATGCAGGATGGGCTGACTAAGCTTGGCAGCAGGTGTCTCAAGGTCATAGGCAGCAGTGTCCGGGGTTCCAGAACTTGCTCCAGGAAAAATGGGAGAAATGTACCCTGGAATCCTAAAGACAGAGCTTTTACCCCAAGCTCCCATCTCCCAGCCGTACTCTAACTTATCTCCCCCGGGAACATATTTGCTCCAGAGCCCTCCTCAAAGGAGTTTCTGATGCCTTCTACCCAGAGAGAAAGGGGGTTTGGGAAATGAAGATAAGAATGACACTCCAGGGGCTGGAGAGATGGCTCAGTGGTTAAGAGCACCGACTGCTCTTCCGAAGGTCCTGAGTTCAAATCCCAGCAACCACATGGTGGCTCACAACCATCAGTAATGAGATCCGATGCCCTCTTCTGGTGTGTCTGAAGACAGCTACAGTTCTGGTGCATCTGAAGACAGCTACAGTGTACTTACATATAATAATAAATAACTCTTTAAAAAAATGGCATTCCCTGTGTAACGTCCAGCCTAGCTATCCCTGGATCTCTGCCTCCCTAGCTACAAGATGGGAATTGTCAGAATCCTTCTGACTCCAGGCAACCTGAAGTCATCCTCCTACACACAGAAGTAACCACCTTCTCCCTGAGCTCCAGTTAGAGGCCAGGTCAGTGAAGGTGACCTGGTGGCAATGTAGGAGTTGGGACCAACCTAGATGCTGTGGTCTGATTGTTACACCTGCTTCTCAGAAGAAAGGGTGGAGATTATCTAGGGGTTGGTGGGTACTCTACCACCTTGTCCCCCAGAACTTCTAGAAATATGACCATTTGTGAGGAGCCTCAGGAAGACCCTGGCTCTGAAGAGCTAACCACACCAAAGTGTGGGCCAGGAATCCAGTACAGGACCCCTGTAGTGTGAGTGGGTGAAACTTAGCACTTCCTGGGAGGTTGCCCAGAGCATTGACTGAGCACTTGGCTTGATCTGGGTTTCTAGTGCATTCCATCTGAATCACAGCCCCATAGTTGCTCCCAGGACTGCTAGAGGCTGGCAGAGGCAGACAAGTGGCTCTGGGAAGCTACCTTGCCTCCCTTGCACCTTGGAGGTGCTCCCTCCTCAGGCTCCAGCATCCAGCCCTTCTGTCTAAGGGTCTGTGCAGATCTCTGCTCCTAAACCTGAGACCTGTAGCAGCCACTCGTCCCTCAGGATAAGAAGTTGTGAGCTCTCGCTCTTGTTGTCTCTCTGTGTCTGTGTCTCTATCTGTCTGTCTGTCTCTCTCTCTCACTTACTCGTTCTCTCACTTCCCAGAAGATTGAGTTCTCTGCCCCGAGGCCCTGGCTAGAATAGATACACAACGCATTGAATAATGGAGTTCACACACAGAGTCTCCTAATGAGTTTTCACAGTCCTTCTGTAAACACCTGTCCAAAGCTAGTCTCACAGACACATGTCTTCTTTCCTCAGACACATGTCTAAAGTGCAGTCTTTTAGTCACCAGCCATGTCCATTTTGCCCATCAGCTCCTCCCAGGATGGAGAAAGGTATGTGGCTTTGGCCCCAAGCCTCTGCCAATGAATGTGCTCCAGTTATACTTCTTCCTACACTCAGTCTAGTGAACTGTCATTCACACCTCGTGGGAACCCCTAGCAGGCTTCCTGCCCTCTTTCTTGCTGATCTGCAGGAGTTCTTCCAATATGCTACATAAGAAATCTTGATTGGTGGGTTGTTTGATTATAATATTTACACAAAATGTGTGACCATCTAAAAGTGTATAATTTGGAAGCTGGAAAGCTGGCTCAGTGGTTAAGATCACTGACTGCTCTTCCAGAGAACCTGAATCCAGTTCCTAGCACCTACATGGCATCTGACATCTGTCCATAACTCCAGTCCCAGAGAATCCGCTGCCTTCTTGTCTGAACACCCCCCCCAGGGCACCAGGAACACATGGTGCACACATGCAGGCAAAGCACCCACACATATATTCACATGTATAACATGGTGGCATCTCCTATATTCACCATGTATAGCCAATGTCTCTACTTTCAAAACAACCCTGTTCCTACGAAGCCATCTCTTTACCCTAGGTCCTGGCCACCACCAACCAGATTTCACTCTCTGAAGACCAACTGCTTTATGAAAGAGAAGCCATATAGTAATTAATGTGGTCTTTAACCTTTCAGCGTAGTGTCCTTGAGGCTTGTGATAAAACAGGTGACAGAAGTAATTTAAGCAAGACTGTGTCTCATGGGGTGGGGGGCTGAAGTCTGAAGGGGTGCTAGCGGTAGTGATGGGAGCCTGTGATAACTGACTGTTCATAGACTGCAGACAAGACCTAAGAAGCACAGGCCAGCACCAGACATGGATATACCCGCCAAGAACCACTCCCAGAGACACCCTTTACCTGGCTAGGCCTCAGCTCTGAAGGACCCAGCAGGTTGTTGCTCCAATGGCAGGCATTTGACTATTATAACAGGGCTGGGGCTGGGTGTGGTCAGGGGTTGAGCATGTGTCTAGAATGTGTGAGGCCTGAGCTTTGGTTACCAGCACCCCGAAATATTAAAGACAGTGTGAGGCTATTGGTTTGTATGTGAGTATTTGAGCACTCACCTTCAATTCTTTGAGGCATGTATCTTGGCCAGTATCATGTTAACATAAAATCTCTGAAGAAACTAATTTATAGGTAGAAAGGGTGCCATTTGGTTCACATTTTCACACGTGTGTACATGAGTGTGAGAGAGAAAGCATGAGAGGGTGTTCCTGTATGTGGGTGCGCATGTGTACCGAGTCTCCTCACCAGCCATCTGCCTTGTTTTTGTTTATTTTCCTTCCTTTTTGTGTTTTGTGTACGGGAGTTCTGCCTACATGTGTATCCATGCACCATGCATATGCAGTGCCCACAGAGGCCAGAAGAGGGCATCGGATCCCCCCATGGCTCTAGAAGAGTGGCCAGTGCTCCTGTGCTAGCTAGCTTTTTGTTAACTAGACACAAGCCAACACGTGAAGCACAAAGCTGGCTTCCGGCCACATTGTGTGCTTCTACAAGGGCATATCATGGCTGAACACCGGATCCTTTCGTTGGGAGCCATGGCAGGCTTGAGGACATGGTGGAAAGAGAGTATTCTGCAAAATCA
Source organism: Mus musculus (assembly GCF_000001635.26). Classification (NCBI taxonomy): domain Eukaryota; kingdom Metazoa; phylum Chordata; class Mammalia; order Rodentia; family Muridae; genus Mus; species Mus musculus. The sequence continues at coordinate 60,070,994 of NC_000077.6, forward strand.
GAGGGGGTAACAGGGACAGTACGCCAAGGCAGCTCCAACAAGGTCTCCCCAAGGAAAAAGGTGAAAGAAAGACAGCTCGTCACAGTCCAGAGCTGCAGCCAGACTGGAGGTGAGGCTGAAGATTCTAACCACAAGAGGAGGATCCCAGGTGTGCAGGAAGGAGAGTCTGTCTCCCTCCTCAAGTTGTCACAAGCCCCAGAGAAACATAGCAAGGATTCACTTCAGAGCCAAGCAAAGCATCTTGGGAATTGGCTACTTCAGAGCTGTTTTAGAGGTCAGAAGTGGCCAGACTTGCCCATGCTCCCCAGTGGGTGCACCGACCTCATCCTTTCCCCCACACACCACCTGACACTGTCTACTCCAGACAGGAAGCCATGGCCAAGGCACAGCAGTTTCCTCTGGTTACACTGACCCTGTGCCCAGGATAAGGCTGGTCCAAGCGCAGTGATGAAATGACTGCCCCTTCCCTTCCTTTGCAAGGCTGAGGGAGTCCAGACCTTGGCTCAATACCCTTCCCAAGGCAGCACATCCCTCAAGACCTGAACAAACCACTCGGCGCCCCGTCCTTCCTATTAACGTTCTTATTAGACACACTCCTCCTCTCCCCACCCCCACATCTGTGGGCCTTCCTGTCTTGTTACCCCAGTCTTGCTCACCTTCTTGTCCTCTTCTACTTGCCGTCTGACATGTCACCCATGGATTACACACACACACACACACACACACACACACACACACACACACTGCATGCTAGGTACTGGCATTACTGCAGGTCAAAGCAAACAACGTCCACATAGGAGCCAATATCCAGTCAAAAACACTTAGAAAGCCACAGCTTTAAATGGCTTCTGGGAGAATTCGGGAGAATGACTCAGCTCTATCCAAAGGGCAGGCCACTGAGAGCTTGAGCATTCAACAGTGAGTATATAGATAACACAAATTGGACTTTTTTTATTTTTTATTTGGGGGGGGAGGGGCTGGGGGTTGGGGGTCACAAGGGCAGGGCAGGGTGGTCAGAGAAGGACTGGGAAGCTAATTTGATCGGGGTGTGTGATGTGAAATTCCCAGAGACTCAATAAAAATATGTAGGAAACAAAACACAAAATCCCAGATCTGGAAATATGTTTGGAAGACCAACAAGGGGCACACGAGGTGCAAAGGCCTGGAGGCCTGGAGAGCCAGAGCCTGGTGCAGGACCACAGATCCTAGTGAGGTACAGTAAGGAACCAGAAAATGAGGCCAGAGTCAGAGAGAGAAATCAGGGGGAAGCTACTGCCCCAGGAGGCAGAGTAGACCCAGCTGAGACAGAGAAGCCACTCCCACTTGCCCTGCCTGACCTGGATTGGATCATTTGTGGTGGGAAGATCCAAGACCCCAAGTCCAGGTCTTTTGAGGTGGGGAGACCCGCTCCAAATCTGGTGGCAACCACAGAAAAGAATATGGAAGAAGGAAGATTTTGCTTTTTGCCTGCTTGTCGTCGCTTGCCTGGTTGCTGAGGCGTTTCTTTGCTGGTATGAAAATCTACTTCTTCAGGATTCTAACATAGACTAAAACCAAGCAGCTCTGAAGGGCTTCAGCAGCAGCTGGGACTCCTGAGACACCCAGTCTCATGGACTGAAAAACTACCTGGTCCTTAGTCTTTCCACTGAGGAGACAGCCATTGTTGAAGTACCCAGACCACAGCCTGTAAGCTACTCTAGTGTGTGTGTGTGTGTGTGTGTGTGTGTGTGTGTGTGAGAGAGAGAGAGAGAGAGAGAGAGAGAGAGAGATGTATATGAATATATATGTACAACTAGATATATTCATTCACACACAAATACATGTATATCTATATAAACATATAGATATAGATCTATGTATTTATTCTATCAGTTCTGTTTCTCTAGAGAAGCATGACTAATATAGCCATGAAGACTTCAGCTAGAAGGTCACATGCCTACACCCTCAACTGCACCTTCAGACTTAAACACTAGCAGGCTTTTCCTACACTGCCATCTTCCCTTATGCAATTGAGGCACCGCTGGGTTCTTTCTAAGTAATACTCTCACTAATGTGCCGTGAGGACATTGCGCTAAAGGAGTGGCCTGGAGTACCTATGTGGATCTCCCCAGGCTATGGAGTCATCTTTGAGAATGGCTGGTCCAGACCTCCAGAGAATAAGCATGATGGTTATTTGTCAACTTGACATGGTCATCTGGGAAGAGAGAACCTCTCACTTAAGAGAATGCCTCCATCAGATTGGCCTGTAGGCAAGTCTGAGGGGACATTTTCTTGCTTCATGATTGATGTGGGAGGGCCCAGCTCTCTGAGGATGACATCACCCCTGGGCAGGTGGTCCTGGATTGTGAAAGACCACAGGCTGAGCAAGCCATGCAAAGCAAGCCAGTAAGCAACATTGCTCCAAGACTTCTGCTTCATTTCCTGCCTCAGGTTCCTGTCCTGACTTGCCTTTATGAGAGATTGTACCCTGTAAGCCAAATAATGCCCCCCACAATGTGGAAAGAAAACTATAACACAAAACTCCCAGGGAACCTATGTGTACTGAAGACCCAAAGCCCTGCTCAGTAGCTGTACCTAAAACCAGAAAGATGTCAAGTAAAACCTAATTTTCTCTCTATGAATATCATAGTCCAGCGGTGCTGTTGTAGCCGAGTATTGTTGACCGGGGACGTTATAAAGGACAGGTATTTGTTTCCGATGGCTCTGGAGCCCCGGGGAATCTAAAGCAAGGCACTGGCGGCTTCGGTGTCTAGTGTGGCCTGGACTCTGCTGGACCCTGGGACCTCTGAAAGGGACAAACACTGTGTCCTCACTCAGCAGAAGAGAAGGGGACAAGTCCCCTCTCTCGCAGGCCCTGTTAATTAGAATCATAGGAGTCCGTTCAGGACCATGGTTTTGCATTTGAAAATGAACAAATCCTCCCAAATAAATTACAAAATGCATGGGACAGTGTGGGCAGAGTTAACAGAGCAGAGCGAGAAGGGAGAAAGTACCACCTAACACCTCCTATTTCCAGACAGTGTGGCTTTTATGAGAAACCAGAAAAGCTAAGGGAAGCACCAGCTGTATGCCCAGGCTTCCTGACCTGGCAGGAAGAGCCTGGCGGCTAGCCGGGAGACGCATGCCAGCTGCAGAGCCTCGCCTTCTGTTCCAGGCTCCGGGTCATCTCCAGGCGAGGAGATGCCTGCACAAACACTGGTATCTCTGTTGAGGATGTTAGCGGCGTTAAGGTCACAGCAAGCAGTATGCTCTTAGGTATCTGTTGGCAGTCTTCTCACTCATTAGTCGAGTGTGCAATGAACTGTATCACCTGTGAGCACTCCCTAGCCTAGCTCCGGGCTGAGGCTGCTCAACTGTCTGTCGCCTCCTCCAGACTTCTACCTTCCAGGTACCACCCACTTCAGAGACGCTTGAAAAGATGCTCCTCGAGAGACATCCACACTCTGATCTCAGAGTCTGAGTTCTCTTAGGTGGTCCTGTGGTAAAGGACCCTGAGATGCAGCGCTTACTGAGGCCTGACTGTGGACTCTGCCCACAGTGGGCTGAACAAGGCAGAGGGAGACAAGGACGTGATGACAGAAAAGAGGGAGGAAGATTCTGCTGCCACGGAAGCTGGAAGAGACTCGGAACAGTTGCCTCTGTAAAGTGGCTGGAGCAGGCAGCCCCCCAGACGCCTTGGTTTCTGCCCCTTGGTTCTGATTCCTGTTTCCAAAACATAAGATAAAGTTCTGCTGAACCATCTGTTTCTCTGTTTTGTTTGGTAATGCCTTGCACAGAACAAACCAAGGGCCTTCTACCTGTCAAACAAGTACTGGACCACCAAGCGATGGCCCAAACTTATTCAAGGTGATGCGCCACAGCAGGAAGTACCCCTCCAACTCCTCATTCTGCTGCACCAACTGCCACATGTGGTTACTTATTTAGTCTGCACCAGGCCCAGCCAGAAGAATCCTGGTGAGGCAGGATGGCCAGCGCCTCATTTTTCACTGGGTTCACACTGCCCTCCCCGACAGAGTGGATGCCCAATTGAATAAAAGGATTCGTGGACCCAGCCAGGCAGTGGTGGCACACGCCTTTAATCCCAGCATTTGGGAGGCAGAGGCAGGCGGATTTCTGAGTTCGAGGCCAGCCTGATCTACAGAGTGAGCTCCAGAACAGCCAGGGCGATACAGAGAAACCCTGTCTCGAAAAACAAACAAAAAACAACAAAACAAAACAAACGAACAAACAAAAAAGAATATGTGGATCCACCTGTGTTCATTTTTGAAAAGTAATAACTTTTATGTAAAGGTGGCTCTAAACCTGTAGTCCCAGCACTGAAAAGGCTAAACTAGAACAATTATAAGTCTGAATCCAGAGTGAGCTACACATAAGGTAGCAAAGTAAAGCAAAAGTAAGGTTGAGCTGGGCTTTCGTTCCTTTGCATGCAAAGATCTGAGTTTGACCCTTAGCACTGCATTAATCCTAGCACGTGAGGGGTAGAGGCAAGAAGATGAGTTCAAAGCCATTCACAACTTCATAGTGAGTTCAAGGCTCAGGTACAGGCTGTCCAAAATAAAAATAAAAGGGGGGCAGAATTGAGGCCTAATCAGGCAGGTAGCACCTATAATCCCAGCTACCCAGGAAGGCAAGGCAAGAGAATCATGAATCACTTTAATCCAGGAGTTCAAGACCAGCCTTTGTTCACTGGGACTGGGTGTAGCTTTGTAATGCAGTGCCTTCTCAGAACACATTAGGTTCTGGGTTAACCCCAATATGGTAAAAACTAAACAAAACAAAATAAAACATGAGATTTAGATAAGGAATGCAGAAGGAATGCCAACTGACTTACCACCTAACCCTCACCAACTTATCAACAAGGCAATCACGGAAAAGACAAAGGGACCTCTTTCTTCAGATGACTAATTCCTTACAGAGCTGAGGCCAGTATGAAAGCCAGCTTGCTTGCTTGCTTGCTTGCTTGCTTGCTTGCTTGCTTGCTTTCTTTCATTCTTTCTTTCATCCTTCCTTCCTTCCTTCCTTCCCTCCTCCTCCTCCTCCTCCTCCTCCTCCTCCTCCTCCTCCTCCTCCTCCTCCTCCTTCTTCTTCTTCTCTTCTTCTTCTTCTTCTTCTTCTTCTTCTTCTCCTTCCAGGAGCTTTGTTAGCCTGTGAGAGCCTTTGTACCTTCAAAGGCAACAACAAGCAACTAAAAATGTCCCTAATGTCCCATCCACCCACCCATTGCATTAGCTAGAAGGGGCCCCAGAGGCCTTTGGAAGAGCCTGGCTCCCGTGGTCACATTAACAAAAGCTACCACACTTGAGTGACTACCTGTGCCATGCCATGGACAGACTGGCTGCAGTCTGCTTGGCAAAATCTCAACATGGCACCAACCCCTGGTTTCTGGGGGAGGAAACTGAAACTCAGGGAAGTGGTTGCCAATGTCACAACAGAGATTAGCCTACCCTGACCCTTCTCGTGAAGCCACGGGAAGTCATGTTCATCTGATCACACAGCTTAGTTGGTGGTCTGCAAGGATTTTACATGTGCACACACATGCACACAGAGAAAGGGAGAGGGGGAGGGGGAGGAGGAGGGAGAGAGAGAGAGAGCATGTGAGCAACAGGGCCCTGGGAACACTGAAATCTCCCCAATTTACCAGACCCCTTTTATAAAAAAATTGCTTGCTTGCTTGTTTGTTTGTTTGTTTGTTTGCTTGCTTGTTTCAGGGCAGGATTTCATCTGTGTAGCCTTGGCTGTTATGGAACTCACTCTGTAGACCAGGCTGACCTCAAACTCAGAGATCCGCCTGCCTCTGCCTCCTGAGTGCTGGAATTAAAGGTGTATGCCACCACGCCACTTGTTTTTGTTTTTTAAGACAGTGTCTTGCCATGTAACTTGAGCTAGTCCAAAACTCAAAGCAATCCTCCTGTCCCAAGTGCTGGGGATTACAGGCATGAACCATCACACCCAGTCTTTAAAAGCTGTTGGTTTAAATTTACCCAACACCAAGCAAACACCGCCATCTAGTGGATGACAGGTCATGTGCTGTTACGAACCGGTCCCTAGGTGCCACACCACCACCACCACCACCACCACCACCACCACTACTAAGAGATCCAAGGTCAAAGCCAAAGACAGAAAAAGAAGAAAACAAGTCTTAATACATTAATATAGCTGGAAGTCAGAGCACTGGTCCCATGGTCCCATCTGGGGGGATTCTAACAGTGAACCCATATTTTTGAAATGTTCTTTAGTCCCCTCCACAGTATACTACTCATAGAACATCTGGCTTGACTCCCTCAGTGGACCAGAAAACAAAAAACAAAACCAACCAAACAAAAGCGCTATCTGCCATTGCTCCTGGGACAGGAGCTTAGCCATTCTCCACAAATCCTGATGGTTGGTTGGGTCTTTCTTGGCCTGGTTTAATTTGTTAAGCTGTTAATTTGTGGCCCTCCTGCCTGCTCAGTCTCCTGAGCCCCATGCACAGCTTTCTAGCCTAGTTTGAGTGCTGCTGGCTGGGACTAGGATGTGAAGGACAGAACTCCCTCATCTTACTCTTTCCTCCCAATGGCATGCTCTTTCCCAGCTCTTGCCGTGGCTGGAGTCTTCTCAGTGATCACATTCATTCTCTCACGCACCCTTCTGTAGCATTAGCTAACAGACCTGGCTTCATCATTAGAACTTGGTAGAGCACAGGAAGTGGATGGAAGAAACACAATTCTAGCTCCAGGGAGAATACAGAAGGAGGCAAGATTTAATCTCTGTGCAACAGGACTTAGCTGTAAGTGGCATTCGCTTGGGTACACTGGATGTTGGTCCTGCTGGTCCAGGTTGTCTAGGATGAGGTTGCTGAGACAGAATTAGGGATGCAAGACATTTGCTGGTAAGCTAAATACTTGTTAAAAGTAACAAGAAGAGCTGACTTGAGGATGACCTTGAACTCAGAGATCCACTGGCCTTTCCCTCTTGGTATTGAATGCATTTTTACCATGGCTGGCCTTCCTATATTTTGATCCTTTTCAACTCCCCTCCAGTTCCTCTGACTTCCACCCCCTCTCCCAACTCACCCGACTTTCTGTTCTCATTTTTTAAATCCATTGACTCCAATTTGTGCTTCCCATGCAATGGGATGTGTGGCCCTTTATTGGAGCATGATCCACCCACAAGGGGTTGCATCCTTAAACTGACTCTCCCTCAAAGCTCTGAACAGTAGCTCCTCACTAGGAGTGAGAATTTGTGCCCCCTCCCCATTCATATTGGAATTGTTTCCGGTGTGAGCCTTTGCAGATCTTGTGAATATTGCCACAATTGCCATGAGGTTATGCAACTGCCCTGTTGTGTCCGGAAAACACAGATTCCTTCTGATCATCCACAGCCTCTGTCTGTTACAGTCTTTTCTCTTCTATCAAGATGCCCACATTTTAGGAGAGGAGATGCATTGGTTTGAACGAGTGTCCCCCCCCCCCGCCCCCCACGTTGATTGTGCTGTTTGGGGACGCTTTGGCTTTGGACATTTGCTCTTTTCGGTAGAAGTATGTCACTAGAGGCAGGCTTTAAGAGTTTAAAGATGGGCTGGCGAGATGGCTCAGTGGTTAAGAGCACTGACTGCTCTTCCAGAGGTCCTGAGTTCAAATCTCACCAACCACATGGTGGCTCACAACCATCTGTAATGAGGTCCAATGCCCTCTTCTAGTGTGTCTGAAGACAGCTACAGTGTATTCATATACATAAAACAAATAAATAAATCTTTTTTAAAAAAAAGAGTTTAAAGATGTGAGCCATTTTATTCACTATCACTTACTGCTTGTGGTCCAGTGTGAGCTCTCACCACCCTGTTCCTGCCCCCACACTCACTGCCTCCCTATCAGGATGGACTCTTAACTCTGGAACTGTAAGCTCAAATAAACTCTCCTTTAAGTTGCATTGATGATGGTGATTTTGTTTTGTTTGTTTTGTGGGGGTAAGATTTATGTATTTATTTTATGTATATGAGTACACATACATGAGCTACTCTCTTCAGACACACCAGAAGAGGGCATTGGATCCCATTACAGATGGTTGTGATCTACCATGTGGTTGCTGGGAATTGAACACAGGACCCCCAGAAGAGTAGCAGGTGCTCTTAAACACTGAGCCATCTCTCCAGCCTCTGTTTTGAGTTTGTTTGTTTGTTTGTTTGTTTTGTGGTTTTTTTCAAGACAACATTTCTCTATATAGCCCTGGCTGTCCTGAAATGAGTTCTATAGATCAGGCCAGCCTCAAACTCAAGAGATCCACCTGCTTCTGCCTCCCGAGTGCTGGGATTAAAGGTGTGTGCCACCACTGCCTAGCTTTGGTCATAGTGTCTCATCACAGCAAAAGAAAAGTAACTAAGACAGGGTGTGGTAGAACATCCCTTTGGTGACTGATTATTCTGCAGACTTTTATTTATTCTCTGCACTTTGACAAGTTCTGTGTCTCAATGTTCCTGTCCATCAACTGCAAAAAGAAGTTTCTCAGATGAGGGTTGAGAGATGCTCTGATCTGCAATAAGATGCTCTGATCTCAATTGTAAGTCATTAGGAATTACTTCAATACTGTGTCCATTTAACAAAACAATAGTAGCAGGTTCTCCCTAAGAGCTTATAACCTGTCTAGCTCTGATAACAGTGCCAGGTATGGGCCTCATCATTTTGAGCCTTAAATCTAATCAGAAAGCAATTGGTTATTTCCCTGACATTCACGCCACTATTGTAGCTGTGAGCATGTATTACCAGGTGAGTCGTTACTGGGGCTCACAGTATTCATAGATAAGTAAGACTGATGGTTACTTTCTCCTCTGGTGTCATGCGCAGTACCTTCTAGTGCTATGAAAGCTAGTCGGTAAGGAGAAAGCTTCCAAACCAGTATCAACTTGGTTTCTTCATATTCTATGGCTCAAGTATGTGGTGCCTTCAGCAACAGAGTCTTACCATCAATTCTGGAGGTTAACCAAGAGCATTGGCAATATTTTATAACTAAGGGTCTACTACCCACTGACCAACAGCTCCAAAAAAAAAAAAAAAGCAACCCATTCCTGATTGAAGCAGCAGTGACCATGAGCGAGCAGGTATTTCTGCAGTAGGATGTTAAGGTTCTTTTGGGTATACGCCTAAGAGCGGTATAGCTGGATGATACGGTAAATCTACTTCTAGAATTTTTAGGACCCTCCCCGCCGATTTCCACAGTCACTGTGCAGTTTGCTCATCCCAGCAGCGACTAAACGTTTCTCCATCCCACATTGTTGATGTTTGTTTTGGGTTTTGTTTTTGACCTGGGTAAGATGAACTTTCAATGTTATTTTAATTCATATTTCCTGGTGGCTAAGGATGTTGAACATCTTAAAACCCTCTCTTAGCCATAGGTGTTTGATCTTTTTTTTTTTTTTTTTTTTTGGTTGTTTTTTTTGGGGGGGGTTCTTTTTATTTTGTTTTGTTTTTGTTTTTGTTTTTCAAGACAGAGTTCTCTGTGTAGCCCTGGCTGTCCTGGAACTCACTCTGTAGACCAGGCTGGCCTCGAACTCAGAAATCTGCCTGCCTCTGCCTCTCGAGTGCTGGGATTAAAGGCGTGCGCCACCACGCCCGGCTTTTGATCTTTTGAGGACTCTGTTCATGCCTCAATTTTCAACAGGCTTGCTTGCTTTCTTGATGTTTTTGAGTTCTTCCTGGGTTCTAGATATTAACTCTCAGTGAGATGCGTAGCTGGAAAAGGTTTTGTTCCGCATTTCAGGCTGCCCCTTCACTCTCATAACCGCGTCCTTCTCTGTGCAGAGCTTTTTACTCTTGTGAGGTCCCACTTACCACTTAATGTCCTGGCGCCTGTGCCAATAAGGCCGTGTTCAGAAAGTCCCTTCCTGTGCCAGTGAATTCAAGAAATCCCCCAGTTTAGACCCAGGCTATCTATCGGGCCTGATGTTGGGGTACTTGACCCATTTTGGAGTTGAGTTTTGTGTAGGAATAAAGATCTAGTTCATTCCTGTATGTAGCTATCCAAGTTTGTCCAGCATATTTATTGAAGATACTGTTTTTTTTCTCATTGTGTATTTTTGTGCCTCTGTGTCAAAAATAAGGTAGCTAGAGGAGAATGGGCTTATATGTGGGTCCTCAGTTCCATTCCATTGATCCGCATGCCTGGCTTTTTGTTTGTTCGGTTGGTTGGTTGGTTTAGTTTCTTTTGGGTTTGGGTTTGTTTGATTTGTTCTGTTCTGGGTTTTTTGTTTGTTTGTTTTTGTTTTTGTTTTTGTTTTGAGACAGAGTTTCTCTGTATAGTCCTGGCTGTCCTGGAACTCACTTTGTAGAGCAGGCTGGCCTCGAACTCAGAAATCCACCTGCCTCTGCCTCCCAAGTGCTGGGATTAAAGGCATGCGCCACCATGCCTGGTCCACTGTGTCTGCTGTTTTGATTCCTATACCTTTGTAGGATAACTGGACTTCTGCGATGGTGACACCTCCAGCAATTGGGCTTTTACATTTGTTTGGTTTGTTGTTTTGTTCTTTGGGTCTCACTGTGACCTGGCTAACCTGAAGTTCAATGTGTAGAGCAGGACCTGCTTGGCTCCAGCAGGGGTTTCTTCTGTTTAGGATTGTTTTGTCTACCCTGGGTCTTTTATATTTCCATATGCACTTTAATATTATTTTTCAAATTATGTGAATTCCAATGAGGTTTTAATGCGGATGGCATTGAATCTGTAGATTGCTTTTGATGGGAAAGCCACTTCACACAATATGAACCCTGACAAACCATGAGCGTAATAGGCCTTTCTATTTCCGGGTACTTCCTTCGGTTTCTTTTTTCACTGTCTTAAAGCTTTCCTTTAAAAAACAAAAAAAAAAAAAACAAAAAAAAACAAAAAAAACAGTAACAACAACAAAATGAAGCCAAGGTCTCCCTGGCTTTGGTTAGCCTGAACCTTGCTGTGTAGAACACACTGGCCTTGGCGCCTGGAGATCTCAAGGATGCTGGGAGTAAGATGTGAACCACCACACCCAGCTCTTAAAGCTCTCTTGGGACAAGTCTTCACTGCATTTGTTACTTTTTCTCCAGTAGTCTCGAGGCGAATGGTGTTGCTTTCCCGGCTTCCTTCTCCTCCTCTTTTGGAGGCTTTGTGTGCTGATTTTTGTATCTCTCTGCTGTGCCGAATGTGTTGATCAGCCCTAGGGGTTTTCTGGTGTCATCTTTGGGGTCTCTCATGTAGAGAATTGTATCATCTGTTAAATAAGGATACTTTGACTTGCCGGGTGGTTGTGGCACACGCCTTTAATCCCAGCACTTGGGAGGCAGAGGCAGGTGGATTTCTGAGTTCCAGGCCAGCCTGGTCTACAAAGTGAGTTCCAGGACAGCCAGGGCTACACAGAGAAACCCTGTCTCGAAAAAACAAAACAAACAAATAAACAAAAGGATACTTTGACTTGTATCTTCCCTGTTTATATCCCTTGTATCTCCTTAATTTTTTACTTTTCTAGTTAAGACCTCAAGCACTGTATAGGACAGGAGAAGAAAGTTAGACATCTTTATCATGTCCCTGATTTCAATGGAAATACATTTAAGTTTTTCCCTATTTACCATGACACCAGCAGTGGGCTTGCTGTTTATTCATTGTTTCTATAAGAATTTGTGCTAGAGGGCCTGGAGAGACAGCTCAGTGGTTAGGAGCACTGACTGCTCTTCCAGAGGTCCTGAGTTCAAATCCCAGCAACCAAATGATGGCTCACAACCATCTGTAATGAGATCTGATGCCCTCTTCTGGTGTGTCTGAAGACAGCCACAGTGTATTCATATATAAAAATAAATAAATAAATAAATCTAAAAAAAAAAAAAGAATCTGCCCTAGTGAGAATGACTCTCCTACTGTGCCCATCCTACTCCTGTCAGGCAGATTGATACACTCAGGAAGGCAGAGCCCCATGATCTAAACAGGCTCCACCTCTCAAAGGTCTCGTCCTCTCACCCCGACCCCAGTGGGAACCAACCCCCATCACACAGAGGACATTCAAACCAGAGTGCTCGAGTGTGATGTGAATCTGAAAACTCCCCGTTAGGGATACCCCAGTGCCTCAGGAGGAAAGATAAAGGACTGTATGTCACCTCTGTGTTTCTGTCGAGAGAAAAGGAGACGGACACAAATCGGAGGCACAGATACAAGGCTTCCGTCTTCTTCTAGCTCTTTTGTGAGCCCAAGTGAAGAGTTAGCGCTTTTTTGGCAGAGGAGCTTAAGTGTCTGCTTTAATTCTTCTCTTGTGTGTGAGTAAGGGCATGAGCAGACCTGGTTTATAGGTTCCCTGGACCAGTGATAAACTAGTACATGAAAAGGGAAAGCTTTAATGGTAGAGGCCTGTAAGTAAAACCCTGCAAAGGGGGAATACAAAAGGAGCCACAGTCAGAAAGCATGTCATTAAATAAATTCTGCAGAGAGTCATCTTTTCTGATAAACAATAAACTGCTAAGAATAGATTCCGGCAGAAGTAACTTGGTTTCAGGTAACTATGCACAAGAACCATTTTTTCCTTGACTTCAGTTACTTTTAGAATGGCTGGTACAAGTGACCCTGTTTTTGTTGTTGGCTTTGACAAATGGTCCCACTGTATAGCCCAGGCTAGCCTCAAGCTCAGGACCCTCCTGTTTTAGCTTCCCAGTTCTGAGATTATGAGAATATACCACCCCATCCAGTGTAATCTCACTTCAATTCTGACAGGATCTCCCTACCCGCTGGACTCTGAACAGTTTCCTCCAAATATATCACTAGTCAGTCAGCCCAGCATCTGGCTTTGGTTGTCTCTCATCACGGAGGTGAAAAGTGTTCTAGTTTATCTGGCCTGATCTTGCATGGAGGTTGAGGGCAAGGTAAGTGGAAAACCTTTGCTGCTCCCTTCCCCTTTTAGTTAAATTCAAACAACAAAGAGCTATAGAAGAAGGAGCTGCTAGGAGCTGAAGTGGAGCTTACCTGGAGTCTGGGCTCAAGTTTAAGTCTCTCTGTCCTGTGGGTGATGTCCTAGCTTCTCAAAACACTGCTTAGGTTATTTTGTTTGAAGTCTCTTTTCTGGGATCTGGAGAGATGGCTCAGTGGCTAAGAGCACTGGCTGCTCTTCCAGAGGACCAATTCCCAGGTTCAACTCCCAACACGCACATGGCAGCTCACAACTATCAGTATCTCTAGCTCCAGAGGAGCTGACACCCTCACACCGACACACATCAATATACATTTAAATAAATTATCCAAAAGGAGAAGTCTCATTCCTGCAGAATGTCAAAGGTCCGCAGCACACAACATAACGAGGAGAACACAGAGCACAGCCAGGAGAGAAAACTTCAAAAAATCATTTTTGAAAAATTAGTACTTACTTGAGGCAGGGTCCATGAGCTGGGTTGTAAATTCATGAGGGAAGCATCAAAACGACGGGTAATTGACAAAAGAATCTATTTCTTGTCGTTGCACAGAACCGCTTAGGGTGATAATTATGGTCGGCAGCATTCTGCCAGGATTGTCAAGCTAGCCCACCTTTCTTCTCAGACGCACACTTACATTTGTTTCAGTCAGGGCAATGGGCTGTGGTTATCTACAATTTCCCATTTAACTGTTTAGGGCTGGTCTGGAAGTCAATATGTAGACCAGGATGGCCTTCAACTCACAGATATTTTACATGTCTTTGTCTCTGTCTCCAAAGGGCTAGGACTAAAGGTGTGCAGCATCATGCCAAGGTCATTTTAAATTGCAATTTTTAGGTGGTTTGGTGTTTTGCTTGCATGGATGCCTGTGGACCACATGAGTGCAGTACCCATGGAGGCCAGTAGGGGGTGGTGGATCCCCTGGGATTGGAGTTAAAGGTTGGTATACTGATGCTAGGACTCGAACTCCATCTCATCTCAGCTTTTTGGCTAAGATCAAGTGTAGGAATCGAACTCCAATCCTTTAGAAGAGCAACCAGTGCTCTTAACTCTTAACCACTGAGCCATCTCTCCAGTACTATCAATCATTGTGTTTGTTTTTTTGTTTGTTTTAAAGAATAAACAAACTGATTTTCCCACCTTCCTGCAAATTTTGTGATCACAGTTTGTTTGTTTTTTACAGCCAAATAAAACTCCACTGTGTATATGAACCACACGACCCGCTCATCTGTTGGTGGTTAACTAAGATAGTTACAGTTCCTTATTATTGTGAACAGAGCAGCAGTGAGCATGATGCACACGTGTCTCTGTGGGGCACAGAGTCCTTTGGGGACTTGCCCAGGAGAACAAGCTGTCTTTGAAATAAAGTAAAATGTGCTTGTTTACAGCTACCCTCCCTAGATGACCAATGTCTAATACCTTTTCCTCACCAAAGAGGTTCTTTATGAAGTGCAGTATCTGAACATGTCGAGTTATCGTTGCTTAAAGAGGACAAGCCATAATGTAATTAGAGGCACATGAACACAAGCCCGGGAAACTTCACACTGAGCAGTCTGCTTCAGTGGGTGTGGGGGCACACAGCTTTGATCCCAGTACTTAGCAGTCAGAAGCAGGAGAATCAGAAGGAGTTCAAGGTTCATCCTCGGCTACATAACAAGTACAAGGCTAGCCTGGGCTACATGAAACCAGGAAAGAATGGAGGGAGAGAGGGAGAGAGGGAGGGAAGGAAAGAAAAGGAAACTAGTCTGGAAGACATCAGCTTGGCAAAATGTTCTCCTAAGTTTTGTATTATAGAAGGTTTATATTAAGAACATAAACACATTCAATATACAATACACATGATAATTAGTATCGCATTTCTTTTCTGTGGTATTCTGTTAGAGTACTGTAAAACCGACGAAAAGAGTCACATTCCAAGTACCTGGGTGCATGGGAATTTTGGGAGGGTTCTATTCAGTCTGTGGCTCCACCATGGAACTCTCATCTCCTCCCCTCCCTCTCCTGCCTCGTTCTGTCATTTTTTCCCTAAGCTAATGCTACCTTTGGCTCTGGCTGGCTCTTCTGCTCAGCGGCTCCTCCCCTAGAGCCTTTGGTAGCTCTGTCTCTTTACTCATCCATCATCCTTCTCCCAGACTCATTCCCATTCATAAATGTATGCCTTTCCCATCCTCGCCTCGGTGGATGTGTCAGTGTTCATCACTGTGACAAAGCTCCTGTGATACCAAGGTCTGAGAGCTTCCGGTCCACAGTTGGTTGGTCTATTGTGATGAAGCAGAGCATCATGATGGAATCAAGAGAGTCTGACAGAGTTGACTACCTCTTAGTGTCTAGAAAGCAAGGAAGCAGGATCCCAGGTTCTTTCTAGGGGAGTACCACCGGTGACTTAACTTCCTCTCCATGGGGACTACCTTCTTATGCCCCACCACCACCTGCAGGCCGGTGGACAAGCTTTAGCTTGTGGACCTTGTCTTAGTTAGGGTTTTACTGCTGTGAACAGACACCATGACCGATACAACTCTTATAAAGGACAACATTTCATTGGGGCTGGCTTACAGGTTCAGAGGTCCAGTCCATTATCATCAAGGTGGGAGCATGGCAGCGTCCAGGCAGGTATAGTGTAGGAGGAGTTGAGAGTTCTACCTCTTCATCTGAAGGCTCCTAGTGGCAGACTGACTTCCAGGCAGCTAGGGTGACGGTCTTAAGTCCATGCCCACAGTGGCACACCTACTCCAACAAGGCCATGCCTCATAGTAGTGCCACTCCTTGGGCCAAGCATATACAAGCCATCACAGACCTCTAGGGACATTGAACATTGAGTCCTAACTGACCATGGTTGAGAGGCCCAGAGCTCTAACTTCTTCAACCTTTTCAAATACATTTCTAAACAGTGAGGTTGCTAAGCTCCCAGCCAGATGTGAACTTGACTCTGGCCAGTAAAGGCACTGACTCCCTTGGCCAGGAAGAAGGGAGTTTGGCCAAGGCTCCTCCTCCTGGAAAGACACAAATCTCTCAGCAACACCCCTGGACGCAGCCTCCAGCTTTGCAAGACTGGGAGGATGCCATAGTGAATAGAGGTCCTGGCCAGGCCTCAGAGCTGAGTCCTGACTTCCTAATGTCTGGGTGAACAGCAGAGATAGCAGCTTTTGCAAATGCTGGAGAGACAAGCAAGGCAAAGCAAGGTATCCATCTGCAAGCCTGGCTCACAGTGGGGGTGGGGTGGGGTGGGGTGGGGGGAGCTTTGCATCACACCTCTGCTAGTTTGATGGGGTTACTGTTGCCTTTGTCTCCTGAACTGTAAGAGAAACAAGTTTGGCTTTGCTGAGCAGAGAGTACATCTTAGACCAGAGCAATCATCGATCTTTCTATACAGAGAGAGAACTAAGGTTATCACCAACATCCTGTCACCTCTACTTCTCAGGCCCCCATTTACCTTCCTCTTGGCAGCAAACATAGCAGGTGGTCTTTGCTACTTTGTGGGTTCTTTTTCCCATCCTTTATCCCCACCCCCACCCCACCCCGGTTTCAGCCCTATCACTAGATAGGAAAGAAAGAAGGAGAGAGGGAGAAGGGGCAATGGAGATCACTGAATATAATTTCTTCCCGTTTCTTCTGAGTCCAGTTGGTAATAGCAGCCAACCCCCCTGAGTGACTGACAACCCCTAGCCCCTCCTCTCAGGATGCCAACCCCCCTGAGTGATTGACAATCCCTAGCCCCTCCTCTAAGGATGCCAACCCCCCTGCGTGACTGACAGCCCCTAGCCCCGCCTCTCAGGATCCTAGCCTTTATATACCCTCTGAAAAGTGCCCAGAAACGTCACACAATCACAGCTGGCAAAACCACTCCCCTGCTAGAGCGTGAAGCAAATCACCGTCATCATCTACAGACAGTCCGAAGCAGCCCTGCACCCCCACACACGGGATTAAGACGAAAATACTTTCTTAGAATATTTTTGTGCTTTGAAAAGAAACCAAAATTCCAGAATCGTCACCGCAGGCCATCCCAATGTGTTCAGCTGTCAAGGCCTTTTACAGTTCTTAAACTCCTTTCCACGCCCCTGTGGACAGCTCTGGGCCCTGGTCCCTCCCACTGTCTGCTTCCTGTCCTTGTCTCTCTATGCTCCAGAGACTGCCTTCTCTCCTCAGCTCCAACACCACCCAAACATCCCCTCCAGCTAGTTGTGCCCTTTCCTTCATGGTCCCCGCCCCATCCATCCCCCCCACTCTGTTCCCTCCCCCTTCACCAACTACTCTGAATATGACCACAACCCACACAGGGCTGGCTGTTCATCTCTGTGTCGCAGATCCCAACTTAGTTAGAGGCAGAAGATGGTGGTTGGGAATGAGGAAACCAGAGCCATTCGGCCATGCAACACACCATCCTTCCATATCCAGATTACTTCCCCCATTTGCACCCCAAAGGCAGCCATATCCTTTTCCTCACCCTATCCTTCCCCACAGGCCCAGCGCTGCCATTCAGTTTTTGGGTCAGCTATACGTAGGTCCTTGCACCCATGTGCCTTCCTTCTGCGCCACAAACTGCTGCAGCCACGCCCACCACGCACATCATTTCATTGTCCAGCCTTAGACCACCACAGGGCCTTTGCTCTGGCTGTGCTTAGCGTGTGCACCTCAGCGCATGCGCACCTCAGCCCTTCGACCATCACTGTGCTCTTTCATGGGACATCTGCCCCGTGTCTCTTGGACTCTGTTTACACAGTTGTGCGTTGCTGTCTCCTTCCAGCCTGAGGATCTTCAAAGGAGGGGTGAACCGAAACATAGTCGAACCTCAGGAACCAAAGTTACCCAGTGTCAAAGGAGTAACTGTGGACTAATATGAGGTGTGCTTGCCCTCACAGCCTGCTGTTGTTTACACGGCCGGAAGCTGAGGCTCAGAAAGGTCCAGTGACTGCCTCCCTTTCCAGGACCACACGGTCAGAGCAGCAGACAGCAGAAACCATACTCTCTGCCCCAGCTCCTCCTACCCACCCCGTCTTGGGGCCAGCATCCCAAGACCACATCACACAAGAGCCCCATGGACATGCAGACCACACAAGCGCTTCAGACACCACACCCATGGCGAGAGGCCCACAGCACAGGTTCCAGCCTTGCCTGGGCAGAATTCTTTTTTTTTTTTTTTTTTAATTGAAAAGAAATCCTGTTCGTGCTCAGGCACATGGCTGGTGCCCTCAGGAATCCCTCTCGCACACCCATATCCACTCACAAACCTGCAGGCTGACACCCCAAGTGGCAAGCTCTGGTACTAACGGGGACAGGACACCATAGGCCTGGGTTGCTATGACAACAGACAGCTCCACATCTTGGCTATGAACACTGCTGGCCACATGGAAACAAGGGAGCCAGGTAGTGTGTCATTGCAGCTGATGGTAAGGAAGAATAGTCCCTAGGGCAGTCCCCAAGGCCACAGGGCATCTCTCTCTGCTCTCACTTGGCAGTCCCTATTTTTGTGTATGTGCTGGGTGTGCAGACTGTTACACATCTTGCAGTGTCATCCTGATGGCGTCCTTGCCAGATGAGTACTGTGGAGAACCACGTTTCCAGATGGTGAGACTGATGATGAAGCCTTGCTTGGGGTGACACAGTGGGTTGCCAGTGGTCTGTTGGGCCATGGAGAGTCCTCTTCCCATTATCTGCCCCGCATAGGAACCTGGATGTCTCATCCAGGGTCACGCTGCCTTCCTTCCACGCCATCACTCTGTGTACCCCATTCAACCAAGAGTAGCCAGGGTAGGGTAGCTCTGCCCTGTAAGCTCCCCATCCTGAGCGTCCGAGCGAGGGAAGGCTGTCGGAGCTGCTGTGGGAAAGACCAAAGATGAGGAGACTGCTGGCTCGGCTGACTTTGCAAAAAAATTTAATTTAATTTAAAAATATTCTTTGAGTTGCAACTAGTGTGCACGTGTGAATGTGTGTGTCTGTCTCTGTCTGTGTCTCTGTCTGTGTGTATCTATGTGTACCCATACACACACAAGCGAAGGAAGTTACTAGCTTCAGGCACAGTTGGATCCAGGCCTCTGGCCCCATGCATCTTTTTTTCTGGCTGTTGTCTGTGTTTGGACCAGCTTGCCTGCCCTGTGTAGTCCTCACATCCCCAGGCTCACAAGTCATTGGCTCAGGGCCACACAAAGCAAGATTGAATAATTGGGAAGTCCAAATGTAAGGAGTTCCAGCTAGGACCTCTGGGAAGTCTTGAGAATCAGTGGCCACTTAGAAACAGTGTGGTGTGGCTCCTCTGTGCTGAACACCGTCACCTTTGAGACATGGGGACTATGCTGTCCCTTACTGTGTAAATCCTGAGCATGTCACAAGTACTGACTCAGGAAAGCCTGTAGCAGCTCCATCCCAAGAGCTGGGAAACAGAGCTCTTGGGAAGGGCTACCTCTGACACGTCAGGACATTTCCCAAAATTAGTTGGTACAGAAGTTGACACAGGTGGCAACTTGCAGGAAGTCACAAGGTGAGCACTTGCCCGGACACATTGGAATCCAGGAACTGCTGTGGCTCTAAGGATTCCCTCTGCAGGGAAGGGCCTTTGGGAGCTTGCCTTCTAGGTCTGACCCTTATGTGGCCTATCTATAAAGCTAGAGACATGCCTGTTCTCATCTGTCTATTGTAGCAGGACACCCCTGAGCAACGGGATCCCTGGGTCGGGGGACCCTGCAGCCCCTCAGAACTTGGAGTGATGGAGTGATGTCACTAACAGTAGCTATACTTATCTGATGGGCCCCAAGATGTGGCTAGAGTGGACAAACGTCTACATTTTATTATTTTTAATTAATCAAAATGTAAATAGCCCCCACACGTGGCTAATGGTACCATATAGAGGGTGGAACCCTAGGGTCTAAATGAACACTTGATTTTAATTTCAGTTTTGCTCACTTTTTGCCCATTCCTATCCTCAAGTCAGTTTTGAGCAGGCCCAGCTACTTGCATTTCCTCTCTAAAGGACTTCTAGAAGTTTTTCACCTTCCAGGAAGAGGTGGCCACCAGGCCTAATCCAGCCTTGTCAGAAGAGGGTGTGGTCAGATAACCCCCAGGATATCTGTATTACTTGAGGTGAAGGATGGAACTTTTAAGGGCCAAGATTCAGTTTCCCACTAACAAATAGGGATGACAGGAGGTTCCTTAGAGCAGGGCATAGGTTGATTTAAAGAGAATAAGGGTGTTCTTGGTATGTCTGAGCTTTCTGTTAAGGATATACCGGGTAGCCCCACTCCTGTTCCCCACTTCTGTGCCCAGAGCCCATGTGCAGCCACACACAGGTCACCTCTTTAGTGCCTGGCCCAGCAGCTCGGATCACAGCATACTCCGGGCCACAGATCCTACCACTTCCCTTTCCTGTGCCGTTCCAGATGACTCCCACGGTCTGAGTCCCCACTGCTCTGCAAGAACTAATGGCCCACACTCACCCTGCCTACTCACATGCCCCAGCTGTGGGAGGAGTCCAGGATAGTAGGCAAGAAATTCTAAAATGAAGGAGTTTGTGTAGGTGTTCTTGTTTCTAACTTTCCCTGGCTGCTGAGAAAACTCTGCATTTGGTGTTTTATAGCAGGAGATTCGTTCCCTCACAGTCACGAAGAGCAGGAACACAAGGTTGGTGTCGAGGGACAGAAACCAATGTGGCAGCAGCAGGGCCTTGCTCCTGGCAGAGACTCCGAGTTAACTTGTGCTGGCCACGCCCAGTTTCTGCTTCCTACCCAGTGTTCCTTGCCCATGGCTGTCTCATTCCCAATCCTGCCCAGGCAGCCACGTGGCCTCCTGTGTGCCAAGCTTCCTTCTGCCCTTCTCTCCCCTTCATCCCCCTCTATTGTTTGTTTGTCTGTGTATCCATACATACTCCATGACTACAAACCCTGCAGTCTCGTTTCCCACATCTGGGTGACCTCGAGGGCAACACGGTGGACAAGGCTCACCCTGAGGACATTGTCTTTGTGCTCATGGTGTCCCCTGCCAGGTAAGCGTTCTGCTCTCCTTCTGAGACACCGTCTCCCTCTGAAGCCCAAACGGTCTTGAGCTCAATTCTGCCTATGATTCTGCTGCTGTTCCCAGGGTGCCGACACCACACGTCTGTGTCTCTGTACCCTGCTGCCTGTCTCTTATGAAGTCCCTAGAATAACATTCGGGAGCCTCCAAACCTCAAGATTCATCCCTGTCTCAAGACCCTTAATCATGTCTTCAAAGACCTGATGCAGAAGGAGACATCTCTGGGCTCAGGCATGGCTGCTTCTTGTTTTTTAGGCCTGTGGCTATGAACAACATAAGGGAGGACTCTGGATCTTACATTGGATCTTACATAGCCGTCTCCCTGTACTCTCTGTAGCTGTGATCGGATAACCCAGGGAGGCATATACAGCAAAAGACCTCAGGGACTCCATGACCACAACAGCATAGATTCATGAGTCTGTGGTCCCAGGCCTGTAAGAGCTCCCAGATGTATGAGGTTTCAGAGAAATAAGGGACTGAGACAAGGTCCAGAGGGGACCGTGCAGAGTCCTAAGAGTCTCCTCTCCTCTGCCCTTTGTTAGTCTTCTATCGATGTGATGAGACACCATGACAAAGACCATCTATAGAAGAAAGGGTTTGAGCTTACAGTTCAGGGGGGCTTAGATTTCATGATTCCCAAAGTGGCACAGCTGCGGGGGCAGGGCGTTGAGGACACACACCTTGTACCACAGGCAGGAGGCAGAGAGAGTGAACTGGGGGATAGCACAAGGCAATAAAACCTCAAAAGCCACCCCCAGGGACACACTTCCTGCAACAAGACCACACCTCCTGAGCCATCCCAAACAGCATCAGCAACTTGGAGACTACGTGTTCAAATGTCTGAGACTCTGGGGACCATCTCACTCAAACCAATGTGGCCTTCCTTGGCACATCAGAAAACCAGAGCTGGCCGAGTCCTCTGTGCTGCTTCTCTTTGAACAACACCACCAGGCAGTTCTCATTAGTGCCGCTGTGCTAGAGGGTCGAGGTGTCTGCTCAGATAAGTGGAGTGACAAATTCCAGTCACATAGCAAGAGCTGGCAGCAAGGGAGCCTCTTGGGTTGACTCAAGCACTCACTTTCTTGGGGCCTTAGGCTAGGAGCCCCCCACCCCCCACCCCTGGAGGAAGTGCAGGAAGATAGAGGCTGAGAGCTAAATGAACTGGTTAGGTTCCTTCTGGCTTCAAGAAGAAAATGCCTTGCGGTGCATTCTGATTTGGTTTCTTCTCGCAGGTACAGGACAAACTCTAGCACTGTATGTCCTCAACCACGGGAGTTTAGCAGGGAATGTCCTAGCTAAGTTCCACATTCATACTACTAATATCGCTTAAGGGCTGCCTCAACCCCAGCCTCCCTTTGTCTACCTCCCTCCTATCTACTCCCCCAGGGATGAGCAGGGTGGGGAATCTGAGTGGCTGAGGGCACCCATATTACTAGAAATGTAAGAATGGGGTAGGGCCCTGAATAGGAGCCTGGGGGGGTGCCATTCTTGCCTCTGATGGTGGCTGTCTCTGAGCCAGCCTGGGCATACCTGGGTCTCCAGCAGTTAGACAGGCTGGTACTGCCTCATGCAGGCTCAATGCCAGTCACTGGGCTGTGAGACCTGGGCAGTGCCCTGTGCCTATTCTCATCACACTTAGGGAAATCTTATGCATTCAACTGTCCAACTACATTTGAAAGTTAAAGCTTTTCAGAGGCAAGTCTCTCACCCCAGCCAGACCATTTCTATGCCTGCATGACCCAGTCCCACCCTGGCCCCATGTCTGTTGTCTCCACAGGAGTCAGTTAGCACCAGGAAGTTCTGACGGTGGGTGGGGGCCCGGATGCCAGGAGGGCCAAGATCTTCACTCAGCCGGAGCTAGGGCCGTCACTGCAGCCACCCAGGCCTTTCCTGACCCTTTTTGTCCTTGTCACCCCCATCCCCACTGCAGCTCCATAGACCCCTTCCTGCTCCTCACGCACCCGTGTCCTGGGACCTCTTGTGGACATGCTATCCCCAGCTTTGATCTGAGTGCATTCCCGGCTCACAGCTCACCGCTGCTGGCTGCCTGCTTGTCCTCCCTCTCCTCAGCATCTCCCAACAGATACAATCATCCGCAGCCATTCATTCATCTGTTTTGTCTGTCTCCCCCACTGCTGACTCCATTAGAGTGTCGGCTCCCTGAAGGAATAGTGCTTTTTGCTTTGATTATTGTATCTCCACCTAGGCATCCACTGCAGAATACGTTTCGAACAAAGGTGGCCCAAGGACAGGAATGCAGCTGACCCATCCAAATGCCTGGCTCTGGGCTCACCTCCCCACAGTCTGACCCCAGCCTCTGGGGCACAACATAGCACTAGTACAAGTATGTGCAGCCACCTCATCCACACCCGAACAGCTGCCCTTCCAGCCAACTTATCACAGACGGCTTTCCTGATGGGGATCAATAGAAAACCTTTTATCTCCTTCCCTGGTGGCGGCTCAGACTCAGGTCGGAGCATAGCCAGCTCCTGTTACTATGGTGACCCTCCTGGTCCTCACTGCCTCCCTCCCCATCCTTCCTGCCATCCCTTCTCTTCCCCACATCCCAGATCCCTGCCCCTGCTCCCTTCTCTCTCCATCTCACAGCCCTGTGCCTGCATTCTCTGCCACCCAGAGGGGCTTCTGGGGCCTGTTTACAACTGACCTGAGGATTGGAGGCTGGGAAGGAGCTGCTGGGGCTGTTGGGGCTGCTGGGGCTCTGACTCCAAGCCTGACCTTGCTACCACTCAGAATTGGTCAAACAGCTCCAGTGCTCAGTTCCAGCTCTGATGTGCTCTGTCATTCCTCACTTGGGTAATGATCTGTCCCTGCTTCTGTACAGATAATGCTGTCCTCTTAGGGAATTGCTCCGAGCATCCTGGAAGCATGAACTGTAAAGTGCAGAGCCTACAGCCAGCCTGTGGTCCAGCTGAGGAGACATTAGCCTTTGTTGATAAGCTTCATGCATAGTACAGCCTGGGGGTAGAGGACTGTGGTGGTGAAGCACGTGAGAAGCCAGTGACAGGCCCTTCTTCACCGGCTCAGGCATGGCTCACCCTTCTTCCTTCTGCCCTTGGGAGACTGTAAGTTGGGGGGAAAGGTGGAAGAACAGGCACTTTGGCACTCTGTGGGGCTCCCCAGCTATGGCTCCAGCTTGTAGGGTGAGCACAACTTGCCCTGGAGTCACTGAGCCCCTCCCCCCACCTCTGGGATACTCTTCTTCCTGCCTGAAGGCTGTGTCTACAGTTAGCCAGAGCAAACCCTCAGGATGACTCCTGATGGGCTGGCTACTGGGGGAGTGGGGGCAGTGAGAACTACCACTGCTACACCCTTTGACAAAGACCATGTGTTTGCCTCTGCCCTGTGAGTGTTCTCGCAGTCAGCAAAAAGCCTCTGCGTGTGTGGTTGAATAGTGTTCACAGGCTCAGGAGACAGTCACGGGCCATACAAGGGCAAGCCCTATAGTCCTGGAAGAAAGAGGCCTATACAGAGGAGAGGTGACACGGGAGAAAAGAAAGAAGATGGGCAAGCTGACAGAAGCTTGAGGGCGTGGGAGGAAGGACCACAGCTGAGGACACTGGGCAGTAGGACTGAGGTTTGCAGAAGCTAGACACTTACTGCGACCCTGCCACCCACAGTTTGACCTGACTCTGAGACTCTAGAGCTGAAAGAGAATAAATGAATGCTATTTCAAGTTGCAGCGTGTGGGGTGACTGTTACAGCAGCCCCCAGAAAGCTCAGCCTAGATCTGTCCCTTTAAGAATGGAGGACCTGCCAAGGGCCCCCTCCCCAGCTCAAGACAGAGACACAGTAGCCAGTAAGAGCCCAGTTCAGCAAAGGAAAGTGTGACTGCTTTTTTGTCTGAGACAGCAGCTCAGTGCGTAGCCCAGGGCTGTTCTGGAACTCAAGATCTTGAGTACTGGGATGAGAAGACTGGACCACCATGACCAGCAAATGGTAATGTTTAAAAAGGGGAGGGTCCGAAGTTGATTTTTCCAAGGCTTGAGGAAGACAGCATCCCTGCCCTCATGAGATTCACAGCCTGGAGAGACAGACTCATGAAGCCGATGACTAGAAGGCTACGTGACATGTCTGGATGCACTGCCCAGGGAGCCGGGTCTGATTTCACCAGAGGTGGTCTGGGAGGGCCTCCTGGAGGAGGCCAGCCATGGGCTAAACCTGAAGAGTAAGGATGGGAGGAGGCAAAGCAATGAGGGGAAAGGCATCTGCGACGTAATAAACCACATCCGGGAACGCTCCAAAGCATTTGAAAGATTGCGGGATCTTCTGTGGGAATGGAGCCAGGAAAGGGTGTATATGGAGCCAGACCAGGCTTGGGGCCCTTCAGGGTGGGGTACTCTAAGGAGAAATACACTGTACAGGAGGGATGAGGACTACTGGCAGAGACCAGTTTTACAGGCTGCAGTCAGAGAGCCAAGAGTGACATCAAATCCTCTCCCAAAGTATTTCAGAGCATCCTGAACATGGTGACAACTTCTTGTGGAAAGGGAGAGGAGGGGGTACTCCACCCTTCATGTGAATGACCATGAGAACAGAGGGTGCCAAAGCTGAGAACTTGGGGTGAGATACAACTTGATGGTAGAGGCTTGGAGGGCATTTACAAGGCCCTGCTTGGTTTACAGAACTGCCAAACAAACAAACAAATAACAAAATAGGATGTAAAGTGATTGCTATCAGAGATGCATGGGGCACATGTGGGGTCACCCAGGCCCAGTGTTTTCTCTAGAACTAGCCAGGGTGGCAAATAGAGAGTGGAAATGGGCCACTGGTTACCTGAATGTAGGAAAAGAAGGCCAGAGAGTCTATTAAACCTGCAAAGGAAACCTTGTCTGTGATGGTTTTTGCTAAACTTTGCTATTATTCACAAAGGGGAAAAAAATAGATGTTTTGAATTGTTTTGTTTTGTCTTGTCATTCTGTCGGCCCGGCACTTACTAGGTAGACCAGAGTGATCCTCGGCTTAGTCTCCTTAGTACTGGAGCTACAGGTATGAAACTATGCCCTGCTAACCCCGCTATTTACAGGGAACTGTGGCTGTAACACATATCCTAAGGCCTATGCTTAACTGGTCGGAGCTTAGAGAATAGAGAACCTCAATGAGGCAGACTATGAGGAGCCGGCAGTCTGGGAGGGTTTATTTCTGGAGCTGACAGAAGCAGATGCAAGATGATCGTAGGGTTTTTTTCTGTGACTTCTCGACCAGATTAAGCATTTTATAATCGCAGATTGGGGTGTACCCGACATTCCCCAGTTCTAACAATGAAACTGGTCTAACATTCGAGTCGTTTCTAATCCATTCCGGGATCTCTGCCTTTCCAGCCAGCTTCAGTCCCTCTCACTGCCTCTGATTACAGGCTTCAGTTATTGTGAGCTCATATTCTCTCCTGAGATAGCCTGTGGCTCTCTGTAAATAGCTCTGACCATGAGAAAGTTCTTCTTCACAGGGTTAAAACCTGCTGCAAGGACTGTTGCCTTGTGAAGCCACAGTCTGTCTGTGAGTTACTACTATAGGAGGCCAGGACAGTCTGTCACACTCTTAGGTGTTATTCATATAGTTATGTTTGTGGTACTGGGGTAGAAACCAGGGCTCATATGTTATGGAACTTATTTACCTCAGAACTATACCCAAAACCCTACCAAATAATGTTTATATAAATAAAACAATACCAGCTCCCTTCGATCCCTTTAATCCCGGCCCCTGAGGGATAGAGATAGGAAGATTAGGAGCTCAAGGCCTGTGGAACTATGTGGTGAGTTTGAGGCTAGCTTGGGCTACCTGAGATTCTGTCTCAAAACAAAAACAAAACAAAACAAAACAAAAAAAACTAGATA
Source organism: Mus musculus (assembly GCF_000001635.26). NCBI lineage: Eukaryota > Metazoa > Chordata > Mammalia > Rodentia > Muridae > Mus > Mus musculus. Next base: position 60,097,728 of record NC_000077.6, read on the forward strand.
GAGAGATAGCTTAGTGGTTAAGAGAACTGGCTGTTCTTCCAGAAGACCCGGGTTCAATACCCACATAGTGACTCACAACTCAGGTTCCAGGGAATCCAATACCCTCTTCCGCATCTTCCATGGGCACCAGGCACACATGTGGTACACAAACATGTACACAGGCAAAACACCCACATACATAATTTTTTAAAATTAATTTGCTTACTTACTTATTAATTAATTAATTTTCAAGCAGGGTTCCTCTGTGTATTCTGGGCTGTCCTATAACTTGCTCTTAGTCCAGGCTGGCCTCAAAATCAGAGCTCTACTTGCCTCTGCCTCCTAAGTGCTAGATTAAAGGGCTTCATCACCACTGCCTGGCTTAAAATTTTCTTTAATTATAAATATTTTTTAAAAATTAAAAGAATAGACTACAGGGAACCAATTCAATCTGATTACACTAAAGAGTGGAAAGATGGCTTAGTTGGTAAAGTCCTTGTCACACAAGAACCGGAGTTTAGATCCTCAGCACTCTAAAAACTGGTCTGGCAGAGAACTCTTATAAGCCTAGGGCTGGACCACAGAGACAAACAGATCCTGATACTTGAGGGGCAGCCATTCTAGTCCATCAGTGTGCTCCCAGTTCAGTGACACAGTAGCTTAAAAAAAAAAAAAAAGATAAAAAAATGAAGTGGAAGGGCTGGAGAGATGGCGCTGTAGCCAAGAGCACAGTGCTCTTCTAGAGGCCCTATTTTGGTTCCCAGCACTTTAGGCCGCTCACCACCTCCTACAATTCCAGCTCCTCTGTTCTCCACAAGCATCTACAATCATGTGCACATACCTACACACACACACACACACACACACACACACACACACACACAAATTAATTTAAAATTAAAAAAAATTTAAAACTAAGATGAAGATTGCTAGATACTTGACATCAACCCCTAGTTTCCACATACACACATATGCACTTCCACAGATGTCACATAAGCACACATAAACACATATGTGTAAATGGTTGACTTGCCTACCTGAAAGTCCAGGGTTTTCTACTCTAAGCCTCTCTCCAGAGTTTCTATTCAAGTCTGTTGGTCTGTCTTTGTCTCTCTCTTCAGAATCTTGGACTAGTACTATAACTCAGCTGGTAGAGGGCTTACCTAACATACCAAGACCCTGAATTAAATCCCCTGATCTACATCTATAATCCCAGCATTCAAGAGATAGAGAAAGGAAGACTCAACCAAAAGGCACATTGGAGGCTCTACTGGGCAGCACATAAAGACTGTGTCTCAAAAACTAGATAAAGAAAGACATAAATACAGGCTGGAGGGAAGTCTTAGTAGTTAGGAACACTCAGCTGCTCTTCCAGGGGGCCCAGGTTCAGATTTCAAAACATGTGGCAGTTCACTACCACCTGTAACTTCAACAGTGGGTGGATAGATAGGTGGATGGGTAGATGGATGGATGGGTAGGTGGCAGATAAATGGATGAATGGATGGGTGGGTGGATGGAATGGATGAGTAAACAGATGAGTTAGTGGGTGGATGGATCAACGGATGGTCTGGTAGATGATTGAATAGATGTAAAGATGGATGGATGGGTGGGTGGATGGATTAGTCAGTAGATGATAGAGGGATAGATGGATGGATGAGTGGATAGGTGGGTGGACGGATGAGTGGATGGGGGGGTGGGATAGATAAGTGAAAGATCTTAGTGATGCTTATCTGGCCCTGGTTTCCCCAGCCTGGATCCCCTGAGCGGCATCCCTGGAACTGGACCCCAAGCCCCCCTTCCCATGGTGATGCTCACACTGCCTACAGCTGGGCAGTCCTTTCAGATCTTCCTCTTTTTCTGCTGGAAGTCAGAGGCCTTGCAGGAAGCCAAAGGGTCTGTTCTTGCTCAGCTCCCCATCCCTGCCCTTCCCTGGCCGTGGGTGCTCCATTTCTTTAGTACTCGGGGACTCTGACAAAACGCAGCTTTGGGGAGGAAGGAACTTGTTCAACTTACAGATCCAGATCACCGTGTGGCACTGTGAGGAAGTCAAGGCCAGATCTCAAAGTAGCTGTCACATCACAAGCACAGGCAAGAGTGGCGAGAGATAAAGCGTGTGCACACACTTGGTTACTGCTGCTCAGTAGCTTTCTTCTCTCTTATGTAGCACAGGACCTCAAGCCAGAGGAATGGAGCACCCATAGAGAATACCTATACCAGCTGGACTTCGTGGGGAGTGAGCAGGGATGGATGGTGGTACAGAGCTCAACAGTACTGAAACTGTTTTAGCCTGAGAAGTCAGAGGTCTCTGGAGCCCTGGGGAGGTGCTGGGGCCCAGCTGTGACCAGGTGGCAGGGTGGGGCAAGGATTCTCCTCTGAAAGCTTCCTGACAGCTGTGTATACAGAGACAGTGGGTTTCCTGCCCCTTCCTCCGGGCCTAGTTTCTTTGCAAAATAGACATAATGAGAATGAGATTCACTGCACCTAGTAGGTGTCAAATAAATTCCAGCTGCATGATTGCTGATGGCAATTCTGATATATACTACATTCTATTGGGGCTTTCAAGAGCAGCCTGAAGTCTTCACGTAGGAGCTCTTGTTCCAGAAGAACACAGGGGGAACAGTGCGTGTAATCCAGAGTCATCACTCTAGATCCAAATGTGACCTTGAGCAAGCTCTTTCCCCTCCTCAATTCCAGTGATGTGCCCGGTGGCAGGTAGCCTTGGCCATCAAGTATAGGCACTCATGACAATTCTTTTATGTGAACCAGTGAGAAACCTAGTCCTTCCTGGTCTACAGAGTGAGTTCCAGGACAACCAGGGCTACACAGAGAAACCCTGTCTCAAAAATAAATAAATGAATAAATAAATAAATAAATAAAATAAAAAAGAAACATAGTCCTTTTATTTGTTTGTTGTTGTTTGTGGGTTTTTAAAATTTGTTTTTGTTTTTGTTTTTTGTTTTGTTTTTTTGAGACAGGGTTTCTCTGTGTAGCTCTGCCTGTCGTGGAACTCACTCTGTAGACCAGGCTGGCCTTGAACTCAGAAATCTGCCTGCCTCTGCCTCCCAAATTCTGGGATTAAAGGCATGTGCCACCACTGCCCAGCTGTTGTTGTTTTGTTTTTGAGACAGGATCTCTCTACATAGCCCTGCCCTGTAACTCACTATTTAGACCAGGCTGGTCTCAAACACACAGAAATCTTTATGTCTCTACCTCCCAAGTGCTGCAGTTAAAGGCCAGTGATAAGCCCAGTTCTTAACCAAACAGAGCTCCTTTTTCTTTTGTTTCAGCTAACAGCCCCTCTGCCTCGCTAGACAGGAAACATTTACCTCCTTTTGTTTGACAGAAAACAGAGGAAGTTCAAGGCAACACAGATAAGCAGACTTAGGATAGCTGGGGGGAGGTTTCTCAAATCAAATACCTAGGTAGGTGAAGAGGTCAGCTAGTTGATTTAAATGTGTGTCTAGAACAAAGGGTAGTGATAGACTCCCCTGAAAGTAAAGTTACCTGAAGGGATTTCAATTCCCAAATGTTCACACTGCTCTGTTCTTGCTTTTTAATCAAAAATACCCCAGGAGATTAAGCATGCAGCCCAGAGTTAGTACACTTGACTAGCATTCAGGGAAGTTCTGGGTTCCATGTCCAGCATGCTCTTGTGCATAGGACGTGAGTGCGCAGGCGTGTGCAGACACACACACACACACATACACACACACATACACACACACACACACCCCACTGGGGTGGAGGGGGTGAGAAGGGGGAGAGGAAGAGATGGAGGATATATAAAAGAAGAAATAACAAGCAAACAAGACCACTCATCTTTAATCCCAGCACTCAGGAGGCAGATGCAGGCAGGTATCTGTAAGTTCGAGGCCAGTCTAGTCTACATTGTGAGTTCCAGGCTACCCAAGGCTACACAGAGAAACCCTGTCTCAAAAAAACAAAGAAAGGAAAGAAGGAAGGAAGGAAGGAAGGGAGGGAGGAAGGAAGGAAGACAAAGCAACAACAACAACAACAAAGAAGACCAAGTTTGAAGTCTGTCTGGGCTGTAATAAGCATTAAGGAAGCTGCCCTACATACTGAGACTCTATCTCAGAGCTGGAGGCATGGTGCAGGGGGAGAACACTTGCCTAACATACAGAAAGCCATAGGTTCAATTCCTCAGCACAACACAATAAGGATAAAGTGAGAATCCAATGACGACAATAACAACAACAACAACAACAACAACAGCAACAACACTCCCATAAGAACAAACAGTGCCTCCCTCCAGCACCCCAGATGCATTGACCTTTGACCTGAGTTTGAGACTCTTGCACCAAGGCTGTGTATCTGGGTTTCTGTGTGGCAGTATGCCCACCTTCTAGCCCTCCTTCATGCTTCCTACTAAGGGTGCTCACCAAGTTCTCAGTAGACAAGTTCCCTGATGCTGGGGCTCCTGGCTCTCATCTTGAAGCAAGTACGTTCTTGGTCAGCATTAATGTCAGCCCTGCTCTGATAGGCTGCCTAGAAAACGCCATGGCTAAGTGGGGGAAATCCCTCTCGAATGATCTGTGGGATGGCAAGATGGAAGAGCACTAGCTGCTCTTTCAGAGGTCCTGGGCTCAGTTCCCAGCACTCACGAAGCAGCTCACAACTGTCTATAGTTCCAGTCCCAATGGATCCAATCTCTTCTGGCCTCCATGAACACTGCATGCATCATGTGCACAGTAATAAATGCAGGAAAAATACCAGATACACATAAAACACAATTAAAGGTTAAAAAGAGAGAAGAGAAAGGGTTAGAGAGATGGTTCAGAAGTTAAAACAAAAACAAAAACAAACTGGCTGCTCTTCAAGAGGACCCAAGTTCAATTCCCAGCACCCACATGACAGCTCACAACCATCTAACTCCAGTTCTAGGGAATTCAACACCCTCACATAGACATACATGCAGGCAAAACACCAATGCATATGAAATAAAAGTAAAATACTTGCAAGAGAGCAACTCTGGGTGTGCCCGTGCGTCTTGGCACTTTACATAGATAATTTCAAGGCTATCCTACCCATACCATAAACATACAGGAACTGAGATAGAGTCTCACTGGCCCAGGCTCGTATTGAATTCCTGGGCTCTGGCAGTGGTCCAGCCTCTAGTTCTCCAGTAACTGGATGCCAGACCCACTACTGCTGCTGTGAGTCTCTTTCCTCTTCTGTGCAGTGGCTTGCGGTGAGGTAGCAGTAAGAGAAGCAGTGAGAGAAACCAGCTCTCAAAGGTCTCCAACTTCCAATCCCTGAAGCCTAGGGATATCTTCATATACAGCAAAGGGGGCGTGGCCGTCCTAGATGTGTTTAAACAAAAGGGCTTGTTGAGATGAAGAGTTTGTTCTAGATTATCAAGGGACTGGAGTACAGTCCTGTATTCTCAGGAGAGGAGGGAAGACCAAGGGAGGAAGTAGGAGCCAGACAGCTGAAGCAGCTTTGTTGCTGTTGGTTTTTTGTTTGTTTGTTTTTTGTTTGCCTTTTCCAGCTTCTTGCAGTTACCAAGGTGCCCAGCAACCAGGAAAGGAGGTGGGGGGGGAGAGAGAAAGTGAGAGTGAGAGAGAGAGAGAGAGAGAGAGAAGAAGAAGAAGAAGAAGAAGAAGAAGAAGAAGAAGAAGGAAGAGGAGGAGGAGGAAGAGGAGGAGGGGGAGGAGGAAGAAGAGGAAGAGGAGAAGAGGAAGAGGAGGAGGAAGAGGAAGAGGAGGAGGAGGAGAGAGAGTGTGTGTGATATGCCTAGTGTGTCTGGAAAGACCATTCACTGTGCTTGGCTTATGGGAATAAAGATGCCATGCTCAGAAACCAGGTCTGGAGTCACAGTTGAAAGCAGGCCTGAAACAACACAGTGCCCACTTGCCCTCCTCTCCGCTTATAATTTGTGTTTCCCGCCAGGCAGTAAGGAGGACCTAGGGTGGGTCTCGGCTTTGTCAGTATAAGTGAAGGACCTTCATAGATGTGGTGGGCTAGGAGAGAAGCAGTCAGGATGTATAGGATGAGGCAGAAGGGGTGAAGTGTCTGTTACAAGAAGACAAAGGTGCTGAACTTAGCACAACGCTCACACTCCTGATGAAGAAACAGGACTGAAAGGGTGACTGACTCACTTGTGTCAAGTCACCTGGGGACTTGGGTGCTTTGACCTGATGAATGGCTCAGACTTCGACGAAGCAGGTAACTCATGCCACCCTGAGGAGGGGAGCAGAAGCCTTGGGGTAGCCACGGCTCATGGGGCTGTCTATAAGTTAATCGGTTCATTTACAAATCCATTCAAAATTCTTTTACTTAAAATCTGTTGGTGGCTTACTTCCCACAGCACTAAGGAGGCTGCCTTTAGGCTCTTTGTAGTCCTACAGGCCCTGACCTTGGATTAAAATTCAGCATGCTTTTTTTTTTTTTTTTTGGTTTTCCGAGACAGGGTTTCTCAGTGTAGCCCTGGCTGTCCTGGAACTCACTCTGTAGACCAGGCTGGCCTGGAACTCAGACATCCGCCTGCCTCTGCCTCCCAAGTGCTGGGATTAAAGGCGTGTGCCACCACTGCCTGGCTAACATGCCCACTTCTTATCCCATTGGGTATGTATGGCCTCCTTACACTTGTGCTTATTCATCAAGAGCACTCCTGCCTCGGGGCACCCACACTTGTCTTTTCCTCTCAAAGAATGCTCTTCCATGCGCTGCTGGTGCAGGCTCCTTCCTGCTCTTCAGCGATTTGTTCAGACAGGCCTTCTCTCACTCGCAGCTAAATCCATCACTGCACCTGCTGATTTTCTTCCTAGCACTTATTTCGCTCTAAAATTATCTTCGTTATGGACCTGATCATTGTTGGCTGTCTGAGTCTCCCCTACACAATGCCAGCTCCTTGACAGGCAGGAACCGCACTGCTTCGGTACCCAACAAGGTGCCACATGTGCCGTGACTACATTTTTTACATCTAACTTGAGGAAATTTGAAACGGATTCTCCAACCAAAGAAACAGTCACAGGTGAGGGCCACATGGTGGTGGAATGAGCGGGGGACGGGGAGAGGCCTGGCCCAAGTCTAAGTCCAAAATCCTCAGCGAGTGATGAGCAGACCATGTCCTGTGGCTGTCCCCAGGCCTTTCTCGCCGGGCTGCACCTTCAGGCCCTCTGCCAAGCCCCTGCCCCCAGACAGACATGGGGCGTGCAGTGGGGCGCGCGGGCGCCAGGGGGCGCTGTCGGGGCGCGAACGGCCCACCTGGCACCCGAGGCCACGAGCGAGAGCTGCCTGGCCGCCCGGGAACTTTTTTCCTCGCGCTCTCGCTCTCCTGCTCCCCCCGCACGTCGCCCGCCCGCCCGCCGCTCTTCCTGTGTGGAGGGGATCGCATTTCTCTCGGGCTCCCGCGGGCATCAGGCAGGCCCGGCAGGGTGCGCGGTCAGGGCCCGCTACGCGCGCCGCCGGCTCCCGGCGCCCCGGTGCCACCCCCGCTCGCGCCTGGGCTCGGACAGGCCGCTTGCAGAGCCAGGCGGTGGTGGCGGTGGTGGCGGCGGTGGCCAGGGTAGCTGGCTGCCTTGTCGAGGTCCGAGGAAGGGGCCCCGCGGCCCACCCTCTTTCCCGCCCGGGCGGCCGTCGTGCCGGACACCCATGGGCGCGCGGGCCTCCGGGCCGCGAAGTCGCAGCGCCGGACGCCGGGCCCCGGAGTGACCGCGGGCTCCGAGGTGAGCGGGGAGCCCGGCGCGGGGACAAGGACCTGGGCGGGGGCGGCGCGAGGCGTGGGGACCCAGCGGGCAGGGGTCCGGGCGGGGGCCGAGCGCGCGTGGGGCGCGGACGCGGGGTCGCGCGGCCTGGCTTTGTGTGGCGCCGGCGTGAGGCCGCTGGTGGCCGTGTAGGAGCTGCATGAGGGGATTCTGGAGAGTCGGTGGCCCGCCGGGCGCCGGTGCTGGGACCTGAGGCCCAGTGTCACCGAGTGTGGGGCGGGGACGTGGGGCGGTGCAGCGAGGGCCCGAGGGAGCTTTGTGAGTGCGTTCTGGGTGGGGACGGGGAGCCGGAGGCTCGGGGTGTAGCCTGCTCCCGGGTGTCCGGACTGCGAGGGCCGCTCGTGGTGACACAGGACGCGGCGGTCGCCGCGTGTCCCCGCCTGGGCCTGTGCGCAGGCCCCGCACTGACCAGGAAACGGTCCCCGCGACCCAGGAGTCCCTTCGTGGCCAGGCCCTGGGCGCACGGGCCTTTTGGGGTGACGCCACCGGCTGGAGCCCGGGACACGCGAGCTTGGTGCCCTTCCGAAAGCGGCGCGGCGGCCAGGCCCGTGGGCCCTTTCGAGGCCGAGTCCCACGCCTTTTGGAGGCAAGAAGACCTGTGGGGGGGGGATACTGGGCCGAGCGCGGCAGGGGCGAGGGCTTGGCAGGGCTGGGAGGTGACATTTGGAGCTCTGGTCACAACTGGAGGCCTTCAAGGAGGAGCAGAGGGGAAGCGAAACACAAGGCAGGCTCCAGGTCGCGGCGGCCCCAGTTTCCCGGGGCGCCCGTTTTTCCCAGCGACCAGCTAGCTAGCTCCTCTTGGGGCTCCCGGTCGCTCATTCACACAGCAGGGCGGGAGTGCAGCCAGGAGCTGTGCCTGCGTCCCGGGAACCCAGGACCTGAGGACTCTGAATGGATTAAACCCGAGCGTCTTACGCTCCGAAGGACTGGGGACGTGAGGCTGCGTGCCTGCACGGCGAGCCCAGGCCGGCGCGTCCCAGCCCCACCGCACGCACTCCCGCAGCGCTTGTGTCGCGGTTCGAGCGGGGCCCCGCGCCCCCTCCCACCCCCTTTTCCAACGGCAGTGCTGTGTTGAGAATTCAAGGGCATTACATCTGGTTGCAATCTAGTTTCATGCGGCTGCTGGGCTGTTAAGACCTCGAGCTGACGTCAGAGCAGGGGAATTACTTCTTTTTATTTTATCTTTTTTTAGTTGTCTGCTGCCCTGGGAGGGGAGGCGGGTGGAGAGTGGGGCCAGGCAAGCTGTGATGTGGAGGCGCCAGCGCGATGGGAGCCCAGATCTGGGAGCTCTGCTTCCTATCCTATCCGCCTTCTCCTCCCCCATTCTCCACACTTCTCTCAGCTCCAGCCAGGCCTGGGTTGGGGGCAGTGGAGTGGAGGCCCTTCCTGGCTGACTACACAGCTGTTTCCAGAGGTTTCTCTGGGACGTGGCCCTTGGGATCTGGAAGCTGGAGAGTAATCTAGTTTCCCACCCCTCCTCCCAACACCCCAGAGGGTATGTGGGGCCCAAGAACAAGGCATAGATACAGCCATTCTAGTCACAAGGCAGCCTCTCCCTAGAAGCCCGGCCAGGCTCTCAGCGAGAATTCCTCGGAGAGGAGAGGAGCGAGTATGGGGCGATTGAGGCCTCAGAGGCCATCTTGGGAGGGGGTAAAATGTGACCTTCCCTGACAATCAGGCATCCCTCTGACTTCTGCAGAGGGGCCTTCTGCTTCAGAAGTGTCTTTATTCCCACTGCTCCCTGAGGCCTCTGGGAGCAGGGGTAGGGTGGGTGTGGGAGTGGTATTTCTTTTAGGCCCCAAATCTAGACCATTGGTTTAAAAAACCCTACCCAAGATGAAATCCTGCTATGCACACACACACACACACACACACACACACACACACCCCTCCTGCCATGTGCAAAGTAGTTTTTAGGTCACAGTATTGTTCCTACCTACAGTACATAGCAAAAACAAAAGTTTAGTGAATAAATCTACGGCGTGTGCTTTTTCTCTTCCCGTTTATTTGATTGGAAAAATGACTAGTTGTAGCCCATTATATCTGTCTTCACAACCACCGATAGGTCACACCATATTTGAAGAAGAGGGCCTTGGAAATGGCTCTGCTATATATCCCCTCTACAAATAGTAATTGAGACCCCACAGTTGCTCTTTTCTCCTTACCCAAGTAATACATAGAGAGGTTCTCACTGAAAAAAAAATGCAAATAGCCTAAAAGCATGTGGAGTAACAGACCCTCAGCACAGGTGGCCACTGTAAAGTCATCGTATCCTCCTCCCATCGCTCACTTAATGTATGCAAGAGGCTATGTACAAAGACACAGTTTTATTTTTCCCCAAGTGAAAACATAGTCAGATCTCTAATTCTACAGCCCTGGTTTCCTTTCCCTCTGGGAGGGGAGTGAGTAAGGTGCTTCAGGGAGGACTCTGCATTGACTCCTGGCTCCACCATCTGCTGACGGAGTTGTTTACCACTCTGGGCCTCAGTGTCTCCATCTGTACAATGAGAACCCCAGTGCTGACTCTAGCTGTAGGTATCCATAGATGGTTAGGTCGGTGATTCTGAGAAAGGCCAGCTGCTGTGTCTTCCCGGCTGCCATGGCTGTCTTCTGTGGCGACGGCAGCACATACTTGTCCTTTGCTGCTTCTACCAGCTGCTTGGGCTGTGGTATGTATGTGTGTTTCCAGGGAGGAAGAGCCATGTGCATTGGCAATGATGATGCCCTCAGACCACGGTTCTTTTGGGGACAGGCTCTGGATGCCAGGCCTAGCAAATGCAGACTGTGTGAAGACCTAGTGTTTTCAAAGCCATGTCAGGGTCTAAGCAGGGTCTAACCTAGGGAACTAGGTTACTGCCCACTGCCAGGTGTGTGAGACCCAGGTAACAGCCAAGATCTTTATGGAAGAGAGGATTGTAAGCAAGTGATAGACAGGGCAGAGGTAGAGAAGGAGGAAAACGTTCCTGCTGCTCTTGGGAGCCTTTGTGTCTTGGCCACTTGACTCAGGAGAAATGGTGAAGGAGCCATTGTGCCAAGGCTTCCTTGTTGGCCTCCTTGCCATCTTTTTCTGAACTCCAGTAGCTACCTTGAAGCAAGCCTCTTTTTGATTTCTGAACAGAGGCTAGCCTGGGGTCCTTCGCACACTCCCAGGGTTCTCTCTGCTCTCTGCTTTGCTCCTGCACAGTACCCTCCTTTCCGTTCAGCTATTTTCGTGCCAGCCTCTTGAGTTTGCCTGGGCTGCCCTTTCCACCTGGGTGCCCTTCATCTGCCTCCCAAGACCCAAACAGACATCCTGTCTCCTCCTCCTGACCTCCAAGAGAATGAGTCATCTCTCTTTGTCTATGTCAGTGGCCTAGCGTGGATCTCTGAATGATAGGCCCTTCTGCCTTGCACATGAGGCTAGAGCAGCTGAGCCCCAGTGCCTTCTTCCAGGGCCCACAGCCAGGGGCGGGAACTAGAACTCAGATGCTTAGGAATGCTTCCTGGTAGGGGCCCAGGTGAAGTGCAGAGGATAGCAACCTCAGCCACTCAGAGGCCCCTTTGATCCTTGGCTGGTACCTGTTCTCTGTGAAGAAAGTGTGTGTGTGTGTGTGTGTGTGTGTGTGTGTCCGTGCTCCTGTGCACTGGAAGAAACCTAGGGGACTGGAAGAAACTGGCTCATCCTGTTTCTCCAAGAATGAGGGTGAGCTGTGCCCCTTTCCGGTGGGTCACTGAAGACCTAAGATTGGAATGTGACACCAGGGAGGGGGAGGCCACAGGAGGCACAGGCTGAGGCTTGGCTGCCAAAAGACAAGAGTTTGTTCTGCTGGTTCTGGGCCTATGAAACAGAAGGGCAGGTGTGGGAGAAACAGAGATACTCAGAGAAGCATGTACAGGGCTGAGGTGTGCGGCGTGGGGTGGGGGAGAGGGAAACCTTGGGAGCCCATAGTAGGGGAGAGGGGGGCATATGGGGCTGTATGAGAAATTGAGGTGTTCTTGCTACAGATGAATAGGCTTATGTTAAGGAGAGAAAGCAGTCACATACAGGAGGCCTCTGGCCACACCAGACATTTCTTCATTAGTTCATTGGTTCTTTGAGCATCATTGCTGTGCTCACACTGAACAAACCAGTGTTAAGTCTTCAAGGCTCTTGAAGTGTTGTCACTAGGTAGACACTCAACAAATGTCCCATTTTTACACAGTTGCTTGCCTGGAGCAATAGGGTCCTGTGAAGAGGAGAATGGTTGCTCCAGGGCCCTGGATAGGGAAGTGGTATGTCATTGGCTGGCAGCTGTGGATGAGATGTTGGAACCAGCCAAGGAATCTTTTCCCCTTGCTCTCTGGACTCAATGCCATCAGTGTCAGCACAAGGTAGGCTGTGCTTAGTCTGTAGGCTTGAGCTGCTCACTTTGTGTGTGTGTGTGTGTGTGTGTTGGGGGGCTGCTGCTGATGATGGAGAGGGCTAATGGGATCAGGCAGCAGGTTTGTTTAACACCCACCCAGACTTGTAGGAGCTTGCAAAAGGGTGTGCAGGGGAGACTGTTCATCTACACAGTGGACTCTTGGGACAGATCAGCAAGCACCAGATAGATTAAGAATCAGAAAAAATGTCTGAGTTCCAGCCACTGCTGGAATTAGGGGAGCCACTTTTCTTCAGCATCATTTTCTTCTGTCAAGAATGTGAATATGAATTGCTATCAGCATTAAAAGTGACAATGGCCTTGATGTGTTTTGTGCTCTAAAAAGCAAAGAGGGTCCTATAGCTTCAGGACATAAAGATTTTCAGTGAGGCCAGCCTGAGTTCAAATCCTAGCATCAGCCTCTGTTTGGAGGGCTCTATTTTCCTCCATTTTAAAATGAGCATAAGAGGGTCTTGCTGGCACACAGCCCTTACCACTTGACTGTTATTGTTGGATTGATATTTGTTTTTGTGATGTTCTGATAGAAGGCAGAGCCTTTAGCTTGCTAGGCAAGTGTGTATCAACCGTGTGCTGTATCCCAGTGCTGGACTGTTATTCTTATTGCTAAAGAGCTTTGCGACATGGACAAGGTATCAATGACTGTCTCCCTTGACAAAGTCACCTCTAGCCCTCACTTACAAAACAGGGAGTCCAATGCCTATTTCTCTTCTGGCAAGGTGGAGGTCAGTGCGGGGAAGGCACATGGAAATGACTGGCTTCTGGCCACAGTTTCTGTTTGCAAAGGGACTTTGCCCCAGTGATTCGAGTGGACCCTAAGAAAGTGCCCAGCAACTTGTGACTTAAGTGGCAGTGGGACCATTTTCATTTGTACATTCACTTCTGCCGAGTGATCCAGGCTTCAAGGGCTATGGCCATCCCTAAGGCATAGTTCATTTGTTTTCTTTTTTCTTTCCCTCCCTCCCTCCCTCCCTCCCTCCCTCCCTCCCTCCCTCCCTCCCTCCCTCCTTCCCTCCCTCCCTCCCTCTTCCCCCCTTTTCTTTCTCTTCTTTCTCTTCTTTCTTTCTTTCTTTCTTTCTTTCTTTCTTTCTTTCTTTCTTTCTTTCGTATGTGTGTTTTGCTTGCATGTATGTCTGTGCACCAAGTGTGTGCCTTGTGTCTGTGGAGGCCAGAGAGTATGTTAGAGCTCCTGGATCTGGAGTTGCAGTGGGTTCTTTTTTAAGTATTATTTCTCTTGTGTGTATGTGTCTGTGTGCATGCCATTTGCGACCCTGGAGCTGGAGTTATAGGTGATTACAAGCCACCCTCATGTGGGTGCTGGGCTCTGCACTTCTGTCCTCTGGAAGCAGCAGGTGCTCCTTTAACTGCTGAGCTATGTCTCCAGCCCCTCCTTGGCTTAGTTCTAAGCACCCTGGCTGCCCAGGTTCTGACCCAAATTATGTTGCTTGGGCAGGTTACCTATCTCCTTTGCTCATTTTCCTTGTTTATGAGGCAAGGAGCACCCTTCCTTTTAGACATTCCTAATGGCAGAATGAGATCTGAGTTCACACAGATGAAGCACTGTAGTGTCTGATATGTACAAAGTGTTCTCTTAGCAAGGCTGTGGTGATGCATGTCTTTAGTCCCAGCCCTCAGGAGGCAGAGGCAGGTGAATCTCTATGTTTGAGGCCAGCCAGGGCTACAAAGGGAGTTCCAGGATAGCCAAGGCTACATAGAGAAACCCTGTCTCAAAAAACAACCCTCCCAAAAACCCAAAACCAGTCAACTAACCAACCAACCCCCAAACTCAGAAATGTCTCTCCTTACTTGTTGGTGCTTGGGGGAAGTCAATCTAGCCAGCCATTCTCCTTCCAGAAGTACCACCTACTGGAAAGGGGTAGTGGTCACTAGCCCTGCTAGAGCAGCTGGCTTCTGGACCAGTACTCACTGCTACCCTGTCCCAGACAGGCTACCAGGGTAGAGAGCCCCTGTGAGGCTGAGAAGATGAAACCCTATCTGGCATCAAGTGAGCTTCAGACTTGAAAGAACCTTGACATCTAAAGTAAAGTCAGAAGTGTTTTCTAGTTGAGTCACCATCCATTCCCAGAGGCTACCAGACTGTTAGTATGTGACTTTACGGAGGTCCGTCAAATTCCTACAACTTCTGCATCCTCACTTATTAAATGGCCAAAGCATCTATGGTATATTTTTTAAAATATCTGTGATCCAGATCTAGAGTGGGGAAGTTACACATTGTGTGCAGATTGCTTTGTTACCAAATGCTGCAGTTGATTTGCACTCTCATAGAGCTCAAATGGGCCTGCCTTCTGGGAGCTTCTAGTCTAAAGGGGAAAATGATCCATGGTCTCGATTAGGATAAGGTAACTTCTTATCTAGGACTACAGTGTTCTAAGACAGAGCAGAGCTGTGCATTCATTTATTTCAGGGACGCCAGGATAGGCTGTGGAGAGAGAGGAGGCTATCAATTCTAGGTAATTTTGTCACTTGGGGATGTTTGAGTCATGTCTGGAGGAATTCTCGGTTGTCTCAGCAGAACACTGCAGTCCACTGTCGCTATAACAACAAACCAGCTGGCCAAGACATCTATAGTACTGTAAGGGCTCAACAAGCCTTGCTGCAAGGTAGTAGTAGCCACACAGATATAGCCCTGCCATTTTGAAGTGTCCAGCCTGGTGGGTACACTGGCACTGCAGAAAGGACTGTAATAATCACAATTGCATGATGAGTTGTGACGTCTAAGCTCAAAGGAAAGTGCAGAACCAGCAATGGCCTTCTGCAATCCTAGTCCAACATGGTGGCCCAATCTCAAAGCTTCAGAGGTGGAGGAGAAGGGTAGCATTGCAAGGCTGGCTGCTGGAAAAGGCTCTTAGCCTTCGGGACCGGGAGAAGCTTCCCGAGGTTGAGGGATGCTAATGAGAAACCTTTCACTCTGTCTGTCTGAAAGCTGCAGCTCTTCTGTTGCACTGTGGAAACAGAAGATCAGGTTAGGTATGAGAGAATAGAGGCCATTGCTATCCCAGGCTGCTCTGGAACCAAATCCTAGATTCTAGCCTTTGTTTGGATTACATCCTCTAATAGGTGGGGAGAGAGAGAAGAGGAAGAACAACATTTTCATGTCAAGCACAGAGAGGAGTGGGATGGGAAGCAATCCTATGTATACCTTTGAGACAGCACAGAAAATCCCCACTGTGGCTCAAAATAGCACTAAAAACAGGGTTTGCCAAATCAGACTTAGCATAACGTTGATGGAGCTGGCTTTATTCCCTTGGGGTGACACTGTCTCTTGGGAGCTTAGGGACGTCAGGTGGGGTGGCTGTGGCCTTTACCAGAAGTTTCTAGAGGTCAGAGATGGGAAGAAGTGATGGGATACCTGTAGACAAAGCCAGCTGGTGAAGGCGAAGGGAAGGGAGCTCTGACTCCTCTGATGAGTGAAGGCCCGTCTCTCATTGCCAGGAGAACTATCATTTAAGCTGTACCTGCTTTGTGCCAGGTACTGGGTGGTCCTCTCTAACCCTTAACTGTTCTGTCAAAGAAACTAAAGCTCAGAAAGGTTAAGAGACCGACATGAGCTCAACCAGTTGAGAATCACAACTACTGGGCTCCAAGTTAACCCTGCTTACCACCTTCCTTTCACATTAGTCATTCACCCGTTTCATAGATAATCAATCAGCTGCTGTGAAATGACACTGTTTTCAGGTAAGAAAAGTTTAAGGTTTGGAGACAGACAGCCCTGAGGTTGACTAGGGAGGTTTTTCTTCCTGTGGGTTTTTCTTTTGGTTTCCTCCATTCTTGGGTGGGCATAATGTTTTCATCCTGGAAGTGGCCATAGGGGTTAAACTCAGCCTGGAAAGGGAAAGAGGCCCCAGGGAGGGAAGGACCCGCCCTGGGCCACCCAGCTTGGCAGGGTGCAATAAAAGAGCTCTGGTGGGGGAGCCAGGCCAGATTGCCTATCTCTGTGCTATATCAGTGTCGAATTTCTTTATTTGAATGGGGAGAGAGGGCAGCCTCCCTCTGCAGGTAGAGAAGGTGGTGTGGAATGTGGCTGTTTGTTTTTCTTTGCCCGTGAAAGCCTTATTTCAGCTCACTTGGCTGTGCAGGGCTTCTGAGACACAAGATGTTCTCTGGGGTGCCTAGCCAAAGTGGACACTGAGGGCACCCACCAACCGAGGGGGAGCTGGGAAACAACATCCTTCTGCCTGCTCCATCGAGGCCTCCTGGCCCCCTTCATCTCCATATCTCCTGGCAGACTCCAGGTTGCTTAGAAAGCCAAGGCAGCCTTTCTTACAAACAAATCTTGTTCACATGGATAGGGGGAGACTAGCTGAGTCTATCTGCTCCTCTTTCTCTACCCAGGTATTGCCCACCCAGCTAGCTCCCTTTATTCGGAGACACCTTGAAGGGACACCAGTGTCATCGTCATTTGTCAAGCCATCAAACTGAGAGCTCCTGGTACTAGGGAGGTGGATTCGAGGAACCACGGGGTGATCATGAGGCAGGGCTTTCTGCAATGGCTGCCCCTCTTTCCCTTCGGCCCCTCCTCTTCAGCCCGCTGGCGGCTGGGAGAGGAAGCCCTGCCGGCAGGTAGCAGAGAAAAGACATAGGATCCAGGGGGGGGAGTCGGAGTGAAAGCAAACAAACAGGCCTTTGTGTGGCTTCAGATTGGCGGCTCAGAAGGGAAGCCAGGCCTGTGGTAGGCGAGAGAGGGAGGAGGTATGGGAGGTCGAGCTGTAGTTGGGTTGTGGGTAGCCAGAGCTGGATGACGAGGCCCATTCCTTGTAGACAGGCAACGCTTGGGCCCTGCCACTTGACTTCTGTACAGATCTAACGGACTCCCTGGGACTAACATACCTTAGGACTAACATACCTTAGGACTGTTAAAGGCCTAGTCAGTGTCGAGCTCCCATTCCACTCTGCTGCTTGTGACTGCAAGGAAGAAGTGGAGTAGTAGGGAGGGTATCATGGCCACCCGGGAAAACAGACTTTCCAGAACCAGGAACACGGTGGGAATTCCAGTGGGGAGGCAGCCCTGTGGAGCAGGAAGGTTTACTGTGCAGTGACAGGCAGTGGGTGTCTGTAGGTAGAGATAGTATCACAAGCCCCCACGACTAGGAGTCAAATTGCCCTATCACTGGTGCAGGCCACCAGGTTGGGGGCACAGGTCCGAAGACCGGTTTCCTCGCAGAGCGTGTGAGGGGTCGTCTTGGGTAGTATAGGTAGTGGAGCTGTATTCATTATCCTAGTGAGGACACCCGCACCAGCCCGGCTGCTCAGACCAGGACCCAAATCTACTGAGGCGCGGTCGGGCCAGACGATCAGGCAGCTGCGTGGTTGCTCCGGGGCCATTTCCTCTCCTCTCCACGACCTCGAAACGGGCGGCGGGAGGGCAGACGCCCGCGCTTCCTGCCCGCCAGCCCGCGGCGCCCCCCTAAGCAGCGTTCCACACGGGAGGTGCAAGGGGCGGGGCGGGGCGGGGCGGGGCGGGCACTGAGTCGCCATGGCAGCTCCTGGCCCGTCATGCTCCGCGCTGCTGGGACCGGCAGCCAAGGCCCCGCCCCTGGTAGAGCCGGGCCCCTTTCCGGGATTGCAAAGCCGGAGGCGTGGCTTCCAGACCTGGGAAGGTACTCTCAGGGCTCTCTGCTGTCTAGCTCTCCCCTCCCCCGGGTGCCACAGCCTTGGTGCTTCTTTGCGCGGTCCTTCACGGACGAGGCGCGGGGAGCGCCCCGACACTCTCTTACACTGGCAGAGTTGTGCCCAGAGGTACTCGCTTGTCCTCGACAGAGCCCAGCACTTGGCCTCTTGTAGCTGGCAGACGTTTGGTTGCCTGGCCAGGAGGTACATTCTTACTTTCTGAGCCCGGGCTCCATCGCCTGCCCTGGGAAACCTGTAACTAAACTTTGTTGCCAAGTTTGACCCATGTAATGCTGCCCTCTCTCCGCATGCTTTTCATGCCTTGAATCCCTAACTTCACCCTCCTGATCTGCTTTCTTTCCTCTAGTCCAGTAAGAGGCTCCAATTCAGTTGGCTTCTGCCCCCTTCTGCTTGTATGGAGCAGGCAGCTAAATTTAATACTGGTCTTAGGGTCTTGGCAAGAAGATTGCCTCTTAAGCTGCTGGACTCTGCCTTTCTTCAGCCTCACCCAGGGCACACACAGGAGGACGAGAGTAGGTTTTTATGGAAGCAGAAGGATGTATCTTGATATGTAGGCCAAGAGTAGTGGTGCACACTTGTATCTCTAGCGCTTCAGGAAGCTGAGGTTGATAGGCTAGCAAGATTGAGACCAGCCTGGGTTGTATAATGAGGAGTTCTTGTGTTTCAAAACAAAACAAAACTTCCCAATTCTAAGTATTTTCTAGTCTGATAATCTGAATATGCTGACTGTAGAGAAGTTCAAAAGTAGAACCAGACCCACCCATGCCTGACATCTCAGCTCCTTTTGAGGTTGAGTGCAGCAGGAGTTTAGGATTAGCTTGTGCAACATACCAAAACCCTCATCTCAAAAAACGATATAGGACCAGTGAGATGGCTTAGCAGGTAAAGGGCCTGCTACAAAGCCTCGTGACCTGACTTTGAAGAAAACTGACTCTGGCAAGTTTTCCTCTACACACACACTCACTCATTCACACTGTATGTGTGTGTGTCCTAAATTCCTGAAAAACAATATGGGATGAGCACAACAAATGCAAAGAATGAAAGAGTCATGCTGTATGTTTGGACTTGTAAAGTATTTGATGACTTTAATAGCTTTTTTTTCTTGCTATAAAAGGAGAACAGGCTTATTATAGAACTTTTGAAAAATATGAGTTAAAAGGAAGAAATTTACCCATATTCTAGTCTCTAAAGGCATTGCCTGTCATAGGGTTATCCTTACTGTGTATGCTACCACTCTTGTAGGTACCTGAAGTATATACTCTGCCTTTCTCATATAATGCCATACAAGGTATGTTAGCATTCTGCCTAAACTCCACCCCACAGTAAGAGGCAGAGAAAGGCTGGAGAGATGGCTCCGCTATTAGGAGCACTGACTGCTCTTCCAAAGTTCTGGAGTTCAATTCCCAGAAACCTGGTGTCCCCAACTCCCAGGATGTCACCATATTGATGCCAAACTTAGTGTGGACACCGGATCGGCATAGTGCACTACAAGGTATCATCCTCTGTTCTGTGCATCCGTGGGAATCTGAGATGGGGAGTTTTAATCTTAGGAGAGCTAGCAGCCTGTTGGGCTACCCAGGTAGTCATGTCACTCATCTCTCTATCCACAGACCCTTGGCAGGTCTCTTTTCCTGCCATTAACCTCTAACAAGTGTCTTGGACCAGGCATCTTTGTTTGTTTGTTTTTTGTTTGTTTTGTTTTGTTTTTTCGAGACAGGGTTTCTCTGTATAGCCCTGGCTGTCCTGGAACTCACTTTGTAGACCAGGCTGGTCTCGAACTCAGAAATCTGCCTGCCTCTGCCTCCCGAGTGCTGGGATTAAAGGCGTGCACTACCACGCCTGGCCCAGGAGTCTTTCTTATAAGAGAGGTTGAGGAAGCCACCATTCTGTACAGGAACCCAGAAGGTTCTTGGCCCATGTTGAGCCCTAGGCTCAAGCAAAGACTTTTATTTGGCCAGACATACAAGGCTGGAAAGGATCAGACCCAGCCTCACCCAGAGCCAGGCAACCTTCCCTCAGACCTAGAGACTTGTGTTCATCTCTTGACTATTCTTTTTGTCTGGTCTTGCTGAGAATCAGGGTCTGCTGTCCTAGCTCCATAACCTCTCACTGGAGGCATGTAGGCCTGGCACAGGGTACAACCTTCCTATGTCCAGACAACTCCCAGATCTGGCTCTGAACTACCCTGCCCTCATTCACCCTGTAGCCAGCTTCTTTTCTTCTTTTGTCTTCACAGTGCAGTCTTAGCCACCCAGGCCCTCTGAGGTAGACCTTGGAGGATCTCAGTTGCTAGATGGATTACACTGGAAAGGCTTCTAAGACCGAGGGTGGAAAGCTTCCTAGACAGAGAATGTTGAATTTGCATTTTGAGTGGCAGCTAAATTCAACAGATGGAAAAACCATAGACTGTCCCTTGCCCAGCACAGGGGTGTCAGGACCAGCACCAAGCCCCCCCCCCCCCCCCCCCCCGTCACTGCCTGCCACCATCAGTGTGTGCTATTGAAAAGGTACAGTAGGCATGTTGTCAGCATGCAGCCATCAGTCCTGTAAATTTTATTAATAAGCTTATTAATGTGATGGCTATTAAAGGACAGCTCACTTCACCTGCATGGATGAGTCTGCCAGGTGATGGCAAAGATTCTTTGTCTGCACATGATTGATTTATCTGAGTTCCTTCCTGTGGGCTGGGCACCACCCCTGGGTGGAATTTACCCATCTGAGGAGATGTGTGAATTCATGGTCCTGTCAGTTGTCCCCTGTCCCTCATTTTTTTGAAACAGGGTCTCACTATGTGGTCCAGCTGACCTTAAATTCATGGTCATCTTGCTGCCGAGGCTCCTCAGTGCTGGCATGCAGGTGCGTGCTGCTCCACTGCCCTTTGCTTAGTTATCTATAGTTACTCTTTCTTTTCTTTTTCCAACATGCTCTTTATATGTAGTCCAGGGTAACCTCAAACTCGTGATTCCTTTGCTTCAGCCTCCCAAATAATGGCACTATTGCAGTGGTTCTCAACTTCTTAATGCTGCTGTGACCTTTCACTGTAGTTCCTCATGTTGTGGTGACCCTCCTAACCATATAATTATTTCCATCTCCATACCTGTAATTTCGCTATTGTTGTTATCAATCATAATGTAAATATCTGTTTTTCCAACAGATTAGGGTTAGGGAATCCTGTGAAAGGGTTGTTGGGCTGCAAAAGGGGTCTTGGCCCACAGTTGAGAACCACTGTGCCATTGGGTTTGTCACTGTGTTCAACGAGGTTATTGTTGGCTCTGTGTGTGTGTGTGTGTGTGTGTGTGTGTGTGACTGCTACTCTTGGTTGTCAACTTGACTACATCTGGAATTAACTAAAACCCAAGCACCTGTGAGGGATTTTTCTTAATTTAATAATTTGAAGTGGGAAGACCCATTTTTACTCCATATCTTTTGAAGTAGGGAGAGCTAACATCCACACACCCCTTTGTAGTCAGAGATTCACCTGTCTGCTTCCCAAATGCTGGGATTAAAGGTGTGCACTACCACACCTGGCTATCCTTTAATCTGGGTCACACCTTCTGCTGACAACCTATATAAAGGACATGAAAGAAGGTTTGCTCTCTTTGCCTGCTTGCCCTTATTCCTGCTGGCAAGTCTATTTCACTGGAATGAGAGCCTGCTTCTTTGGGGTTCTGGCATATATACATCTAGACCAGCTGAGACATCTAACCTCGTGTACTGAACAACTAACTATTGCATTCTTTGACCTTCTGTTGGTAGACTGCCATTGGACTAGCTGGACCACAGCTTGTGAGCCACTCTAATAAATTCATTCTCTCTCTGTCTCTCTGTCTCTCTGTCTCTCCTCTCCTCTCCTCTCCTCTCCTCTCCTCTCCTCTCCTCTCCTCTCTCTATGAGATCTGTCCCTCTGGAGAATTCTGACTAATAATTCAGTATGTTAGAGGGGCTGCTGGTTTTTTATCAAGTTTCCAAATTATACATGCTTTAGTTACATTTAAGGGGTTGTGTAGTATGTGAGTTTGTGCTCATACATAAGTAGATGATGTCTGGTGGCTAAACATCTGTATTTATGGTAGGGACCAGTATATGGTTATATGGCTATTGTTGTGGTTGGTAGATTCTCCTGAGTGTGGCTCAGTTTGTGTGCATGTGTGCCCCATGGAATGAAGCATCTCTGCATTGCCACCATGCTGTACCCTCAGCCTCTATGTTGTTAGCACTGGTGTTTCACAGCAGGCTGTGAACTGCCAATCTATGTGCCTCTATTTCCCAAGTGCTGTACCACTATACCACTTGTCACTGTTGGGTAGTGGCCACAAGCAGAGTTGCTCTTTAAGAGGATTTGTCTTTATGTCCTGGAAGGACTGGGTTTCTGACCATCCTTGGTGACCTTAGTGTAGCTGGACCATGGATCCAGGAAGGGCTGCTTTGGTGGTTGAGGGTCACTTAACTTTCTTTTGGCACAACTGGGCTTCCTATCCTGTGGTGCCAAGAACAGAGGGTATTGGGGAAGTGACATCACAGTGGTCCAGACCCATTTTTCATAGATGAAGAACTGAGGTCTGGAGAAACACACAGCTTTTTAATGGCCCAGCCAGGGGCCAAACATGTGTTCTACTGTGGGGGCTCAGTTTCAAGGTAGCCCTTGCTCCTTGCATGGACCTCCATACCTTTCCTTGCCCCTTTGGTCCCTTTTCAGGGCAGCTGGTGGCAGACTTAGATCATGGAGACCTGCATGGCCAAGGCAGAGAGGGCTGGGGTTTGTTATGGAGTACTAATCAGGACTCAAACACAGCATGGAGTGATGCGGAGCTCTGCATCCTGAAGCCCGTTTCTTCTCTTTAGTAGTTAATATTTGTATTGTTACCCTACTGGGCTGCTCTGGGACCTGAGGTCAAATACCTTTGCAGAATAGCTGGTAGCTGAGAGATGGGCTAGCCTTCTGATTAAGGGGGGGCGGTGTTGAGTCTTTCCCCTAGGCCTGCTCAGTTCAGTTGTGAAAGGGCAACAGTGAAATCCAGGTCCCCTTAGGTCTGACTAGGAGGCAGGAAAGGCCACTAAAGAACCAGGTTTTCTTTGCCATTGTGGCTATTTGTAGCAATAATGTATTTCATCTGGTAAACAGCTGTGTGTGGCAGACCTATTGTGTGCAGGCACTGAAATTATCTGTTGTTGCTATGAGCCCTGCTCATAATGAGGGATGGCCAGGATGAACCTGTAATTGAAGAGCCTGCCTACCTGTGTTGTCATGCACTCTTGCATTCATATGTGAGAATGCACCTTGGTCACAAGCCAAGGAAGAGGCCAAGGAGGGTGTAGTACTTCTCATGGAAACAGGAGTCCTGGTAGGATAGGAGCTAATCTGGCCACTGTGGAAAGGCACAGTTAGTCAGAGTCATGTGGTCACAGGCAGATAGCTGCCCATCTTCCATACTATACTATAGGATCTATAGGCTCCTCAAAGGCTGACAGCTTCCTTGTAACGAAAGCTGAGTGTAACTCAGGTGGTCAGAGAAGCCTCATTTCCCAGTGCTCTTCCCCTCCATCCAAGGTTTCAGTATCTCTTGGCTACAGCTTCCTTTGGAATTCACCATGCTCTGTCCCAGGGGATGCCTACAGCACAGCACAGCACAGCACAGCACAGCACAGCACAGCACAGCACAGCACAGCACAGCTGCCTCAGGCCCCACCTACCATCTCCTCTTAGCCCTTTTGCTGTCCCAACCACCCAACTTGGGCTGAAGAAAAGCAGTCAAGAGATGAAATCAGAGGATAGGCCCGGTTTCTTTCCTTTGCCAGACAGCATTCAGTATTAATGCATGCATTCATTTATTCATGTGTCTAGTATTTTTGAATACCTGTTAGTAATCATATAAAACATGTGTGTTGGCCCAAGGGGTCCTCCTGTCACATGCAGCCCACAAACCTAATTCCTATCGTTTTTATTTTCAGTGTTTTTGAAACAGGGTCTCACTGTCATCTGGGATGGCTAGGAATTCATTATGTAGCCCAGGTTGGTCTTCAATCATGGTCATCTTCCTGCCTTAGTCTCCCAAGTGCTGAGATTACAGGCACGAACAAACAGCTGCTTCATACTTATCTTGAAGTCTACCCATTGGGTAGGAAATGGGGGTAAATTCTTCAGCAATTCACCTGAACTTTCCAATTTTACCATCCTAGATGGCTGATGCTTTCCTCACCACCTCTCTTATTGTTCCTCTTGGCTGTGATCCATAAATGGTAGTAGAGTTTCCTGGTTATGAGCCCTGGCTGAAGTTCAAATCCTTATTATGACTTTAAAGAAAGAAAATTCACATGGTGGTGGAGGTGGTGGCACACACCTTTATTCCCAGCATTTGGGAGGCAGAGGCAGGTGAATCTCTGAGTTTGAGATCAACCTAGACTACAGAGCTAGTTCTAAGGCAGCTAGGACTACACGGGGAAAATTGTCTCAAACAAAACAAAACAAACAAACAAAAAGATGGTTCAGTGGGTAGGGTGCTGGCTACCAAGCCTGAAAACCTACCTGAATTTGATCCCTAGAACCTACATGATGGAAGGAAAGAACTGACCCATGCAGCTGTCCTCTAGCTTGTACAAGGGTCACTCTTCCCCCATATGTAAACAAAACAGATGCTTTTTCTCCACCCCCTCAACCCCACCCCACCCTACCCTACCCCACTGAACTCCTTTTTGTTCACTCCTAGCGCATTTCTTCTTCCCTCCTTGTCTGCTACACTACCTGAGCCAGAATCTCCAAGCATAAACAGTCCACATAGGGAAATCCTGGCCGAGGCCTGCCTCTGTGGGCCAATGTTGGGGGAACAGACAGAAGCTAGATTCTGGTACTGTCCTTTTTGAAACCTGGCTCTAGAAAAGAATACTACTCTGCTGGAAAAAAACTGGTATACATGTAGGGTTTGAAGTTGAGCTTATCTTAGCTTGGAGTGCAGGATGTGAGATTCCAAGGAAACAGCATCTCAGGTAGAGAAATAGCTAGAGCAAGAGCCATGCCGGGCAGGACAAAATGCTTGCTCACTCGTGGGTAGAGAGGCTTGAATCTAGAAAGGTGAGCAGAAATTTGTCGCCTGTTTAACAATCTTCAGCGGTGCCCTATTTAGGCTACCTGATTACCACTGGCTATCTAAGCTGCAGATATTTACTGGGGGTCTATTGTGTACAGGGACCTAGGAGTGATGGCTGTGTATGTGTTTGGTGGTAGTGGGCCCTGGTGGGTAAGCCTCTTCTAGGTGGCTGGAGTCCTAACATGCCTGGTCTTTGGATAGAAGTTAACCCCACCCTTGTCTTTGCCCCCAGGTGTCCTTGCCAGTTAAATGGGTAGGCTGCCAGGGTCACTAGGTGGCATAACAGCCAGTCAGCCAGCATACTCTGATTAATGAGGTAGTAGAAACCTGGAGGGAGGTCTCTATTGGTTCATCTCAAGACCCTGTCCTGGCTGTCCAGGGAACATTGTGCAGCTCATGTCACCCTTTGAGTTGACTTCTTGAATCTGAAGCTCTTGGTGCTTTATAGCTTGTTACCAGCTTGAGGCGGATCCTGCTAATATCTCTGGCACATAGGACCACTGAAGCTATTGGGGAGAAGCAGAATGCCCAGAGCCACTTGACAGGACAGCTGACAGTCCATCAGAATGGAGTTCAGATCCAGGCCTGTAGTTTCTCCTAAACTAGGGTTCTGGAGGTGGGATGTATCAGGTGCTCAATAAATGCACATGGCTACCTGGATGACTAGGGTAGTGAGCAGTGCACTTTCCTTCCCAGCTTCCTATTGCAGGAATTGGATAGCCAATAAACAAACTCAGACTCAGGTCTTCCAGGCAGAGAAGAGTTCCCTGCAGACTGGGGAGGATCCAATTCGCCTCCATATACCATGTACCATGGAGGTACTGTGAGATAGGGCTGGTTTCTGATCAAGCCCATAAACATGTAAAGAACTGTTTGATTGTATGCTTGTAACAATTGGAGAGGGAACATGCCTCTTAACTTTTATAATATGGAGGCTCAGCTGCAACTCAGAAAGCATGAGCTGTGCTTCTAGGGCTCAGTGATAGGGACAGAGATTGCTATGACTCCAGTCTTTGCTGGGCACATACTATTCATGTTAGAGGCATATAAGTGCTAGGATTTTGGTCACACCCCCATTTTACAGGTTGAAAGCCATTAAGATCATGGGGTTGGGTCTTAGAGTTTTCTTAATACATTTTATTTATTTATTGTATGTGTACATGTATGTATGTATCTATCTATGTATGCATGTGTGTGGAGGTCTGAGGACAGCCTGTGAGGGTTGGTTCTCTCTTCTTTTTTTTGTTTTTGTTTTTTGTTTTTTTGTTTTTCAAGACAGGGTTTCTTGTATAGCCCTGGCTGTCCTGGAACTCACTTTGTAGACCAGGCTGGCCTTGAACTCAGAAATTCGCCTGCCTCTGCCTCCCGAGTGCTGGAATTAAAGTCATGTGCCACCACACTCAGCTGGTTCTCTCTTCTACTATGGGGGTTCTAAGAAGGCATGGCAGCAACTACATTTATCCACGGAGTCAGTCTGAAGGCCCTTGCTGGGTCTTTCAAACTGCAGTGACTCTTCTTTGTTCCATGCTGCTTTCCAGACCTCTACACTCATGGCCCTGTGTGGTTTATGGAAGGCCTCATTTTTTCAGAAGTCTGTGCATGGCATCTTGGTATAGAGTCTTATATATTCTGTGCCTCTTTGGCCTCCCTGGCAGAGCTGTCCCTAGAAGCACTGAACTGGCTGGCAGTCAGTCCAGTTCTTCAGATCACAGCCATCTTTGAATAGACCAGGGTCTGTGGTCCCAGTCTGGATGGGCGGTTGTATCCAAGCTTAGTGGTAAAAGTCAAGGCCAGGTCAGTATTGAGGTGTGTAGGGACGTGGGATTACCTGGAGCAAGTTTCATGTTGGCCAACTTTTCTCAGGCTATGTGACCTTAGTCTCTGGACTATAGACTTCAGTTGTCTTAAATGGAAAGTAGAGACATTGAGTGGGGTCTGAACACAATGCTACTATGAATATTATAAAGAACTTTTCACTTCAAGCCCTCTGGTCTACTATAAATTCTGCTCTTTTATGATGGGAATTACAGTTAGAACTGTATTTACTCAGTGGCACTGGCCTGTCCTCACCTTGTCAAGCAAAACACTTCATAGCTAGGGTGGGATTCCTTCCCTCAAAGGTCATGGCTACTATACAGTGAGAGGAAGCCTCCTTACTACCCCGTGCATATGGATTTGTTCTGAACACTTGCCCTATGGAGGGTGGTTCTATAGGTCTTCTTTCTACCCCTTAGGCTCCAGGGCCTTACTATGTAACTAGCTGTCCTGGAACTCACAGAGATCTGCCTGCTTCTCTGCCTCTAGAGTGCTGGGAATAAAGGTTTGCGTCAGAACACTGAACACCACCTTAGGTTTCTTTTTGTTTTTGTTTTGTTGTTGTTTTTCGAGACAGGGGTTCTCTGTGTAGCCCTGGCTGTCCTGGAACTCACTCTGTAGACCAGGCTGGCCTCGAACTCAGAAATCCGCCTGCCTCTGCCTCCCAAGTGCTGGGAGGTGGCATGTGCCACCACCGCCCAGCACCACCTTAGTTTTTGAGACACCATTTCTCATTTAACCTGAAGCTTGCTTAATAGACTAGGTTGGCTGGCCAGCACGCTCCTGGGATCTTGTCTCTTTCTTTCTGCTCTAGGATTATAAGTGTATGCCATCATGACTGGTTTATTACATGCATGCTAAGGATACAAATTTAGTTTCTTATGCTTGCAATCAAGTACTTTAATCATTAACAGATCTTCTTAACCCCAAGTGTCTTAATCCTCCCCCCACTGTTGTGACGAACTGTCTGACAAAAACAATTTAAGGGAGAAAAAGTTTAATCTGACTCACTGTTCATGACTCCCCTACCGTGAACCTGGTCACATCCTATCCACAGATAAGGATTAGAAAGCAGCATGATAGCACACACCTAAATCAGAGGCGGGCTGATTTCTGTGAGTTCAAGGCCAGCCTGGTCTCCATAGAGAGTTCTAGAGCAACCAGGGCTTCAAAGTGAGGATCCCTGCCCAGGAAACCTCACCTACAATTAGGATGGCTTTTTCTGTACGAGTTAGCCTAGTGAAGATAATCAATCTCTCCAGGCTTGCCCGAGGCCCACCTCCCACATGATTCTAGAGCCTGTCCTCTTGACAGTGAACATTGTCTGTCTCACTAGTCTCACATTCTACCCTAGGCTAGCTCACACTGCAGTCTCCGCCTCAGTCTCCTGGGTGCTGGCATTAAGGATGAGTCACTGCACTTGACTCGTGAAGACTGAACCCAGGGCCTCTAACAGCTAGAGAAACACTGCACCACCCAACAGCAACCCCAGCCCGTTTTCCCTTTTATTTCTTTGTTTTGTTTCGTTTTGTGACAGGATCTCACTATGTAACTCTGGCTGTCCTGAAACTCACTATGTAGACCAGGCTTGCCTCAAACTCATAGAGATCCACTTGCTTTTTGCCTTCTGAGTACTGGGAATAAAGGCATTCACCATTATACTTGATTCTTTCTTGAGTTTTCATTTGAGATGATCTCACTCTGTAGCCCAGGCTGGGCTTCCATTTGTGATCCTCCTGCCCTGGTCTCCTAAGTGCAGGAGGCACCAGACTATTATTGGGTCTGGCCAGTAAAGATGGGGCTAAGTGACAGATAATAGGCTGAAGGGGACTTTGGTCTTTATTTAGTTCATGGGTTGTGGAGCACCAGTGCCCTGAGTTGAAGGCAAGGAGAGCATGCTGAGGTAGAAGATAAGGTAGCAGGCTGGGCCAGGGCCAGTGTGGAAAACCAGTGGAGAAGATCTCTGTATGCATAGTGACCTGGGTGAATGTAGATTCAGAGAGCCACGGGCCTAAGCAATGTCCTGGCTGACATCAGGGTGTGGGCCAGTCCTTATTTGGGAGGCTTATGCTGAGAAGATGGGTATATATTCCTCTCTAGTTCCTTTTCTTCATCTCAGGAGTCATCAAAGGCCACCTCAGAATAAGGCTTGAAGTAGCAGTTGTGTTTCACTCACAAATCAGATAGATACTTGTGGACCTATGGCCTACTGCATGGGGCAGGATGTACTCTGTGGCCTGGTAGAGTTTCTGACAGGGTAGAGGGGACACCATGAGGTGGATGGTGAGCAAGTCAGTTGAACGTAGTCCAGAGCATGTCAGAGGAACAGAAGTAGAAATAAAAGTGAGAACAGAGAGGGGCTCAGGGACAGCATGGCATTTGTAGGTTGAAATTAGGGAGCCAGAGAAGGAATGCGGAGATAGCAGCAGGTGAGCTGAGATTCCGTGCAAGACGTACAGTGGAGGTGGTGGGGAGCAACAGTGGAAGGAAGGCTCTGTGGTAGGAGTCTGCTTTGTTAATTGCAGTTTTGAGAACAGTAAGGGACAGCTTGGCCAGAAAGGAGTGAGAATGTTGAGCTGTCTGGGGACCTCCAGGTTGCCTGGGGGCTTTCTGTGATGCAGGTCATTAGAGATTCTGGAGGCTATAGGTTGGGTCCCCAACAACATCTCCAAGAAATATGCTTGGGTGCCCCAGGCTTCTTAGGCCTGGCTCTTCCTACTTCATTCAGGGCAAGAGCCATGAGCAGAAGGGTATGGTGGGGGTGAGGGGTGGGGGGTGCAGACTAGCTCCCAGCCAGTTCCCACACTCCCACAACCTGGGATCACCATGTGACAGCACTGCCTGCTAATGGAGGGCCTGTGTATTAGCACCCTGCTAAGAAGCCCTGAGCAGGTGGTGGCTGATATGCCTCAGGGGAACAGACCAGACTCAAAGAACAGAGACTGCCTGGTCTCTTGTCCTTGAGAAAGATACTCCTCCCACTCCTTTCCTAAGGAAAGGCTGGACTGCCTGAGTCTAGCCACACCTGACCAGTGAGCCCCTTGAGCAGATTTGCCCTTTCATGTCAGAGGTAGGGAAACCGGGCTAAGAAGGTGGACACAGGCTGCTTTGAAGATACAAGGGCAACACTGGCCTCATCACAAACAGAGCAGAGCCCCTTTAGAAACTGTGCAGCTAGTAGGCATAGACCTGTGTGGTCATTTTCTCAAGAGACCCAGGTCTCCTAGGTCACTGGGCAAGTTCCCTGCTCAGTGGCCAGCCAGGACGGAGGGAAGTTGCATATGCCTTTGATTAAAGGCAGAGGCCAGTGGATCTCTGTGATTTTCAGGTCATCCTGGTCTACATAAGTGAGTTCCAAGCCAGCTAGGGCTACTTAGTATGACTCTGTCTTTTTTCAAACAAACAAACAAGCAAACAAACAGACAAACAAACAGACAAACAAACAAACACCCCAAACCAAACCAAACCAACAACAAAAACCCAGCTTGCTGCTCTAGCTCTCCCAGGGGGCCCTTGTGTGCATGGAGGGAGGAGGGGTCTTATTTCCTTCTCCATCTTCCCGCCCCCTCCCCAGATCCCTTCTCTTCATCACACGGTTTGTTTGGAGAATGACTCACAGGAATGCAGCAAAATCCTGACTGTGGTATACTGGAAACCTCTCTGGGGGAAACAAGGATGGGGGAGGGGCCTGAGAGGCCTGGGACAGGGAGCCCTGGGCTGAAAGGAGGCCCTCCTACCCTATAATGAGTAGAGCTCATCTGGGCTCCAGCCCCTGTCCTGGTCTGGTTCCCCACTGCCACACATTTCCAGGTTAAGCATCTTTGTACCTGATGCATAGTACGGGACTAACAAGCACCCATAGGCATCTTGTGTGAACCAAATCAGACCCTTCCTCCCTCCTAGCCCCTATGTAGATGTAACTGATTCCCACACAGCTAAGAGCTGCAGCTAGGCTCTGCCAGAGGTCAGGCTGGGATGGAGGGGACCTGTAATCCACCCTCTCTTATTGAGCACACACAGAACCATGGTTCTCAGGCCTAACCCTTGAAACCATGGGATGATGAGTGACTGCTACTTGTGGCCGAAGAGCTTAGTATTCCTGGAAAGGCACAGCAGTTGGAGGGCATATAGGACTGGAGAATGGGGCTAGTGGGCTACATCAGGCAGCAGTAGCAATAGGGGAAACATGGGTTTCCCTGAAATTCACTGTCTCCCAGGCTGCCCTTTGAAGGCCTGCTGATGGTGGTCTTGTAGGTGTATAGCCCCGTGTGATCACATCCATGCTTTCTATAGAAATGACATTTGGACTTTATGTGACCTCTCCTGACTCAAAAAGGCCATCTTAACTAATAATGCAGATTGTGGCTGGAGCTGCATGTGTCTGCAGGAGCAGGACTGTCGGGGTCAGTGTCTTCATGCTTGGATTTTTCATGGGCGTCTATTGTGTTGCATATTTTATTGGAAACTCCAGTTACCTAGCTGAGCTGCAACTCTGTGCTAAGGTGCTAAGGACATCAGTGAGTGGGATAGTGCTCCCTAGGACTTCCTATCATAGGATAGTGCTCCCTAGGACTTCCTATCATAGGATAGTGCTCCCTAGGACTTCCTATCATAGGATAGTGCTCCCTAGGACTTCCATTTCAGCTGGAGAGAAGGCAGCAGACAAATGTGTTGAGTGGTGAGTGATGGAAAGAAAAAGAAAGCAGACCTGTAAAAGCAGAGCAGTTACAAGGGTGCTCCAGGAGAAGGGGAGCCAGCACAAAGACCCTGAGAGGTTACACGGGTGTGCATGAGGCGCCACAAGGAGGCCAGTGTGGCCAGAGCAGGGGGACTGACCGAGAATGGGAAGAGGGGAGGCAAGTGGACTTAGAATGTCATTCCAAGTTCAGTATTTGTACGTGAGCACCCTACATGCAGATTACTTAGCACATAAGGGAGCCTGCTTTTAAGTTTTATGAGAGATGGGGAGCCAGGCAGTGGTGGCACTTGCCTTTAATCCCAGCACTTGGGAGGCAGGCTGATCTTTGGGTTCTAGGCCAGCTAGGGATTGATTCATAGTGAGATTCTGTCTCAAACATCTCCAGTCAACCAACCAGCCAGTGCTGGATGTGAAAGGCCATAGAAATGTCTGGGAAAACAGGATAGGATGGTTGTACTTGTGACCTCATAGCAGCCTTGGTGGCCTGCATAATACCTCCACAAGATCAAGCCAGTTATTACTCTAGTATGGAAGGGGAAGAACTTAGGAGCCCTCAATCCCAACTGAGGAGATACTGACAGTGGCTCCAGGAGAAAGGAGACTGAGTTTTCTTTAAGGGTCACCCAAGCTCCAGTGTATGGCTCCACATCTATGAGTATATATGGCCAGCACACATTTGCCTATTTAAAAACAATAACAACCCACCGAGTACTGGTAATGAGTCAGAAGGATAGGGAGGATTCTTAGAATTAAGAGGATAAATGGGATGGATATGATTAAAACACGTTTAAGAAATCCTCAAAGAATGAATAAAAACATTTTTAAAAATAAGGGGTTAAAATTAATGAGTGCAAGTGTATCTGACTCTGCATTAATATGCCCTAGCTTTATTCATATTTTTTGTCACTATATAAGGTTTTAAAAAAAGAAATTCCATCAAAGACAAAAGGAGGAAAAGGTCCAGAACAGACAAGTGCGGGTGACCTTGGTGTGGCTCGGGAGGGAGGGAGAAGGCCTGGATTACCATGAGGACCAGGACCGCATTCTGAAATGAGATGGTAGGACCAGTTGGGCAACTCTGGACGAACCAAACCCCTCTTGACTTGTGAATTCTAATTCACATGTTGGAGATCAAACCCAGAGTCTCATGGAAACTGCACAATGTGTTCTTTCACTGTTACATCTCAGCTCTCAAAGGGAGGCTTCGAATATGTGAACAACGTCATAGTTGAAGATACTTTAGTGATGGAAATTTCTAGCTCAAATTGAAGCATATAGAAGAAATCAGAAAGAATTTACAGAAATTCATAGAGTGAAGGAAGCTGGGAACGTTTGTTTTCTTTCAGCTTTGTGTACTTACTACTTACCCCCTCTTTAAAAATTAAAAGTAGGTATTCCTCTAGAAAAATAACTATTTTACACGCTGAGGAGGAGCGGGGCTTTTCACCCAGCCCTGCTGTGTGGGATCCTGGAGCAGTAGCGCTTGCTCTGGCCCAGCTCTGGCCTCCTGGAATACACTCCTGCCCATGTGGCTGTGGTGGAGTCCCAAGACCCTGGCTGCCAGCAGTCTCTGGTAGTGAGTGCCCCAGCTACGGCAGCTGCAGCTGCGGCTTCCTCCGCTTACATGGCTTCCTCCACAGGCCACTCACACCACAGTTGCTGCTTGCACCTTCCATTTCTGGGCAGCTCTGCCTGTAAGCAGGCTCTTCCTTATTTGGAGGTAGAATCTCACCCTGGCTGCCACCTTTCTCAGCTTGAGCCCCTTTGAACCCTAGTTTCTGGCCTGATCAAAGGGCCCCTCGAATGCCATTCGGAGGTCATGAAAAGACAGACACTGTAGCCCAGGGCATGTATTGGTGGTCACTTCCTCATGGCACCAAGTATAGGAGCTTTTGATCTGAAAGCACAGTGAAGCAGAGTTTCCACATTCAGTCTTCAGAGCATCACCAGGAAACTGGAATTCCATACTGAGCTCAGATGGAAGACTCAGACCTCACAGAGCAGGAGGAAATGACTATTGTCAGGAGTGACATGTCATGGCAAACTTCATGAAGATGAATTTCTATTCATCCTTTACATGATGAATTCCCTGATGCTCTTCCCATTTTAAAGGAAAAGAAACTAAGGCTTAGAAACATAATGAACTTCAGTTTCCACACTGACATATTTGGAGAATTATATTAACTCTTCATTACTATAACATGTACTCGAGATAGGTCACTTCAACAGAGGTTTGTTTTGGGCATACAGTTTTGGAAGTATAGGGCCCAACCAGCATAGCACAGGCCCTGGTGCACCACACCATGATGGCAGTGTGAGTATCTCTGACTCTGCTCTTTCTCCTCTCTCTATAAAGCCATCAGGAGACTTCTATTCCAGTGATCAAATCAAACCTAACACTTCTCAAAGGCCACAGAAGGATCATGTTTCTATTTCCTCACACAATTTGTTTGTAAAGGATTCATTTATTTTGTGTATGTGTGTACACTGTCACTTTCTCCAGACACACCAGAAGAGGGCATCCAATCCCATTACAAATGGTTGTGGGCTACCATGTGGTTGCTGGGAATTGAACTCAGGACTTTTGGAAGAGGAGTCAATGTTCTTAACTGCTGAGCCATCTCTCCAGTCCTCCTCACACAATTGATAGGTGTCTTAGTTACTTTTCTACTGCTGTGTAGAGGCATCCAGGCCTATGTCTGTTCTCCAAGCTGCAGTTTCTGGTTGCTCCAGATGACTCTGGACATATGACTCAAAAGATGGCTGTGAAGTCAGTCTTATGTGGGATGTCTTGCAGAATGGGCATCCTGCTCTGCATGTTCCTCCTCCTTTAAAAAAAAAATACCACACTTGTATCATGGCAGAATGGGTTCTCTCTTTCTATCTTGTGAGTCCTGGATTGAACCCAGGTCATCAGGTTTGGTACCAGGCACCTTTACTTGCGGAGCCATCTCACTGGCCTTTTCTTTGATACAACCATATAAACTAATGCAGGGGATTCTGAGAGAAACCTAAGCTGGGCAGGAAACTAGAACAGACATTCTTCCTGGTCTTTCTTCTCTTCCCAGATTTGTGGTAGGTATCCACATAGCTGACTATGATAGTCCTTTTCAGGGACTCTGACCTTCTGGGGACAGATTCTTCTACTAGTTCTGGGAACTGAACCTAGGACCTTGAACATGCCAAACCAAGGGTCAGGTTTCTGTGTTTGTTATTTGGTTGCTTCCAATATGGTCTTGTAGTTTAGCCTAGACTGACCTAGAACTGGCAATCCTGCCTCTGCATTCTGAGGGCTGACACGACAGGCTGCATCAGGATCAGTTTTGATTGGAACATCCATCTCTCTTTCCCAGAGGTAATCTAATATCTCTGTAGGTTCAGAGAGCTCCCTGGCCTAGTCCCAGATTCACCCAGTCCTTCAGAGAAGCTGAATAGCTATTCTTGGTAGGCTCTGTGGGGGTTCTTCACCTTCTCCTTGTCCTCTCAGTCTCCCAAAGTCCTCACTGCCCTGGGGCCAAGAGAAGTCCATGGGTAGCATGCCTGTCACCATACATCAAAGGAGGCTAGAGGTCCTGAGCTATCCAGAGATGGCCAGAAGTCAAGGAGTCCTGATCCTGGGAGTGGCAGAGTGAAGTCAGATGGTTGACACCTGTGCATGTATACCAGTGCACCCTTCCTTACATTAGAGGAGTCTACATGTCCTGAACTTGCAACATGTCATAATTATTTTGCTTATTTACAGAGTCACTTTCTAGTCCAGGCTGGCCTCAGACTTGTAGCAGTTCTCCTGAGTGCTGAGATTATAGGGGTTTGCCATCATGCTACTACAGTTTTTTAAAAATATTTTTATGTGTTGAATATAGGTAGACTCCTTCCCGTATCTCTGTGTATCAGAGTGTTTCCACTTTGAGGCTTCTGTTTGCAGCCTACCACTGTTTGACATGGCTGGGCCCAGGCCTCTCGCACTCTTATGAGTTTGGCTGTACCATCTTTTTAGTTCTTTCCAAGTCCTCCCCCTATCAAAAGATAAAAAGTCTGTGACTGCTGTCAGGCCTCAAGAAGCATGGCCAGGGCCTGGTCTAGCATCCCAGACTTGCTGGTTTTCCTCCGTTCCTTGGGCCCTGAAAGAGAGGCAGAGGTAGGCACTCACATTGTACCCATTCTTGGGCACCTGGGGTTGACTGACAGTATCCAGGTGAGGGGCAGCTGTTATGGCAGCCCAGCCCAGCCCAGCCTAGGTGATGTGTACACATGGGGACTTGACAGTGCCTTCCTGATACAGGCACTCAACTTTTCTTCCAGCACAGGGCTTGATTGAATTTCTGGAAACTTCCAAACTTATTATTTAGGGGTCAGTGCCTGTAGATGAAGCCTAGAGGAGGAAGAAGAAGCTATTTGGGCTATAAGGGGAAAGAGAGGAGGTCTGGTCAGCTGGAAATGAAGACCAGATAAGTGAGGAAGGAAAGAGAGTAAGAGCCAGTGAAAAGGGAGAGGAAGACAGGGAGCAGAGAGAGAAGGGGACAGAACTGTGGCATAAGTGGCAGAGTGGATGCCTCAAGGGCTGGGCAGGGTCTCCTCTCTGTCTTACCTAGGTATTCTCTGCATATCCTTAGGTTTGGGTTCCAGCTATAGTAAAGGCATATGTGGCCTGGTGAGGCTGTCCTCTGGGTCTGGCCATGATGACAGCCAGATGGTTTCCTCCTTTGCCTCTGGGCCTCTGTAGCCACTGGCATCAAGCAAGTAAATATAGAGGCTTCTGAAAATTCACTCAGGCCTGTGATAGAAGTTAAGTTGAGCACCTGCATCACGGCACTTCTAAGACCCTAAAAATGGAGAGAAGAGCTTAGCCTGCCCAAGAAGCAACTGCAGGGGTTCAGAAGTGATGCTTTAGCTGCAGCCAGGGATCCTCGAGGCTTAGAGGAAGAGGCTTTATTTTAGGTTCTGCCCTGTGTGAACCTAGAGTGGTGTTGACTGCCTCTGGTGACGTCATATAGGCTAGGGACAAAGGTTGGACAGACAGACACTTGGTAGGGAGAACTACAGAGGGATAAGATCAGAGTCAACTAAGAGGAAAGGCTTATGGAGAGAGCCTGGTCTGCATTGTCACTTAAATCAGAGATCCCAGTCCAGGGCAGAGGCAGAGATGCACTTCTGTCCCTAGAAGGGAGCAGTGGACATCTGGGCAGCATCTGCTTTGCTTTTTCGAGCACCAATCCTAGACACCCAACTGGTTTTCTGATCCTCACTGTCAAGCTTGTGGGATATGGGGAGGGAAGTGAGCTGGGAACCATATGAACTGTTTGAAAATATCTCACAAAACAGGAATTGAGATTGCCCACATTCCCAATGGTATCACCACTAGTCAAGACACAAAACTCTTTGCTTTAAAAAAAAGCAAAGAGTTCTCTATACTCCTCCCCTAGAGAGTGCTGCTTGGCAGGGGGTTCTAATATGAGCAGAAATGCACAGGTTGGCAGTGAATGCCCATGCCACCCCAGGCAGGCAGGGCTATCTGTTGCTCACTGCAGTCTCCCTCACACATTAACTCTACCCATCATGCATGGAATACTCTGCAGATACATGGTAAGGCAGAGCTATAGCAGTCAGTTAGCTTGGTTGGTTTAAGAATACATCAGATCCACAAGGAAGCAAGGTCTGACAGCTGACCTGGGTCGACATACTCACAAAATGATGATATTGAAGCTCAGAGGTGGGTGGGAAGGTAACGGGTTGCCCATGTTGGACCCAGGCAGAAGACTATTAATTCAGAGGACAGTCAATGGATGAGAGACCTCTTTGGCATGATGAAGTTAGCAGATGACAACGAGGGTGATTAACAGGTGGGAGGGGCATCATGGAGGCTGAGGCTGTTACCTCCTGGGAGATAAGTTTTTCCATGTCCCGTGTCTACAGCATGGACAGCAGACCACAGAAGCCCTTTGTTAGTGTAGCTGCTCAGCCAGTATCCTGAACCCCATCAGACTAAAGCTAGAATGTGACCTAGTGCTTGCTGGCCTCCCTTCTGCTGCCTTGGTCCTACATTCAATCTCTTCGTGGCAGCCATGGGTTCTAATGAAGACCTAGGGGAGATTATGTCCTTCCTGTGCTTGAAACACCACAGAGCCCTTCCCCCACCCCCAGTCATGTTCCCTGTAAAACAGAATATCCTTACTATGGTGTACTATGTCCTATGGGTCTGTCTTTGTCCCTCTTTGACATACTAAAGTATAGTTACAAGCTCTCCTGCCCCTGGGCCTTTGCTTACTACCTCACCTGAAGCTTTCCCTCCAGTTATCTGAATTTTCACCACATAGTCTTTCCAGTTATGTTCTGAGCCTTACGCTTCCTGGCATTCAATATAAAAACACAGCCCTCACCCCATATTCTCAGCCCCTTCCCTGGCTCTGTATTTTCTTAACACCCCAAGAGTAACAACTACAGTCAGACACCACATAACATTTCACTCAATAACAGACTGCATGTACCACAGAGATTCCTAAGATTGTCTCCTAGTGGATATGTCTTAGTTTGCGTAAGGACACTATGATGGCACAAGTGCCTGATGTAGTTCTCAGAAGGAACCATGTTGACTGTATATCATTTACATCTCCATTCTGCTTCATGCCTGCCTGGGGAGGAAAATGGAATCACTGTCTCATTTCTTGCTGTGGATCCTCAGCACAGAGAGCAGATCTAGCAGGTACTCGGCACAGACCTACCAAATCTCCTGTAGATGAACACTTTAACTAATTATGTGCATTGGTGTATTGCCTTTATGCAGTTGTATGTGAGGGTATCAAATCTTGGAGTTACAGAGAGTTGTGAGCTGGCATGTGGATGTTGGGAATTGAACCAGAGGCCTCAGCAATCAGTGCTCTTAACTGCTGAGTCATCTCTTCAGCCCTAGATGAACACTCTTTCCACTTGAAAGTTATGTGACATTGGGAAGAGCATCACTGGATGTTAGTGACCCAGTCCCTGAAAAGGATATTTAAAATTTCCACCCCTCCTCCAAATAGAATACAGGTAAAATTTGCCCCACTCGAGCAAAGCAAACAATAAAAACCACCCCGGCTGTCCTCTGAGCCCAGTCTTGTCCACTTTTAGCCTGAAACTCTCAGCCCAGGGTTGTTTGAACTTCTGAATCTCAGGGACACCTACTTAATCTTGGTTGGGTGGGTCCATGTCCTTCTCTTGGTTTTCCTAAGTGTTCCTTAGCTAACCCAGTCTTTGGTGGCCTTGTCCTTTGTGTCGTGCCCCCTATCCCCAGACTTCTCTGTGCTCCTGCTTAAGTCCCCAGCATTTCCATTTTTCTCTAGCTTCCCTCTCACTGTATAATAAAGCAGCTGTTCAGATAGCCATAGGCAACTATGAGGCAGGTTGGTCAGCCTGCTCCAGGAACCCAGCCACACCTATGGGAAATACCCATAAACTATTCCTAACTCAGTAGGGGCCACCGTTTTGCTGTACCCAGGCAGGACTTAACTAGTGGAATCTGAGGTTTAAGACATAGGAAACCCTCCTGCCCTGTAGCCCTATACCTGGCCATCCCTTGCATGAAAATGATTTGTGCTCCAAGCCTGAACTGCCTGCCACCACACAGAACCCTGCCAACAGTGTCTTAGGGAACAAGCCAGAGGCTGGACTCATGCAGTCTAAATGTGAGTTTTGACTTTGTCATTTGATAAATATAGATTGAGTTGTGAGTACCACATGCTAGATACTTACTGTACTGGGCAGAGGTGAATACAACTTCTCTTGACCTTTCTAGTTGGGAGTTCCACTGAGCTCCTAGATAGGCCCCTAGAACAAATAAGTACTCCTCTTTTCTTGGGGACAACTCACGCATCACTACCTCATTTATTTAGACCCTCCTGGATCTGTGAAGAGTACTCATGGCTAGGTGAGTCATGTAGCCTGACTGAACCCTAAGTTTCTCTAACCCCATCACCTGTCCAATAGGCTATCAGTTCATAGAGAAGCCATGGGCGTAACTTACTCATTCACCATCATTGATTATCAAAACTTACTGAATCTATACCAGGTACCAACCTACCAGTGCAGGACACACCATGGAACAACCAGAAAAGCCACCTGCCAAGCAAATAGGGAAATTTCTGCCACTTAGAAGTGGGAAAGTGTTTCAGGCAGAGGGACCAGCATGTACAGTAAGAAGGGGCACTGTAATGAAGCCAGAAGGTAGGATATGGCATCAAGAAAGTCATGAGGGCCTGTGTGAAGGGACTATCAGCCACTGGGGACACTGAAGAGTTAGGCCAGGAGGGGAGGGGACTGGAGAGGTGACTCAGCAGTTGAGAGCACATGGTGGTCATGCAGAAACCTGGATTGGTTTCCAGCACCCACAAGGTGGCTCACAACCATCTGTAACTTCAGTTCCAGAGGATCCAGCACCCTCTTCTAACCTGCATAGGTACTAGCTATGCTCACAGTGCATAGACATGCATGCAGGCAGAACACCCATATGCATAAAATAAAATAAAACTTTAATACATATGTATTTTTTATTGTATGTGTATGAGTGCACTACATGGATGCCTGGTATTTGAAGAGGCCAGAAGGTGGTGTCTGAACCCTGGGAACTGGAGCTACAGATGGTGATGAGCCTCCATTAGGGTCCTTGGAATGGAATATCTCCAGCCCCACTCCTACCTCATCCTCTGAAAGAGCAGTCTGCTCCCTCCCTTAAGTTTTTAAATTTCAAAATAAGATTTAAGAGTCAGGGGAGAGTCGGCCTCAGTCTTCCAGCACGGGCACACATTATCATCTTTATATCATCTTGTACACCTGGCCTTGTGAGTGACTGCATAGAGGAATAGGTAAGCTAGGAAGTGTTGTGGGTGAGTCTATGACTGTTGGTGGTTCCCAGCACTAATTTGTGCTGGTGCCCACAGCAGGCCTTCTGGCTTCTCAGTCTCAGGACTGCGTGACAGAGTCCCAGGACAGGTCATTGAAGACCAAAACTTAGCAGCCCTGCATTTCAAAGGTGAGGAGATTAGACCTTATCCTTTAAATCTCAACCTTGGCAGAGGTCTCCTTTGCTCTTCAAGTGACTAAGGAGGGCCTTATTGTATAATGGGACCAGAGGAATCCCAGAAGCGCCAAGCTTGGCTGTAAGTGCTGACTCCCTGTGAAGAGAACAAGGGCTCTGGATAGTCACTGGATAAGGAAATCTGGTTTGTTTTTTCTTTTTGTCTGAGAGAGGATTTGAAGTATCTCAGCCTCACCTCATACCTTCACTATAGCTGATGGCCTTGAACTCTTGCCTCTACCTCCTGAGTGCTGGGATTCCAAGTCAGTTCTCTTATGCTCAACTTGGAGTCTGTTTTTAAAGCAAGACAAGGGTCAACAGATAGAACAATTGTCATATACTCCCTCTTAGAACTCACCAGGCTGCAAGGAGAGCTGAGAAGAAACACCACCACCTTCACCCTAGCCTAGAAGGATGGGATGAGGTGTAGGGGCTATCGAGACTTCTGCATGTGCAAGGTGGGGTTTAGAAGTGGTAGCCACTGGCCCCTAAGTGTGAAAAAGATAGCTCCTTCCCACAGAGCAGATAGGTGCCTGAAGAGGAAGGGGTGTAGGGGAGTGGGGTTGGGTAATTCATCTTGGCTTGGGAAACCTGGATGGATACTTGAATGGATGTATAGATTCATTAATGAATGGATGAATTGAAAGGGTGGGCTGCATGGGTGGCTTAGAAAGGGCTGGCTAGCAAAACTCTCGGTTTGCAACTAAGTGTGGCCTTTCTATCATGTTCCCAGGGGTCTGACTTTAGTGTGGTGGCAGTTGTCACCCCACTCCCCTGCCAGGTCCAGGTCCAGCCTCAAAGGTCCAATCTTCTTTGTTTCATCTTATTCTCTGGCCATCTTCAGGCACTACCTTGCTGCCCACCTCCAAGATATCCTGGGCTCAACCAGTGTTGCCCCCTCAAAACCCTGAGCCCCTGGGTCTGTGGGGTCCGTAAGTGCTAGGATCTCTGAAATGCATCTCTGGTGCAATGAAAGGAGGCACATCACGAAGGTCCCTACCTACTTGTCTACACCTACACACACACACACACACACACACACACACACTCCCACACGTCATTCTGTGCCCCAACCCCAGCACTGCTTGTTCGCACCTTAAACAGCTCTTCTGCTCCGTGGGATCCTCTAGGGCCAGCTTCTGCCTGCCAGGTTGCAGACCCTCCGCTATCACAGACAGTCTCAGA
The DNA here is from genome assembly GCF_000001635.26 of Mus musculus. Classification (NCBI taxonomy): domain Eukaryota; kingdom Metazoa; phylum Chordata; class Mammalia; order Rodentia; family Muridae; genus Mus; species Mus musculus. Next base: position 60,139,310 of record NC_000077.6, read on the forward strand.
TCCCTGTGTGTGGCCAGTGTACGCACAGGCGCAATGTCCATACTTTTTCAGTCCCTTGGCCCCACACAGCAGTCAGCCCAGTCACAAACAAGCCCATACGAATACACAGCGCCCTCGGAACACAGCCCACGCAGGCAGCCCCGCCCACGCAGTCACACTACCACCTATAAACAATCGCACACAAACACCACCCCCACGCAACCACTGCATCACTCAGTCCCGCCGAGACCTACCGGCATGTTCAGAGGCTGGTTTCTAGTTAATCCCCTCCAACCCCCCCATCATCAGCCCGTGACATTCACACGTAGGGCAGAACAGAAATTTATAGCCACACTGATACACGGTCCTGAACGCACAGCTAAGGGCTCACCCGTGGGCTCGTAAGTCACTAGAAAAAATATTAAAGCGTTCCCTCCCTTCTAGCTTTGGCACGCGCGCGCGCACGCACAGCACCCCCTTCCCTCCCCGCCCCCACTCGGTCTTTAGGCGCCTAGGAACCTCGCAGCAGTGACCTGGCCACAGCGGTGAGAGCCGCGAGAGCGTCTCCTTGGCGCCCCCTCCTCCTGCTCTCGCCCAGCTTACCACTCCTCCTCCCTGCCCCCTCCCTCTTCTCCCCTCCTCCGCGTCTGGGGCGCGGGCTGCGCGCAGCCAAGCCCCCTTGTCGCGTGCCCCTCCCCGCGCGCGCCCTGCGCCCGCATCGTGCTAGCCCAGTGGACGTGGCCACAAGGCCGTCTCTAATTACCTCCTGTCCCCCCGGCGGCCAGTGAATAATGGCTACTGAGGGCACTCGCAGGCGCTGCTGAGCAGGAAGCGAGGGGCTGGAGAGGCGCGGCGCGCACGGGAGCGCGAAAGAGAGGAGCGAGCCCAGCGCCAGCGCTCGCGGCGCGCAGAGAAAGGAATCGTGTGAGCGCTCACATATTTTTCTCCCAAGGATCTCATCTGGCGGTCGGGTACTGGAAGAAGCGAGGGGGAGAGCGCACCGTTGCAGAGAGACGGCAAGAGAAAAGGGAGACTGAGAGTCGCGCCACGCCGGCGCCCCAAGACCCAGGAGGAGCCCGCAGGTATTGTTGGCGGCGAAGCTTTGTGTCTTCGGCGGGCTGCTCCGGGCAAGAGGGCTCCCTGAATCCCGGCCTGCCACCGCGCTCTGACCTGCCGCGAAGCAGGGCTGCTGACGGGGGTCGCCGGGGGCCCCCCCCTCCCATCGCACCGCGATCCTTGTTGGAGTTGCGGGTTTGCGTGTTTGGAGGTTTTCCATGTGGGTGGAGGGGATCAGTCTCAGGAGAAGGAATTTCTTTTCTTTTTTCTTTTCTTTTCTTTCTTTCTTTTTTTTTAATGGCCGCAGCAGTTAGGTTGTGCTGGGAATTCTCCCCTCCCTTTTGCTCCACAATGCCTTGGTGAGCGGTCACGGCGACCGAGCTACTGGTGGAAGAATTGGGGCTGAGATGTCGCGGCGGGTGGCCGCAGATGGGGATGCTGGAGAAGGAAGGAGTTCACCTCAAGTTCGCAATCTGTGTCGGAAAGCTGGTCCGGCCTGGGAGGGCGTTTCGAGCACCGGTCCTACTGTGAGCAACCAGTGAGAAACTTCCCGAGAGTGCCGTCTCCCGGGGGACAGTTCCCTGGCGCCTCAGGGCACTACTGCTGCCCCTCCTCTCAGCCTTGGAACGTTTAAGCGCCCCCCCCCCACCCCCGCGGCCCCCGCCCCCCCCCCCCATTCCCCGGCCGCTTCCGGATCTGGTGGACTGATCGGCTTTAAACACTTCCCCTAGATACCCCTCCCCATTCCCTGTTGCGTTCCCTCTGTCCTGCGCCAACCCGCTTGCTAAAACAGCTGAGTGGCCAAGCTGACAATAAAATCTCATGCCTTTGCGGTGAGGGGCAGGGGTCATGACTCAGCCTCTCCTGTGACTGCTGACCCTGAGCCCTAGGCAGGGGAAGAGACTCCCTCTTTCTTCCTTGTTTGGGTTGGAGAGGTTACCACTAGATGGTGTGGAGAGGAGGCCTGTAGGGGTGCCCAGCAGGGAGAGTTGGGGTGCACTGGCTGGGCTGTGGATTCTGCTGGTCCGGGCTTGACGATTGGCTGGTGCCTTTGGGCACGTAGAAGAACCACTCTAACCACGGCCTCCTCCCGTCCTGTACAATGCAGGCTGAGAGGTGATCCCGGAGGTGATGTGCTTGTATGACGAAGTGCTTGGCTTCCTGAAATCCACAGCAGACACCACTGCTCTGGTGACCCAGAGATCTGGGATGAAATGGGGTGAAGAGGGGAGGATGGTAGGAGCAGTTCTTTTTCTACACTGGCGCCATGGGAAAGAAGGTCCGTCCCAGAGAATTCCTGGGACTGCAGTCCAGAAAGGGGGAGGAGGGATAAGCTCCAAGGGGGAACTTCTGGGTCAGAGCCTTGGCACTCAAAGCTGTCAGATCTTCACTTTGGGTTAGTGGAGAGGTGTGGGGCTGGGTGGGCGTTGGGAACCCCAGCTTTGATAGATAGCTAGTTGAGCTGCCCCAAGGGAATGGAGTCCAGATACCATAGGCTGGCTGTTAAAGCTGAGGAAGACACCTCTCTCCCTAGAAACTGGATTCTTAGGGGAACAAGGGGAAATGGATTGTCTTTAGACTGTTCTGTGCCTGGGTCCAGGAATCCAAAGAGTTAACCTTCTCCCAGAAATCTGTCAGTCCCTAAACAACAGAGAAACATTGTTAGCCCCTCCATGCTAACAGCATGATACTGCCTGGCAGGAGCTGCAGATCCAGACCCGCTTTCCCTATTCATGGCAGCAGCAATCTCTGCCTCTAGCTGGACAGGATGCATGCTGGTTCCTCATTTAGGGTCCTTGTAGGAGACATAAGTCAGAGTGTGTGGATTAGGCAGCTAAGCTGTGGCCTTAAGAGAAAGAGGTTACAGGCCTGGGTCATGGATACTGGGAGGGATGTCATGATAGGGGCTGGGTTTAGGAAGAAGAGCAAGGAGACCTTTCTGACCCTCTGCCTTACCCACACCCACACCTTCACCCCACAGCTGAGTACCTGGGTCTTTTAGAGTGACTTGCTGACCCCAGGATAGACTGTGACATTTGGGAGGCGAGGGCTCTGGGACCTAGAGCTTCATTTCGCCAACTTTGTTGCTGCCTGCTGTTCAACCCCAGGGCATAAGCACCTTATAGAGTTGTGTGTATGGTGAAGGAGGGCTGGGGACACAGCACAGAGCGGGACTACCTACCCTGCTCTGGACATCACCTCCATTTCCTATAGGCAGAAGCTATTCTTATAGAACCTCAGAGCCAGGCACACTGCAGACAATACTGTCTGGTATTTGGCCAGACAAACATAGGAGTGAATGATTAATGAGTGAGTCAGTGAGTGAAAGGGGATTAGAAGCAGCAGGTCATTTTTTAAAGGTATTTTTGACATATATATTATAACACAGTTTACAAAATATCTTGAAAAATAGAGAAAAACAAACATTATTGAGTGTCTTAGGGGCTCTGACAGCTTGCATGTTGGTGTGGTTCTTACCACATGTTGGCTTTGATGGTTGGTGATTTAAAGGCTTTCTTGAGTTGCCTGTATTTTGAGGGGGGTGCTGATAACACCAGCCTTTTCCTGTTTTGTAACCAGCTCTTTGTAAACACCAATGTTAATATCTTCAGGCTTTTCCAGTCAAGTGGATTTGGTATAATTTGCTTAATACTGCCCTTTGTTCCATATACTGGAACAAAATGATGTAGTTGAGTATATTTTATGTAGAGAGCCTTTTCTGATGTTTAAAGGTGATTTCCTCAAAATGCTGCTGCTGCTGCCACCACCGTGAGAGGCTTCAGCACGCCTGCAGTGGAAGAAAAAGGCTTCTCTAGTTTTCTTGGGCTAAGTAGGACACTGTTCTTCCTTCCCTACTGTCTAGAAACTTCTTCGTGCTGCAAAGAACCTTGGCAATGAGTCACTTGTCTGACCTCTCTCTTTTGACTCAAGAAGAGGAAACCAGAGCCCAGAGGGGAAATGAGTCCCAAGGTCACTTACCAAGAACCTGCTACTGACCTGGCGTTTGGGTTCTTGTATCTGGGAAGAGTCCTAGGTTGAGTTTGCCCATTTCATAGATGAGAGACCAGGTGAGGAGAACCACTCAGCTTGTCCCTGCTGTCTAGCTGGAGCAGTAGCAAAGAGGCTCCTAACATCTTTTGTGTCATGTACACCGCTGTGGCAGTGGGTGTAGGGCTACTACCCAAGTCCCCAGCCTGAAGTTGGTTAACCCTCCCCCACCTCTCACTCCTTTACCATCTCATTTTCCAAAGGGAAAAGCTGAGGATCGCAAGCAAGTGCATCAAGAGAGGTGGGGCTGTAGATGTCAGGCCCCGGGTGGTAATTCCTCCCCTCTGCTGCAACTTCCACGGTCAGAGACCCAGCTGTGGTCTGTTAGGAGCTGGGGAGGTATAAGCACCTGTCAAGATGTACTGTGTCTGGGATGGGGATCAGTTAAGTCTACTTAGGATCCTTCCGATCTGAGATTGACAGTGAATCCTGGGGTGAAAGGAAGGAGGAGAAACAGACGAGACAGTGATTCTAAAATGGGGGGAAGCTTGGAAGGAAGAGAATGGAGGAAGGAAAAAAAAGGAAATGGAATAGAAAGGATTTTAGGTCAAGTAAAGGACGTAAAGAGAAAGCCCTATGGACCTCATCAAGTACCCAGAAGCCTGGGGCTGTCAGGCTATTTAGTGCTGGGTGCCATGGGCTGGCTCTACAGGGCTGAGGGCTGTTCTGTCACCTTCTCCATAGGGAACAGAGAGGCTACTAGCCTGGGCCCTATATGCTTCTATGTGACCCCAAACAAGTTGCACCCAGCCTTAGACACCCTTGTAGCAGGCAGCTGTGGCTTCTGATTCCCCATCCAAGAACAGGGCCCTTTTTGTCAACATGCCAACACCTCATCCCTGAAGGTTGAAACTGCTGAATATGGACATTGTGTGGGATGTGTGCAGGTGAGTGTTCATCTGTGTGTCATGTTTTGGGATGTGCCCATGTGTGTGCCTCTAATCCTCCTCCCCCCTTATTTATTTTTTTGAAACAGGAATCTTACTATGTAGATAACTGGCCTCCAACTTGTGACCCTTCTGCCTCCACATGCATATTCCTCCTGTCTAGACACACATGCCTCTATGTTCTCCTGTGGGTGCCCTCCATGTGGATGCATGCACATCTCTGCAGGTATGTGTTGGGGGTGGGATGTAAGCTTGTGTACGTGTATGGCTGTGAGTATGTAATAACCTCCTGATGGCCTTGAGGAGACCCAGGAGCCAGACTTTTGTGCAGTTCTCAAGGTTGTGGGTAAAAGTGAAGAATGGCCCTTTGCTGAGAGGGCTACACTGGGAAAGCTTTGAAAAAGAAAGAAAATCCTAGAAGACTGTCTTCCTTGTGGTCTCCAAGGAGATCAGCCTGTGAAATGATCCGCACGTTAATTAAAAACGATTATATCCTGATTGAGCTGTTTTTGCTCAACCCCCAGCCAGGAAGAGGCTGAGGCTGCATAGGGGGGTCTGGATAAACAGGGTCTAGCCACAGGCTCAGGACACAGGTTTGGAGGGCTATGACCAGTAGTGGGGATACATGCCCAATTAGGGTCCCTTGAGGTGATATCCTTGAGGTCTAAGGAGCTAGGTGGCACCCATCAGAATGCCACGGATCTGTCTTCATTTCCATGGTAGTATACCATCATTTGCATAACCCTGCGAGTTGGTGTGTGTGCTTCATGCAGCCAGATGTTGGGAACTCCAGGCTGTACCCAGTTCTCTGGCCTCAAGACCCAGCCTGTCTTCTTAGCTCTTAGCTGCCCCCAGGCTCCTATTTTTGAGCTTCTACTTCTACAGAAGCTCGAGGAAGCTAGGGCCAAGAGAGTCTTCTCATTCTCCATGTCACTAAGTTCCTTCCTTTCTGAGCTTCCATCTACACAGAGCATAAGCCGTGTTATTCCTTCACATGGGGGGATTTGATGCCTAGATGGTCATCATCTGGCCTGCATCCTTTGTATCTGCCCCTGCTGTCCTGTGTTAGCTGATAATCTGTAGCAGACCAGACCCAAGTGCCACTAGGGCTTGCAGGCACTGCAGCTACACTCGGGATGCACATGATAAGATTTCTCTAGGGAAGCCCAGGCCTGGCATTGCACTGTTTTGCTTGGTTATCTCTCCCGTTAACCCAAGGAACGCTCCCGTGGAGAGTCGCAGTCACAAGCATCCCATGGTAGTCATTCCTGTAACCTGCTCACCTCAGCATCTGGGAGACCTGCCCACCACTGCACCTCTTCTTACTCCCACACACTAATTGGCTGCCTCTGCCCCAGGCTTGCCCCGATTCTCTGAGAGGGAAAGACTCAGATTCAAAAGGATTGAAGGTCATTGCCCCAGAGTAGCTGAGCCTAATTTTCCTTTGGTATAACAGTGACGGTAGCTTTTCCTGGCAAGTCTGTCAGGAAGTGAGGTAGGGTTTGTTTAAGTGCCTGACAGCCCCGGATGCAAAAGGACTCATCTGTACACCTCTACATCCAGGACAAATGTATGCTGCCATGGGAGAGGAGTTAAGCTTGCTGACAATGGAGAAGAGAGATAAAATGTAATTCTTTAGGGTTTTCTAGGAGACAGCCTTGGGTGCAGGTAATTCCTCTCAGTATGAGCCTCTTGGGGAGCTAGTGCTCACTGGAGCCACCTAAGGTTACCTCATTAAAAGCGGAGTGTTTGGGAAAGGCAGTGGATGGATACCCTGCTGGGCTGGGTCCCAGTGAGACTTATTAGATCTGACCCCACGGTCTTAGGGGGAGCTTGACCAGGGGGAGATGTATAAGCCAGAAAGTAGTACTCTGAGAATGAGAGGGGCAGGTAGGATAGGAGGGAAGAAGACAGGTGTCCACTCACCTGACAAGAGCCCTTGGCAACCATATAAACAGAGTGGCCTTGCCTGCCCCAGTTACCCCTGCAAGCTGCCACCTCTCAGGAATAGTTTCAACTGAGTCCCCGCCTCTTGTCTTCCTCCTGCCCATAATGCTACTTCTCCCCACTGCTACAGGTCAAGGCATGGGCAGCTCTGTTTAAATGCTAACTCGTTATCTTGTTTCGTCAGGCAGGTCTGAAGGGCCCCATGCTTGCATAATGCCAGTCCAAGCTGGCAGTGCAGGTGAGGCCGTAAGGGCCAGCTGGTCTTCCTGGAGATGTAACCAGAGTACCTGTTACCCACTTTCTCAAGATCCAAAATCTAGATGTTTCTGTGACACATTCTGTTCAAAATTATATAATATCAACTGTTGCAGCTAACTGCTTATGGGTCAGATATGGACCCCAGACCACCATTTGCTGCCCGATTAAATCACTGTTACCACTAGGTCACTGTGTTGTCCTGTAGCACAGGGTTAGTGTGGCGGGCATTCTCTCACGAAGCTCCCTGGTTCAGTGAGACCCTAGCAGGGCTCGGGTCAGAGGAGATGCAGAGGCCTGGGAAAGGCATAGAGAAATAGGAAACACAAAATGGGGTCCAGTAAGGCAAAAGCAGAATTAAGAGCCATGCTGTCATGGGTGCTCTGGCCATATAGGCTAGCTTATGGTCTAGGCTTCAGCCAGAGCCCAAGTGTCCAGGAAAAGCTATAGGGGAGGCCGTCTTGGAGGTTAGAGTGTGAATAGAGGTGCTTCATAGGGGTATCCAGATCAGGCTGAACTGGGTCAGCCTGACCTTGTACTCGTGGCTGTGAAGTTATATTGCTGACAGCCCATATGTCTGTCTAGGAGGCCCTGCCCTAGGAGACCCTGGCAGGTGTCCCAGAGGAAGGGGACTCAGCACAGGATTCTTTGCCAGAGAAGGAACATTGGCAGCTCAATATTCTTCACATTGCGCTTGAGGCCTGTGGTGCAAGACAAGGAATGTGTGTGAGTATGAGTAGCTCTAGATCAGAGTGGGCACAGAGCAAGGGATCTGCAGCTGACAAGGCACTGGGCTATGACTGCTATATATAGACAGCCCATCTTCTCAATACTCTTGTGTCCCCTTCCTGTTGGGGCTCCAGTATAGACCTCCTGGCTGAGGACAGCCAGAAGGATGCGAGATCTGACCTGTTCCCTAATCACCTGCCTGAACCAGAACTGCTGACCTGCCATTCCCTATACCAAGGATTCCGAGGTCTTACAGGGAAAAGATGTAGAGGTCCTGGAGGCCATAATCAAAACCCAGTAGATTATAGTACTAGATAAGAGGGATTAGGATGCAGATTGGGGTATAGCACCAGAGCCTGGATAAAAGCCTGCTGGATACCAGGCCTCAGCCTCTCTCACTTCCTTTCTTCAGACTGTCTGTCGGTAGAATGTACCTTCACCTCCAGTTTGCAGATGTAGACACTGAGGCATGCAGAGATGGCGTGCTTCTATCTGGAGGCACTCTGAGAGTAGCCCCTGGCCATGGCTCAGATGGACTCTTAAGATACTGAGTGGAGTAGGGGAGAAGGGAAAAGACCCTTTTGCTGAATTCCCTGGTTGGTGCCTATGAGTACACACAAAGACTGAACCCAGGCTTGGAGCAGGCCTGAAGCAGGAGTAGGTTTGAGCAAGGCAGAGCTTCCTAGGACCCTCATGTCCTAGGGCCCTAGGGAGATGGACACCGATCGTAGGTCACTCTGTGACTGCAGAGTAATTTACCCAGGGCCATGCTCTGAGCTGCCATTCATGAATTTTCTGCTGTGTAATACAAACATAACCTCTCTGGGCATTGGATCTGCAAAGCGCTCATTTTTCTCCTACTGTTCATTGTATCATTTTGATTGGCTGAGGAAGGCAAGCAAACCTCACAGAGAAGGGGATGACCCTTCATGTTCCCCTCTCTAGTGGTCTCAAAGAGAACTACTGAGCCCATTTTTGTGCCGGGGGCTTTTACAACACTCACCACCTACTAAAGGTGGGCTCTGTCATGCTACATCTGACAGCACAACATACAGAACCCTCATGGTTGACGACAGCCTCTGCCAAGGAAAGTTTGCTTGGTGTTTCTACAAGCCTACTCCTACACTGTCTCTCTGAAAAGATTTGCTTGTTTGAGATAAGTCTGGGGACAGCTGTGGCTTGAGAAGGGACATCCTCAGATGGGCAGTGTTTGTCAAGCACAGGGCTTTAAAAAATACCACATTTAACACAAAAATCTACTTTGTGCTTTTCTTTTAAAAAGCCAGCTGGTTGCCAGGTATGGTGCATGCCTCTAATCACAGTGCTTGTGGGGCATAGGTGGAAGGGTCTCTATGAGTTCCAGGCCAGCCAAAGCTACACAGTGAGACTGTGTCTTGAAAAATAAACAACACAACCACAACAACAAAATCACAGTTAACTAATGATAAACAGTGTTTGGAAGGTGTATCCAAGAAGTCTCTCCTTGGATACTCCCCACCTCCAGCAAGAGAAGGGGTGCCCAGGAGGGGAGCTGTCGGGGATAGGCGATGGAAGCAAGCCTCAAGTGCTCGTGGAGTGTGTTCTTGCCTGTTAAGTACTTAGTTGGCAAGGCCTGAATGCTAACACCAATCGTCTTCTGCTTGTTCTGGAATGGGGTTGCACTTATTCAGATGGTCTCAGTGTCAGCACCAGCAATGGGGACTTTTGTTCCCACTTTTAGCAGACCAGAAATCTGGAGCTCAGTGAAATGAAGTGACATACCTGGGTCCCAGTCGAGCAGGACTGGAGACAGAATCCTGCCAGACCAGTGTTCATCTCATCTCATCTCAGACCCAGAGAAATTGACTCTTAAGGTGTGCTTTCTTCTTGTGCATTTTCAAGAACACTCTTTTAGTTAATATGCGGGAGAGACTTCCACATTCTTCTACATAACCTTTTGCTGAAGTGACATTGTACGATAAAAGGGTCCCAGGAGAGCCAGTGCAGCTTGGGCTAGGAAGGATAGAGAATATCGATGCAGTAGGCTGGGCTGCTCCCAGGAGCTAAGAGGCCTGGACAGCTCTGCTGCTGCCAGCAAGGTGTGGCCCTGGCTCACTGCCACCTTAGACTTTAGGACCATATGTTCACTAACATCCATGTTTAACTTTGGATTTCTTTTCTTTTCTATTTTTGGTGGGGATGCTTTTCCTAGCAAAGGAAGGTCAGGCATAGATAAAGTATGTCTCCTGGACAGGACAGGGAGGGATGGAAAAGGGTGGTGGGAGGCAGATGTCAAAGCTCTGTGTCTAGGCAAAAGCTAGCTAGTTGGGGGTCACGGCCTGTGCTGAGGGCACAGTGGAGGGCATATTGAAGCTGTATTCACATCCATCAAAGTGGGCTCTGGAGGTTCCAGTTAATTGAGGCTGGTTCTAAATTGGGAGGCTTAATAAATGGTAATTGTCCTCCTGTGACAGCAGACCAGAGCTACACAGTGTCATCCCAACAGATCAGGAATCATGCACAGCTTCTTTCCTCTTACTATTTGGGGGCTCAGAGAGTTGCTCCACGGAGGCCAGGTATCAGGAGCCCATGGTGCAGGCCAGGGGGCAGGCCCCTTCTGTGCAGTTACATAGTAGAAGGATTGCAGTGTACCCATGTCTGAGCTTCTGGGAGTATCCCAGAAGTACAAGTGTGTGGGGAGTACTGACTATTCCCTACTTAGCAATCTCCAGATCCCCTCGCCCAGCACCTTACCTTGCCCACAGGACCTAGCTTTATGTGTTGCAGGGAGAGCAGAGCTTGGCTGTGTGGACAAAGGTGACATAGCCAGGCTTGCTTCTACCCAAGGGAGAGTAAACACCTCATCTTAGTGCATGCAGATACGATACTAAATAGACTATTCTCACCTTTCTAATTTCCTAAACCCCAAAGCGCTGTGATTGAGCTTCTTAACAGTTGGCACTGAGCAGCTACAGGTTGCTAGTCTTGTTGATTTGTACTGTCTCTGGATTGAGAGAGTGCTTCCACTTCTCGGCATCCCCAGAATGTAAGACCCCTAGGAAAATCGGGAAAGGTTTACAGTAGGTATAGATACATCTTAGATGTTTGTATAGTTGGTGGACACATTTCCATGCTGTTCTGAGCCAAGGTTCTAAAGGGTGGTGTGGTTCTACTATACATCAAATAGTTTTTATCATGCTGTGTGTGTAGGCTGTGGTTCTTAAAGTCAGGACATGGTGTAGGGGCCTCTCATCCTTACTATCCCTTCCTGCCCCACACCCTCCTACATTCCTGTCTCAGGCAAGATTCTCTAGCCCAGTGGTTCTCAGCCTTCCTAATGCTGTAACCCTTTCATACAGTTCCTCATGTGGTGACTCCAACCATAAAATTATTTTTCTTGCTACATAACTAATTTTTTTACTGTTATGAGTTGTAATGTTAATATCTGATATGCAGAATATCTGATACATAACCCCTGTGAAAGGGTTGTTTACTCCCAAAGGGCTTGCAAACTATACATTCTTAGTTCCTGGGACAAGAGGACCCAGCAGATGGCCGAGAGGTCTCCAGGAGCCAGAGAGACAAGGGAAGGAGAAGCCTGTACAATCTCTTTCCAGGACATCTTGGAGGAAATGGGTCTCAGTTCCTTCAGCGTGTGAGCCAAGGCGGGAGGCTTTGCCTTGGTGCTTCCAGACAGGAGCTGGAATGGTTCCAGAGCCAGGATGTCTCTAGAGACAACATGGAGAGCATTTCTGGAAGAGGTAATTTCTGAAGATGAAATAGGGGGTACATTTGAAAGTGAAATGAGAATTCTTCTGGAGATAGATTTTTTTGTTTTGTTTTAAGTAAAGATGAAGAGGCTTTTCTGCATTCTGAGTATTGCCAAACATAACATTTCTGAGAATGGAGCCTTTCTAGAGATAAATTGTAGTGCTTCTTGGAGGATGATTCTGGAGTATTTCTGGAAACAATGGGACACTTTTGGATCTGAGGTACTTCTGGAGGTAACATGAGCATCTGGAGATGGGGCACAGCTTTTCTGGAAAGCTTCTTGGAGTAGAAATAGAGTTGTTAGGAGAGCAGTGACATTTCTGGAGATGGATCATACTTGAAGAGAAAGGTGTTTCTAGAGATGGAACACCTTTTTGGAGCTAAGGAATTTCTGGAATTGGAGGGAAGCACTCCTGAGGAGGAAATGGGTGGTTCTTAGAGATGGTGTTTTGGATCAAGGATAGTCATTTCTTTTTTTTTTTTTTTTTAAAGATTTTTTATTTATTATTATATGTAGTACACTGTAGCTGTCTTCAGACACACCAGAAGAGGGAGTCAGATCTTGTTACGGATGGTTGTGAGCCACCATGTGGTTGCTGGGATTTGAACTCTGGACCTTCGGAAGAGCAGTCGGGTGCTCTTACCCACTGAGCCATCTCACCAGCCCCCTAGTCATTTCTTGAAATGAGGGGGCACAGCCAAGCAGGCTGTTTGCCAGAGCCCCCCCCCCCTTTCCCCTCATGCCCATGCTCTGTGAGGTGGCTTTGAGGTGCCGAGGTCAGTGTTATCTTTGCCCTTCTCTGGGCCTGCATAGGATCTCCATAAAGGAAGACCCAAGCCCTCCCAGGCCTACCCCATCCTACCATGCCCTTTAGTCTCACCATGGGATAGCTAGTGTTGAGTGGGGTTCATTTAATTCAGTTTTGTTAGAGCCAGCTGAGGCTCCCTTTATGGCCTCTAGTCTTTCTTCACCCCATCTTCTTGTCCTTCAAACACTCTGGAGGCAGGAGGATAGGTGGGGACTACAAGGGTGACCCTAAGAAAAGGCCCAACTTCTTTCCCTGGCTGTGGGGTGCCTGTCTACCTCTTTCAATTCCGGACACCAAGACCTGTCCCCACCTGAGCTGGCCTGGAGCCCTGTAGTAATTATTTCTCTGCCTTAATTGAAATTTCAGCCTCAGTGAATATCCCTCAGAAGTGTGCAGAGGCAAAGGCCCTGCACCAGCCTCAGGTGCCCCTCCCCGCCTCAGAGGATGGTGGTGCAGGCTGCAGTACCAGGGAGAAGGTCTAGGTGGGTGGGCTCAGGACAGTTATGGCAGACTGTTAAGCATAGATTACACTTCTTATCCCTGCTGGACTAGAAGATACTTAGAGAAAACATAGTCCCAAGCTGGCCAAGGAGTAATGGTAGGGCTGTGAGGAGTTAATGATTGGGGTAGCCTGAGGATGTAGGGACTCAGGAAAGCCTGTGCCTCCTCTTCTTTTGACTGGGAGAAGGGTGGGATGATACTCAGGTAGTGCCTTGATAGCTGATGGCAACAGGCCCAGTTCTTGGCTCAGGGCTGAGTAAAGCATTGTGGGTAAGGTTGGGTTGGCTGGAGGACTTCGAGGAACCTATTTCCTGACTGCTGCTGGGTGGAGTATGGCTTAGATGCTGTATGGGTGCCATCTTCCCTTTCCCTCCATCTTGTGTAGTCCCTATGCTGGACCTGTCTGCTGAGGGAGAGAACAGAGAACTCAAAGGAACACTGCTCCTGATAAAGGGCTTTTTAAATGGGTGTGGTGGTGTATACCTTTAATTCTAGCACTTCAGGAGGCAGAGACAAATGGATCTCTGTGAGTTTCAGGCTAGCCTGTTCTATTTAACCAGTTCCTAGCCAGCCAGGCCTACATAGTGAGACCTTGTTTCAAACAAAGCACTAAGAGCCTGCTGATCTTAGTAATATTTGTCTGGGCCCAAGAAAACTACTATGCAAGCCCTCACCTCGTCCACACAGGCCCCCAGAACTTGCAGGAGTCCAGACAGCCTGCACTGGCTCATGAATCTCAGTCTTCATCTGGGAAGTGGGTCAGGTTAGCAGGAGTTATCAGAACAAAAGTGACCTGTAAAATACCTAGGACTGCAAGTACTGTTAACGTGCGTCTGGCACCTCTTAAACAGTTTGAGTTGGTGTGGGGCAGCTGCAGTTCTTTCAGAGGATATCTGTCTGGTACCTAGGAAGTATCTGGATATGAATATCCTGATTAGGGCTGCTCCACCCCAGCAAAGGGACAGTTGTGTGACAAGGAAAACTCAAGGCAGTTGGAGTAAAAACTGACAGCATGCCGGATGTGGTGGTGCACACCTTTAATCCCAGCACTCAGGCAGAGGCAGGTGGATTTCTGAGTTTGAGACCAGCCTGGTCTACAAAGTGAGTTCCAGGACAGCCAGGGCTACACAGAGAAACCCTGTCTCGAAAAACAAAAAAATGAAAACCAAAAAACAAACAAACAAACAAACCTGACAGTGTATCAGGGGGTTGGGGAGGATGCTTATGACGGGCCCATTGTATCCTTACACTACGGCCATCACACAGGAAGCTCCTGAAGCACTAGTCTGCTCAGCATGGCTTCCGGTGCTAGCTGCTTGCTCCTGGCATTGTTCACAGCCTGTCCTAATTGGGGTATGTGGCTGTGGCTACCCTCTAAGGGAGAGAAGGGACAGGGATGACTAGACAGGATAGGACATGTCCGCCCTTGGCACCTGAGGAGGTGAAGGCGGGTGCAAATGAAAATGGCTATCCCATTTGCAGTTCTTTACTTCATGACTATGACAGGGTGAGGAAGAAGAAAGTGAGGATGGCGGTCTAAGCTGGCAGCTAAGAGAAGGGTATCTGAGTCGAGGCCAAGGCTGCTGACAGGGTTGTTGCACCTCTTGCCTACCAAGCTGCTTGACTGGTTGCAGCTCTAGAAAGCCATCTTATTGCACATTCTAGCATTTGTTTCTCCTTTCTCAGATGAGCTCTGCCTCCACTCCATGAGAATGTTTAGATTCTACACTATCAGCTTGACACCAGCTGGCTGCCTCTCCCTTGTACAGGCCAGGCTAGAGGCTGAATCAGTTGGTAATGACCAAAGGCAGCCAGGGGTGAGTCCAAGGCACCAGCCCAACTGCCAGTCAGCTGCTAAAGCTTGGTTGTAGACAGGGCTGTGGTTATGGAGCCCTCCCCATGCATAGAACCACCAGCTGCGCTGACATGATTCACCAGGACAGGCAGCTCTGCTTCCCATTGTAGGGAGGGTGGTGGAAGCCTCCAGATGCTATGGTCCCACCCCATGAGGAGGATCATAGGCCAGACCTAATGTAACCCAGAGGGAACAGTCAGCGTCGGAGGTTAGTGTCTGGATGAATGGGTATCGGACACTGCATAGCTTAGGCTAGACCTTGTCCCTGGTACCCTGGACTTGGTCCCTACCCAGGAGAGCCTTTGACCATCCAGGGAAAGGTGCTCTGTGGATTACACTGAACAGAATTCTGTGGCTCATGCTGCTCCCATGGTCCAGGTCCTCTCTAAAGAGCACATTTGTCATGCATGGGCTGTCGTCTGCTTTGCCTGTCATCCAGGGAACTCTTGTCTTTCAGAGCAGACAGTTTGCTCTTCCTCAGAAGTACTGTCCAGAGACACCTATTTTGCACCCTAACCCAGTTGTCTCCAGAAAGTTAGGGATTTCCCTCCTATGGCTCCCTACCTGTGCCAGCAGAAAACTGGCTTACTCCTGGAGCTGCCCAGGTGAGAAATGACATTGTGCCAGGGATTTGTGCAGGTACAACACTTTTCAGTAAGTGCCTCTGAGGTTGTGAAGCCAGACTTAGAGAGTAAAAGAATTCTCTAGACCACAGAGACATCCGAGATTTGAACTAGGTCTTAGAGCAGAATCTTGTAAAAAGCTGTGCCTGTTGGGACCAGGGAAGGAGGCCTGGTGGACAGTGCTATTTTGTGTTTGTTTCTGACCTCTACCCTGTTGCCTACCAACGCAGCAAACCCTGGGACAGATCCTGTCTTATTTTCTCCAGAACAAAGCAGGCTAAAGCCAAGGCTTCAGTGAGAGGAGGTAAAAGAAACCAAAGCTTGCCTTTTGTCCCCCAAGAAAGCATCTAGGGAAACGGATTTGTCCTTGAACCGTAATGGGAGGCCTTCAGGAGATGTGAAGGGGAGATTGAGGCAGAGGCACTTGGGCTGTGATGCCACTCTCCCACCCCCACTTCCGTTAGAGCTTCAGGAGGTGGACACCATTTTAGTATTCAGCACACGCTCAGGCTCATATATGTGCATACATGCACACATGTCTCGTCACTTACGCTACCGGTTCCCCTTTAAACAAGGCCTGGAACAACTGACTAATGGAGGAGAGGGGATGGAGAAACAGAAAGGAAAAAAAGAGAACTTAGGTGAGAGAAAATTCAGTACTGGATACTTTAGTTACCAGTGCCTAGTGACTCACAGGGCAGGCTCAGCCACCTTCCTGAGGAGGGAGACCCACCCTCTGGGCCCCTCCATCACCCCATTAAGAAGATGGGTCCTTATTCCTGAGTTCTGAGGCAGAAAGAAAAATCAAGGATTTTTCAATAAGAGAACCCCCCTGGGTGGCTCCGAATAGTTGCTTCCTTTTGTGGTGGTGAGGGACATGCCCTGCCCTCTTGTCCTTGTCCTGCTCCACTCTGCCAAGGCTGCCTCCCTCCACCAGCTGCATCTGGACCCCCCTGTGCCCGGGTCCCCACATGGATGAGCTCTTCCTCCAAAGCTCAAGTCTTATTGTTCCTGCCCTTCCCTCCTAACACCCTTAGCTTAGCAGAGGCCACAGGCAGCCTTGCATCTCAGGAAAGCCAGAGAATCCCTGAGGCTTTTCTGAAAAGGCTTAAAGCTGGTGCTCTATGCCGAGGAAACAAAAGCACGCTCCCTACATCCAGGGTGATGGGCCTGTGGGCCAGGGCCATGATCATGGCCATCGCTGCAGTGCCTGTGGACGGGGAATGAATGGAAAACAGACTGGTTAAGGAGGGGAATAGAGGAAAGAAGGAGATGCATAAATCTATTTATCAGACACTGCATATCTTAGGCAAGCACATTTCAGCTGTTTTGGCTTTTGGCAAGCTGGTCCTATCCTTTAATTTTCTAATAAAAAGGAATTACATTTCCTGAAAAGGCGTTAGCCAGCTTCATGTCACTGTATCTTGTAGGGACCATAATTCCTTTCTTGTGTGTCCTCTTGCTCTGAGGCAGGCTCCTGGGGTCACAAGTAATGTGAATGGGGTCAGAACAGATACGAGATACACCTTAAGGCTTGCTCATGCCCTTCCCAACCTGGCCTATTCACTCCTGACTCAGTCCATGTCTCTAGGTACAAGGACTGGCCTGAGACTCACAGCAGAAACTTAATACATGAAGAATTCATATATTTTTACTGCTGATGTCTCGATATCGAGCAGACTGCTTGGATGATGAAATCTTGGTTGGAATTAGTGAAGAAATGAACAAATGAAAACTTCATTCTTTAACTAACTGGATGGACTTACCCATCCTCCCTCCTGTCTAAGTTCTGAAACTAAATTTATTAGAAACTGCCAAAAATGCTGTCATTCCCCCCCCCTTTAAACCATACACGTTGTTTTCATTTTAAAGATAGTTTTTACATTTATCTATTTTGTATAGAGTGGAGAAAGTATTTTTATTACAGTGAATGTAATAAATTAGTTTTCCTTTCTACCGTGTGAGTTTCAGGGATTGAATTCATGTCTGTAGGCTTGGGGGAGAGCATCTTTGCCCTCTGAGCCATCTTGGGAGCCCATATACATGGTTCTCAGTGCTTCATTTATTTTTCCAGATTTACTTTATACCTATGGACATTGTCTATATGTACATGCATGTATGTGCATCTGTCTGGTTATAGCTCTGCCTATGGAGGCTGCAGGTGGGCCCTGCCTGCTGTCCAGCAGGGCCATAGGCAGTACAGAGTGGTCCTGATACATGCATCCCTCTCCCGAGGGGGTGTCTTTTGCTTTACACATGCTATCGTTCCAGTCCTAGGTTGACAGAACTCTGACCACAATGAGTACTTACCAAACACTAGCCTTGGGGACTTGGGAGCAGCCTTCCTTGTTCTGTGTACAGTTCTAGGCCCTGAGTGTCCTCATATCCCTGCTGTGTCCAAGTGTCTCACAGTGAAGAAAGCATGGATCCAGAAGGGTGAAGAAGCCACAGCAGCTCCCCACTGCTAGTGCCCCGCTCTACCAGACCAGTTTGAGCCAATAGAAAAATGAGGGCCCGCTAGGTGGTGGTGGCACACGCCTTTAATCCTAGCACTTGGCACTCAGGAGGCAGAGGCAGGCAGATCTCTTGAGTTTGATGCCAGCATGGTCTACAGAGAGAGTTCTAGGACAGCCAGGGTTACACAGAGAAACCCTGTCTTGGGGGGGAAAAAAAGACAAAGTTAATAATAATAATAAATACTAGGGCCCATGGGCTATGGGGTTTTGGATCTCAGTGAATGTGGATGTTTTCTTCAGGCTGCTTCTGATTAAGGTGGAGTTAGCCCCTCACTAACTGGAAGGCTTGAAGGCCATTGGAGTTCAGCCTACGGACATGTGCCCAGGGCATGTTCCTGGGTGGCTCAGAAGTCCAAAGTGATAGACTCCGCTTAGGTATAGCTAGTCTTAGCTAGGAAATTGAACCAGCAGGGTCAGAATAGGGCCAAGGACATGCAGGGGGGGCCTGGTTAGCTCTGAATCCATAGAGGCAGTGGGCAGGTTGTTGGGCTCTGGTAGGGCATTGTCTCCTGGCACCCTAGTACAGTGTGCCTTTGAATTCTGTCTCTCTGTAGATCGTTTTTTAGAGTGTGTTTAAGGTAGGGAGGCTTTGCAAGACAGAGAGGTACAGAGCAGGTACTAGGGCCTACAGCCCCAAGATGTGGCTGCTCTGTCCAGATTGGTATGGGTCATGCTTAGGGCCTGGTGACCACTGGAGAAGGCATATTCAAGGGGTGGCCTGTGGATTCTTGCCGTTCTGGTACGCTTCTGTCAGGCTGCTCCACCTGTGAGCACTGTCTCAGTGTATCTGTGTCAAGGTATTCACACTATAATGTGGAAGTTAGTTCTTCCTTCTGCCGTTTGGGTTCAAGGGATTGAACTCAGGTCTTCAGGCTTAGTGACAGGTGCCTTTACCTTCTGAGCCATCTTGCCTCGCCACCAACCCCTGCCTACATAATCTTGCTTAAAGATCTATGTAGAGACAGAGTTCAAAGGCCTTTGTGTAGCAGGAACCCTCCACTGATTTGGTGACCATGAACCTGGTCAAGGTCCCAAAGGGACCACTGTATCTCCTATCGCCCATGATGCTCAGCTGCTGCTCCCCAGAAAGAAGTCTTGTCATAAAGAAAAGGAGAAAGAGGGAAGACAGGCTTTCGCAGCATCTCTTGGAGGGCTGGTGTCATTTTTCTGATCTGAGGAAGCATCTGTTCAGCTCTTCAGAGGGTGGGGGTTGCTTAGAGCTGTGCAGCGTGGAGTAAGCCTGCTTCTATCTTGGGGGTGTGATGAGCCATGGGGTCCCTGCTCCCCCACAGATTCTTGCTTGGAATTTCTACAGCCATTAAGTAGCCTCTGGCTGTCCCTGCCTCATCCAAAGATGGGGGCTTCCGTGGATAATGTTAGAGTCTGCCCTTCAGTGTCATTTGGCAAAGACCTTACCTTGCATGAGAGCTCACACACGTCTTTGTTTTTTAAAGATAACAGCTGCCAAACAAATTGTGTGTATTATGTGACGATTAATTCATTACCCTGTTTCTTATTAATGAAGGATAGTTATAACTGCCTCTCTGAATGTTGATGGGGGAAGCCAGGAGGGTCTCTAGCCCAGAGAGGAGCTTTAGTTGGGGTGAACACACTGTACCTCTAAGGGTTTCTAGAAGACATAGTGATGGCTCATGGACCCACCCATATCACCAAGTCCAGGCTGGGTGCCTGTCTCTTATATGGAAACTGGCTAGTAATCTTCCTGGAGTTAGAGGACCTGTTCCCAGCCCTGAGAGTGGCAGCAGGGGGTAGCTACTGTGTACTACCCCCTACTCTAGGCAGAGCAGAGCCTGGTTGGTAGAGGAGTGTCTTAGCACACCAAGAGCTGCATACAGAACTGAGGAACCAATAAGTGGACACAGTCCAGAGGCACTGGGTGTAAGGAAGACTTCCTGAAGATGGCACTGCTCTAAGAAGTTTGGGGAGTTTAAATGTTTTTTAAATGGTTCTGGGGATGGAACCCAGGTCCTGTATGTGTTAGGGAAGGAAGGTTGCCATATGAAAAGAAACAACATATGCAAACATGATGTACATGGAGCGGTGATGGTGGGTCACCCTTAAGTGCTGAGTATGAGCTGAGGGAATGACACCCCAGGGGCCTCTGCCTTCCTCTACTGTTAGGTACCCAGTGACAAAGACACCTCCAGGCTAGGGCTTTTAGTTCTTGACCAGAAGATGTCAACCAGACTAGGATGTATATCACAGCAGCCTCCAGTGCCTGTCAGGCCGTCCCTTTAATTTACTGCACCCAACTCCCAAGATTCCTGTTGAGAAAGAGGCTGGATACAGAGCAGAGTCTGCATGTCAGCAGAGTTGATCTTCTTGCCAGCTGCCCAGCTGCCTCCAGGGACAGCCTTCCAAGTGCTGGGTTAAAGGAGCGCACCACCTCACCTGGCCTTACCTCAGGTTTTGAGACATGTTCTCTCTGGGAACCAGGCTCTCCTCATTGGGTAGGGCCAGCACTGTGTCTCCACCTCTTCAGTCCTAGCTAGGACTGACTATAAACTCTCCTGGCTCCTCTTGTGGATGCTGGAGATTTAACTCTGGTCTTCGTGCTTTCACAACTTTGCTGACTGAACGACCTCCCCAGACCCCATCTCAGGTTGGAATAAAAATAACCACTTGGAAAATAAAATGACACATTTGAGTCTTCGGCCTCCAGCAGGTCCCTTT
Source organism: Mus musculus (assembly GCF_000001635.26). Classification (NCBI taxonomy): domain Eukaryota; kingdom Metazoa; phylum Chordata; class Mammalia; order Rodentia; family Muridae; genus Mus; species Mus musculus. The sequence goes on from NC_000077.6 coordinate 60,159,959, forward strand.
ACCATATCTTTCCTGGGCTCTGGGTCCAGATTTAAGTTGGAGATACTCTTGAACACTTGGAAATTGGAGAAAAGTTCTTGATCTTCTGCAGAAACATATGCTTGTGCATGTACACAACTTTTCATTTGATTTCGGGTAATCACCACACCCGGGCTGGGTGTTGGAAGGTGGGGAGACCTGTGTGTGGACAGACTGCCGCGCTGATAAGAAGTCTGTGGTTGTACATGTCGTACACTGGCCTCTGTGCATGGCTGGCCCCTGGAGTGTTTTGTACAAAACCATGTGGCATACATCTGGCCATCATCTTCCCTTCTCCTTTTTTATAACAGCTCAGGCTGTGACACTGATGAAGTTATGAGAATTATGTGTACACCAGTGAAGAACAGTCCTACAAATTGTGCCATTCACCCTGTCCATTAGGCTCAAAAGGACTGTCCCCATCTTGCTGAGGACCAAGGGAACCTGGGGCAGATTGCTCTGGACTGAGATGCAGGGCCAGGTGCTGCCTGTTTTTTCAGGTGGGGACAGTTGGAGGAGTGTGGGTCATGGCCTAGGCTAGCTCTGCCTTGTCAGGCACAGAGAAGGCTCAGTCTAGGTGGGAACTGTTCCCACCTGTACAGGCAGGTGTGAAGGGTGTGAGAGCACCTGAAGCCAGCATAGCACTGGGTGTCTGCCAGCAAAGCAGCCTGGCTACAGTGCCTCAGCCTTGACCTATCCGCTGCTGTCAGGAAGTGCAGGGCCTGCCCATGCTCCTCTCATCTGTAACCCCTTGGTCTCTGAGGCTTTTCCAGGCAGTGGGACTTCAAGCAGAGTCCTTTTGCAGCAGACTCCCTGGCCAACATGAAGATGTCTCCAGCAGCAGCCTCTGCCACTTGTAGCTAAGCAGGGGAAGTTGGACTTGCAAGTTGGCTCCATGGAGCCTGTAATCAGCCCTGCAAGGCCCCTGCTGTGGGCACCCTTAAGTGCTGCTTCCGGAGCCTACTTGAGATACACCTGCTTGTGCTCAGAAGAGAGGCAACAATCCACCAAAACAACCCCAGGTGCCGGCAGGAGGGGTCAGGACTCAGATTCCCTTCTCATGGTCCAACATTGTGTGAGGTCTGGTGCAAGCTTCCTCAAGTTTTAGTGTCCTTGGAGGTGCATGGCCCCAGGGCTTTCCCTCCCAGGGCCTCTGATGGATGCCATCGTTGGGAGAGGAATGAGCTCCTGACTCCTTCCTAAGCCTCCTCCTTCACTGTGCCCTCATCTCTTTCTTTCCAGAGACATTATAAATCAAACGGCTTAGAACGTAAGGCATCAAAAATTCTGAAACCTTCATCTATTATTAACGCTGACAGTAAATTCCCCCTTCGAGCATTTTACATAGCAACTGTTACCAAGACTCACGGGTAGAGCTGCACTCAACCACCAAATCCTGGAGGCTCCGGGCGGATGGCTGGGCCAGCCAGTTTCTGGGCCATACTTGTTGGCCACCTGAGCACCTGCTAGCCTCTCCAGCTGCTGGTGGGGAAGGAAGGATCTCTTAGCTAAGGAAACAGCTGATGTCCTGCTGAAAGAGGGTCCCAGCTGCTTTTGCTGATCTCTGCTGCAAGATCCTCACAGACCCCAGCTCCAGGCCAGAGAAAAGGCCCCTGAGGCTTTCTGAGGCCATGCCTGGGGGTAGGGATAGGGTCTGAGAGGGAAGACAGGAAAAGGCTTCAGAGATGCTAAGGGTTGTGCAGATGTTGTTTACAGACTCACCCACCTGTCAGCCAGACTTTCCTGAGTGACTGTTTGTCTGCAGGCGGTATCTAAGCACCAGGGATTTAAAACAAAGACAAAAGGCCTAGTCCCTGTCGAATCTGGTTTGGTAGGAGACAGTGGTGTCAAGCTCTAATTGCAGTGGAGTACAAGAATCAATGTGTGTACCAGGAACCCACTCAGGGAAGAGGGACAGGCAGAAAAGGATGGGGTGGAGAGTGGCTGCCCAGGGTTTGAAAGGATGAATAGGATCTGTGGGTTTTCAACATAACTGGCATATGCTCAGGTTCCGCAGCAAGCATTAGCCCAACATTTGTTGCAGATGGATCTATTGAAGAAGGAGCTAGAAGAGAAAGCAGGAGAGGCTGTTAGAACTTAGAATGTAAAGCAGTGGTGTTTGTTAGGTAGCCCTGGGAGCTGTGGGAGGGGAGCTGCCGGGACATTGTACTTGCTTGTTACTTTCATTGCACAGATGAGGAGAGAAGGGTCTGCAAAAGCTTAGGCAGGCCCTTGCTACATGCCCAGCCCGTGTTGGGTAGAGCAGTGCAGCCTTGGTTTAGTTCTGATAAAGGCCTGGACCATGTGGGTCTTTCCTGGAGCAGAATGACCAACCAAGGAGGACCTGTCAGAAACCAGGACAGGGGCTTGGGAAATAGCACGGAGTAAAGTGCTTACCATGACAAGCTGGCAAGGTGGTGGAAACGTGTGATCTCAGTGCTGAGGAGGTAGAGACATTTGGATCCCCAGAGTGCTCTGTTCAGGCAGCCTAGCCGAATCAGTGAGCTGAGTTCAGTCTCAAAACTTTAGGTTGAGAGTAATTGAGACAGATGTCTGACACCAACCTCTGGCCTCTACATACAATCCCCCCCTACCCCCCAGCAGAACCAAACCAAACCAAAACAAAAAACAGGACCTCCATGAAGCTATGGGGTCAGTGTTATATAGTAACAAATAAAATAGGTGGTAACTGCAGAGATTTTAGCAAATGGAAATCCTAGGAAAATGGGCTTGCTGGTGGCCTTCCCTCTCATCTAATGCCAGGTCACACTGGGTCATGGCCAGGATGGGGCAAGATGTTTGTTTTAAGACAGGAATGGTATTCTGAGTAACACAGCTTTTGGCAAACTGTACTCTTGGGGGGTGGGGGGGGGGTACACAGGGATACAGGGGCCTTCCTCCAAAAGATAAATGAAGGAAAGTAGGCCACCAAAGGGCAAGGGGACAGTGCTGATGTCTTTCCTCACGGTCCATCACATTCTGTACTTAGCACAGCTCTGCATGTATTGTCTCCAAGGCTAAGCAAGCAGGTTTAGAGATGTGCTGAGCCATGAGATGGTCCTGGATGTGGGATGGGGAAGCTTTCTAGAGTAGGTGGGCTAGGATACAAGTGTGAGAGACTTGGGTGCATAGCCTCGGTTCACTTACCTGCAGAATTGGCTTGTGGCACATTCCTGTAGTCTCAGAACTTTTGAGGTAGAGGCAGAAGGTAAGAGCCTCAATTATGTAGTGAATTCAAGAGCAGTCTGGGCCACATGACATACTGTCATGTTCCCCAACCCCCACCCCAAAAGAGAAAAATGAGGCACACCTCAGCTATAGACTATGGTTCAGGCCAGGGCTACAGGTTTGTGTTCTACAGTGTTACAGGTGAGGGGAACAAATGACTAGGCAAATGTAGCTGAACACTCAGTTATCATGGTGGAAGGCAGAGAGGGAAGAATCGATGATCTAGAGAGGGCTTGGCCTTTAGGGCTAGAGACACCACAGATTACTGTCTCTCTGCTTTCTGAAAACTAATTTCAAGGTGTGGCCAGCTGAGTTCTGGGTAGCTTTTGTCCCCCTGCTTTAGAGAGGGCGGAGCCCCACCCAGCATGGTGGGGGAAGTATCCTCCAGCTGTGTGCCTGACTTTGGTTTCCTTCGCTCTCATATGGCCTCTTAGCTCTCTTAAACCCTATGCAGGCTTCTAAAGTTATAATTGATATGAGACCTCCAGTACACAAAGTCCTCAGCAGAAGGGTCCGGCTCCCCATCTGGCACCAACTGCTCAGAGATGGCCTCTGTGCCTCTGGCATGTAGTAAGGGCCTGGCAGATGAACACTGCCTTTGGCCTCTTCACTGTCCTCCCAGGGTGATGAGTGGCAGGTATTTCAGCAATTTCTCGGATTTCTGTGTACTCACCAGATTCTGCATCTGGAACCCAAACCACGGTTTTTTGATTTTTGTGAGCATCTACCATGTGCTAGTGGATGGGTGCTATGACAGAACCGGGAACTGTGGCCTGGAAGAAGCTACTGCTGCTAAGGATAGGGTTTCAGGGAGGGAATCCAATGTAATCTGAGGAGAGATGGTCCTTGTGTGGAGATGACAATCCATGGATAGTGTGCCAGGCAAATGGAGAGGGTAGAGCATCCTAGCATTTGATGCCCAGTGTGTTTAAAGGCTGGGTATGCAAAAAGTCTTTTAAAGGATCTTGTAGTGGGCACCATGGTTGGAGGGGCCTTTGGTGCCCTGAGCTAGCAGCTCCTGAGCCTGAACACCACCAGCAGACAGTCTCCAGTCAGCTGCATTCTGTACTGCTCAGCTGTAGAGCGAACATTCACTTCTTCATTGGGCCAGCATGTTCCTTCTGTGTGCCCCCAGAGTTCCCAAGACGCTGTAGAGCCATGGTTGGGGCCTAGTAGCAGAGTGCTTAGTATATATGAGGCCCTGGGTCTTATCTCTAATCACAAGCAAGTAAATGCACAAGGCAGGAAATTTGAGAATGGGGAGCTGTAGAGATGGGATTTGGTCTGCAGAGGAATCAGTCATAGGAAGTAGCTTTGGGTTATAAAAGGATGCAAGTAGACAGTGGGAATAAGGGGAAACTGTATATGTGCTCGAGGGGCCCAAGTAGCTGCAGCACAGGCGGAAGAGGAGTAGGGGAAAGTAGATGGCCTGCTTCCAGCACAGCCTTGGCTGGCCTGGGGACGTCCGTGTGACTTGAGGATAGTCTCTCTTCAGGCAGTAGGAAAGCTGCCCATGTAGCTTCATGTGTGACTGAATGAGCGGATCGCATTCTCTGAGCTTGGGAATTTTGTGGTGTGTACTTGCTCATCACCCTCCCAGCTGTGACCATGGTTAGCCATGGTTGTTCCATGGGGAGGAAGGATACATGGAAACAAATTTAAGACCCCAGAACACAGGCCATCTCAAGACCCTCTGTCTTACTTCTCCATGTTCCCCAGTTCCCTCCCTCTCTTTCTTCCCTTTCCTACCTACCTTCTATGCCTGTGGGCTGCTCTGAAGGCTGGTAGAGGTGATGAGAGCCTCCTGCTTGTATGCCAAGTTTGTTGGTGTAAAGTTGGGGTATGTATCATATGGCCTCCATTGGAAGCCTTTTTTTTAATGGAAAAAAACACATTCCCTGGGATTCCAACTCACATGACCTGAAACAGTTTGGCCAACGATACTGTTTCCTGTGTTCCCAGGTCATTCATTTTCTGAGTCACCTCCCCCTTCTAAGCAATAGGAGACGTGTCTGTCAGAGAAGAAGGTTGCTTAGGAGCTGCCCTGGACCACCCAGAATGAGCTGTAGAAATGACAGGCACACCAGCTGCTGACTGTGAACTTGGCCCTCGCCACTGGGAAGAGCTGGCTCATAGGCCTGACCCAGTAGTTCAGTCAGCCTCTGCCCAGCCGAGCCAAAGGCCTGGGAATGGATGTGGACAGGAGGCTGCTGCTCACAAGCTGCTGCTCACAGTTGGCCTAGTCTTCCGGGAGACCCTTTCCATCTTAAGATTCTTTTTTTTTTTTTTTTTTTTTTTTTAAATAAAACCTTTCCCCTCCAACGGCTTTTTTTTTTTTTTTTTAAAGACTTTATTTATTATTATAGTAAGTACACTGTAGCTGTCTTCAGACACTCCAGAAGAGGGAGTCAGATCTTGTTACGGATGGTTGTGAGCCACCATGTGGTTGCTGGGATTTGAACCGTGGACCTTCGGAAGAACAGTCGGGTGCTCTTACCCACTGAGCCATCTCACCAGCCCCCATCTTAAGATTCTTATAGATTGGTTAGTTCTTCTCTTTTTTGTTTTTAAGGAATTAAGAGGGGTGAGGGTGTGTGGCTCAGTGTACAGCACCTGTACGTTGGAGGCCTTGGGTTTGATCTCTTGTACCATCAAAAACTAGAAATGATGTCATAGTTACTGTTTTGACTGGCCTCCCCAGCCCCTAGGTGACCCAAATACAGGGGTCCTTAGATACCCGCCCCCAAAAGGACAGCCTGACAGGCAGTGTCTAAGAGGCTGAAAGGGATGTGGGGAGAAATGCATCTTTGTTGCAGACCCATGTGGGGCTCTTTATGTAAATGGTTTCAGTGCCTAACAGGAAAAAGAAAAATGAGGCTTTGATGTGAGCCTCGGCATCTCTGTCAGACCTGTACAGTGTCACTCAGGCTTCGGGGTGGCCTGTTTCTATTAAGGAGCTGTCAGCTGTTCTCAGGCCACAGGCCCAGGGGGCTCTCAGGGTAGGGGTGGTCCAGAGCTGTCTATAGAATGCTGTATGAGTGTGGGAGCTGTGTTGGGGATGTCGGTGGGTCTGGATTCCCTGAGTACCAGAGCTGTGGGCCACCCCAGTAGATGCCAGAGAAGAAAAGGGGAGATGGAGACAGGTGAAGACCAGCTGGCCAGGCAGCACAGCATTGCATAGAGTGGGACAGGCTTCCTTCCCCTAGCAGATACAGGAAAAGATCCTGCTGTTCCATAGACCTATATAATCCAGGCTATCTCATGGAGAGGATCCTAGGTCCCAAGGAACATTCTAAATGAATAAAGAATGACAGGGGACAGATCACCAAAGGCTAAAACAGGCACACTGTGCTCTTAGTCTAGAAGGATGTACGATGTCTACATGGTATCTATGGCAACAGTCTATTAGCCAGAATTTGGTTACACCAGCTCTTGTCCCCATTCATTCTAGAAAATACAGAACTGCTGGTCTTTTTAGAAACCTTGCTGGAAAAATATGAAAAAAAAAAATAGTATTCACCTCCAACCTCTTACATGAAAAGACATTGATGTTAACTTTTAGTGTCACAAACTTGGGATTGTGTTTAGTGCCTGCTTCTGTGCCCTGTTCATTGTATATTGTATTCAGACCCTTAGCATTTCTCTGTAATAAGAAAAGCTCTATGAGAACAGTGATACTGTGGGCTGGGATTTGGAGGACCTGCTGTGCTGTGTGATCTTGCAGGATCAGTTGATTTCTCTGAGCCTTGTTCCTTGTCTCTGTGTAGGGACAGAGACCAATGGTTGTTTCTCAGGCTCTGCGTAGGGGATATGGATATGTTGCCTGTCTCAAGATACGTAACGGTGACAGCTTTGCCCTCCTTAGACGAAAGAAAGCCTGGTGATGTTTGTGGCAGGGCAGGCACTGGACAACACTTTCCAGGTATATAGTTAGTGGGATGCTGAGGACCTGGCTAGTGCTGCCTCCAGTAAGCACTTTACCACCTCTTAGCCCAGGACTTTGCATCTCTGAACACTAGCCCCCACATAGCCTCAGAAGCCAGTGATGGTTTGCCAGTTACATTGATGGAAGCAGGGTAACTGCTCAAAGAAAGGAGTATCTTGTTACTGTCTGGATGATGGGACTGGGGCCTGGCATTGACTCTTGGTCCTGCAGTGCTCATCAGGACTTCAGGAACCTCAGGATATTGTATCCATGACCAATCCTCACCAAGTCAGCTGCCCAGGACCCATATTCAGAAATCCCTGGTGCATGCTACAGCTCTGCCATCTCTGATGAGATCTCACTGTTTTCAGCAAGGGCCTTACATGTCAGCAAAGCTTCCCTGACTCTTGGCCGCAGAATTGCGTGACGTTCCCACAGCTCTATCTGCCTGTCCCCTATACAGTGGAGAACTCTGCTCTGAGGTCAGGTGCTTACTAGGATCACAGGGGATAAGGGTCTGGTTGGCCATTATAAACTCTTGGTCACACATTCTGGGGGACATGGGATGATAGGAGTCTTGGACTGGACATAAGAAAAGGAGGCACACACAATAGGGATACCACCGCCTCACCTCCTAGTCTTCTTGGGCTAGGTGGGTAGTACCAGGCAGTGAAGTTAGGCAAGATATACTTGGTACCCGTCCATGAGGGAGATAGAAGAACAGGGTCAGGCCACTGAGTATTCAGAAGGCTGGATAATGGTGCTCAGCAGTTTGAGGGGAAGCTAAGAGTGTGTCAGAGGGCAGCACATATAGGGCAGGCCTCAGGCAGCTTAGCGGGAAGGGAGCTAAAGGAAGCAGGCAGAATGGTTTTCCATCTACACAGAAGCCAGCGGCCGGAGCAGAGCTTCTGCCTTTCCTACCAGGCCACCCCAGGATTGAGGCAGTTGAGCCTCAGAATAGAAGTGAGCATGTGGCTCTCTTTCCAAAGGAGGAGACAAAACAGGGCTCTGCCTTTTTAATATTCCAATCAACTTTTAGGGGCTGGGTCTGGTGAGGGGCACAGGACAGCCTAGGGCATGTTGAGAGCAGACTTGGTGGACCATAGGATATGAGTTTGCAGACCTGTCCTAGGGGTCTGGGAGAGGCTATGCAATGCAAAGAAGGGAAGAACTGATTCCAGTGAGGACACTGGGAAAGGACAAGGTCTGGTGTCTACTCAAGCACAGAGAGAGCCGCTGCAGTCCAGAAGGTCTTAGGGCTGGAGCTCAGTATACTAAGGGCAGGAAATGAAGGGATAGGAAGACATTGAACAGTTTATAGCAATAAAGCCCTGTGAACAGAGCTTCTGTGGGGCTACAGGGACAGAGGCTAGAGCCCTGGAGAGCCCTCTGGGTTGTAGGTACAGCATCTGTGGCAGCTGGGCATGTGATAGGCTCTGTACTATGGAGTGAGGTTGGAGAGACCTTGGAAGAGGAACACAGGTGAAGTGGTTATGGGGAGACTTGATGGAGTGGTGAGGGCTTGAGGGTGCCAGGGACACACTAGATCTCAATCAGAAGCTTTGGAGAATCAGAAGAAAGATGCAGCTGGGGGTCTTTTTCCTCAGAAGGAGGCCTATGTTCTAGAAAGAAATATAGTCACTCAGAGAGGCCAAAAGAAGGAACAGAGGGAAAACAGAATTAGAGCAGAGATGGGGCAGGGCTAGGGGCTCCCCGGGCCGCCAGCTGTGGGGTCTGCCTTGGGAACAGTGAGGGGAGGAGTCGGTGTCAGGAGAGCTCGTGTACTGGCCTTCAGACAAGGTCTGGCGTTCAGGATTTCTATCCACCAGCCAAGAGGGGACAGCCTATCTCCCGAAGAGCTTCAGGGCATCCAGGCCTCAAGGACAAAGGCTGGGGTTGGGGGTGGGGGGTGAGCAGGAGATGGAGCCTGTAGCTGTGAGCTTAATGGCCCCGGAAAGAAAAAAAAAACATAAAGCTGCAGAATTACGGGGAGACATAAACAGAGCTGTCAGGCATTAGCTGCAGGGAGACGGCTGAGCAGGGTAGAGCTGCGATCCTGTGTGTGCATAAAAAGACAGAAGTTATCAAAGGAGCCAGATTAAGGAGCTGCTGTCTCTGCTGTACTCAGGTTCCCTGGCAGGTTCCTTTCTTATGCCTCAGCCTGCCGCCTCTGGTCATAGGCTCCGGTCACATGCTGACCGAAGGGGGCAGGGGGCAGAGGTGCCAGTGATGTTTGAGTGGACAGGGGACCCAGGTAGGAGTGGGAGGGTAGGAGTCAGGTCTAAGGAGGGGGCGGTGCTGACCCTGACCCTTTATGAGTGATCATACACCCTGCCAGCTTTATTTCTTGCTGTTGCTGATGATGATGTTAGCTAAGCACTAATGGACTTAAGTTTCATCCAAAGCCATCCCTGTAGTCCTCAGCAGATGACAAACACCCTGCTCTCCTGAGCTGCAGAGATACCAGCCTATGCGGAGGCATGTACATGCCTGTGCAGATATGCTGCCCGCTGCCCCTGCTCCCATCAGAGAGGCTCCCAGCAATCCTGAGTTGGAGAAGGGTGGTGTCCCAGGTGAGAATAGAATTCTGAACTAGGTCTTAGGGGTACCTAGCATGTAGACAGGAGCCTGGCCTAGTAATTCTCAGGCCCCTCTTGAGTACCTCAGACCAAGCACCATGATGAGGGTCTGGGAACTGTCTGTTCTTAAACTCTCATGCTCTTTTAAAGAATCATGTTATGCATGGGCTAAGAAAAATACCATTGGCTTTGCTGGAGGGCAGAACTCCATTCACCTACCTGTTCACTCGCTCACTCAATAAATGTGAGGCCTCCACCACTTGATCCATCCTGCCCCCAACTCAAACATGCCCATCAGAGGCCTGATTTGTGCTTTTGAGTCTCTTAGGGGACAGCAATTGGGCAGTCTCTAAATGCAGTTTGTGTGGGAGAAGATCTTTTGTTGGCAGAGGTTCTGAAGGTTGTGGGGGGAAATGGGCAAAGAGCTCTGGAAGCTGTGTGGCCCCAGGACCCACCTGGTAAGGAGAACGGGCATGTATCTGAAGAGGAGGGTACCAGAACATATGCAGGGCCCTCACAGAGGATGTGTGGCATCTTCAGGTGCTCCTGCTTACCTTGCATATGCCCACCAGTCTGGGATGCCCTTCCTTCACAGTATAGCTGGGGCTTTTATCTACCCTTAAAGCTGCCCAGTGGGCTTGCACACACATCTATTGACTAAGGAAACTTCATTCTTATGTCCCAGCACCTGCCTTCAATCACCCTATGTTACGAGTGGTTCTCCCTCCCACTGATGCCCAGTGAGGTCAAGGAGGACACTTGAGGAAGGTGGCCACCACCAGGAGGGCCTCAGATGTCTCTCTCTTTAGCAGGCCTGGTGAGCTGGAGGCGAGGGTTTGGTAGGATTTGATTCCCACACTGTGTGACCCTTTTGTCCTCTCTGGGCTTTAGACACACACTGGGTTACTTATAGATAGTGGCCCTACCTGGTTCTGGCACACCAAGAGTTGCAAGTCAGGCTTGAGTTGGAGACATGCATTGGCAGGTTGGTAGACTGACTCCATCACTGTTCTCTAGGAGATAATCCAGCTCTTCTTAACTGGCCTCCATATTTACCTGTCACTATAGTTACTGTGAGTCACAGTGTACATATATCCAGGGTTGTCACCCCTGCTCTTGTCTGTGCACTGTCACTTAGCACATTTGTGTTCTGGGTCTTGAACCTGTCTCAATTCCACATCTAACTAAAGAAACTACATTTTCAGACCTTTCCTCTCTGCCTCCCTTTCCCTCAGTGTTTCCTGCATATTTCTCAAGACTCAGGACTTCCTCTGGGTTATCCCTCTGATCCTGTGCCTCCTGGGTATAATAAGTTCAGCCTTTGCCTGTACATCAGCGCTCAACTGTCTTCTGCAAGGGTTACTTGATCTTTTTGCTGTTTTTGGCTGCGTCTGTTCCTAGCACCCATGCACGTAGAGTACACACTTGGGAACTGCTTCTCAGGTGGAAGCATAGTTGGGCAGGCGTATGGATGGGCAAGCGGATGAATGGGCAGGTGGGTGGTGGGTAGACAGGTGGACAGTGGGGAAGTTGATGGGTGAATGGAGACTACCTAGATGAATGAATGGGAGGGTGTCAGTGGGCTGAGGGACTAGAGCTCCCAGGAGGTAAGCTTCTGAGCCTTGAAGGGGGCTCAGTTTCCCTGTGTGTAAAATGTTCTGTCTGCTCAGCTCCTATGGTTGGGAATGGTGGCCAAGAAGACAATAGGTCAGGTGTGACAGAAAGTGGCCACAAAGGAAATTGTTAGCTTGCAGCACCGAAAAAAGAAAAGTTCCTTTTCTGTAGGCCCTGCCCTGACTAGAGAGTTGGGACTAGGGTTCAATTTAAATCCAAGTCTTGCTGTTTCCAAGATATCCTTTGCCCTCTTGGGATTTAGTTATTTGTTTGTTTGTTTGTTTGTTTTAATAAGATAGGGTGCTTATGTTCTTGCTGATTCTCTGGAGATGAAAACATTGTTTAGGCACACCCGGAAAACATGGATCCTATACATGTAGAGTTTTACACCCTGGCTCTGTCTCTGGGCCCGACCCCACTCACCACCGCAGCATGATTTATAGAATGTTAGAACTTTCATCTGAATACACAAATGCCCTAAGCCTTTTTCTGTGCCTGTGACCTCATCTGTAAAGTGAGTTAGGATGTGACTGATGCTCAGAACAGAGCCAGTACCTGGAAGGTCAGTGAGATCGGTCATAGTGATGGTAGCAAGGGATTTCTGTTCCTTAGTGGCTCTCAGCTCAGTTCTGGGATATGGACGTTTAACTGCAGTCCCTACTTAAAGGATGACAATTACAGGCTTGGAGAGGCGGGGTAGCTCGCCTGAGGTCACAGAGTCAGTCAGCCTCAGGGTCTTGGGTACTTGGTGTTTGTTCCCAAAGACTCTCGTGAGGGCATTCTGGAAAAAGCGACTTCTAGATCACAGTGAAGCACAAAGCTATCCAGAACATTCCTGGGGCTGCAGGGCTTCCTGCTAGTCTGCCAGGCCAGTTCCATCCAGGGTTGGCACCTGGAGTTGTCACATGTGACAGGACCCTGCTCAGGCCACTGCTACTAGGCCTTTGTGTCCAAGCATTGTGCCTGACTATCCTGATAGTAACCTGCTGGTGGGAATAGCAGTGAGCAGATGAGAGTCAGACCCATGTGACGCCCAGGAGCTCCTGTCTTTCTGGCCACACCTCTGAAGCCAGCAAAGACCAGTTGGGGTTTCCAGTCCTTTGCTTTTGTTATAAAAAGTATGTCAATATTTATCTTTCAAAAGGAGAGATATGCCCTTTGCTGTTCCTGACAACTCTGTCTATATGGTCTCTTTTAATGGCCACTTGCTCAGGTGAGGGGTAGGAACTGATCCCTTATCCCCAGTAGGCCTCACAGCTCAGAGCCTTTGGTTTCACAAACCCTGGATGGCATCTGCCTGTATGTTTTACGTGTGTTTTGTTGGAAGGAGTACAGGAAAGTGTATTGCTAGGCCACACAGAAGAGAGAGGAAGGATCTAAAAAAAACCCCAAGAGTACCTTTGAACACCAGCTCTGGGATCCTCTTGTCCTGTCCCCATGAAGATCAGTGTAGTGAGTGGTCAGGCCCACCTCTGCCCTGTGGGGGCCATAGTGTCCTTTGTATCAAAAAGATTATGCTATAGGAAGTTGTGACCTCTGTGCAGCCTGTGTCCTTTGTCATTTGGTTGGGGTGGAGGCAGGTGGCCACTGGCCTAAGGGATAAAGCTTCACTCATACAATCAGGTCTGGCTTTCTTCTAATTTTATCCCCCTTGTTGCTGTCCCTTGACTGGACATGTAGGGGACTCTGGTTCTTAGTGCTGCAGGTGACTGACCTTGCACATACTACTTTGGGCTGGGACTCTGGCCACATGGAATTTTTATTTGGATCCGTAGTGCCAGAAGGTGCTCCAAAGAGGTGGCACTAGATAACCTGCTCCACCCCCATCTGGATCAGGGCTCCCTTCTTCCCATGCCTCACCAGCCAGGCCGAGACAGTACCATGCCTCTGTCCCCTACATGCTCAGAAAGTCAAGTCAGTGGTATCCTGATGAACCCCCACAGGGCCAGGTCTGTCTGTGTAGGGAAGGGCAGGCATGACTGGAAAGAGCCCAAATCAAGCTGTCCTCCCACCCCCTCACAATAGCCCTGCCAGTTGGATGCCTAGAATATTTTACAACTCGAGAGCATGAAACATGAAGAGGTTAAGTGCCCAAGCTTCCCCAGGTATGTGTACAGGAGCTGGAACTTGAACCCTCAGCCACTCACTGTCAGGCTTCATCATGGTGGATATAGGGAGATTTCATCTTTCACACGGCTGCAAGCCCTGTGACCTCTCGAAGTATCCTGGCTGACTGAACCTGACCTTTGGAATAGATAGAATTTGCCAGTCTCTACCAGTTATAAGGAATTCTCCCACAAGCTTCCAGAGTGAGGCATCTGTGGGTCAGGCCAAATTTAGCTGTGTGGAGCTAGAAGGATGGTCTGAAGCCGTGGAGAGAGTTCTGGAAAGGTTGGATGCAGTCAAAAGCAAGGTCCAAGGGGGCCTGGGCACAGAACCAGCACACAGGGACGAGCTGAAGTGTTGTGTTCACTCTGAGTGAAACAAGAGCATCGTTCCAAACGGTTACACGTTGCCCAGGCTTCGTTCTCTGCTCTTAAATACCTTCCCATTTCATGGCTGTTCAGAGAGTAATCAGCCAGCTTCCCACTTGGGCTCAGGAAGTTTGTCCAGGCGGCCCCTAAATTAGCAGGGTCTGCCAGCTCCCCCTGTCTGAGGGTGGTGCTTCTCTTGTGTCAGAGCAGCCACCAGCATGGCACAGATGGACGCTCTCCTGTAATGACAGCAGCCACAGATCCAGCACTTCTCCAACTCAAGAACCCGGAAAATCAAAATCAGAGCACTGCACAGGAACATCTAAGCCTCGATGAGTTTGTAGCTTCCTTCCCACAACAGCCATGCATATTTGGAAGAGTGCTGTAGGATGAGATTCAGTCTACAGGTGAATAAAAGATCTGTAGAATCCACTCATGCCAAGAAGTCCTGACAGAGTGGCTTGGCCATGCAACACTTCTCTCCCCAGAAGACCAGTGTTCTGAAATTTCATGCCCAGTGCACCTGTTTCTACCTTCAGGAACCACTCTGTGTCCCCAGCCGGAAGCCCAGCTTGCAGCACAGCCCTCGGGGCTCCCAAAGACTGAAATCTGGAACAGCCTTTCTGTTATTTGGAGCCATTTCCAGAAGTGGAAATGAGAAGAGACCTTGGAAGGGTAGTTCAAGAAGTAACACCTCTGGTGGCTCCAGGTCTCTTCAAACAATACCAGTTTCTGGTGGGGAACAAGGTTCAATAGTAAAATGGGAAGAACTTTCCAGATCTGAGGGAGGCATAGCCCAATGTGTACCATTCCCCTAGTACCTTGTTTCTGCTGAGGTACCAGTCCTCTTCTTGCTCCTAACCTACCTTGGCTCCCAGGCCCCTCCCATCTAGAGCCCCCTGGGATATCAACCTCTGTCTGTTTCTTCCAGGTGCTCTGGCCTGCTAGGCCTCTTTACTTACCTGCGTGCTACTGCTGGCCTCCTGAGGCCTCTCTCCTGAGGACGAACCCAACCAAAAGCCCAGCCCCTCAAAAGCTGGGATTTTTTTGTTTTGTTTTGTCTAGCTGACTTAAGCCTCAAGAGATTGGTCTCAGCCTTCCTAGTGTGGGGACCCTTTAATACCCTTCATGTTGTGGCGTTTCCCTGCCATAAAACTATTTTCGTTGCTACTTTACAACTGTAATTTTGTTACTGTTGTGAATCGTAATATAAATATTTGTGGTTTCCAATGGTCTTAGGTGACCCGTGACAGGGTCTTGACCCGCATGTTGAGAACTAACTCCATGGTTTTTGTGTCTGGGATGGCTACCCATTTCTCTGCTGACTGCTGCGGCTAACCACCTTCTCCTTAAAGAACGTTTCTCCTAAGACTCCCCCGAATTGGGTTAGGAAAACTCTAGGATATTTGAGGGTCTCAGTCAGATCCCGGAGTTGGTCCTGACTTGGCTGCCCATCTGATGCTCACCTCTTCTAAAGAGGGCAGAATGAAGTTTAAGGTGGGTGGCCTTTCCGGGAGAAGAGCAACCACAACGGACGCGAACTTCCTGCGACCTCATACTGAGGAAGGAAAGGGTCTGAAGAAGGCGAGTCAAAGTGGGTTTCTCCCTAGGGGGAGCCTAGGCAGACCAACAAGAGGGAGTAAACCGATCTGGCAAGCTTCCTGTGTGCTCCTGGCACGTCCCCAGACCCTGGCTCAGGAAGGGGCTTGCTTTGAAGTTTCCGGCAAGACCTGCCCATTGCTGTTCAAACGGCTTATTTGTCTAGTGGCTTAAGGAAGGGGACTGGCGGTGGGGGTGGCAGCGCCTGGCTTGGCGCCGTTGCACCCTGAGGGTCCGTGCATTTGGGAACTCCAGCTTCTGTGAACTAGAGGATGTTGAGATCAGGCCGAGAACCCCAGGGGGACTCGGTACTCCGGCCGGCTGTTTCAGGCTAGCGGGGAGCTGGAGCCGCCTCGCACCGCCACTCCGCGCAGGGTGGGAGGGAGCGAGGGAGGCGAGGGGACGAGCGCCGGCTCCCCGCCCCCATCCCACCCGGTTCCGATATTTAGCTGAAAGGCACGCGGCTCCTAATCGGCCCTTTCCAGGCTGAGATGTAGCGGCGCTCTGCCCGCGCAAGGGCGGGGGCCGGGCCCGGGGAGGCGCAGAGTCCGGAGCCTGCGAGCGAGGTGAGGAGCCCGCGTCCTCGGCTGCTGGAGCGGGCGGGCGGGCGCGCATCGCCGAGGCAGATATAGAAAGGGGGGCAGGTTAAAAATAACCCTCTTCGGCTGGGAAGCTCGCGCGCACTCTCTCGCCTCGTTCGGTGCCAGAGGACTCCAGGGGAGGTGGCGTTGGGGAGGGCAGCGCGGGATTCCCCTCCTCCGCCGCCGGGCGGGGTGCTGCCTGCACGCCGCGGCTGCACGTGTGCGGGGCCGCGCGCCCAAGCCCCTCGGTCCGGCCCGCGGCGATCTCCCCAGCCTCACGCTTCTGGCTGCCGCCCCTCCCGCACCCAGAGCGGCTGTAGGAAGCGCTCCTTTATTCATTATTTACGAGCGTTAATAGGTTTGGGGCGCGCGGACTGGGGGCGGAGGCGAGGACGCCGCGGGGACCCCAGCGTTCGGGGAAGGGTGCGGACCTGCGGGAAGGTCTACGGGGCGGGGGTGGGGAGAGCTCACACGCAATTTCGCCGGCGCGCACTTAGCCGAACGGGGCGAAGGGACTATAGGCCCCCACTTTCCTCCCTGCACGGCCCTTGCAGCCGCGTCCCTGACGCAGCTCTGGCCTCATTTATCATCATCTTTGGTCAAGTGGAGTGTGCAAGGAACAGCTGCTTCACTCGGCTGACTTCCGAGGGCGGCTACAGCGGGAATCAGGAAAATGAATGATGGAGGCTGGGGGGCCGCCCCCAGGTCCGGGTGCAGGCGGGAGGGAGGCGGGGAGCATCTTGGCTGCCTTTGCCTCGTGGCAAGCGCAGCGCCCCCTTCCTCTCTGGGCGCCCACAGTCCCTGCGGATCTGTGGCTTAGGACGGGCGGGTGTGCCGGAGGTCGCCGTGACCTTGCTGGGGTCAGTGGGTTGGGCTGCGGAGGAGGCGTCGCGGCGTCTTTGGTGGCCCTCTCCGGATTGGCGGAAGGCCGGGAGACAAGGAGGGGGAGGGGAATACCAATGGAAGGTGAAATTTTACCTGCCCCTGAGGGAGTCCTGCGGATTTTCTCCCGGCGACAGCCGCGCTCTGCCTTTGTCTTACACGGCCGAAACATCTGTAGCAGCGGCGGAGAGGCCGCAGACCCCACCCTCCGCGCCGCGCCCTAGGCAGAGTACCCTGCTGCAGCCCACACCTCAATGTGGGGTCCTCGCCCGCGCCCTTCCCCGCCTGGTGTCGATGGGGCGGGGGCTGGTTGCGGAAAGGGTTAATGGCCTAGTCGCAGACCCTAATTGTCAGAGCTAGGCCCCGCTCCGTTCCAATTACCCTAAGTAGAGACTGAATGCGCAATTAACGGAGTCAGCTTGCCAACTGGAAAGCTGTCCCCGCTTTCACGTTGAGCGGAATACTCCACCAGCTGACTTGGACGAAGCAATTTCCTCTGCTCTCCCCTTTCTCTCTCCTCCAGCCCCTTCTCTTTTTCTCTCTCCTTAATAATAAAATTATACCAAGCAGTTTGCGGTGTGGCAGGCGGCCAGAAAAGCGTTTCTTTAAACGCCGCCGTCTCACAATTAGGCAGCAAGAGGATTTGACACGCCGAGGCGGCCTGACAGGCGGCTTCCTCCCCTGGGGGCGGGTGCAGGAGGGGCTTCAGTGCCCTGCTCCCCCATATGGAACCCGCACTGAGAAGGGGCCAGGGCTGCACCTCCTGGGCTGTCAGCTTGCTGCAGTGAGAAGCCCTTGGGGCAGGCAGCAGGGGAGGTTCTACCCAGACTCCTGGAAGCAGCAAGATCTTTCCCTGCTGGGCTATACAGTAGGAAAGCCATGTTCTCTGTTTCTGTGTGACAGAGAGGCATTTGGGGCACGTAACTGCTGAGCCTGGTGGACAACTTACTGACTCTCTCTCTGGATTTTCATTGATTTCTTCGGGTTTGGGATTGGAGTGTTGAGGGAGAATGTGCCCAGTTCCTGGGGCTGGTTGCTTTTCCATGCCAAGCTGTCTTCCGAGGAGGTTGCAGACAGGACTGTCTGTGATGAGCCAGAGACCCTCTGCTGCTACCACTGCGAGAGCAGACCTAGAGTCCCCATGAGCACACAGGAAGAGCTGCTTTGAAAGCACCTGGGTACCCAGACCACTGGCTCTAGCAGCCAAACTCAGAACTGGACCACGGTAGGTAGGTAGGCAGTAGCCACTGTAGGAGGGAGTTTGTTCTGGAAGCTTCCAGAGGGCAGCCACTTGCTTCCTTCATCATTTTCCCTCTTCCTGCCCCTGGGTGGCCTTCAGCGACGCCTTGGCAGTTCACTGCGACTTAAGCTACACACATCCCCTGGAGCCTCAGCTCTGCGCTCTGCTTGCTCTCCACCTGGACGCTTGGCTGAGCCAAGCTGGGCTCAAGAGTCAGTGGACACCAACAGGAAAGGCTGCAGGAAAGAGTGCAGGTCCTAGTTAGATAGTTTTTGTTCTGCCCACCAACTCCCTCACCCACTCATGAAACTGCTCTGTGGCCTTCACCCTCTGAGGCTGTGATAAAGAATAAATACTGTGATAAGCACAAAGCCAGTAGTGTCCCTCTGTCCCACTTGGTCACCATCAGAGCAATTTTTATAGGGGCAACTCTGGGGCCAGAGTAGGGCTTTGGAGCTTAAGAGCAAACACTGAAGTCCCTACCTTCAGGCTCTTATCCTTAGGAGGCAGCTCATTGTACCATTAATTATGTAATTACTGCTGTCATGAACCCCACATGGGAGCTTGGCAGGGGTCCCAGGAGGGGGGAGGGGTGGGGCCTTACCTATCTCTTGTGGAATGTTACAGGGCACCTCCTACACCACCTCTACAAGCTGAGCTCATGCCACACTCCTACCTCTAGCTCTTGAGCTCTTTCCTGCACCCAGGCCTCTCACCTTTTACTTCAGGGTTTGCCTGGGCCATGATGCTACCTACCTACCAAGGCCTGCTGCTCTGGAGCCAGAGAACATCTAGGTACTCCTTGTTGCATTGAATACCCAAGTCCCCAGCCCAAGAAGCTAAGAGCTAAAGTGCATGGGTGTGTGTGTGTCCACTTTGTCAGTCTTTGACACCTGGGGCTGATGGTCAAGTGACAACCCACAGATGGTCCTTTTGAACTTTGCCCTGCTTTAAATAACAACAATAAAAACCCTTGAGACTTGGTTGCTAACTTTTTTTTTTGGTCTGTGTGTGTGTGTGTGTGTGTGTGTGTGTGTGTGTGTGTGTAAGGACAACTTCCAGGAGCTAGTGCTCCCTACTGTGGGTTTCAGGGATGGAAGTTGATCACTAAGCCATTATATCTTGCCAGCCCTGGTAACATTTTTTGCAAATGAAAAACATCCCTACTGTACATTTCTGACCTGTAACCTCTTAAAGCAAAGGCTGCCCTGCTCTGGCTCCTTCTCCCCCCACTTTGCTTGGGACCAGTGTGTACAGCTGCCTCCAACCCCCATCTGACTACAGACCTCCGAAGTAGACTCTTCGTCCGTCCTTAAGAACAGGTCTGTGTTTAATGTATGAAGCAGACCTGTGGCCCTACCTAGTTTATGCCTCTCAGTCCGCCCAAATACCTTGTATCTTATCAGCTGACTTCTTAGTCTGGATTTAGTTTCACAGGGTTAATGTGACATTTGGAGCATGATTCATTTAATAAATATTTATTGTTCTGGGCAATGGGGACATGGCTATGAATAAAATAGGCAAAAATCCCTGCTCTTATGGAACTTTTTTCATTCGAGAGGAGACTGGTAATGAGGCCAAAAGGTAAGTGCTTTGAAGAACTAGAAGGAAGCACAAGGGGTGTCATTTTAAATACAATGATAACAGGGACACAGTAGAGTTGCATGGGTGTCTGGGAATGGTTTTCCTAGCAAAAGGGACAACTGGCACAGGCCTTGAGGCCCATGGAGGTGAAAGACTTGCCCAAGGTCAAAAGCCTAGTGGCATTTAGACAGCCTGCTACTAGCTTGACACTTCTTTTCTGCTTCTTCAACAAGTAAGGTAAGCCCTGGTCCTTCTGGGAGCATGGAGTGGAGAGGACAAGCTGTCCTGATGAGTTCGGCTTTCTGTAAGGATAGCACTACTGGGGCTTGGAGTGTGGACCAACCCAAGCAGCCTGGGAACCCCTGTGAGCTCCCTCTAGCCAGACCCCGATCTTTAGACCCTGCCCGTGGGTGGCACCAGTGAGGGTAGGCTAGCCTGAGCTGGACATGATGGACGGGGCCTGCTTTCTTCGTAGTTGGCCTTTATGTTTCTCCTTATTTAGACAGTGAGCGGTCAATAAAATGGCCCACAGTAGCCACAAGAGATCGATGAAGAAGAGTAGCAGCTGAGGTGGCTACAGAGAAGACAGCCCTGATGGTGGGCACAGAGCTAGCTGGACTATGGGCCCCTGCCACTGAGGGCATCAGCTGTGACCTACTGCATCCTAGTAAGAGATGCTGAGGGCTGTGTCCAAGAAAGAACTGGTGGGCCAGGGTCAATGCCATGGTGTTGCATCTCACTCCAGTGCCCTAGCATGGTAGGGATGGTAAGTCTGGAGTTCTCACACATTGTCTAGCGAACTCAGATTCAGCCTCTTAGGCCCCCAGCCTTAGAAGATTCTGGGTCCATTTTTTTCCCCCCGGTGTTGCCCAGGCTGGCTTGTTGGCAGTGTTTGGTAATTGAATTTAAAGCCTCATGAATGCTAGGCAAATACTCTACCACTGAGCTCTATGCCTAACCTGCCAGACTGGTCCTGAACTTGAGATCTGATCCCCTTGCTTCAGATTCCAAATGCTGGGATCATAGGTTTATGCCACTATATCCTGCTAATTTTCTATTTCAGTGATGGAGATTCTGTCTGCATGCTAGGCAAGTCTTCTAAAAAGCCTGAACTACAACCTGTCTCGTGTCTGCTACTTCTTATCTCTCCGCCTGCCTCTGTCTACTCAGGACCCCAGATCCTGCGGGAGGTGGGGGGAGGTAGTGTAAAAAAGATGTTACCAACATGGGGTGGTCTTGAGAAGCCGTGCTTTGGGGTAGTTTTGGGGTAGAGCTGCCTCACCACGACCACCACCACCACCACCACCACCAAGCAGATCCTTCAGCCTCTTCCTGATGCTAGCTCCTAGCCCAAGAAGTTTAGCGTAGTCTCAAAGGCCAGTGGGGTCTGACTGCTCTTGTGGGTTCCATGAAGATTCATCCCTGCTTCCCAGACAGGCCCAGCCCTAAAAACTAACAGAGACCTCTGATGCCTTCTGCCGATTGATTTTTTTTTTTTTTTGTCTCATTCCTTTTAGATAGTCTCACTGCCCCCAAGCTAGCTAGCCTGCAAGATCATGCAATACCTGTTTTCTCCTCTTCTTCCCCATCCACCTCCCTTTGTTGCTAGGGTTACAGGCTCACCCTGCTTTGTCCAGCTTTTTTTTGCATGGATGCTGGGGTTCTATACTCAGGTTCTCAAGCTTGTACAGCAAGCCCTCCTACTGAGCCTCTCCCAGCCTCCAAGTCTTAATATTTATTCTTCATCCATAACAGATGGGGAGAGCCTTGGGGTCTCACCTACCCACTGCTCCATGAATATCTGTCTTTTTCCAGGCTTCCTGGGCCCCATAAATACCCCCTTTCTGGTTCTCAGGCCTTGAATGGGTTAAACTTTGAATTTTCCTAAGCTCCCAATCAAGTTATAAACCACTCTGGCCAGGTGGGAGGACTGGTGACTGGGGACTCCTAGTGAAGAGGGAATGGGCGTCTTCCCACCTCTCCCTCCACCTGTCTCCCTTTTCCCTCGGAGTAACATTCCTACAAGGCCCACAGTATGCCCATCTCACTTGTAGGGCTCACTCTTGGGCTTGATGAGCCTGTGGGACTAACGACCCTTCACTAGAGACTGGTCAACTACTATAGGTAGGATTGCCTGCTGAGAACTAGGGTACAGCTCAGTGGTAGACCTTGCTTAACAAGTTACAGGCCCTGGGTTTGTCCCTAGTAGCACAGAAATATAGAGCCAGGCTTGCAGGCAGGGTCTGGCCTGCTGTAGAGGGGCACATAGGCATATATTTGTCTGTCCTGAGCTCAGCTCTGCATTCTTGCTGTCATACCAAGACACTCTCTCAGGGTGGGACTTTCTGGTGTGAGGTACAGAAGAGGGGTTTGATCTTCAATGTTCAGCTAACAAACATCCTCTACCCCTATTAATGTCACCTTTAGTAGTAGAAAGGACAAGATAAAACATAAAGTCCAGTTTTATCAGTGGCTAGCACGCGCGCGCGCGCGCACACACACACACACACAAAGTCTTTGGGAGAAGGCTGTGCCTGAGGCTCAGCCTCACTATTCCTTCAGTGCACTGTTTGATGGCTGTGTTGATGGCTTGCCGTCCTTGGCTGCTGGAATGTCAAAGGAGGTTCATCCAGATTGCAAGCACCACCAGATTCCACGAAGCTCTGCCCTTGTTGAGCCTGGTACGCTCTTCATCCAGTGTCTAGAGTAACCAGTGGTTACAGGGGTGGAGTATTCATGTCCCTAGGGCAATGAGGGCTGCTCTGGATTCCCATCAGCTGTGTGCCAGATTCTGCCAAGCTGGTTGAGGGGAAGCCTTGGCAAGTTCCCAGGAGAAGGGGGAGGAGCAGAAGCTGGGGCAAGGTTCAGGTTCCCTTCTCAAACCTTACTGCTGTTAATCCGGCCATCACAGCTTCTTCCCTCCCTGTTGAAGGTCACCATCACCTATGGGGTATTCATTCTTCCATCTGCTCTCCTGATGCCGCCCATGCCAGTCCTTCACTATCTGCGTCTCATCCCTTCCATATCCTTTCCTGGTGCTCTTGAAAAATAATCATAATCACAATAATTAATAACAACAGAGCCCG
Organism: Mus musculus; assembly: GCF_000001635.26. Classification (NCBI taxonomy): domain Eukaryota; kingdom Metazoa; phylum Chordata; class Mammalia; order Rodentia; family Muridae; genus Mus; species Mus musculus. The sequence continues at coordinate 60,182,769 of NC_000077.6, forward strand.
CTGCAAGTCTTAAAGAGGCAGCACCTATTTTCTGCTGGCAGAGCCAGCAGTACCTCTGTAGCTAGCAGCTAGGATGCCACCATGCCTGAGCCTTTGTTTCTGTCCCTCCCTCTGCCAGGGTTGGAGGGTGGTACTGGGGCACATGTTTCTGCCTGTGTCCTCCAACAGGCCCTGGGCCTCTGAGATTTTAATTGAACTGTCTTTTCTTAGAGATAGATGCTTTCCACATCCAGCTGCCTGTGTGCATCGGGAAGCTGGCCTGTAATCCTGTGTGGGGAAATTAAAAGGCATAGCAGCTGGACTGATTAGATGGGGCAGGGACAGAGCAGGCAGGGAGGGGACACTGTTCATGGCTCCCCTCTTTAGATGATGTCTCTGGTAATGCATTGCATTTTGGGGAATGTGTTGCAGGGATACACACACACACACACACACACACACAACTCCAGCCGTAGAAATGTTAATGATATCCACAGGACACTCAGCAGGAAATGAGAGTGATCTGGGACTAATAAAAACCGAAATGTAATTTGTGCAGATATATGAGGGAGGCAGATGTAGCCTTCAGAGCAGTCCGGGTTTGTGCGTTCTTGGCTTATAAACACACACCCAGGGAGGGCAGGGAGCTGGCATTTTGTGTCCTGGTCTTAGAAATGGCCCAGCAGCCATCCTGAGCAGGTGTTGCATTCCCCCCCCCCAACCCCCGCATCCAGAGTGTGCTCTGCTCTGGGAAGATGGGGCAGGAGGCACCAGGCTGCCCTGCCTCCAGCCCTTCTGGAATGGCAGGCACCACTTCGTGTTTCATCCAAAGGGCAGGTAGGCACTGTCCTAGTGAGGGGCTAGAGACATGTGCTGAGTTGGGGGTGGGATAGGCAGAAAGCTTTAACAATCTGGAGAAGAGGAAAGTTGTATTCGGGGCAGCTGGGTCAGTCCTACTGCTCTGAGCTCTGGAGGCTCTGGCTGCCTGGGAGTGCCCTGTTCAACTGGATGGAGCTCTTTTACCCCCCTTCCTTGGGTCAGTTCCCAGACAAAGGAAGGAAAGCACCTTTGTGGGATCCAGACTAAAGGGAGGCTGGATCTCCCTGCCAATAGCTCCCACTCCTGCCTTTCACTCCTGTCCCTGTGAGGCACTTACCTCTCTTCCCCCACATTTAGTTCTTGACAAACCAACCAAACCCCTGACACCTTTGTGGTCTATGGCAGTGTGTTTTGGGACAAGAACTGTTCCTTCCTAGAGGCTTGGGCTGCTCAGACCCAGAGAGCTTGAACATCCTGCCTTCACCCTGCGTGGTGGCTGGGTAAACCCTGAATCTGTGGGATGTGGTGCCAATAGTCAGCCTTCTTTGTGATTTCTCCAAAGCTTGGGGGGCATTCCTGTTTTTCACCACTGAGGATTTTCTGGGGTAACCAAAGCCAATCGGTTGAAGGAAACCAGCCGAGATAGCCAAGCCTGGATTGTGACTCCACAAAAGCCCCTGGTCTACCTGCCCCTGCCTTCCATATGAGTGCTGTCTGTACCATCCCTGACCTGGGAAAGTTCGGAGGAGCTCATTGGGGAGGGACAGAGAACAGGAAGGGTCGTGTGCTGCTCTCCAGTGGCCAGGGGACTGTGTCTTTGTCCCCTATTAGTATGCATCCCCACACTCTGGACTGCATAATCTGTTTATGCACCTATGATACCAAGAACAGGAGGCAGGTGCTACCATCCTTCATTCCCAGGAGTCCGGGGAGGGGATGCTTAGCAGCCCCCAGTCAACATCTGCCAGAAGGGACAGAGTCCAGATGGCACTACAGGGGAGGCGTGTGTGAGCGTGCATGGACATGTGCCTGATAGGTCCTTTGTACATGTGTGGATTCCTGTATGTGCAGTTACAGTGGCCTGGAATGCCACCTCTCCCCAATTGGGGAGGGGTCCTCACGGGTGCTCAGTGTGGCTGAGTCACGCTTAGGTACGGCTACACAAAGACTAAGATGATGGGATCCAGCAGGCCCCCAGGGAACAGTGGAATTGCTCTGCTAAATGATTTTGAGCTGTCTACAAGGGCTGGGCGTGGTAGTACAGACGAGCTGATAGAGAGGAGGAGCTGGCAAGAGGGGCCTGGAGTGGCCATTCATTGTGACTTGCTCTGTGTAGCCTGTTTGGACTGTCCATTTCAGCGGGAGCTCACCGTAGAAGCAGGATTTTAGAGCATACCTCTCAGACCCAGAGGCTGTCAGTATGTGCAGAGCTGGTGGGAGGGTGCCGGGGAGGGATGCTGACTGAGGCAGCGAGCAAACCGTGGCCCATCTGAATTGTTTCCCCTCTGCACCATCCTTTCTCTTCACAGATAACCAGCCCGAGTCATGCAGTCTTTTCGAGAAAGGTGTGGTTTCCATGGCAAACAGCAAAACTACCCACAGACCTCCCAGGAGACATCGCGCCTGGAGAACTACAGGCAGCCGGGTCAGGCTGGGCTAAGCTGTGATCGGCAGCGGCTGCTGGCCAAGGACTACTACAGCCCTCAGCCCTATACAGGCTATGAGGGTGGCACTGGTACACCTTCTGGCACGGTGGCCACAGCAGCTGCAGACAAGTACCACCGAGGCAGCAAATCCCTGCAGGGGAGGCCAGCTTTCCCCAGCTATGTTCAAGACAGCAGCCCCTACCCAGGGCGCTACTCTGGCGAGGAAGGTCTTCAGACCTGGGGGGGCCCACAGCCACCGCCTCCTCAGCCACAGCCTCTGCCCGGGGCAGTGAGCAAGTATGAGGAGAACCTGATGAAGAAGACAGTTGTGCCTCCTCCAAACAGGCAGTACCCTGAGCAGGGCCCCCAGCTTCCCTTCCGGACTCACAGCCTGCATGTCCCACCACCACAGCCTCAGCAGCCCCTGGCTTACCCCAAACTCCAAAGGCAGAAACCACAGAACGACCTTGCCTCCCCTCTGCCCTTCCCCCAGGGCAGCCACTTTCCCCAGCATTCCCAGTCCTTCCCTACCTCCTCCACTTATGCCCCAACAGTGCAGGGTGGTGGGCAGGGGGCCCACTCCTACAAGAGCTGCACAGCACCATCTGCCCAGCCTCATGATAGGCCGATGAGTGCCAATGCGAACCTGGCTCCAGGGCAACGGGTCCAGAATCTTCACGCTTACCAGCCTGGCCGCCTTGGCTACGAGCAGCAGCAGCAAGCACTTCAAGGCCGTCACCACACCCAGGAAACACTCCACTACCAGAACCTCGCCAAGTACCAACACTATGGACAGCAAGGCCAGGGCTACTGTCCACCGGACACAGCTGTCAGGACTCCAGAGCAGTATTACCAGACTTTCAGCCCGAGCTCCAGCCACTCCCCTGCACGGTCTGTGGGTCGCTCCCCTTCCTATAGCTCCACCCCGTCACCACTGATGCCCAATCTGGAGAACTTCCCCTATAGCCAGCAGCCGCTTAGTACTGGGGCCTTCCCCACAGGCATCACAGACCACAGCCACTTTATGCCCCTGCTTAACCCGTCCCCAACAGATGCTGCCAGCTCTGTGGACCCCCAGGCCGGCAACTGCAAGCCCCTGCAAAAGGAGAAGCTGCCTGACAACTTGCTCTCCGACCTCAGCCTGCAGAGCCTCACAGCGCTCACCTCCCAGGTGGAAAACATCTCCAACACCGTGCAGCAGCTCTTGCTGTCCAAAGCTACCATGCCACAGAAGAAAGGGGTCAAGAACCTCGTGTCCAGGACTCCAGAGCAGCACAAAAGCCAGCACTGTAGCCCTGAAGGCAGCGGCTACTCAGCTGAGCCAGCGGGCACACCGCTGTCTGAGCCGCCGAGCAGCACGCCACAGTCCACCCATGCTGAGCCACAGGACACTGACTACCTGAGTGGCTCTGAGGACCCGCTAGAGCGCAGCTTCCTCTACTGCAGCCAGGCCCGGGGCAGCCCCGCCAGGGTCAACAGCAACTCCAAGGCTAAGCCCGAGTCTGTGTCCACCTGTTCTGTGACCTCACCTGATGACATGTCCACCAAGTCCGACGACTCTTTCCAGAGCCTGCACAGTACTCTGCCCCTGGACAGCTTCTCCAAATTTGTGGCAGGCGAGCGGGACTGCCCGCGGCTGCTGCTCAGTGCCCTGGCACAGGAAGATCTGGCCTCCGAGATCCTGGGACTGCAGGAAGCCATTGTTGAGAAGGCTGACAAGGCCTGGGCTGAGGCTTCCAGCCTGCCCAAGGACAATGGCAAGCCACCCTTCTCACTGGAGAACCATGGCGCCTGCCTGGACACTGTAGCAAAGACTTCATGGTCACAGCCAGGGGAGCCAGAGACCCTCCCTGAGCCTTTGCAGCTGGACAAGGGTGGCAGCACCAAGGACTTCAGCCCGGGGCTGTTTGAAGACCCCTCTGTGGCCTTTGCCACCACTGACCCGAAGAAAACAAGCAGTCCCCTGTCCTTCGGCACCAAGCCTTTGCTAGGGACTGCCACTCCTGACCCCACCACAGCAGCATTTGACTGCTTTCCAGATACACCCACTGCCAGCTCGGTGGATGGTGCCAACCCCTTTGCCTGGCCAGAGGAGAACCTGGGCGATGCTTGTCCTCGTTGGGGCCTCCACCCTGGTGAGCTTACCAAGGGCTTGGAACAGGGTGCAAAAGCCTCGGACGGCGTGGGCAAGGCAGATGCACACGAGGCCTCTGCTTGCATGGGCTTCCAGGAGGATCATGCCATCGGGAAGCCAGCAGCCGCACTGTCCGGGGACTTCAAACAGCAGGAGGCAGAGGGGGTGAAAGAGGAGGTGGGTGGGTTGCTGCAGTGCCCCGAGGTGGCCAAGGCCAACCAGTGGCTGGAGGAGAGCCGCCATTGCTGTTCCTCCACTGACTTCGGGGACCTGCCACTGTTGCCGCCCCCTGGCAGGAAGGAGGACCTGGAAGCTGAAGAGGAGTACTCTTCTCTGTGTGAACTGCTGGGGAGCCCTGAGCAGAGGCCCAGCCTGCAGGACCCGTTGTCCCCAAAGGCCCCGCTGATGTGCACCAAGGAGGAGGCAGAGGAGGCGCTGGACACCAAGGCTGGCTGGGTCTCTCCATGTCACCTCTCTGGGGAGCCTGCTGTCCTACTGGGCCCCTCTGTGGGTGCCCAATCAAAGGTTCAGAGCTGGTTTGAATCTTCTCTGTCACACATGAAGCCGGGAGAAGAAGGGCCAGAGATGGAGAGGGCTCCAGGTAGTTCCGGCACCTCACAAGGCTCCTTGGCCCCGAAGCCTAACAAGCCTGCTGTACCTGAGGGGCCCATTGCTAAGAAAGAGCCTGTGCCACGGGGTAAGAGCTTACGGAGCCGGCGAGTACACCGGGGGCTGCCTGAGGCGGAAGACTCTCCGTGCAGGGTGCCAGCACTTCCCAAAGACCTCTTGCTCCCAGAGTCTTGCACAGGGCCTCCACAGGGACAGGCCGAGGGGGCTGGAGCCCCAGGCCGGGGGCTGTCAGAAGGGCTCCCCAGAATGTGTACCCGCTCGCTTACAGCTCTGAGTGAGCCCCAGACTCCTGGACCTCCGGGCCTGACTACCACCCCCACGCCTCCCGACAAACTGGGAGGTAAGCAGCGAGCTGCCTTCAAGTCTGGCAAGCGGGTCGGAAAACCATCACCCAAGGCTGCATCCAGCCCCAGCAACCCTGCTGCCCTGCCTGTTGCCTCAGACAGCAGCCCCATGGGCTCCAAGACCAAGGAGCCAGACTCTCCCAGCATGCCTGGCAAGGACCAGCGCTCCATGGTCCTCCGGTCTCGCACCAAACCCCAGCAGGTCTTCCATGCCAAACGGCGGCGGCCCTCGGAGAGCCGGATCCCAGACTGCCGTGCCACCAAGAAGCTCCCTGCTAACAACCATTTACCCACTGCGTACAAGGTCTCCAGTGGGCCCCAGAAGGAAGGTCGGATGAACCAGCGGGTCAAAGTACCCAAGCCTGGTACAGGAAACAAGCTTTCAGATCGGCCTCTCCACACGCTCAAGAGGAAGTCGGCTTTCATGGCACCTGTCCCCGCCAAAAAACGGAGCCTCATCCTGAGAAGCAACAATGGAAGTGGGGGAGACGGGAGGGAGGAGAGGGCTGAGAGTTCCCCTGGCCTCTTACGGAGGATGGCCTCACCCCAGAGGGCCAGACCCAGGGGTAGTGGGGAGCCACCCCCACCCCCACCCTTGGAGCCACCTGCTGCATGCATGGGGTTGTCTACACAGTCATCCCTGCCCAGTGCTGTGAGGACCAAGGTGCTGCCACCGCGAAAGGGCCGCGGCCTCAAGCTGGAGGCCATAGTACAGAAGATCACCTCACCTGGGCTCAAGAAACTCGCATGCAGAGTGGCAGGGGCCCCTCCTGGGACACCCCGGAGCCCAGCCCTGCCTGAGAGACGTCCAGGGGGCAGTCCAGCCGGGGCGGAAGAGGGTTTAGGAGGAATGGGGCAAATGCTACCAGCAGCTTCCGGAGCTGACCCATTGTGCAGGAACCCAGCCAGCAGGTCCCTAAAAGGTAAACTCTTGAACAGTAAGAAGCTGTCCTCTGCTGCTGACTGCCCCAAAGCTGAGGCCTTCATGTCCCCGGAGACCCTGCCATCACTAGGGACTGCCCGAGCACCGAAGAAAAGGAGCCGGAAAGGCAGAACTGGGACCTTGGGACCCTCCAAAGGTCCGTTGGAGAAGCGGCCATGTCCGGGCCAGCCTCTGCTCCTCGCTCCCCACGACAGGGCCAGCAGCACTCAGGGCGGAGGCGAGGACAACTCCAGTGGAGGAGGCAAGAAGCCAAAGACAGAGGAGCTGGGACCGGCCTCCCAGCCCCCTGAAGGCCGGCCCTGCCAGCCCCAGACAAGGGCGCAGAAGCAGCCGGGCCAAGCCAGCTACAGCAGCTATTCCAAGCGGAAGCGCCTCAGCCGAGGCCGGGGGAAGACCGCCCACGCTTCACCCTGTAAGGGACGTGCCACTCGGAGAAGGCAGCAGCAGGTACTGCCCCTGGATCCTGCAGAGCCTGAAATCCGACTCAAATACATTTCCTCTTGCAAGAGGCTGCGGGCAGACAGCCGCACCCCAGCCTTCTCGCCCTTTGTGCGGGTGGAGAAGCGAGATGCTTACACCACCATATGCACTGTCGTCAACTCCCCGGGGGATGAGCCGAAGCCTCACTGGAAGCCATCCTCCTCTGCTGCCTCCTCCTCCACCTCTTCCTCCTCCTTAGAACCAGCTGGGGCTTCTCTGACCACATTCCCTGGAGGCTCTGTGCTGCAGCAGAGGCCCTCCCTGCCCCTCTCCTCCACCATGCATCTGGGGCCTGTGGTGTCCAAGGCCCTAAGTACCTCTTGCCTTGTCTGCTGCCTCTGCCAAAACCCGGCCAATTTCAAGGACCTTGGGGACCTCTGTGGCCCCTACTACCCTGAACACTGCCTCCCCAAAAAGAAGCCAAAACTCAAGGAGAAGGCGCGGCTGGAGGGCACCTTGGAGGAGGCCTCTCTGCCTCTCGAGAGAACACTCAAAGGCCTGGAATGTTCGGCCAGCACCACGGCTGCCGCCCCTACCACAGCCACTATCACTACCCCCACGGCCCTGGGGAGACTGTCCAGGCCCGATGGCCCAGCTGACCCTGCCAAGCAGGGCCCCCTGCGCACCAGTGCCCGGGGCCTGTCACGGCGGCTGCAGAGTTGCTATTGCTGTGATGGTCAGGGGGACGGGGGTGAGGAGGTGGCCCAGGCTGACAAGAGCCGCAAACATGAATGCAGCAAAGAGGCCCCTACAGAACCTGGTGGGGACACCCAGGAACACTGGGTCCATGAGGCCTGTGCTGTGTGGACCAGCGGGGTGTACCTGGTGGCCGGGAAGCTCTTTGGGCTGCAGGAGGCCATGAAGGTAGCTGTGGACATGGTAAGAGGCTAGAGCAGCTGGGGTGGGCTAGGGCAGTGTGAAGTACCAACAGGCTGGCAGAAGTGTCTCCAGGGCTCTATTGTGGGCTACTTGTGCCCATAGCCAAAGAGTACAGCCTCCAGCCCTGGGGTCTCTTGGGGGAGTATGGAGGCAAGTTGAAGCACACCCGGGGCTACAGCAGAGCACATTCATCCATCTTGCCCCAAGGTATGTGCTACAGTTTCTATGTTCCACTGGGCCCAGTGGAGCATACTGCTCACACATACTACCCCACACCGGAGTTGCTGGGTCCCAGCAAGACAGAGGCCTTCCAGAGTTGAATGCCAAGATGGCCTGGTCTCCCCTGAACTGGGACATAGGGGGTAGCTTCTAAACAACATGTGGCTAAAGTGTGGGACACTGGTCCTGGGCAACCCTGGCTTACCTGGCCACCGGAGCCCTGAAGCGCAGACCTCCAGTTTTAAGTCATCCCTTCAGAGAACTGCAGCATGTACTGCCCCCAGCCTTGCTCCTGCCTCCCCTGTGGGGCAAGGTCACAGGACCTAGCACATTAACACCTATTGATCTTTAAGGCTATATCTGGGATCACAGGTCTGGGAAGGAGAAAGCATTTTGAGCCGTGGCTGCAGCTAAGAGTCATCAGGCTGAGGGACTGGCAGAGGCCACTTCAGAGCCCATGCTCCCTGAAATTTTGGCCCCAGGGCAGCAAGGCCGCTTCCTGCCTTTGCAGATTGTGCCCTGGTTCCTGGGCAGTGAGGCTCCAGGCCCACTCCTCCACACTGGTTCTTTCAGGGTAACCGTGCTGGTTCTGTTGGTCTCCCCCTCCTCCCCTTCCTCCTCTCTGCACACTGTGGGCAGCTGAGCCTAGAGGACCCCACTGTCCAATGCCCCCCTCCTCCCCATACTTTATTGTCCCAGATCTTGAGAAGTGTTCTGCCCAGGCAGCCCCCCCCTCGACCTTAGGGACCACTGTGGATGCTGCCCCTGGCTCCAGGCTCTAGGCTCCAGGCACTTACTGCCCATGGTGACAACTATAGAATCTCTCTGGGCCCTGCTGTCTGCCCACCTTGGTGAAAAGGACACAAGAACATCACAGCTTTCAGGACCTCAGCCAGTTGATGAGCAGGCAAGACATCAGCCACACATGGTCCACATATCCTCTTCCTGCCTATCACTGGTTCCTTGGTAACTATCTTCATGGCTACCTTAAAATAATCTCATCTCTCCATTAGAAAGTAACAAGCTGGAGAGATGGCCCAGCAGTTAGGAGCAACGGCTACTCCTCCAGAGAACCTTGGTTCAGCCCACAGCTGTCTGTAATTCCAGTTCCAGGACACCTGACACTTTCACACATACAGTAGGCAAAACACCAATACATGTAAAATAAAAATAAATCATTTTATAAAAAGAAAAAAAAAACCTGGATGGAACCTCTGTCCAGTTGGTTGTCCTGACCCTGCACCATCCAGGGCTTTGGGTCCCAGGGTTGGCAGCAAGTCATCTCATGTCCCCAACCCGACATAAACAAGGAGAAATACTGGTAAGTTGAGGTAAAGGCCCCTGTACCCTGGCTCGGGCTGTACCTCTGGCTTCCTCTTCCTGTGCTGCCATCCACAGACTGTCTTGTTGAGCTGAGGGGGCTCTCTCTGCTGAGCCTTCAGCTCTGCCACACCTCAGAGTAACAGTGAAGGCCAAGAGAGGCCCCCACTGGACAAGGGTTAGCTGCATAATGAAGACTCTTCCTGCTAGAGGTGGCCCTGGCTGACAGCTGGGACCTGTTGCCAGGCTGTCCCCCAGAGCCACAGGCTCAGGACATGGCCGCCTAGAATATGCTAGAGAATAGACGAGGGTGTTTCCCAGGTTCCCTGAAGAGTGACCTGCAGGGTTATAGTTCAGCCCATTGCTTTCTGCCCCAGTGGCTTGGGACTACCTTCTCTAGGAACCAGGCAGACCCTGGTTCAAATATATCTCCAGGAAGCCTGACTTCCTGTGCAAGCCCCAGCATCAGCACCCACGCAGTATACAGGCCAGGCCTTTGGTCTCTCCTGTCGTCCATAGTCCCTGCTGTCTTCACAGCACGTCCACTCAGGCCGCCCACGTCCCTAGACTGTGTCATCCTCATTTCCTGGCTAGGGAGGGCAGGAGACTGGTGGCCTCTAGTGTGGGTGTCTGGGCCAAGAAGGGGGGCACAGTTGGTCAGCTATGCCCCTTGTAAGAGAACTGGGGACAAGACAATAGCTTTCATCCTTCTATGCTTCATGTCTGCAGTGAGCAGAGCCCTGCCTCGGGAGTTGCTTGGGACTCTGTCACAGGGGGGCCCAAAAGAGTCTTGCAGTGCTTCCAAGGGCCATTGTGAATGAGTGAGACCTGGTCTACTTGGAGTCTCCATTTGTGCCTCCGTTGATGCCTTAAGAGATGGACCTGGGGCTCTAGATCCTTGGGTGGCTTACCCAGAGCCTCTGCTTTAATGTCTGTCCCTGCTGGCCACTCCAGCTACAGAGAGTTAGAACAGAGCCCACCCTGCCAGGGCAGCCTGGGCCTGCTGAGCTGCAGCTCAGGATCTGCCTGGAAGTTTGAGCTTACTGGTTGTCCCCAGCTCTGTTTCCTTGGGCCTAGAGAAGTTCATTGTGTGCTGGGACTTGCACCGAGTGCATTGTTGGTGTAGTGCTTAGCCTCTGAGCCTGCCGTGTCCTCTGCTTCCCTCCTACCTCACTGCCCACAGTGGTGACAGGCTTGGGGACAGGGATGGCCAAGGCCCATCTCTTATCTTTCCCTGTGCCAAGGTTTGGTGTCGATCCTCCATTAGACTTTTGTCTTGTCCTAGCCTCTGAGCCCAGCAAAAGTCAGGGGCTGGACATATTCTTGGGGTGGGAGGGTCATCAGATTCACTTGAGATCAGCCTCTTGGGGGTCATATGTCAATTCTTCCCCCAGCTCATTTCTACGTATCTGCCGCCATTTGGGTAGAGTGCTTCTTGCCTGCTCTCACATGAAAGGGGCCTCTCTCACCATCTGGAAAGTGGAGGTCAGTGAAAGCCACACCCCTTGTGGCTGCTAGAAGGAGCCAGTGGCTGGGGACACACCAGAGCCAGCATGTAAGCAGCACCTGACAGATGGTGGCTGCCAGCCTTGGCCACTGTGGTGACTAGCACCACTAGCCCAAGAGGGTCCCCCATGCAGTGTGCCAGCCCAGGAGGTGGCAGAGGGCCAGCCCTTGAGGGCATATCCCTCCATGCTGCATTGCTGTGCCATCCCGGCAGAAGTGCTGCTGGGCCTGTAGAACACACAAGGACTCACTTGCCTTCCTCTCTCTCCAGCCGTGTACCAGCTGTCACGAGCCCGGGGCGACCATCTCGTGCTCCTATAAAGGATGTATCCACACCTACCACTACCCATGTGCCAATGACACAGGTAAGAGCTGGCTTCAGGGGCCTGGGTACAACTATTTCAACCCAGACCCCATGTGCCTCCCAGGGCATTCACCTGCCCCAGGAACTTTATCTTGTTCTCTTCACCTCTGCCTGCATTTGGCTGTGGAGATGGGTGCGTCAGCCCCTACTTAGCTGATGTTGAGGACTTCCAGAGCTGTCGGGACTCAATGTGCAAAGTGAAGCAGGTCTCTGTGGTCTCTGACAGGTCCCTATGGCCCACCCCATTCTTACTTATTCTCCGTGGGCCACAGGACTCAGAAGCCCAGCCTTAATCCATCTAGTGGGGACCTTAATCACTTGTCTATAAAGAAAGCATCTCCTCACTGGGGATGGCAACACCACTCTTGTCCAGGCTCAGCCCTGGTGGCTCTCCTTCCTGTGCCTGTCATGCAGTCTTTGTACTTAGGCCCCATCCACAGAGCTGGACTGTGAGCCGCTCTTCACTGGAGCAGCAGCAGGGTAAATTAACACTGTCTAGAAGGTATAGCGTCACCCTCCCTCCATCCCACCCAGCTCTGGCCTGGTCCTCCCAGCCTGAGCAGTCGTCACTGCACTGCTCTTTCTGCTCTCTGGATCCGGAGCCAGCGTCAGCCACAGCTAATCAGTCTCAGGGGAGGACTGAGCTGCACCCACCAGAAGGGGACGGTGATGGGTACCGGGCTGGGGTTATCTTGGGCTCTGCCCCATCAGCATGGTGGCCTGTGTGGAATGTGGACTTAACCCGAGTGCATGGGCTCACTCCCCATCCAGCTACCTCAGCCGAGGTCTGGGGTGTCTGTTCTCCCCCACTCCAGGCCAGTCCAGCTTCCCCAGGGCCTCAACCTGAAGGGGACTGATTGCCAGGACCGCCATGGCTGGTGACTTCTCCGTTGCTGTGATAAAATTCCAACAACAGCAACTTAGGGAAGGGAAGATTTATTTTGCCTCACAGTTCCAAGTCCCAAGTTATCATAGTAGGGAAATCATAGCAAAGGCACTTACGGGAGCCAGCCGCACTGCATCAGTAAAGAAGCAGAGGAGCCAAGCATGGTGGGACACTTTTAATCCTAGCACTTGGGAGACAGAGGCAAGCAGATGTCTTTTGAGTTTGAAGCCAACCTGTTCTACATAGGAAGTTCCAGGCCTGCCAGGGCTATATAGCTCAGATGGCCAGGCAGTTGAGAGCTCCCTCAGAGGTTTCAAGTTCAGTTCCCAGCACCCACACAATGGTGGCCTACAAATCCAGCTCCAGTGGATCTGATGCCCTCTTCTGGCTTCTATGGGTACTGCATTCATGTATACAAGTACATACTCAGCCATACATATACTTTAAAGAGTTCAAGGCCAGCATGGTCTACAGAATGAATCTAGGCCAGCCAAGACTGCACCCCCTACCCCCAGATAATAACAATAACTTTAAAAAAAGGTAGTAGCAATGGAGAACAACAGATCTCACTGCAATTAACCTAATCAAGATCCTCCCTCATGGGGCTGGAAGAGGTGGCTCAGCAGCCGGGAGCACTAGCTGCTCCTCAGGAGCACTTGGCTTTGATTTTCAGTACTCACATGGTGGCTTTATAGTCATCTGAAACTCCAGGTCCAGGGCATCTGATGTCCTTTTTTGGCCTCTGCTGACACTAGGCACACATGGTATATAAACCTACATTGTAGTCAAAACAACCATAAATGTAAAATTTTTAAAAAGTTAATCCCTTCACAGGCATTCCCAGAGACCCATTTTCCAGGTTATTTTAAATTCTTTCTAGCTGACAATGAGCAGTACTCACATCAGATCGGGAGATAGTGTGCTTATAAAGAAAGCCATTCTCTCTGAGCTGGAGGAACGTGGGGAAGATTCCAGATGGGCAACATTGGAGCCAGGCCCCAAACATCAGATGCCTTAAGCCATGCCTGGTTAGTTCAGGACTGCAGAGCAGGCCTTGAACACTCAACAGAAATCTCAGACTCAATAGATCTGAGGCTGAGAGGGGCCTGGGGCGGTGAGACACCAGCCTGACAGGCTGATGAGCCAGCAGTCCCAGCAGGGGAGGGTGGTTGTCTGGTAAAGGTGGAGCCATACATGCTAGAGACTGCAGGACAGAATTCACAGGCCTTACAATGGGAGAGCAGGCATGGGGCGCCTGGTTTCCTCACTTTACAATGTTGATCTGGGCAGGGCTAGCATGGGAAGATTGGGCATTTATAGCTGGGTTAAGCTCCTGACCCTTCCATACCCAGTTTGGTGGCTTCTTAGTACCTTCTGGGCCAGTGCTGTCTGCTTCAGGTGGTTGGCCTAGCACATCCCCTGATAGTAGCGGGGCCCTAACAAGGAACAAGGCTTGTAGCTTGTTTTTTGTTGGCCAAAGGTGGGTCACATAAAGCTCCGGTTTGGAGGGTGGGTGGGGACTACAGAGCCAGGTAGCCGAGGGTAGGGCACGGTAGGAGGCAGTCTCTGCCATTGGGCTCCTGACCTCAGCATTGGGGCTTGATGGGGGACTCTGAATAGCTATCAGGGAGGTGGAGCCCTGGGAAACAGCAGTCATGGCAAATGACAAGGTCAGAGTGCCTGGCCACGTGGCTAGGAGTACAGGAATAATATACCACATGGGCCAGCCACTCCTAGGTGTCCTCAGACTCCTAGGTTGCTAGAAAGGACTGGAAACCCCCTTTTGCCTCTCACAAGAGCATAGCAGCTATAGCACAGGATCCAGTTTAAACATCTGTATTCAGTCCCAAAGCTACCCCCACCCCAGTTCCTGCTCTCAGCTGAGCTGACTGGGAAGTAGCAAGGCCCCACTGTTAGCAAGCACCCGTAGGTTATAGCTAAACCTTGGTCCAGTGTAGGTGCAGTCCCAAACGTGTGTGCCTGCGTGCACCCACCCCCAGCAGTTGGCCCTAGAAGACAACCTCTCCTGCAGCTTTCTCAAGTGACATCCACCTCCCTCCCCTCTGGGTGGAGAAGAGGGAAGGAAACAGGAAGTTCTGCACCATCCCTAGTGTGAGATGGGAGGCGATGTCTGGGAAGGTGAGCCCCGATCAGTAGCCGAGAAGGGAGCAATGATGGACCCAGGAGGCCTGTAGGTAGAGCGGACACCAGAGGACAATGGCTAGGTTTTCTTATGGCAGCTGGCAAGGACTCATGATAGCAGCACACTGCCCTGGGTAGGAATAACAACTGGCTTGCTTAGCCATCCTTTGTGGACATCTGGGGGATTCATCTAGACCTGGACCTTGTAACCTCCTACTGCTGTCTCTTAAGAATAAGCCCTTCCGTGTGGAACATTTCCTCTGAACGTGAAGAAGGATCATGAGAGCACACAGTAGGTGACATTGTGATTGATCTACAATATAGAGGCTGAGATTCTGTAGCTGACATTTCAGTCAAGACCTGAGACTCCACTCTGCAGTTGTCAGTCACCCAAGCAATCATGGGGTGCTTTCTGAGCATGGACCTCTCCTGGCCACTGTGCAGGAGGTTGGGTCAGGAGTGGGCATGTCTGAGAATGAGTGTTCCTTCTCCTTTGGGGAGACCTGGGTAGGAGGGAGATGGCCAGGTAGTGGTGGCCAGGGTGGGGGTGGGGCAGGGGGGGTGTCTAGGAGTGGAGGCCAGGAAGGGACATAGCAGGGTAGAGGCAGAGGGGCTGCACCTCTGGGGGGATTTGGACTAATGAGGGTTCTGAGCAAGACCAGGGCATCAGAACTAACACTGGCAGCCAGCCGGCTCTGCATCACCACAGAAACTTTTCTTTGCTCACAGGTTGCACGTTCATTGAGGAGAATTTTACTTTGAAGTGCCCCAAACATAAGGTAGGTGAGCAGGCTCCCCAGAGAAAGCATTCCCTACCTAACCCAGTTTCTCCCTGCCCTGCCAGAGAGTAGGGAGGGGTGCAGGCTGGGTCCTAAAGTTACTTTGCCAGTCTAGGGTGATTGCACAGTTCTTGTGGAAGGACAGGGGTGGCAGCGGCTGGTGATAACAGTAACGGGCTGTCCCTCCCACAGAGGCTGCCGTTGTAATCCCCGTGTGGCCGAAACTCCGAGGAAGAAGAGCTGCGCCCACAGCCGGTCCTTGATCCCATCCAGGGTCTAGGTTCCGGCTGCCTTGGGCGCTGGCGTGAGGCCTAGGTTGCGAAGAAAACCGGGGCCAGGCTTGGCGAAGGCAGGCCAGGGAGTGGCCAGACCCAGGGCACAATGTCTCAGGCGGGGGGCAAGTCCCCTGCAAGTTCTGAAAAAGACGTGGCATGCAAGCTGTGCCCCTGGGAAGAGGCTAGGCTGCTGGCTCAGTGGACGACGTGGGGCAGACCCAAGCCTTTCTTAGAGGCCCAGCGGCGGGGGACATGGCTCAGCACTTGGCATGGATCTGCCCAAGATCGTGGCAGCCTGGGCTCAGGCCAGTCTATCCTTGATGCGGGCTGGCCTGGGGTGGCGCCCTATGGCTTCTGTTTGTCCCCTTTCCAGTCTTCCACCCCACTGTTGGAGCCCCGTCTGGAAGCCTGAGGAGACTGGGCCTGGCTACCCTCTAGCAGATGTGCAGCTGTCCCAGACAAAACACCAACATGGGATTCAGGGACTGCCACTCAGCTCACTCGGCTCATAGGCGGAGACAGTGCTAGATTCGTGTACAAACCTGTGTACCCCTCTATATATATGTTACATAGAATGTATATATGTTGGGAACATGCTCGCTTCTGTGTGTCGCTGCTGTGCGTCGTGTGCTCCACAGCACAGAGCCCTAACCTGGCCTTGGCTGGGGTCGGGGCCAAAGTGATGCCCCTTCCCCGAGCAACTACCACCATCACCACCACCACGGCCAGCCCCCACCTGTCCGTTTGTGTCCTCAGCTCTGTCCACGCTTTAATAGGCCTGATGCAGCCCCTTCTCCCTGCAACGTTCTGTACATATGACTGTAAAATGGTAAACGTGTGTATTATATCTGGCCTCGTTATATAGTGTATATATATGTATACATATACATATATATAATATATATGAAGACTGTAAATGTTAAGACAACTAGTGTTCTTATTAGTATATTGCTTCACACTGAAGATTGTGTGTATCGAGCTGTTTCTAAAAGATGTTTATTTTCCTTAAGAGTTAAAAAAAAAAAAAACAGTCATTGCATTCAGAAAAAAAAAAGTCAATAAAGATACCACGATTGTTTTGGAAGTGTGCGGCCTGTGGATGCCGACCAGATTCCCTAAGGGGTTGGGAGTAGAGGGAAGGGGCCGGGGGACACAAACAGGGTTCCCAGTCTACTCACTAATGGGCCCTGATCCTTCGCCTATGCTGGTGCACAGAGATGACTAGGGAACTGTGTGTGTTTCTGGATATACGGGGTTATTACCTGGTGGAGGGCTGGAAGGCAAAGGAACAACTGAGACCATCAAGGCCCCTCAAGGGTTATGAGCCATGAGATCAGAGGGCCAAGGTGGCTCAACATAGCATCACCAAGCCAGCAAATACACCTTACAACAGATGGGAAGTCCGGCTTCCCAAAGGACAAGCCAGGAAAGATAGCAATCAGCTGAGGCAGACATCTGCCTACCCAGATAAACAAAACTGAAGTTATAAATAATTTCATTTTTTAATATTCTGTACAAAATTTCTCAACCTATGAAAATAAAGTTTGCAAAAGTCAAAGTAGTACATGGGCCTGCCCTGGAGCCAGGCCCAGCCGGATCTACACTATGTACAGGTCTCCCAGGGTGAGCCTCAGCTAGGGAAAAGCCACTAAGGTGCCTACAGAGCAAGAGGGTGCCATCGGGCCAGTGCAGCCTCTGCAATTTCCAGATCTGCCACTAGAGGTCGGCATGGTCCTGATTGCTTGTCAGGCTCACCCTCTGGAAGACCACAGCCAATGACAAAGGTCCTCAAGGGAAAGCTTTGGGGTCTAGCTGGAAGTGACGGTGGTTCCGCCGCCCAGGCGCAGGAGCATCTGCTGGCAGTCCAGCAGTAGCCGGTGATCGCCAAGCTTCTCTACGGTGCGTGCCGCCTCGGCCAGCATGCTCATTCGCTGCCCAGGAGCCGACAGGAAGGCAGGGGGCAGATAGCAGGATGCCAACAGCAGGGCCTCGGTGTGCTCCCGCCATGTGGGCCGTGGCTCCAGCTCAGCTGTAGTGCCTGCACAGATCACATCAAAGGGAGGGAGGCTTAGGTCTGGCCGAGCCCACACCCCATGTGCAGGACAAAGTAGCTGAGCTCTTCCACGTGGAACTCCCAGTCTGGCTGCTTTCTCCACTTGGGCTGGGCACACAGGGGGGCTCAGCTTCTTTCCTATGACTGCCTCAAAAACTGTCATCCCCGCTGATTTCTGTAAGTCAGCTCTCAGTATGTCTCACTAGACCAAGACGGCCCCTGACCCTCACCAGCCCTGTAAGCACAGCCACCTCCTCACCTCCTTTGCCACTGGAACCTGCCCTCCTCCTCAGACTGCGATCCAGGAGCTGGTGTGTCCGGGCAGGACTTGCTCCTGCCATCAGCCGAGCTGTGGCCTCATGTAGGAATACCTGAGAGGCAAGGAGTAGTCACCCGTTTCAGATTTACTGTCCCCCCACTCCCGGCTTCCTACCTCATGCCCCTCAGTGTGAGAACAGTGGGACTCACCCTCCTCATAGCAGGCCGGAAGCTCTGTGCCAACCGCCGCAGGCTGCTCAGGTCATGTTGGAAACCACGCAGCTCCAGAGCAGAGGCCTGGGGTCCATTGCTGGTACCGTGAGCTACCTGGACTGAAGCTGGTGACTGCTGCCGCTGCCACAGACTGGTACGGGCCACAAGAAGTAGATCACACAGGAGCAGCTGCATGGCCTGGGATAGCAGGCAGGGCAGAGGGAGGAGTTTCCCTATGGACATCAAGCTTTCCCTAGCTGAGGGCCACCCTGTCTCAAGGCAGCGTCAGTAAGGGCAGGAAGTCCACAGCACTGGGGCCTGACTCCAGGTTGCATCACTGAAGCACTGCATCTGCCTCAACACATGCACCGCCTCCTGCTACAAGCCCGCAGTCTTCCCAACAATGGCTCCCAACAGGAACCCTGCCAGTCTGCTCCCCACACCCTCCTTCCTGGTGGTGGCGAAACAGTAAAGCCCCCTCTCCCCAAGACTTAAGCCGTCGTTAAAACTGAGGTAAATCCATTTAGCATTATTCTGTACTAACACCAAGAACCTGGAAATGGACAGCTGTGACCCTGGCCTAGACAGGAACCCACCCTACCCCTCACCTTGTCAATGGAACTGCCAGTTGGTGTAGAGGCTAAGCTGTCCCGCAGGTACCCACTGGCCTTCTCACAGATGGCCAGGCTGGCTGGGCTAGATTCCACCTTTCTGTGGTCCAGCAGAGCCCGGGCAGCCTTGAAGGAGTACAGAGCTGCCCTGGGCAGGGGTCTCCTGTTGGGGCCATGGCAGACATAGGAAGTTAGACCAAACTACAGCCCTCCCTGAGATCTCCCGCCACGGTTCTAGACTCCTGGGAGGACAGCACTGTCCTCCTGTACAGATATTTAAGCAAAGTACTGCGGGGCTGACTGGGCGGGAGGGACCTGGCTGGGGACTCACTCAGTGTCCTGCAGCACCTGGGGGATATGCTCTACCAGTGGGTACAAGCGCTCAGCTGCCTCTTCATCCCGCCTCAGCCAGTGGATCACCACAGCTGTCAGTGAGGCCCACCACTTGGCCACTGGGTCTGGGCCTACAGAAGAGGGAAAGGTGCTTGACTTTCAGCCACACTGTATCTGGGTCTGGCAGGAGTCAGGACGGGGGTCTGGAGCTCACCAGTGGTGGCAGCCATGCTGGAGCTGACAGAGAAACTGCAAGCAGGAGCCCCGGCAGCATCAGAACAGCTATTTAGCAACTGCAGATATCCAAGGGCATCTGAGAACTCCCTGAGGCAGGAGAGAGCTGTCAGGACACATAGCAGCAGTCTCGGGTTCTGGGTGAAAATGGCTCTCACCAACCGTCCAACCAAGCATAGTCTGACCCTAGGATTCTACAAAAATACCACCTGTCTGGCTGATAGGGGAAAGCAAGACCCAGAGAGGCTCTGAGAACAGAGTCTGGCTACTCAAGAGGTTGGACAAGGCTTTCCCAGATGCCCTTGTTGTAGGTCTTGCCTGGGAGTGACACAGACAAACTCACCTGTCTCCGTCAGCTGCCCCTGGGCTGGGCTGAGCAATACAGTTCAACGCTCGCTCTAGGAGATGTTCACGGAATAGCCGGGTCACCTGGGCCAGCGGATCCACTGTGAGAAGGGTGAGCAGAACAGAGGTTAGGCACCCTCCTCTCTACAGTCCCCTCCCACACCAATGCCTTAATAAGCTGGGGCCCCAACCCAGAGCTACTTCCTAGTTCCAAACCCTAACAGACAGACAGTGATGGGTCCCTGCCCTCATAAGCTTGATGGGGAAGAAGGGGTAGGCTGTGCACAAGCTACACACTGGAAAGGAGAGCCTATTTAGTCACATACCCATGGCCCTGACTCTGCTCAGGACTCTTCCTAAGACAACAATGGTGTCCCCTAGAGTCACCTCTCATGTCCCCCATTGTCTGCTGACCCATACTGCTTCCTGCTTCTAAAGAACCTTGGCAAAATCCAGCAAAAGCCACCTCATAGCCACCTCACAGCCCCAACCCCACAGGGCAATATAAGCTGGTAAGTGAGGGCATTCAGAGAAGAGGGGACAGTGCAATGTGACATAGGGACAGGGATGAGGCAGGGGTAAGAACAGAACGAGAAAGCACCTGGGTTCCCAGCCACGCTGTACAGGCTCTCCGGGGGGGCACCGTGCACGGCCCAGTCCCCGTCCACAAAGAAACGGTGACCTACAGGGTGGCAGAGCCACTGCATGGCAAGAGGCACCGAGCCGCTCTGTGCTAGGCAGGCCTGGCGGGCGCTGCTCAGGAAGAAACGCTGTAGGGAAGGAACAGAACTGTCACACTGGCTCCCAGTTGGATCCCAGGAGGGCCTACAGCCCACCTGCTAACCACTGCCACATCCTGTTTAGCCCCTTGCCCTGGAAGTGACAGGTTGAGAGTTGTAAAGAGGAGCCCCCAGCCCTGTCCCCATCAGCCTACTCACTGTCAAGAAGTGCAGGGCTCTTGGGAGGCTGGTTTTGACCCTCAGGGCCGCTGCCACATAGATCTCTGCCAGTGTTGCCATGGAGATAGCATCTCCTGCGCACTCAGCCAGGTTGAGGGCACTTAGTGCCAGGTTAGAAGCAGCAAGATGTCCTCCTGTGTACTTGCCTGCAAAGTGGGTGAGGCATGAGGACAGGAGGTGACGGTGTGGTGGGGACCCTCGGAGCCCAGCTCCCAGCCAGCCATACCCATGGCATGCAGCTGGTGCAGCTTATGGTAGACAACAGCCGCATCCCGGGCACTGGCACGGGCATCCTTCCTCAGCCCACGGTCCCTCAGCAGGCCCCCGGCCTGGCCTGCCAGCCAGCGGCCCACCCAGAGACGCTGGAGCAGGTGGCGGATGAGGTTCCAAAGCAGACTGCAGGCCAGATCCAGGTTTGAGGTGGGCAGGGGCCGGCCCAGCGCTTGCAGGGCCAGCCACAGCTGTTGAGCAGCCTGGGGGAAATCTCCCTAGAGAAAAGATTCTCAGTAAGAAAAATGGCAGCAGGGATGGCAGCAGGGTACCCCCTTGTCTGGGCCCCTAGAGTCAGGAGCTCTGAAGGCGGGGGATGAGACAGACTGGAGAAAATGAAGTGAGCAGAGGCACCCAGCACCTTCCAGGCCCGGGGCCCCACCCCGCCTCCTCAGGGTCAGCCCCTTACCCGGGCCAAATCCAGGTCAGCTTGTTTGCGATGTCTCCAGAAGTGTACAGCCGGGCCAGAGTGTGGCCTAGTCACAGGTTCCCCATAGACAAAGAGAAGAGCCAAGCAGGCCAACACTAGTAGTCCATTGGCCAGCCAGACTAGGGGTGGCAGCAACCACTGGGTCCAATTAGAGCCATCTACAGGCAAAGAAAAGGTCTGAGAACTCAGTTCTCCGGAAATCCAAAGTCCCAAAGGTCTCTGCCGACAACACCTGGGCTGACCTGACTCACCTCTGCTCTCTGCCTCCAGCATGCTGC
Organism: Mus musculus; assembly: GCF_000001635.26. Lineage (NCBI taxonomy): Eukaryota > Metazoa > Chordata > Mammalia > Rodentia > Muridae > Mus > Mus musculus. Next base: position 60,204,098 of record NC_000077.6, read on the forward strand.
GCCCAGAACTACGGTGTGTACCCGTAGCATCAGAGGGAGTGAGAATGCCCCAGCCGAAAAGCGAGGCCAAAGGATTGCAGGTCAGACACAGAAAGGCCAGTACACACAGGGCCAGGCGGGAGCGGTCCAGCATGCCTCGGCTGTGTGAAGGCAGCCGCTGGGCTTTGACCTGGCAGGGAGCAAGGGAGGTAAGGGCATAGAGCTCAGCTAGCCCCAAAGGCGAGGCTAAAAGGTGGAGGAGACTGCAGGGCTGCTGGGAGAGGGAAGGGGCCATATTGCAGAGTCCAACCTGGCTATCCTCAAAGGCTGGACTGTCGGGCTCAGAGTCACTACCACCACTGCTGCTAGCTCTGCTGCCAAAAGACAAGGGGCTACTCTGGGAGGGTGAGCCGGCGTCTGAGGGTGGAGGGGTAAGCGTCTCCACCACTTCGGGTTTCATGCCCTCCATAGACACATCTGTGCCTCCTCCACTGCCACAAGCTGACACCAGGTCCTTCAGTGATTCTGTAGGCAGAAAGAACAGGGCTGGTGAGAGAGGCCTGGCCGCCAAGCGCCAGGACTTGGATGGTTCTGTTATGCTCAAAACAGGGGCCAAGGTAGGGTGAGAGCCAGAGACAAGGTTGGGCAGGGATAGAGAAGGCAGCATCAGGGTGGCAATCTGAATGAGAATGGCTTTCAGAGGGTCCCGTTTGACCGCTTGGTTCCCATTCCTGTTTGGGAAGGATTGGGAGGTGTGGCCTTGCTGGAGGAGGGGTGTCACTGTGGTAGGCTTTGAAATTTCAAAACCCCACACTATTCTCAGCTAGCTCTTTCTCTTGGCCTTGTGGCTGTCTCAATATTTGAGCTCTCGGCTACTGCTCCAAGCGCCAAGCCTGTCTGCCTGCCGCCACCACTGTGGTCATGGGTTCACCCCTGAAACTGTAAGCCTTTAATAAACCTGACCATGGTCATAGTGTCTTCACAGCAACGGCATAGTGGCCAGGACAGCAGGGGGGGGGGGCGGGGGGGAGGGGCTGGGACTCACTGCTTTTGTGTGCACTTCGTAGGGTCAGGTTCTCCTGCTTGAGCTTCTGGTTGCTGTGCTGCAAGAAGCGGATGTAGTCGATGGCCTTGCGCAAGACAGCAGATTTATTCAGCTGTGAGGAGAGGGAGAGGGCTCAGCCAGCCAAGTGGACCTGACCACAGGTACGAGAGCAGGTAAGAGCCGCTCTGCGTCACAGCTGCCTCGGGGCCTCTGGACGGGACGGTTCCTTCTGACTACAACTCTCCTATGCTGCTGTCTCCTGACAGTACCCACTCCACAGGGCAGAGATAAAAGTCACCCTGTGAATACTCACAACGGTGTCTCCCAGCTGCGGCCCCTGCTGTCTCCACCTCACATTCCCTACACCCTCAGCTCTCTACGGTGAGACCTTCCTTGACCACCCAGTTCACAACCACAACTTTCACTGGTCCTGGTTTCTTCCCCGAACATGGGAGCCAGCCGCTGCAATTCCCACTACTCCCCTAGGGAGTCAGTTCCTCCAGGACAGGATTTCTGTGCTTCATCACCACGCCCCCTCAATGCATAGACCAGCTTTCTTTATCCAGGCTGCCCTTGATAAGACCTAACTCCGCAAACGGGACTGCCTAGACCCAGACAAGTTGATGCATATGACTAAGTGACGAGGACTGACCTAATCCCATCCCCGGCTGGCTGATGTGCCCCATTTCTTCCCTGGTCACCCTGACCTGAGTCTCGCAGGCCTTTGGCCGTACCTTTGCTTCAGTGCCCACCACCAGGTCTTTGAGCTCCACAATCTTGTCATTGATAGAAGACCGGTAGCGCTTCTCAATGGCATTGTGGGCTGTGCGCTTCTCACCACGGCTCTGAGCTGAGCCTAGGGCCTTGCTGCCAGCTGCGAGTCGGTGGATGGGCAGTTTGTCTGTGTCCACAACCAAAGGTACTGTGGCCAAGATGGTCCCTCCACTCACCAGGGTCTGTGGGGTCAGATGCATCTCACCAGGTGGACAGACACATGCGCAGCCAACCCTCCCCCCCCCCCCATAGTCTCCCTTGTGCCTGAGCCATCTACCTGCAGGGGACCTGCCTGCACGGCTGTGCCAGGAGCCAGGGTGCTGATGCCTGCAGTCTTCACGGTGGCTCCTGCATCTGTCTTCACAGCTGTCAGCAGCAGTGAGTCTGCCTTGATGAAGTGTGGCTGCAGTACAACCTGGATGGGAGGGGCCAAGCTGTAAGCGAGCAGCATCCAAGCCAGGCGTCCCCACCCCCCACCTTCCTGGTCAGACCCACTCACTGGGACCTGCTGGACCTGTGAGGTCACAGTGTTTGTTCTAGGGGCTGCTGAGGCTGGCAGCGGCTGCTGGGAGGCCAAGCTTTGGACCTGGGTGTGCAGGGCAGGGGTGGGCAAGACTCCTGGTGCAGGGGCCAGCGGCAGGCTAGATGGTGGCTGCTGAGTGTTTCCTGGAAGGGTCCCTGCAGAGACAGAGTTTAAGGTTGCTGGCACAGGCTGCCTTGCCGACCTTTACCCCGACTGGCCTCACATAACTATCCCCATTACTTCATAGCAGGACAGACCCTGCACATGTCACCTTCCAGCTGCACAACTGGGGGTTGGGGGGATGCACTGGGCCCAGAACCAAAGGGCATCTCAGGTCGCAGGATGACCACCTAACTTCTGAAGCCTGGGAATTCCTCTGTAAGAGCACAGCGGCCACTCTTCTTCCATCACTCGCTCACCTGAGAAGCCTGAAGGCAGGCTCGAGTAACCCAGCACGGGCGCAGGGCTGAGCTGTACGGGTGGTGCGGGGAAGCTCGGAGGCAGGAGGGTCCCCGGTGACGGCTGTGGCGCTGCAGGCTGTAGGATGGTGAGTGGCACTGGCTCCTCTTTGATCCCAGGCCCAGGGGAAAAGGGGGACACGGACGGGTACATCTTTAAAGCAGCGGGTGCCGATGGTGGAGGGGACAAGGGTGCAGGTGTCACCTTGGGTCCTCCCAGGAAGGCTTCCAGAGAGGAGGCCAGAGAAGCAGAAGAGAAGCTCTCAGGAGAGTTGGCACCTGGGCTGCTGGGGCCTGTGTCCCCTGTCTCACCCCCAGCATAGGGGGCGTCAAACAGGCCCGGGAAGTCACTGTCTTGGTTGTTGATGAGCTGGAGCATGTCTGGGGGAGGAGACGACGCGGTGAGTGAGTGGCAGCAGGGTATGGAGGCCAGCTCCACACACAGCCGCTTGTGATGTGTGCAGGTGACAGTCCTGGGCACACCAAGGAAGGCCTGTACTGTTGGAATCCTTACTCATTTCTAGCCTGCGCTTCATGCTGTGGCTGGCTGAGACTGTCCTCTTCAAGGCTCTTGCCTCTCACCAACATCTCCTAACATCCCCAGCATAGCACACAGCAGGGCCACATTTGTGCGTTCACTCATTCACCTACTCAGCGTGTACCAAGTGCCTACACCAGGCAAGGCCTTCTTCCTGGGCCCCCTTCTCCCTAAGGCTTGGAATCAAAGAACAGAACAGACAAAAACTTTGTCTATGCTATGCTATGCCTAGCAACGCTGGGGTCTCAGCTACTAGGGAGACTATCCTCGAGAATCCAAGTCCAGCCAGACGGCTTGTGACACACAACTTTAATCCCAGTACTTGGGAGGCAGGGGCAAGTGGATCTCTGTAAGTTCAAGGCCAGTCTGGTCTATACAGTGAGTTCCAAGTCAGCCAGGGCTACAGAGTGAGATCCTTTCAAAAAACAAACAAAAACAAAACAAAAGAAGGGTAAGCGTCCAGCTGAGCAGTCTGATGGAACCTTACCTCACAAGGAAGGAAAATTCAAATCCCACCCAAGAACCAAGATCTTCCCTGAGAATGCTCAATGGCCCCTCTCTTAGTGTGTTTTATATCCGTGGGTTGGTGGGTTTTTGTGTGTGCCAGAGTGGAGCAGAGAATGCACATGATCAGCACATACTCCACCACTGAACTCTCTACCTTGGCCTGTCCCGTTTGTTTAATGTGAACACACGTGTCCATACGTATGCAGTACTTCCCCAACCCACCCCCTCATGACCCTGGAGACTGACAGACAACCTGGGGAATGCAGGCACTGCAAGTGAGCCCCATTGCACCTAGTATTTTAGGGATCAAATTCAGGTCTCTATCAAATGAGCAACCTCCATTTCTGGGCTGAATTCCTGCCATGGACGAAGGGAACCTTTAATCCCACCGTCCTGAGGCATCCGCTGCTCAGTCCTGCAACCATGCAGGTGCCCTCTGTACTGCATGGTGAACTCTGAGCACTTGCTCGAAGGCAGGAGGCCATCCAAGACACCTCTCCCGCCCTTGCTGCTCCCTCTCCACCAGGATGGCTTGTTAAAAGAACACATACTCAGTCTACAACGTGGACAGCCCTGCTCTGCCCCAGTTGAGCTTCCATTTCTCAATCTGTAAAACAAGGGCATGCCTCACACACTCAGGAGGTCCAGTTCTCAGTAGAGGAACAGGTCCTAACAGGCAGTAGGGCAGAGGGGACACAGAACAAAGGAGCTTTTACACTGGAGCAGCGTCCATGCCCACGGACACTCCAGGGCTCTTCCTTTAAGGGTGTTTGCACAGGGTCCCCTGCACACAGAACTTGACAGAAACTCAGAGACTCACTGGGATTCCAGTGATGTCACCCACCCACTCAGTTACAAGGGAAGAGGGAGCTACAGAGAGACAGGGTCGTTCTAACGGCCTCTGAGAGTGGAACTCCCAAACAAGAGTAGCAGACATGGCACACATCCACGGCAGGCAAGGTCCTTATCCATCTTGGTCAGACTCAAAAAGTAAGGTCCATGTCAGCATATCGGGTCTGGCCAAGCAGCAAGCCCACTCTGAGGTCAAGATACTGACTGAGCCTGCTTAGGCCAAACAGATGCCCTGTTGTACAAGTGAAGTGACTGAGCTGGCCTAGTCTCACTGAGTCCAAATCTCCCTGACAGTGTTGAGAGCTAGCCAGTACCCCTACTCAGACCACCATCTCAACCTGGGCGTGCTCACCTGCTCTGGAGGCAAGAAAGGACACTGGTGCAAGGGCCACAGGCACACAGACAGCACACAACAGACTTCATACCCAGGTCTACAAACAGGCTGAGCTATTGTTGCAGCACCTTTCCTTGTTCCACCAAAAAGCCAGGGGCAAAGCCACCATCGCTAACCCACTCCTCAGCAGAGCACATACCCAGGCTTGGAGCAGAACCAGTGGCTGGCCAAGTAGCCAACCAATGTGCCTGTGTGTTCTGGGCATGGAGCCAAGGCCCCGGGTCTGGCCATTCTGGCTTTGGTTTCCCCTCTGGAAAAGCTCTCTTATCCTGGCTCCTTCCTCCTCGCAGGGACTGAACAGTCCTCCCTGGCACCATCCCAGCTCCAGGCCCTCTACCCCAGCTGGCAGCTAGCAGCCTGGCTGGCTCAGTCCAGGCCCTCTCACCCACTCATGGAGGCCACCTTTTGGGTCAAAGGGCTCTATAGCATATAGTGAGCATAACACTAGGGGGCCCACACTGCTCTCACATCCCCTGCCCACACCTCCACTTGCGCTGGAGGCCACCTGCCTCCTCTCCCTGGGCCTCAGTTTCCTCCTCTGCAAAAAAGAAAGGACTAAAACTAAACCGTTTGTTTGACACCCTTGCGTGAGGCTTTGCCCACCAGAGCAGGGTATCAGTACTGCCCATTGACAGATGTTTGAGCAAGTGGTGTGTAACTGCAGGGGAGAGACTGCCGTGAAAAAAACAGGGTGGCAGGCTCAGCCTTCTGGATGCTTGCAGACTCTCCAGATTTATGCAGGTCATAAATAGTACTTTTAATCATAGGACCTTCCATCTCTCATGCCCACTCAACATTAGCCATTTGCCAACTGGGGAAACCAGGGTCAAGAAGGAAAAACTAATAGGGCTGGAAAGCCTGCCTTTTGCTGGAGGGTCCAAAATGGCCAATTTAGGGCCACCAAATGGGTCAAACTCCAGGATTGACAGGACAGTGGCCTTCTTGTTTCTTTCTCCAGATCCTGCCCAGAGGGAAAGCAGAGGATGTGGAGAAAGTTGTCTAAGTTGCAAATTGCAAGGTGTCGGTCCTTAAGCAGGATAAAGAGGCCCACCAATTTCCAGCCCAAGGTGGGGAAGGGCCGTCCTGCATTCTCTGTTAGAACACCGTACTGCAGTCCGCTGCAGAGACCCTGGCAAAGTAATAGAGTGCAGGGTCCTCCCCAAAGTACCTTCAAATGTGCAATCCATGGCTCCGTGGTCCGCGCCCCGCCCCTAGGGCGTGCAGACGCTACCCCGACAGCTTCCGCGCCGATTTCACCTGTCAGGCCCCGCGAGGCTTTAAAGCCCGCCGATCGCCTCCGTGCCCCGCCCCTCGGGTGAGCGCACATGGCCAATCAGCAGCCGCGCCGCGCCCCATTAGGGCCCCGCCCACCCCCGACGGCGGCAGCTCGGGTTTCTCCCGGTGCTCTGAATGGGGCCGGGGTTACTAGCGGGCGTCCGCCTTTAACCGCGTCTGCGCCAGCGCGCGCTGGGGTTACTGGCGGTCACTGTCGTCCCAACCCCTGCCGCACAGGCAACCATCCCCGAAAAGAGCCTGGGTCCGGAATCCGGACGGCGTCTGGCTTTGATCCCGGAAGCTCTGTGTTCCCACCGCTGGTTCGTTCGCACACACCCAGAACTTGCCTGGACCATTTTAGCCTCAGTTTACCCACTCCTGGCCCTTCGCATCGAATGGCAGCAGCAAGATTTGCCTACAGTCTGAGGAAGGCCAATAGTTGCCTTTAGATAGTGGCAGTTGGTGGTGCAGGGTCATCTAGCTAGCAGAGCGCCCCAGGATGAGAACACTTGTTTCAAGGAGGGGGGGGCTGATGATCCAGTTCTGGATCCCTCATGAAACTGCCTTCAGGAGTGAGCTAGGGAAATCCTTCCTCAAATCACGCGTCCAGGATATCCTGCTCTCAGCTCTGATGCCCCTAGGCTGGGTCAGTGTCTTCCCTCCAGGTATCACAGCCCCCAGCAGTCAACAAGTGAAGCCTTACTCGATTCTCTTATAGCACTCTGCAAAGGCCTGCACAGGAACCAGTCTCTGGGACAGAAGGGAAAGGCAGTGGATATTAAGGGTATGCCAAATCTGTCCCTGTCCCTTGCTGGCAAATTGAAAGCTTTCATACCTGTGCACACACAAGCATGTGCACACACATACTCCCGCCATTACCATCACCACACAGTGATGGCCAGCAACCTAGCTTCTGTGGCAGTGGCCCAGCAAGGTCTGGCAGCCTAGTTGGCAGACCAGGGACTCACACAGTCTGTGAGGGGTCCAGCGACCAAGTAGTCACCTTATGTGTGTCAGGGACTTGTGGCCCATCTCTCTTTTCAGAGTCTTGTCTGGGAAACAGACACGTGTGTCTGACATTCCCCTGATCCCCTTTCTAGGTCTTTTCACATCCTCATAGGAGGTTCATTCCAAAGAAAACATCTTTTTATGACACCGTTCTGTCCAGCCTGCAAGTGCTCGAGAGTCCCCAAACCATGCACAGCTCCTGGGAAAACCTCTGACCTCACCCAACTGAAGGCAGGGAAGAGCCCTGACCCCAACACGGGGGGGGGGGGGGGGGCTGGAGTCCAGGCATGAGGCTTCCCAGTGTTGACCCTACTCTGCTCCTTCTGACATCTGAGTCCCGAATACAGAAAGACTTGCAGAGGCGGGGAGGCTCATCGAAACTCCGTACAGGTGGGGTCACGTCTCCCCACCCCTGTCCGTATCTGGACACTGGACAAGTGTGACCCAAGCATGTGGGCACGCTTGTGAGTACAAAAGCCTTAGTCAAGCACTGGACCGGGGGCAGGCCTGACAACTAGCAGAATGTGTGTCCATGCTGCCTGGCCTCCCCCCTCACCACCTTCTGAGCCGGGTCGCTAGCTCATGTCTGTAGATGCTGGTGGCCAGGGGGAAGTCTTGAGAGGAAACGGGACCTTAAAGCCAGCTTTGCAAGCTCCTTGAGAATAAGCCTTGCCAAGGATCTGCAGCTGTGTGCTGCGGCCTTTCTTTTCTTTTCCCCACCAGCTATGCATCGGGAGCCGGATGCCTCTAAGAGCCCCCAGGTCCAGACTCTACCCCTCCCTGGGGTGGCGATTCCAGAACAAGTTAATAAAGAATCTACCCACTCAAAAAGGTTTCAGCAAAGGTGTTTCCTCTCAACAGCCGCTGGAATTGGCTAGACCTGCAAACTAGACCCTGAGCTGCAGGACTGAGTCAGTCCTGGGCACCTGGTAGGTTTTTAACATTTTAAAGGGAATGAGTAGGGCCACCCAAGAACTGAGGGGAGACATCAGCCAGCACGCTACACACCTAACACGCTACACACCTAACGTGAGAGTGTTCCTTGCCTCACCCTAGGAAGGACTAGGGCTCAGTAGGTCCTGCAGTCTGGAAAGGGGCACCACAGTAACCAAGCTACGAGCCATCAGGGCATGCTGAATACTGACTTCTCACAACCGTGCACAGACTTCCAGGTCACATATGTGATTTGAAGCAAAAGGACAAAAGGGGACCCGGGCACAAGCCTCCTATACTCCCTTCTCAAGCCCTGATCCTATCTGGCTTCAACCGGAAACCTGAAGCCTCGGCTGCCCCTCCCCAACAGAATCAAAGGACCATCCTAGGTGAAAGCCACTTGCTGGGGACAACACGAGAGATCCAGCCCCTGGTGGATACTTCCACTCCACCAAGGAACCAGCTGCGCACATGCTCGGGGTGGGGTTGGGGGAGGGATGTGAGACGAGTGGCAGAGGTGAGAGGCTGGGCAAGCAAAGACAGGTGGGTATCAAGGCTGCCTGGGGACGTGACACTTGAGTGTAGTCTGAATAAATAGGGCTACAAGGGAAGGAAAACTCTCTGGCCAGAAGAAAAGGCAAAGCCAAAGACGGAAACCGTACAAGCTAGGTGTGAGGGCAGAGGCAGAAACAGTGGCTCGGGTAAGGACAGGTTATGCTGGGATCCCAGTGAGCCTACAGGATTTCCAACCTATCCCATCCCCTGAAGGAGCGCAGGAGAGAGAAGGGGAGCAGGCTGCATAGAGAAGTGGCACCACCTCCCACCGAGGACACAGGACAGTGCCCCCTGCTTGGGGACTTGCAGGTTAGAGGACTGGGCTATGGCTCACTGTTTTTTCAGGCATGCAGCCTGCCCTGCTGCTCCCCAGGCCCTTACTCCTCAGAAGTCCCTGGCAGGCACTCTGGTCCTTGGCTGTCGTATGGGTGCCAGGGCACAGGGGTATAGACTGCCTTTTGTGCACTCAAAGGCCCTGCTCCAGGGCATTAAAAGAATGTGGTTCTTCCTGGAAGGGGATAGGCTACACGCAGGCTGATGAAACAGTCACGCTTGTGCTCAGGACCTCTTCCCAGTGAGGACACCAAGGTCCAGAGAAGGATCAAGAGCCCTCAGTGGCCTCGGGAAGCACTTGAGACCCTGGCTCAGTTCTGCTGATCCACGGTGCCTATACAGTCTGCTCCTATATAGTCAGTCACGGCCTGAGGTGAGCCCTGGGCCAAGCAGCCTTTATCGCCTTCGTATATGCAGAGAGACAGCACAGGGTGCTGTGGCAGGCCTCCGAAAAGGCCCACAGTCATCTGGGCCTCAACCACTTACACAGCAAGCCCCACTTATGCAGAGGGGCTGGGAAGACAGCTCCATTAGTGGGTGCTTGCTGTGCAGGCAAAGGGAGGGACCCGAGTTTAACCCCCACAAAAAGCCAGGTATAGAAAAATAAAGAAGCAAAAAATAAATTTAAAAAGCAGGGGGAGGTGGGGTGGGGGAACCGGGTATGACAGCTGATGCTTATAATCTCAGGTCTGAGGGGCTGCACAAGGACATTCCTTGTTTGATGGCCAAACTGCCTTTGTAGTCAATTTGTGAGCTGCAAGTTCAGTTAAAAAAAAATGCTGCTTTTAAAATTATGTGGAAGGGCTGGAGAGATGGCTCAGTGGTTAAGAGCACTCGTTCTTGCAGAGGACCAGGGTTCAGTTCCCAGTAACAGAGGGTGGCTCACAACCATTCCTAACTCCAGTTCCAGGGTATCCGATTCCTTCTTCTGACCTCAAGAGGCACTGCACACACAGTGTGCACATAAATGCAGGCAAAACATACGTAGCTAATAAAATAAATCTAAAAATTTGTTGCTTTGTAATTTCAGAACTCGCTCTGTGGACCAGGCTGGCCTTTAATCCCAAGTACTGGTATTAAAGGTGTGTGCCACCACCTCCTTGTCATTAAAAAAAAATGTTTAAAATATATTTTTTCCAGCACTTGGGAGGCAGAGGCAGGTGGATTTCTGAGTTCGAGGCCAGCCTGCTCTACAGAGTGAGTTCCAGGACAGCCAGGGCTACAAAGAGAAACCCTGTCTCAAACCAAACCAAACCAAACCAAACAACAGCTATATATATGTGTGTGTGTAATTTATGTGTGTGTGTGTGTGTGTATATGTATGTATACACACACACATATATACACTACATATAGTGTATATATATACACACATACATACACATGTATATATTATATACATTTAAATTATGTGGAGAAGCAAAGACACTAAACATCTACCTCAGAATCTATACATCTGCAGATACACACATTTGTACACCTGTGCATATATATAGCCATAAACAGATGCACGCAAAAAGAACTCAGTGGAATCTGTGATGGGGCCATGTAGTACACACACACACACACACACACACACACACACACACACACACACACGGTGGTCTTCAGCCTTCACACTCTGCCTCGCCGCTTGCCCTGCCTGATTTCTGAAAGTATCCCAGCACTCCTGTCAACCTACCATCCCCTGGGCTGATGCTGCCAGGAACGTCCTTCTTACTCTCAATTCTTCCCACATTCTCTCCTCAGACTTACTCTGCTGTTAACCCTGACTATCTCCACTGTCTGGGGGTCATTGTCCATGGAGAAGCCTGAACTACAAGCCCTATCCTCCCTCAGGTGGGGACAGCCTCAGCAGGCTCCTGTTGGTTTTCCTTTGAAACAGGGTCTTATTTTGTTTTTGTTTTTGTTTTTTTTTTTTTTGAGACAGGGTTTCTCTGTATAGCTCTGGCTGTCCTGGAACTCACTCTGTAGACCAGGCTGGCCTTGAACTCAGAAATCCACCTGCCTCTGCCTCCCAAGTGCTGGGATTAAAGGCGTGCGCCACCACCGCCCGGCTGAAATAGGGTCTTAAATAGCCCAGACAGAACACAAACCTCACTTATATACCTGAGGATGACTTTGAATTCTTGACCCCTGCCTCTACCTCCTGAGTGCTGGGATTACAGATGTGGGCCACCACACAGAGAATTTCCACTGTCTCTTAGGATACTTATGTCCTGGTCACCTAAGCTCACCCCAGATGGTCTGACATGTGGCCCTGATAGAATAAGACCCTAGTTAGCATAGGCCCCACCAGTTTGCCTGAGCTGGGGGGCCAAAACATGTTGGTCACTCTGGAGGCAAAAACAGCCCATGTGCCCGGTGCAGGAGCAGCTGTTCCAGGCTCGACTGCAATGCTGTACCTTTCCTCTTTAAGTCCACACAATCCTCTCGTCAGAGCTATGTTAGCCTACAGGGAAGTGGCCCTGCCCTGAGGCACCAGCAGGTGACTCTGGTCAGGTAAAGGCCCATCTCCCCAGCATCACCAGCACTCACTTCTTCGCTTACACATTTGCAGCTGCTTGATGGGGCCAGAACTGTGTGCTCCTGGGAGCTTTAAGGAACCTGATCTGTGAGTCCAAGGCTGCCCTGCCCCTCCCTGTGCAGGAAGCTGCCCTGAGAAGGAGACAGAACAGCAGGCTCTGGTCCTGCCCTCCCTCAGGTGGGCACAACATCAGCTGGCTCCTCCACCACTTCCTGAGGACAGTCTCCAAGGCTATGGCGCTTACATCACAAAAGCACAGGCCCCTCTGATGCACGGTGAGAGAGGCCATTCAGAGGCTATGGCTGGAGTTTCTTCTAACCTTAGGCGATGCTAAGGATGGGCCTTGCTCTTTAAAGCAGGGTGGGGGCCCCTTACTGGCCCATCTCTCAAGTAAAAAAGGACAGAATCATTACACAGTACACACTCAGGACTTGGAACCACAGCCTAGAACATTCGGGAAACTTCCTGTACAGGTTCCTTGGATAGGGACTGCCAATACGGGTTGAGCACAACACAACAGGTTCGGCTGCTGGTTACCCGTTCTGAACAATGTGAGAATAACTCTGTAGGCACTGTGTCAGAATGCCTGATAGCCTCTAACAAGCTCTGCTGGGCCCCATGTAATCCAAAGAACGAGGTCTAATATTGTATCTATTATAGTGTTAAGAACCACAATGCCCGAGCAGTCGGGCCACACGTCCAAGGCCTCTCTTGGGTTTCCTGTCCAGCTCCCAGGGAGCTTGTGGGATAGAATCTGTTTTGGGCAGCCTGGTGCAAGGTTTCCCAGGATGTGGCTGGGGATGGAGGCAGAGTGTCTGTTAAGGGGACAATGGTCAGAATAGGTTTCTCCAAGGCCATAAATTCTCCTCCCCTGCAAAGCCCCAGATGGCATGGCTGGACACCAGGGCAGGCTCTGAGCTCCTCTAATTGGGAGAGCCCCACCTTGTGAAATGCTGGGCTGTGGGTTTAACTTGTTATATGGCCCAATCAGTCACCAAGTTTGGAATTCTACATCAGGCTGGGCACAGCTTAGTGATGTATGAACCTCTGGGATCCATCCCTAGCATTTCAAAATAAGTTAATTAAAAGTCAGAATTTATGTCTTCAGGCACGTAGCCAACAGGAGAAAGCCACTCTCCAGCCAGCAGAGTGCCTAACCTAGGCCAATCACAATCAGACAAAGGCTAGGTCCTAAGCTTCCACCAGGCAGTGAGCCCTGTTTGGAGCTGACCAGGTCATTTGGGAAGCTGTGTCCAGCTAACTAATGTAGGAAAGAGGAAATGCTCAGCCACTTCCTCCTGGACCCACACCTAGCACCTTTCTCCCTCCCCTCAGAGGCATCACACAGCTGCCACCTCTTCTCCTGACCCTACCACATCGCAAGGAAACCCTCAAAACTGTATTTCAGAGAGGGTGAGGTAATTTCCCTAAGAGCGACAGCACAACGGAGAGCTCTCCACTGCCCATTAGACAGGGTGGACGTGAGGACGCTATGTCTCCCAGTGTGCTCTTACTCTTTATCCCTGAGGGGCTCTGGACATGGGGACCAAGCAAGAAGGGTTACTCGACTGTGCTGGCTAGTTTTGTGTCAACTTGACACAAGCTAGAGGAGGGAACCTTGACTGAGAAAATGCCTCCCTAGATGGGCAAGCGGGTAGAGCATTTGCTTAGTGATTGATGTGAGGGAGGGTCCAGCCCGTTGTGGGTGGGGTGGGCCATCCCTGGGCTGACAGTCCTGGGTTCTATAAGAAAGCAGGCTAAGCAAGCCAGGGAGGGGTTAGCACGCCAGTAAGCAGCACCCTTCCGTGGCCTCTGCATCAGCTCCTGCCTCCATGATCCTGCCCTACAGAATGCTGTCCCAGAGTGCAACAAAGCAAGCTGAAAAGCAGCGATAACTAAGTGATAACTAGGTCTATAAAGATAGCAACGGCTTCTCTTGGCAGGAGGGGGAGGGCTATAGAACCTTTGACCAGAGATTCTAACCACTGTGTCCCCTCGCCACTCAGCTGCGTGGAACCTTGGGAGGTCAGAGTATACAGGAGGCAGAAGGTGTATTCCTGGGTGGGTGTGTGGGGTTAGGGCTCTAGATGCAACTTTCCAAAGGTTGTCACTACGCTGGAGTTAAGACCTGGCAGTGACACAGCTGTTTGGGAGTCTGCACAACCCCACTGAATGATTGGTCGTTGGAAAGTGGCGCTACTTGAGAGGGACTGGGGGTGTGGCTTGGTTGGAAGAAGTGTATGTGTCACTGAGACTGGGCTCTAGGACTTCGAAAGCTAAGTGTCTCCCTTTCTCCACCTATGGATCTGGATGGAGAGCTCTCAGCCACTTCTCCAGCACCATGTCTGCCTGTGTGCCGCCACACATTCCAGTCATGGTAACAATGGCCTAAACCTCTGAAATTGTAAGCCAGCCCCAGTTCAAAGCTTTCCTTTATAAGAGTTGCTGTAGTCATACTGTCTCTTCACAGCAACAGAACACTGATTAAGACACCAATACATTCATTGGTTCATGAAGCTCAACTTGAATGGAATCGTTTCTTCACTCTGTAACAGCGCCCTATCAGATTCGTAGACACCTCTCCCTGGGGAGAGTCACACAATACTGGAACATAAACAGATACAGTGTAAGACCAGGACAGAGAGGGGGAATTGGAACCCAGGAGAGCTTCCTAGTAAGCCACGCTGGACCTAAGCTATGTATACACCTTGAGCCAACAGACTGTTGGGGAGCTGGCTGTCACAGGCCTTGGGCTCCCCAGGGCTCCTAGAGTGACCAGCCAGTCTCAGAGCAGCACTACCTCCATTTGCCTTCTCTGCCCTCAATGCACAGTGGTCCCTATCACAGGCTCCCTTTGCCAGCCTCCAGTGACCGGACACCAGGAGCAAGGAGAAGACAGCTCCTCTGGATCTTCTCTGAGGTCACAGCCAGAGCAGGACTTGATGCTCTGGGCACAGCATCATCTTCAGATATAAAGGTGGCAAGCTCACAGAGGAGTCATATGACAGAGGGTGAGAAAAGCAGGCTGGAGATGGCCAGTGGGACTGGCTCTCCTTGCCACTTTCCAGTCTTATGTCCAATGCTGCTCTGGGTTGAAGGAGACAGCTACATGGCTCCCCAGCCCCTGCCTCAATCTCACCTCTTCGTCCAGCCTTGGGAGCCAGAGGTCCAGGCTCTTGAGCCAACAGCCTGGGTCTGAGTTCTGTCTTGCTGTGGCTGCAAGACTTGGACATGTCATTTACCCTCTGTTTTTGGTCTCTTACTTGTAAGATAAAAGTATGTCTTCCAGCTGGGCCTGTCGGAAGGATTCAATGCAATTCTCAACCTAACACCAAGTACTCCATAAGTGTAGGCTATCCATGTTGGGATGGATGGACACCCAAACACCAAGAGGGAACTTCTAACAACTCAACACTGTACTCTCCTCCTCCCATCCCTCCTCTCACTGTTCCTAACCATGCCTGGATCTCAGGTCAGCCAAGATATCTCTAAACTTTCATTCCTCTTAAGTGTCTAGCAGTTTTTGTTCTCCGCCCCCCCCCCCCCAGACAGGGTTTCTCTGTGTAGCCCTGGCTGGCCTCGAACTCAGAGGTCCACCTGCCTCTACCTCCTAAGTGCTAGGATTAAAGGCATGTGCCACCACTGCCCGGCAGGTGACTAGCAGTAACTCCAAGCTTTGATGGCACATTTAGGTCTCTGATGAGGACGTAGGCACAGCAGTCCAAGGCTGTGTTGGATATAAAAAACAGCTTAGGTGTCTATCAACAGAGCATCAGGGGGCACAATCTACTGTAATCCCACAGGCCCCATTGTAGTTGTAGACACACAGTCATGATTATCTGGGGTGGAGGAGGATGTGGAGCAGCCTTAAACGAGCAAGAGAAATATAATGTTTTGAAACTGCTAACAGCCACCAGAGATCGTTGAACAGTCCACCTAACATGGATACATATCTTATAGTAACAATGACTTGCTGGGGTTTTTTTCTTCTCCAGATCCGCCGCCACTCCTTCCCTCCGCCCAATTGGTAGTTGTTGTTGACATGGGAGATGAATCATACTGAGCGAGTTCAAGTGATGTTTTAAAGGATCTAAGTGGCCTGGGGTGTGGCTCAGCGCAGAAAGCCTGTTAATATGTTCTAGAATCCGAGTTACTGCCCCAGAATCACAAAATTTGAAAAATATTCTAGAGAGCACCTTCTCTCTTCTATCAGATTTCCAATTCCTCAAACTCAGGTCCCGCCTAAAGGGCCTTTGCCTCCCCCTCCGCCTAAAAAGTATCTTTCCTTTCCGGTGAGGGGGCTGCTCCTTAGCTCTAGTGCACTCAAAGAGACCTCCCTGACCTCAATCCAAAGTAGCCAGATGCTTGCAAGCCAAGGTAAATGCAAATATCGGTTCGTGGACTTTCTTGGGAATTTTGGTGAACTCAAGAAATGAGAAACCCCGGGTCGGCCTGTGAACTGTACACAGGACCAGGCTTGAAGTTGAGTGGATACTCAGCGTGTCCAGAAACCTAGCCCACTGCGGTCCGGAAAGCTCAACCCTAGATCTCAGGCGCCAGATCGCGCAGTGCGCACGCGCCAAAGTTCCCGGCCAAGCGCCCTCGCCGGACGTGCGACCCTGCACAGGCCGCGCCGGAGCCCCGGGACACGCACCTTCGATGTCGTTCAAAACCGCTGTGTCCAGTTCGCACATCTCGGCCAGTGTCTGTTCCAGAGCCGCCTCACCGAAGGCCAGCTCGTCCATGGCGCCGGCGCCCACCCGGCTTCGGACTAGGCCCACGTTAAGGAAAAGTTCCCCGGAAACTGGGTTCCGCGGGCGGAGCCACCTGAGCGGAGGGGCGGGGTTTCCCATCAAGCCCCGCCCACCAGCCTGCATCCTGACAGCTCGCCTAGCGGGTTGAGACTGCCTGCCCGAGCCTGGTTTCTAGCAATCTCCTGCGGGTGCACAGGCACTGGGCCTTGGCTTCTTCTGTATCAGGCCAAGGGAGGGACCGAATGGAAGCCACAGGACTAGACCCAGCCCAGACATCGTTAGATTAAAGGGCCAGGGATGGGGGGCCCAGCATGAGGGTGGGAGCAGAGAACAGAAAACTCACTTCCTAGTCTTGCTGTTTAGAACCAGACAGTCCTGGGTCCAAAATACAGCAGATACAGGCCTGCAGTGGGGCCCCTCCACTATGTGCCTCTGTTTTCCTCATCTGTAGCCAGGGTCCAATTATCTATGAGCCAGCTGAGAGGTTAGAGAAGCATGGCCCATAAGACCTGTCCACCCTCTCAGCTTAGAAGTCTAGAAGTGGGCCTCCAGAGGAGAAGAGTTCTCAGGCAGAACCTGCAGGAGGAGGGGGTGGCTGGAACTTCTGATCTTGTCTTAATCCTATCAGTCCTACCATTGGAGCAGAGAGGACCTGAAGGGCCAGTGGGCTCGTACTACTCCTATAGAATGACTTGTGTCTCCAAAAGGATCTAGAAAAAGTGTGAATCTCAAAGTCAAGAAGGGATTCTGTGAGCCAGGCATGGTGGCACACTCTGTTAATCCCAGCACTTGGGTGGCAGAAGCAGGTAGGTTTCTGAGTTCGAAGCCAGCATGATCTACAGAGTGAGTTTCAGGACAGCCTGGGCAATACAAAGAAACCTTGTCTCAAGATACCAAAAAGAAAGAAGAGAAGAGAAGAGAAGAGAGAAGAAAAAAGAAAAAAAAGAAAGAATTCTGTAACAGAGGTCCTGAGGACCTGAGCCCAGCTACTGGGTCATATGTGACCTGGGGCCAGGCCAGGTGCCTGAATAAAGACTGAAAAGTGAACCCTGGGCCCTGTGACTTAGGAACAGGTAAAGCAAGGGAGGGAGGAGAGGTTCTTCGGCGTGGATTGAATAGACCATTCTGGCCCACAGGTGATGCAAGTTGGGAGGCAACGGCAGAACCTACGAGTCAACCAGGGAGGGTCAGGGCCCCAGGCCGCCCAGAAGCTGCCTTGCTCAGACTGCAGATACCTCGGCTGCTTTCACCTCCCAACCAATAGAGTTAGTTGGGGCAAGGAGGGAGGGTGTGCCTGGGCTTCACCAGGACACATTTTTGTTCCTTTCTCAGAGGAGCTGCTAGAAAATTACACAGGAGTTGGCAGGGCTATAAAACGCACATGGAGCCCTTGCTTTGGGGTCACCCTGCCATGTCCCACCATCAGAAGACACCCGGTTTTCTGAAAACTCAAATAGCCTGTCCCAGCCAGAAGGACTCAGAGGTCAGCTGAACCAGCACCACACCTGATGTGTAGCTGGGCTCACTGGTTTTCCCCAGTCAACTTACTAGAGCTGTCTCTGCAGGAAAGGGCAAGGTGTTTGGGGACATCACAACAGATCTGCCTTGTTCTGGAACTGTGTAAAGTGTACAGATCCACAAATACACATTTCATGGCTGCAAGAGCTAGGGCTACTGTCCTGTCTCGAAAAGCAAGAAAGAAAAAGAAAGGAAGGAAGACAAGGAAAGAAAAACCAAGCCCAAGGTGGGAGATCAGATCAACACAAATCTCTGCTCCACAGATTGGTTTACTAGGACAGCAGCCAAGGGGCATCTTTACCCTGTGCGGAAAGCTTGGAAAACTAATGTCTAACACCCCAGACCTCCAACCAAAGCTCTCTGGATTGCCTTGCTGGGCTCTTTGACGCTCAGCACACAAGCTGGTCTGGGGAGCCTGGGAAGGGCGGGGTCTCAGCCCGACCGACAGTTACCTGTGTCAGCAGGCTCAGCATTGTGCAGTCTTGGGGCATGCTAGTGACATGCCGAATACTTTTTTTTTTTTTTTTTTTTTTTTGGTATTAACTCGTTCCGATCTTTCCAAAAAGCCTTAGGAAGGCGTCTGTTTCCTTCCCATTCTACAGATGAGACAACTGAGGCCGGAGGCGAAGGGACCTGCCTAGGACTCCTCAGCGCTGCCCAAGGTTGTCTTGCATTGGAGACAGTCGCAGTGCACAGTGCGGGGTGGGCAGCACGGCGACCCCGAACTCCGGGTGCCAGAGGACAGGCCCCGTTCGCGGCGCCGTAGCCAATGGGTGCAAGGCCCCCGAGTGGGGTGACGCGGCGTCAGCGTGCGCTCGCGGTACTCTGGTTTTGGTCACGTGCCCAGCGCCCGTTCGACCCGGGGGCGGGGCAGTATGACCTGAGGGTACGCGCTCTGTCTGGAGGGACTACTCAACTGCAAGCAGGGCTTCTAAAGTGCAGATTTCTGTGCCTGCTCTGGCTGTCGCTACCTAGGGGACCAGCGTGCACTTCCCCGTTGGTCCCCACCCTTTAAGCACTGCAGACACTGAACCTTAAGCAGCAGGACCTCTCTGCTCAGCAGTGCCCTCAGTGTTGGGAGTTCAGCGGTGCGTGGAGTGGCAGGCGCCGGGTTGGACGCTGCTGCCACTCTACATGACCCCGTTATCTTTCTTGACTGCAGGAACTAAGCTTGGGCCTGCCTGGGCGAAGGAGGAGAGGAGCAGGCAGTGGAATAGACTGCTGAGAGCCCAGAACCACCTGGGTGGGCTTAGTCTCCTGATCTCACTTTATATAGGGGACTGCTGACTTGAGAATGCTGGCCCTAGATGAGGGTTGGTCTCATTAGAGTCCACATCTGGTGCGAGCTGATTCGCCATCTGCCAGGGTTTTGTTTGTTTGTTTGTTTTTGGTTTTGAGGTGTCAAGAGCCCTTATAGAAAAATAGTATAGGATGTACAGAAAGGGAAGCCCATGTGCTAAGTGAGTTTTTTTTCCAGCCCCTGTGTCTTCTGACACTTGGGCCACTGCAACTCTCTTTGACCTCGTTGAGCAGAGAAGTGAAACATCCCCCAGACCACCAGATGCTCTGGGTTCTGGCAGAGGGACGGTGCCATCCCTCTCGCTACACTCCCAGCCACCAGAAGGATAAAGCAGGAGGTCTGCGTTTGACACCAGCCTGGCAGCTCCCATCTCTTAAGTTTCAACTGGGATTTCTCATCAGAGTGTTAAGCAAAAGGGAAAAGGATTGCAGTATCTGCTCAGGGATTCAATGAGGCCTCAAAAATGGAAGGGTGGAGGAGCACAGGGGACAAGCCAAACAATCGGCTGTAAGGACTGTGATAGGTTAAAATACAGACTGTTTCACCTGAATGTTGGATTTCAGGCCACACCGGACTGATGACCAGCTGTCTTTCCAGCCAGTGTGTGGGCTCCTTTCTCCATCCTCATCTTCCCTGGGATCTAAGCCCCAACCCACTCCACTCAGAGACCTGAACTAACTGGGATGCTTAGGACATGCCCTAGAGACCTGAACATAGTCTTCCAGGGGCCATGAAAGAACTATCAGCTTCCTTGAATATTGCAGCACTTCCTGGGTCTCATGTCTGTCTAGGGTCTCTGGTTTTGCTCCTGCCCAAGATCCAGAAGACATGTTTCTCTTGGAAAGTGAATGGATGGTGAAGCTCCTTTCACATCAAGAGCTTCCGTGGAGACCGCTGGGTGGGGCCATCATCAGGATTGGGCTCCAACGACAAGAGGGAAGGCAGCAAGGCCTAGCAGGAAAAAAAGAAGAACTAGAAGTTTGTCTCTGTCCATATGTACCCAAGGGGCTCTATGAACCCATGCTGTAGACCTTCCTCTACAGTTTTCTCCTTCCTCTAACAGTCAGGGGGTTGAAGGTGAGTTCTTGGGATTTTGTGTAAACCACTGAAAAGAGCTATGGCCTGGAGCTGCTGGCAATGTCTAGTCTGTTATAGCAGAGCCAACCCTGAGGAAGCAGAGCCAAGACACACAGAGAACAAGCATCTAGCCTAATATATAGGTGGCATCTGTATACAGCTGTTCCTGAGACCCATTCCTCCTGACTAATTTCTGCCACAACCAACACCCTTTAAGTGAGGCATTTGGGCCAAGACTCCATCTTGACCAAGAGACCCTAGTACCACTTTTCCCCAACGTTCCTTGCATTTGTTTCCTCTCACAGGATCCCTGCTTTACAGGAACATCTATTAGTCTATTGGGAAACCGCACTTTGGCAAGCGCCCACCAGGGGTTGCAAAGTCCCTCCTCTGAGAATTGCCAGCCAGATCATAGCTGCATGACCATCCTGCCCTCCCTCCTGGTCTAGCCAGCCTACCCTAGCAGTGCCAGAGCCTTTGTCCCTGCAGGCCACAGGAGTTCTCTAGCACTCAGCAGAGGAGGGGCCTTGGTTCTGGGAATTGAACAAGGCTTCGAGTTCCCCAAGGGCAGAGGCACTAGCCAGGCACAGGCATAAGGAACACTAAGGGGAAAAGTGCACTTGGGCCTTGTGAGCCAGAGCAGGCTCGGCCCACCTGCTCTTCACAGTGTAGAGACTGGGTTCTAGATTCTTTAATGCCACGTGCACCTAGCACAGAGCTAGGGCACAGGATGCATTCAGTACCTGAGTGTTGTGTGCTCAGCAGAATCTGGGTTGTGGACCTCCTCTACTGTAAGAATGCACTTCTCTTATTCCCTATTGAGGGCTTGCAATTCACTCCACCTGGTCAGAGTCAGAGCCTCAGCTCCTGAATCCTGGGGTGACGGTGGGTCTTAGGGTGCTGAGTGCAGACACTCTGGCCTGGGTGAGGAATTGTAGGGACTCCTATCAGTCTGTGCCTCCCGGGCCTTTCATCTGCTGCATATCCAGCAGACTGGAGTCTGGGTCTAAGCCACAGTTACATTTAGCTCTGTGTCCAAAAGCAAGTCTGGATTTTCCCAGCCCCAACTTTTCTAGCACAGTGACAGAATGGCAGACATTAGCCAGGGACACACAAGTTTGATACACTTTCTACACTTGAGTTCCATCCTCAAATCCAAGAGGCGAAGGGTTGGAAGGGCTTCAGATCCTCAAGCTAAAGGAGACATAGGCACAGGCACCTGGATCTACCTCCTCTTGTCTCCCCACTTGGTCCTTTTGCTCAGGGCTGACTGAGACCAGCTCCTAAAGGACAATATATCAGAATAGTGCCTTAGGGCAGCCTCCTGGGACAGCACAGGAACCCCAGCAGGAAGGAAGACAGGTGGGGAGAGGCCGAGATGAGGTGCTTTGGGGGGACAAGGAGGTTCTAAAATTGTCACACAACCAACCCTCTAATTCTTGGTTGAAACCATTCAAATGTACATTTAAAGTTTGTAAACTGTATCTGTTGTGTGAACTGTAGATTTTAAAGAACAAAGCTGGGGAGAGGGGCCAACTCTCCAGGAGCCAAGGCTTGCAGGCTTGGTGCTTGGCATGGCTTTGTAGAGGATTCTGAGACTTTTTTGGCAGAAACCCAGGTGAAGGGGTTTGGGTGCCTCAGGCCTGCTTGCTCTGAGCCAGGGTGAGTGGCCTTGCCATATCAGAGTCAGAGGAAAATCCATCATGCCCAGTCCTATGGCTCTTAGGTAACCAGTACAGATGCACATCTGCCCCTTCCCCAAAGTCTGCTGGTCTGCAGGAGTTTCTTTGGGGAACTAAGGAAGGCGGTTTGCTCCCTCCAGGAAGGCCTGTTAGAGGCATGTGGTGCTGTGCTTGTGGCTCAGACCTTTAATCCCAGCACTTGGGAAGCAGAGGCTGGAGGCTCTCTGGGTTAGAGGCCAGCCTTGGACCCTGTCTCAAAACATAAATAAATAAATAAAATGTAAAAAGCAGGTGGGAGCTAGAGAGATGTCTCACTGGTTAAAGAACACACTGTTTTTGCAGAGAGCTGGAGTTAGGTCCTCAGGGCCCACACAGAGGCTTACAACCACCTTCCAACTCTAGCTCCAGGAGTCCAGCACCTTCTCTTAGCCTCTGTGGGCACTTGAACTAGGAGGTGCACATATCCATACTCAGACAACGCACATAAATGCATAATTCAAAAAAATATAATTTTTTTAAGGAGTCGTGTGGGCTAACTTCCAGGCCCCTTGGATGGTCAGGCCAATCAGACATCACACAGGCAGGGCTGGTTCAACTATTTATTGTGGAGTACTTCACATGCAAGAACACAAATTGAGACAGTATTTGGAAGCAGAGCCAGTGGGGTGGGGGGAACACACTAGCTGTCACTCTGAGTCACCCTCCAGAACCAGCTCTACCCATAGAAACATAAGACAGGGACAAGAACCCGACTCGTGAGACAACAGGATAACAAACTCAATACCATCTTTTCAGCAGCTCCAAAGATCCTCAGATCCTCACAAAGGAAGTGCAAACCCTAAGGAAGAAAATTCTACCCCGGCTCTCCCAGAGAGCCTAGGGTGTGAGTGTGGCAGGAGCAGTAAGGACATGGGGTCCACAGTTGTTCTTGGGAGCCAGGGGAAGCCTAGCTTAGACCCCATGAACGGTAAGGGCTGGGGCTGGGCACTGGGCTAAGTAGGTTCCAGAGGGCCACAAAGGGAGGATCTCCAAGTGGAGACATGTTCCCCTACTGGCCTCCTGTGTGGCTGAGCCCACAGGAAGACCCCAGGCATCCCAACAGCAGACCCCAGGGAGGCTGCAGACTAGCCAGGCAGGGACAAAGGCCCTCACTCTGCCCTGCCAGCCACCTAGGGCTGACCTGGCCCCAAGAGTGCCCATGGCCTGTCCTGAGCCATCTGAGAGACCATCAGTCAGAGGATGGTAGGCAGGGAAGCTTTGTGGTGGGACAAAGGAGCTCATTGCCCCTGGGCCAGTAGGACCTGCCACCTCTTTCTTGGCTGAGCAGTGCTGTGGCAGGAAGCATGGGCCAGGTGGGGAGAAAGGATAATGAGCCAGGTCACAGTCACTCACACTGAGGGGCTGACAGAGTAAGTGGGAGCCAGCCCTGGCCACAGCTACTAAGAAGCCCTTTTAGCTCCAACCCCCCATGTCCCATGTACAGATAAACAAGTTGGAAACTCTCTACCCAACCCCAGCCTGCCTTCTTGGTACCTGGGTAGAGGTCCCTCTAGGGCACCTGGTGACTTTCTTTTACTGCTGCCTGATGGCCAAAAAGGTAGGAAGGAGCAGTCTTCACACTTCAGCATACAATGAACAAGAAAAGGTTAAATACATCCTCAAGAAAATATTTTGACAAAATAAATATTTTAACCTATAATCAGGTGTAATTAGTGCTTATGAGGAGTCCCGGCAATAATTTAGTGTAATTAAGTACACACTCTATCTGTGATTTCTAACACTTGTAGAGGCTGCTGGCTTGAGGGGACCCAGCTTCTAAGGACTTTGCCCACAGATGGTGGGGAACAGGTAGGAAAGAGTCCTCAGGACAGGACAGTTCACAAGAGTTGAACCCCCTTCAGGTCCTCCAGGTCCCCAAGCCCAATCTTGCTTCTGGTAAAGGCCTCAGGCACATGTCACTTCAGCCCACAGATAAGGCAGACCACCTCCAGACATGACGTGTAGAACACAAACCAAACCACCAGCTGGGCTGGTCCCAGCCAGAAAGGTAGCCTCTTGATGCCTGGTGGGAGTCCTTGAGTACCTGCTGTCCCCACAGCAGCCCGGCTTCAGCCAGACCCAGCAGCTACAGTCAGGAGGTTAAGGGACAGCTCTGGACACTGGTTCTAGAAACAGCCTTGTTGGAGACCCCTCCCATCCCCAAGGTGGGCCCACACAGTCTCTCTCCCTGATGGAAGCCTACCTTCCTTTCTATATCACCCATAAATAGGGGGCAGCCTCCTAATTCAGAGAGAGATGCTGGCTTGATTGCTACTGTCCACACGTCTAACTCTTGTAGGCTGTGTGCAGCTGACCCTCACAGACAACCCTTCTAGAACTGTGCCAAAGGCCAGGCTTCCAGGTGTACTGGACCCCCAGCCTCCTCTGCTGTGACAAGCCTTCAGAGGCCTTAGCAGTCAGTCTAGCCTTTGAGGGCTCTGCTCTTGAGAAACACTGACAGAGAAGCTGTGGTTGGCCAAGGGCCCTAAGTAGAGGGTGGAGGTGAGACAGGGGTCAGAGAGGACTGGGCACTTAACAGGTCAGTTGAGCTTCCTGCAGGAGGGGCTTCCTGAGTGCCTTTCACGAGCCAGAATGACATCCTCCACAGGTCCTGCCAGATGAGGCCTCACCAGACCTTCCGGAGATTGCTGAAGGAGAGGTGCTGGGTTGGGCCTGGGGAAGGCCACTTCTGTTTTCATCCTCCGAGCTGCATAGAACCCACACACTGATCTGACTGCAAGTGCAGCCCATTCCCCTCTCCCTACTGGGGTGGGAGCTCAAATGGCAACAGGTATAGTGCTGAGTCCTCCTAACAGTGGGAAAGGCTGGCCACACATGGGTGAGGAATGTGTGGTGACCTGCACAGTATGTAGTAACATAGCTGCAGCAGCAGCTAGACTAAGATTAAAGTAGCACTGAGTCATTTGCTCAGAGCCAGGAAACAAACCAGCAAAGACACAGGACAGGAGCAGGCATCCCCAGCTCTCCTTTGCTCAGACTGAAGCTGTTAGCAAGCTTCAGGATGAAACTGTTGGCTGGGGGATATGTGAGCTGGGGACAGCCACGAAGGCTGAGGCCGTGTCAGGGAGAGGAGAGGAGTGGAGTACGGCTCCCGGTCCTGGGGACCTCCAGGGACAGCACACAGCTACCTTCTGCTGGGCTGCAGATAGCTGTGGGGACTGCTGCAGGCGAGGTCTAGTCATGGATGCATTAATGCCACATAGCCCTCTGTGGACACCAGGACCAGGGTGAATGTGAGTGTGCATGCCCTGCTTGGGGTAGGCTGTCAACCATCTGCAGGGCACATGCTGGCCTCACAGCTGCTGTCACACCAAGAGCCACAGGTCCCTGTCTTGGTCCCAGGCCTGGCAGCTGACTGATGGGGAAATGGATGTGAGGGACCTTCAAGGTAGTAACCCACAGAGCCCACTCAAGTACAGACACTCGGTGCCACAGGTACCACACAGTCTAAGGAGGGAACCCAAGCCTGCAGTGACAAATGCTCAAGCCCTGCTTTCCCAGAGTCCTTGATGGAAGAAGGGTCCAGTGGAGCAGTGTTTGCCTGAAGGAAGCCATGGAGCTAGGCAGAAGCAAGGAGGGGAGATGAGAGGGTCAGTTTAGGAGTGCTGTCCATAAGTGTCAAGGGACTTCCCTGCCTGGCGCTGGCCACTGGCTCTTCCTGGGAAGACTGAAGGCCATGAGAGCCCTTGGGGAGAGGGAAGGCGGGACCTCTGGTCAGTGCTGCTTTCGCCAGCCACACAGAGAGAAGGTGGCAAAGCCGGTCCTGACCAGGGTGGCCTGGGCGCAAACACAGTGGCGTTTCCATGGAGATACAGGTATGCAGGCTGGGGGAGTGGCCAGTGCCCAGTGTCCACTGGGAGAGTCAGTAGTGACCTGCCAGGGTGAGGCAAACCTCAGGACCGCTCACAGGGCAAAGAGCGCATCGTCGGAGCGCTCTGGCTTCTTCCGGGTTGAAGTGTTTGAGGCTGGTGCAGGGGCCTCTGTCGGGGGTGAGGGCAGGTCTGGAACTGTTTCTGCAGCTTTGGCTCTTTCTTCCAGGAACTTATCGAACTCTGCAATACAAACCAAATTGAGGGCCAGGCTTGCTGGGGGTCGCTTAGCTGAAGCCCCATACCCTGGTCTCCAGCTCCAGCGAGTACAACACTGGTCTGGCTGCCCTCTGGCAGGAAGTACATGTGTACAGGAGTGGGGATGAGAGGGACGCTAGAAGAGAGCAACCAGCTAGATCCTATGCTAGATCCTACAGTATTCCCAGTCTGAGGACCGGCCTATGGGAAGTCACCTATTCCTGACTCTGCACATAGAATAGGGGAAAGCTGGATTAGGGGAAGTGAGGGGAGGACCCTATATATTTCTGGAGGCTCCCAGTGCTGAGGAAAGGGTCCAGTAGCCCTCGGTCCCTTCATAGCAAGGCTCTAGAAAACACTGTGTGCAGAGTACCTGCCCCTTCAGGAGCCCAGGGCTCTATCTCCCAGATCAGCACAGGGTGGGGCTGCGAAAATGGGGCAGCACCTGCTGAGACACCACAGGCCCACCCTCACTGACTCAAGGAAGGAAGAGGCTGGAGCGCGGCTGGCAGGTCCTTAGACTGGTCTTAGACACAGGATTTGGAAGAATCCAGGGGAGGGAAAGCATGGGAAACGGTATAGAAGGAAGGTGGAAAGGGGGCGAGGTCAGACCGGAACAGGGCAGGAGCCTCTGTGGAGAACTAGGGATGTTCCCGCCTAACCATCAACTGAGGCCCAGATGCCCAAGAGGCCCTGCACTCTGTGCCTCAGGGCAATTTAGTCCCCAGGAAGGCTAGGGCTCAGGCCCAGCGTCACATGGCTCTAGCCTGTTCAGGGTATGGGGCCAGCCCCTGTGCAGCCCTGAGAGTTGGGAACAGGAGAGCAAGAGGACGGTCAGGCCTACCTTCACTTGTGACACCCTCTTCTAGGTCGTCACCCTTCTGTGGATGGAGTAGAGAATGGCATTAGGGCTCATCCCTGCCCTGCCCACCCCACCACCTATGCCCACCCATGGCTACCCAAGTGAGCTGCTACTTTTCCTGCCTCCAGATTTCTCTTCTTCCTACTAGAGAGGTAGAGAGTAATCTTGGGGAAAAAAAAATTTTGTTTTTTTAAAAAACCAAAACAACAAAAAAGATTCTAGGTTTTGATCTCCTAAAAGGACAAGAAAGAAAAATCCAAAATTTGTGCAGGTTGGTCCCTACCTGGCCAGAGGGGTGAACCCCACCCAGGTTCTGAGGAGAGATGCCAGGTTACCATGAGGCTGAGGCACATCAGTGCAGCCAGCACAGGGATTCTGGAAAGATGCCGTCCACACTAATAGCCAGAGCAGCTTGGGGCCTGCATGGCCTATGCCTGACTCCTGCAGTAAAAGCCAAGAAGCTGCCACCTAGACACACGCCCTCGGTCTCCAAGGAGCAGGGCCAGCCTTCCCAAGCTCCTGCTCTTGCTGCCTAAGGAGGCCATGGAGGCTCTGCATATTTAAGTGGGTTTACACTTGGACAGAGAAGAGCTTATACAAAGGCCCCAGCAGCAGGGTGGAGCTACCTGGGCTTCTCCTGATATATCACTGCCTCGCTGGGAGCCTTGCTAACAAATTCTTTCTGAATCTTGTTTCTTTAGGGTCTCATGATGCCCAGATTGGCCTTGAATTCACCGAGTAACGAAAATTGACCTTATAGTTCTAATCCTCCTGCCTCCATTTCCCAAATGTTGGGCTTATAGGTGTGTGACGCTTTGTCTAGTCTGGGACGGGTCCTGAGACTTTCCGATCCTGCCTCGGTGAGGGACATAATTCTTTCAGGGCACTCCTGGATTTCACAGGACCTTTCAACCTTCCCTGACACCCAGCTGGCTGCCCCCTGGGGCTGTATCTTTAGAAGGCCTGGCCCCCGGGGGAAGAGGCAGTGTTTGCTCCTGACTATAGCTTGCTGCCCTCTGTGTGTGGGAGTTGCCACAGGAAGCCTGTAGCCACCACCTACACCCCAGCTGCTGTGAGTGCACTGCTCTGTAAGGGGCAGGGAGCTGACTTGAGGCCATCTGCAGACACCTCATCTTCTCGCCATCCCAGAAGATGGAGAGACATTCATTTGGGGCACAGCTCATAAACAAAAATGAGAAGATGGGGATGGGGATGGTAGTGAACTTAAAACCAAGCACCTAACTCACTTGTGTGGGGGAGGGGAGAGAAAGAAAAATGAAATGGGGGCTGGAATGCAGCACCCCCCTACCCCACTCGCATGCACAGCGCCATGACTTCAATCCCCAACTTGGGGGAAAAGAAAGGAAACAAAAACCAAAACACAAAAATACCCTCCTCCCTCAAAACAAAAAGCAACGTGAAACAAAAACCGCCAAGCAGAAGGCCCACTCAAACACACACCTCTGCCACTTAAGGGAAGCTGGAGAGGACTCAGTGTGTGTTACAAGTGGTTACAGTGGGCTTTCCAGTGTCCACGAGTGTGAGACAGGACCTGCCCACACTGTATGGAGCTGTGTGGCTGAGGCTGTACCCCGAGCTGGCACCAGCAGATCCATGTGTTGGAAAGAAAGGTGAGCTTTGTGAGCGAGCTGCCCTCGCCTCCCTCCTCCAACCCACCGCTGTGGAGGTGGAGCCCCTGCTACAAGCCCCAAGGCCTGTCCTCAGAAGAACACTTGCCTTGCCACAACCCACACACCAAATGTAAAAGTCAAGTCTCACCAGGTCTGTCCTGAGCCACACCTCAATGTCGTCCATGACAGAGGGCTGCGCAACGGGAATCTATGAAGGCAGAGGCGGCAAGCAGCGGGGTCAGGCAGCCCCCACACAGCCAGGCAAAAGAAGACAGAACACCAGAACAAAGTAAATCGTCAAAAGTAACCCCCAAAACAAAACCAAAATGTACACAGAACAAAACAACTACACAGCACGCACAGGCGGCACAGGCAGCTACATGTGAAATGGCAGGCGAGGAGAGCAATGAGGTGGTAAATTATAAGCAGGGGCTGGTGGCGGCAAAGTACGGGTTCTTGATATGGATAACTTTTTGCTTAGGCGTGTTTGCCTTTTCAGGCCAGAGCTGCCAACACTTTCTAATCTTAGAAAGGACTAGTCATGTAGCAGCCATGACAGGAGAATCAGCTGCCCTCAGCACAGACCACCCCAGGACAAGGGGCTTTCAGGACCGAAGGGAACAGAGGGGAACCAGGGTAGCACCTGCCTAGGCAGGGTGCGGGTTCTTAGGAGGGCCGAGCAGTCCAGCCCTGGGGCCCTGTCTGCTCCAGGAGGTGGCTCTGTGAGTGGGAGAAGGAGCCAGCTGGCATATGCTCCCTTGGTCTGGGAGTGCCCTGCTTCCATAAAGCGGGCTCACTCCGCCTCTATGGGGAAGGCTGCTAAAACGAGGGCTTTGATGACAAGAAAGGACGGAGCGCTTTAGTCTTCTTTCTCTCTTGTGAGGAAAAAAAACCACCACTCAGTAGCCTCAAACGCCTCAGCTTCCTTTTGTCTACCTTTTCTCCTGTCTAAGCTTCAGGGGCTGATGCAAGTAGTCCACTGTGAGCTGCGAGCAGAATACCTAGGGGGCAGCAAGATTTCCCCTCCAACCTGGGTATGGGAGGTGTCATGCTTTGGCCTGAGCCAAGGGCCCTGGAGCAGAGATTCTGGAAAAGATGCAACTGAAATCATTTAAGTTGCTATCAGATATGACAGGATAAGAAGTGAAGGCCTTTAGACCTCTAGAGCCTCACTGAAAAAGGTTGGCTCCCAGCCTAGACAATGAGGTGATGGCCTTTAGTCGGGGCAACCTGCCTCTTTTCCTACCCTGGGACTGAGAGGTGCCTCACCCGGGAGCCTTATTAGTAGTTCAGTATTTCTCGAAGAAGAAGAAGAAAAGATGGTGCTGTGCCCATAGTTGGCTACATTCTAATGTCAAAATCTAGGGTAGCAATAAACTTTAAATAGGCAATAAGAAGACTTGGTGTAAGTAATTCTTAAATAATAATTAAATTAAAAAAAAACCCAAACTCTAACCTGAAAAGGAAGAGAACAAAGAACTCATATTACCAGCTCCTGTTTTGCAGGTTAAAATCTGTGGCCAAAAGGTGTGGCCCCTGCACATGCTGAACAGAGGTTTGCAGCGTCCCCCTCAGCAAGCTGGTGAACCCCAGCTCTGATAACGTGCTCTGTGCCCAAGCTTCACCCTGCCGTGGGCAAGCATTTTCAAAACGGCCCACTAATCACTAGACAGTGTCTCTCTGTGCTGCCATTTTAACCCTCAGACACTTCAAACTGTTGAACTGGATATTGCAGGGAGCTCCCACTCCATGACACGAGTCCTGGTGACAAAGCAAATGATTACTTAGGGTGAGAGCACGGATGCTCAATAGCTGTGCCTGCAGTGCCCACGGCAGATGCCTGCCTTCCCCATCAGAGAACATCAGGACATGGTGGGTGCAATCTGCCATCTCATGACTGCAGGGGTGGGTGGGGTGGGGGGCTTTCTACCGTGACACACTCTTGACACACATGTGCTGTTTTCATGATCTTGGTATCTTTGAACCACAATGTCTGACTAACAGAGGACATGTGCTAGGCCTAGTCTGCAGCTTAGTCAACGATTTCTCCAACAAGAAATGACAGCTGTGGCGGCTGCTGGAGTGCACGTGTGCCCTTTCTGCTTTATCCATCTCAGTCCACCTAGAAGAAACTGAGACGCCATATCTGCAAGCTTTGTTTGGTGTTGGGTAGAACACAGGATCTCCGGCAGGAGGGCTGGACACTTTCACTGTGTTGCTAATTCTCAAGGGTCACAGGCCTAAAGCTTCAGGTTTTTCTTATAATTTTTTAAAAATTGTTAAAAAGTAGAGAGGCAGGGCTGGCTGGAGAGATGGCTCAGTGGTTAAGAGCACTGACTGCTCTTCCAGAGGTCCTGAGTTCAATTCCCAGCAACCACATGGTGGCTCACAACCATCTGTAATGGGGTCCAATGCCCTCTTCTGGTGTGTCCGACGACAGCTACAGTGTACACATATACATAAAATAAATAAATAACTCTTTAAAAAACAACAACAACAAAGTAGAGAGGCTGGGCCTTTGATCCCAGAGCTTGGGAGGCAGAGAACTCTGTGAGTTCAAAGCCAGTCTGGTCTACATAGTGAGTTCCAGGACAGCCAGCACTATGTATAGAGACCCTGCCTCAAAAAAAGAAATAGAAAAAGTAGAGGGCTGGGGAGTAATTCAGAAGCAGGGCACTTGCATGCCATGCATGCAACTCTGGGTTTAGTGCATGTCATAAAAGCCAGCAAAGAGCTGACGGGAGCCCTGCAGAGGCAGCATCCGGGACACCACAGCTGGACTCCACCTGGGCACAGTGCACAGCTGTCGGCTGGGGGCAAGGCGTGGCTCTTTGAGCCATTTCTTCAATACAGAAAGCCAGCCTCTTCTGCTTCAGAAGCCTCAGCTGTGTGGGTAGACGTGGAGGATTTGGCCTGGGCCCTCCAAGGGTTGGCCTCCACTTCCTCATCTGGGAACTGGGTGACTGCAATGTGGTTCTCTGAGTCTTCCACTCCTGAGTCAGGATCCCCCATCTTCCAGGTTTGAGTTTCTGTGCTCTAAGGTAGAAACTCAAGGGAGTCTGGTCACTGGAACTGAGTCTCTTGGGCCTCAGGGCGCATTCTGAGGAGGCGGGTGTTGCTTATCAGCTAGGCTAACATAAGGTAGGGGGCTGATACAGGAGCAGAGCTAGGAACCTGCTCTGGGAAGCAGGCAGAGTATCCCTTTCCCCACATAGGCACACCCAGATCCAGACCCAACATGTATACTCACTGGAAAACACAGCCCCTGGAGGCCCAGAACAAGGGAGAAACACCCCCTACTCCACCCCACCCCTGGCTGATAGAGGGACAGGGACATGGCAGAAGTCTTGGTGTGCTTCTGCCCTGTGGCTTTGAGTAAGTCACCAGGCCCATGGGTGCCTTAGCATCATATCCTTCACATGAAGGGCTCATCCTGCAACCCCCTAGGAAGCTGTGGTTTTCACATGCCATGGTTTTAGCATCTTCTTGGAGCCTGGTCCAAGCTGCAGGCTGTTAGAGGAGGTTGAAGAGAGATGAGAGAGACAGACAGGAGGAGGCGAAGAGAAAGGACTCCACCTAGAATACCCTCCCACAGAGACCAAGGTCAAATTCTGGTCCAAGTGAACATGGCGTCCACCCTTGTAACAACAACCAGTCCATCTTATGGAGTCCAAAGAGACTCAGACAGCGCTGATGCTAGGGTGGCAAGTTAGGTTCTGGGTGGTGGGCAGAAGTCAGGAGCATCAGGCAGGGCCACTCCAACTTAGGAACAGAGGAGGGGAGGTGCTGTCACTGGATCCAACCAGTTTTGGTTTTCTGGGGTTTGTTTAGTTTTGGTTTTTCCTTTGGTTTTATGTCTGGGTGTCTGCCAGGTTACAGAGTGGGGATCCCTAGTGCTAGCCTCTCACAGCAATAGGCTTTCATCACTGTTTTTATTTTTAATTGTGTGTGCGTGTGCTTGTGCGTGTCTGTGTGGGGTATGTGCATGTAAGTACATGGGCTCATGGAACCCAGAAGAGGGCATCAGAGTCTCTGGAGCTGTGTCATAGCCACTGTGAGTGGCCCAGTGTGAATGCTGGGAGCTGAACTCGGGTTCTATACAGGAGCAGTGGGTGCTTTTAACTGTTGAGCCATCTCTCCAGCCCTGCTTTTTAGAACCCACTATTTTTGGTCTTCCTTGCCCTGCCCCTTTGGTTAGGGAGCAACATAGGACCATGAATGAGTGTCGGGGGAATAGTCTACTACTTCTGTTCTTGCTTTGACATTATTATTGTTGTTGTTATGGTTACTTCTACTTGTATGAGTGTGTATATGACAAGGTCCCATTATTCAACTTGGACTGGTCTCTGTGTAGCCCAGGCTGGCTCACACCACGAGCCTCCCGTCTCAGCCTGCCTAGTGCTGAGACCAGAGGTGTGTTTTACCATACCAGCATTCATGCTCTGGATTTCCCTGCTTGTACCCTGGAAGTAGGAGATGATCCCAAGTGATCACCAGCCAGAAGTAGCAGAAAAGATTCAAAGGCAGGAAGGGAGGACAAGGAAGGCCACTGATCCTGGCTCAAGCCAGATCTTGCCTACCTTCACCTGCCAACGCACTACACTTAGTGTAGTGACCTAACTGTACAAGCTGTCCTCACTCCTGAAGTTCCAGGAGAGGACAGAACTCTTCCACAGTTGTTCCCAGCTCCAAGCATGAAAGGACGCCTACCTGCTCAGTGGTGAAGTTTATATTTGGAGCTATCTCTAGAGGAGTCGTGAAACTTTGTGACACTCTACCCCAACCCAAAGGGAGGGATGTTCTAAAGCTCCTGGTGTCACTCAGCAGTACACAAAGTTTCCATATGAAGAATTTGTACTTGAGAGGTTTGGAAAGGTAGGATTTCTATACTACAGGAAATAAGGCAAAGCAGTTAACACACATTGTTTTAACAGGGAGAAAACTGTGGGCAGGAAGGAGACACACTAAGTTAGCTGTTAGTTGGGCTTGTTTCTGGAAAGTTGAAGGCTGGGGCTCTATACAGGAAGGGAAGGGTAGAGATGGCTGGCGTGGACAAAGACAGGCACCATCACCAGCTGCCCAGGTCACATCAGGTAGTTTGCAGGGCAGTATCCTTTTTTGCAGGGCTAACAGGCACAAGGGCACACAGCTAGATCTTCTCAATTTGGACAACTGAGATTCCGTTTTAAGAAGCCTGCCCTAAGGCCAGGGTCCAGGCAACCCACACTTGCAGGGTAGCCCCCTTCAGTTGAAGAAACGACTGCTTTCTTACTCAGGGTGGGTGTGTACTGTGGTGGGAGAGGGAGAGCTGGGGCACCACTGAAGGAGCCTGCAGACCCTGTTTGCACCTGGGGCCTACTCCTTTCTTAAGCAGGTGACCCCTGTGCTGCAAGCAGCCTGTCACTTAAAAATCCTACATGGACAGCAGCACACCTGGGTCGCTCCTGGCCTGACACCAAGGCCTAGATATGTATCTGACTTAGCACATATGTCTGGAGGGCAAAGATCCACATGCTTATTTCTTTGTATCCTCCCTCACCTGCACATGCACCTAGAAATTTGATTTTTGTCCCTGGGGGTGACGTGGTCAGCCTGAGGCACACAACCTGGGACCCAGCTCAGGGCCATCTGAATGGATAAGGTGGGAACGACCCTCCCAAGCCTTGGTCACAAAAGCTCTATATGAGAGTACACTGTCGTGTGATATAAGCTTTCCCAGATTTATCCTCTTTTTCCTCTCTTACTATCATCTACACATTTCTGCAAGAGATCTCCAGGCCACGTGTGAGACTCTATCATACTATAGAAGCCCACCAAGCCTAGGCTTGCCAAATTCCCAGGCACAGGGCAAGAGGGAGCTTCTCTGACTGGCCATATGTGGAGTCCTCTTACAATGGCCCCTCCAATTGGGCACAAGCCATGATTACTTGTGCTCATCCTGGAAAAATGAATACTGCCGAGAACTCCAGAGTCTGCTGGAGAAGGGAAAGGACCCCCTCACACCTGCAAACATCCTAGCCCATGAAGACCCAGGGGCATAGGCTCAACAAAATACCAGGGAAGATGTTTCCAGAGCTGGAAGTCTGGGCCCTTATAGAGATTCTACATAGACACAGGGGGAGATTTGGTACCCAGAACAAGTGTGTGTTCTGTGTCCTGTCTGGTCACAAGGACTGGGCAGGTGGCAAGAGGGAGGTGCTGACTGTTGCACTGTGAGGGGCTGGGGTAGGCAGCGAGCTCACTCAGCTCTGGCTCCTCACCATTCCTTGGGTCATGAGCCAGCTGTCTATGGGCTGCAGGTCAGAGTCCCCACCTCTCCCTCTCTGTTGGACCAAGGACAGAAAAGTCCCAAAAAGAAAAGTCATACCACATATTGTAAAAGAGAAAAGTCATTGTTCAGATTTGATCATCTGTCACACAAGGAAATGTGATCTGATGCTTCCCACCCTTGCCCTAGCACACACCCTGCCTACATGCCTGGAAAAGAAGAGGAGGAAAATTCAACCATCATAGCCCTAGGCTGGATAACAAAATGTTCATGCTGACTGTTCTCAAACGCCTGGAGGCTTCCAAACAGTCTGAGAGGTCAGAATACCAGAGTGGACAGGTCCTTTCCTTTCCCTTTCCCTTTCCCTTTCCCTTTCCCTTTCCTTTCCTTTCCTTTCCTTTCCTTTCCTTTCCTTTTCTTTCCTTCTTTCTTTCTTTCTTTCTTTCTTTCTTTCTTTCTTCCTTCCTTCCTTCCTTCCTTCCTCTCTTTTTCTTTTTTCTTTTCTTTCCTTCCTTCCCTTCCTTCCTTCCTTCCTCTCTCTCTCCTTCCTCCCTCCCCCTTCCTTTCTTTCTTTCTCTTTCTTTCTTTCTTTCTTTCTTTCTTTCTTTCTTTCTTTCTTTCTTTCTTCCTTCCTTCCTTCCTTCCTTCCTTCCTTCCTTCCTTCCTTCCTTTCTTTCTTTCTTCCTTTCTTTCCCTAGGCTGACCTGGTGTTCCCAATCCCCATGTCTCAGTCCTCTGGAATTACGTTTGTTGCCTGGCTGAAGGGGTCAGCTTTCAGAGAACTAGCCTTTTCTAATTCACTCTGCTTTTTTTTTTCTTTTCTGCATCCTACTTGCCCACGTATTTTTTCCTTAATTCTCGACTTGAACGCTGAATTCAGCATACTCTTCCTTGCTTTCTTATGTTTATGTGTTTGTTTATTTGTGCTGCTGATCCCAGAACATTGTACACACTAAATAAGTGAGCTACACCCACAGACCTCCTGCATTAAAAAGCAAAATAAAACAAAAAACTATTCATGGGCTAGAGAGATGGATCCGTGGTTAAGAGCACTGACTGCTCTTCCAGAGGTCCTGAGTTCAATTCCCAGCAACCACATGATGGCTCATAACCATCTGTAGTGGGATCTGATGCCCTCTTCTGGTGCGTCTGAAGACAGCTACAGTGTACTCATATATATAATTTTTTTAAAGAAGCTATTCATTTTGTATGTGCACACATACATGCATGTCTGTGCATGCATGCCACTCTGCAGGCAGAGGTCAGAGGGTAACTTGTAGGAGTCAGCTGCTTCTTCCCACCTTGTGGTTCTCAGGATGTAAGTCAAGTATAAAGCTGGCAATAAGTGCCTTTACCTACGGAGTCATTTTGCCAGCCCTCTCCTGCTTCTTTAAAGGGTATAGCTAGAGGTGGGGGGGTCTTATTTGCAGCAGTGTTGCTACACAAACTTCTCTTCTTTGCTTTGTTCTTGATGCCAGGACAGCATGGCCTAGGAAGGGTCAGGGTAGCATGCAGATGTGTTCACATACAGATACACACATGACTATCCCATGTGCTGCCAGTCTTTATTGCTGAGGCCAGTCCTTGCCCCAGTAACAACAGGAACAGCAGTCTGCCTACTATCATTGGTAAATCTGCTGAAATCAGCAAGACCTTTGTAAACAAGGAGCCAGGCCAAGCCACGCATTTAAAGGCTGACGGGTGAGAAACAGACCACGTCTCCTGGACTTGGACCCAGGCCTGGGCACTGATAATGGCCTGGGTCGGAGCAGGACACATCTGGCATGGTGGGGTGATGAGCACAGAGCCTGCTGGAGAACAAGGCTGCTCCAAACTGAGGTGAGTCAGAGGAGGGGGTCACCCTCATCTTCACTAGGCAGTACACTGGCAGGACCCTGGCCTAGTTCTTTAATTTTCTTGCTGTGTTCAATGGCAGAGATAGTCTAAGTAATTGGAGAAAGAATGGAGACTACTGTGTAATATGATCAATGTCACAGTTGGCCACCACTATGCAACGGTGGTATGCCGAGAGCAAGGCAGTGGGTGGGCTCTTCTGCACCTCCTGGAAGCCACTACAGAGTTACATACACCAGCTCAGAGTCCCCACCCTCAAGACCAAGCCTTTCCATTATGCCAGGGATAATGTACTGTCCCCACCAGTCCCTTTACACAAGGACCACAGGAGGCTAAGATCTGGTTGCAGGAAGCAAAGGGCCCTTCCTTGTCCAGTGAATGGGTGGGCACAGTCCCCTGTCATTCCAGCCCAGGGGGTCCTGGGAGCCGTCTTCTTCCTTGCCAGGCTGACAGGCATGCATTCCCATACATTTCCTGGGCAAACTCAAAAGAGAATATCTGTGTATCAAGTGCATAGGGTCTTCTCCCCTGGGAGCCTTTTCCCCTGGGATCTGACTGCTCACAGGAACTGGCTGTGGTTTGGGGCAATTTCATCCTTTATTTCAAAACCTTCTGACTCTTGGCTTGACTCTTTCCAGGCCTAGCATGTGACAGGACACTACCCAAGCCACCTCACAGACAAGTACTGACCCTCAACTGTCCTCCCCTGGAATCGGTACCACTTTGATTGGCCAGGAGTGAGGTGGCTCAGATCAGCACTTACTGTCCTTGTGAGGATCAATATTTTATCTGTGCACTACCCACCACCCAGAGGTGCTCTGTGGGACCTTCCCTGGGCTGTCTCTGTCATCTTCTGCTGAACTATCCAGCCAACTTTCCCAAACTGCCTGTCTTTATCTCCTCATCTCCAGAAGACTGTGGGCAGCACACAGGTGTGAAGACCTACCATTTCTGAGTTCTGTTTCCGATTGTCAAGTGCAGAAGCGAGTCCTCCAACAGCCTGGGGATCCTCATAGGTGACCCTGAAGAAAAGCAGTGCAAATGAGTTCCCTCCCAGTGGGTGCAGAGCTGTGCTGTGACCTGTAATCTTTTCCTATCTCATGGTGCTTGCGTCAGGTGTGATCTTGGCCTGCAGCAAAGGCTAAGGACCCAGCAGATGCTAGGTGGAGGTAAGTTTTGGCACCAGCTCACACCTAGAGTCGGTCTTCTAAGACCTGGGATACTATGCTTTTCAAACATCCCTGCCTTGAGTAACAATATTGAAGCTCAAGAGAAAGATGTCAAAAATATTCTGGTCATCAAGGAAGGGGCTTCAGAAGACTAAGTAACTATGTTACAAGCACCAGCCCCCACTGTGCTACTTCCAGATGGAGGGGCTGTCCACTCTGGAGTCAGTATCCCCTTTGTGTATGGCTTGCCTTGCCCGAACTGCTTGGAGAAGCCTCTGCCCTGAAGTTTTCTGTTTTGTGTTTTGCCTTCAATTGGTTGTATGCTGGGAGCAGGTCTGGCTGCCTGCTTTGGGTGGAGGGGCTGAACGAGGCAGCCATGTTAGGTCAGTACGCTTTCTCCTCAGCCCTAAGAGGGCTGTAGAAAAGAAAAAAAAACAACCTGTGACAAACAGAACAGACAACCCTGGGGCAGAGGAGAAGGGGAGACGAGGCTGGCACTCACTCAGTTTTAGCAGTTAACAATTCCTGACTGTGATATTTTTATGTCTCTAGAAGTCTTAAATCTGGTAAAGAAAGGGCTGCTTCTCCTTTTAATGTGACCATGCTGGGACAACACCCCCTCACCCACTAATATCTGCAGAAAGCCACTGGGAAGAGCCCCACATACGTTTTTCGCTGTTCAGCCAAGGAGTTTCCTCTGGTCTGGGCAAACATGTCAAAACCATCTTGTGGCTTGCACTGCTGAAGTGAACTGAGGGTGCCACTGACACTCTCTGTCCCCAAGTCTGTGACAGCAAAACAAGAACCAGACAACAAATGCAGGTTGTATAAAAAGCTGGTAAAAATTGTTTTATTATTGTATTATTATCATTGCCTGGCTGGCTGTCTCTGAGTGTCTGTGTGTCTGGAGGCATGTAACTCATAAGACTTGCATACCAAGTATCTTTATCCACCGAGCCATCATCTTGTTGGCCCCAAAATATGAGTTTTTGATGGAGTGCCCCCAAAAGTCAGGATAGTAGTCTAGTGGGTTACGACACTGTGTGAGAAGGTGTCCTCAGCTCCCAGGACAGCATACACAAGAACCAGGGCAAGCAAGGTGGGAGACAGGCTTTGCCCTGAATCTGAAACTGCTCAAGGAGGGAGAGGTGTCCAGGACAGAGAGGAGACTGCTGCTGGTGAGAGGATGAGCAGGGGAGCAGCTTCCTCAGGCCCTGCCCCACCACGTCCACTCAGACACAGAGTCTCAGGGTCTGGGAGTTACACCCTAGGTACACAGAGCCAGAGCCATGCATTGGAAGTGTGAGCCCTTGGGTGGAATGCACGACTAAAGAGGGAGATCAGAGCTGAGCATAAGGTAAAGCGTCAAATGGAAAAGCGGCAGATACACTGTGAATTCTAGGTATTAAACGTGGTGGCTTACACTGGAGCTCCCAGCACTTGAGAGGCTGAGACAGGAGGTTTGCTGTGAATTCAAGACCAGCCTGGGCTACATATTGAGTTCCAGGCAGGCTATTCAAAAAGCCAGGCCAATATAGGACCAGTGAGATTGCTCAGCAAATAAAGAGACTTGCCACCAAGGTGGATGCTCGGCATTTAATCCTTAAAATCTACATGGTAGAAGGAAAGACCCAATTCTCGCAAGTTGTCCTTTTATCTCCATATGTGCATATACACAAACTATCTTTCTCATACATACACACACACTAAATAAATAAATCATTATAATTTAAATTTATATATACATACATACACGTGAAACACATATAAATATATGTCATCAGCTAGATAGATTGAAAGGACAGACATCTATTCTACCTTGTAGCTACAGAGAAAACTGAGACGCCAAAATTGTAACAACTGACAGGCCACTGAATAAAAGTTTAATTGAAGTGAAATGAATTATAGAATTATTAGAAAAAGAAAACATAAAATCAAAGTAGAGGAGAGAATTTTGAAGGCCATGGCTGTTAGCTTCACCAATATTAGAATTTCATTTTCTATAATTTGGTATAAATGAAACATACAGAGTCATTCACACACTGTCACTGTGGAAAAGGGAGGCGGTTCTCCTAAATTTCATACACTAGAACACTTTAGATTGATGGTACAGTTTGAGGTAGGCAAATATATCACACCACCACTTTCTGACTGCTAGCCCTGTGCAGACATTGCCAATCCATCCCAGATTCATCTTTTAGGGATTGATGTATAACAGTTAGCTTTAATTGTCAACTTCATATACTCTAGAATCACCTGAGAAGAGAATCTCGATGAGGAACTCTTTAAATCAGGTTAGAACTGTGGACACATTTGGGGGGGTTGTTTTGATTGCATTAACAGAAGTGGGGAGACCCATCCATTTTGAATAGCAAGATTCCCAGAGTTTGGGTTCTGGACTGTAAAATATAGAGGTGGGGGCTGAGTACAAATAAGTGTACGTATTCATTCTCTCTGCTCTTAGCTGTGGATGTGACTAGCTGCTTCAAGTTCCTGCCTTGACCTTCCTACAATGGACTGTAACTTGGAAGTGTAAGCCAAATATACGTCAGTCTCCTATGTTGCTTTTTTGTCAGGGTAATTATTACAGTTACGGAAATGAAACTGGGACCGTGTGGCTGTAGCTGCCCTTCAGACCTATGTTCTGAGCAGCCAGCCAGTGAGATAAGACACTTGCCACCTTTAGCCTGGTTAACAGTGACGAACAAATCATTACAGGCACAAAGAATAAATACTCCAGATACAACGTGGCAGATTACTCATCTTCTGAAAAGGAAACAACTTCTACATCGTTAGAACGTCCTCACCTCTACTTTCCAACAAAGGCTTAAACTTCAGATTTCAGGAAGGAGGTTATAAAAAGAAGGTGGTATAACTGGCTGGGACTCAGAGACACACCTTCATGTGGACCACTGCAAAGGCCTTCTCTGACCTTCCAACAAAGAGAAAGACATCCAGGGAGGGAGGGAGGGAGGGAGGGAGGGAGGGAGGAGGCCCTTCCCTCCACGTTAGGACACTTACCCAAGCCTGCGAGTTGGGAGGAGAGAGAAGATGGGGGTGCTGTGCTCCCCACCATGGGGCTAACCACAGCGGGGGAGCCGGGGCCCAGGTCTATTAAGTTGTCTTCAGTAACTTCGCTTAGTACCTGTCAGGACATGAGATTGACATGAGGTCAGCCCTGGGGCTACGCTCCAGCAACCCCATACAGATCTGCATGCACTCACGAGGAAGGGCATCAAAGCTGTCCA
Source organism: Mus musculus (assembly GCF_000001635.26). NCBI lineage: Eukaryota > Metazoa > Chordata > Mammalia > Rodentia > Muridae > Mus > Mus musculus. The sequence continues at coordinate 60,245,289 of NC_000077.6, forward strand.
ACCAATGGAGGATGGGTCTCCTTACCTACCTTAAGGATTCACTGTGGACTCAGGTTAGCGGTGAGCCTCGTGCCCTTCCCTCCTCCCTCACGGAAGGTATACTGAATCACTAAAATGCTGCCTCACTAATGACCGTAGACTGTATTCCTTCTGCCTTTCCCATCAGGATGCCTGCTAGCTCTCCAGCTTCTTTTCAAACAGAGCTTGCTCTGTGCTTACCCAAGCATTTGTATTTGGTTCCAGTTGGAAAGCTAGAAGTGAGGCCCAAGTAGGCCAAGCTCTACACACTCTGATGTGTATGAGTGAGTGCCCGCCTCAGAAGACAAGGGAGCTCCAAGAACACTTACTCCATTGCTGGCATTCTGAACGGATCGGCCGGACCTGTACCTCTCGAACCTAATGGGAAAGAGAGCAGACATAGGAGGAAGTGAGTGAGGCCCAAAGGGCTGGGCCCATAGTCCTGAGAACACTGGGACCCAGCAGAGGCAGGAGACTGGCCAGTACTGTTAGTGGAGGGGACCTCACATGTTCAATGTGTCATGCTTTCCTGAACACAGGCTCCTGTCTTACAGGTTAGGTCCACTGTCTCTCCCATAAGCACCCTGAGCGGGCATCAGAAAGAGGGTATTTATTAGCTGGTTCTAGGAGGCCACCAGAAGCCTCCCTAGTCATCTTCTCACACATCTGGCCCTAATGCTCCTCCAGTCTCTGAAGGTGTGACAGGGTCACCAGGTCTCCACATGGTCATTTGTGAAGCCTGGCAGGGAAGTGCAGAGCTCCCTCTACTCCACAGAACTCTGTTTGAGGGTAATAAGCTGTGGCTAAAAATACCCCCAGCCCAACCTCAGGAAGAGAAGGGGGAACCTGGAGAAAGGCCTTGCTAGAAACCATAAGATGTTTTGTGCCACCTACCTAAGTGCTGCCAGGAAGCCAAGATGAAGCAGGCCCTGCCAGGGACACTCTGCTTCACACCCAGGCAGCAGATGGCTACAAAGGGAGCTTAGCTGAGAGCAACTGAAGACAAGCAGCCCCCTCTGCCAGAAGTCATCCTTACACCTGGGAGAAGCTGTGAAGTGTCCATAGAGGATAACAGACCCTGTTCTGCATCATATTTAAAGCTCCAAATGGCACAGACAAAGGGGAAGCCAACCAGCTCACTCCAGCCACAGCCTGGGAAACTAGAGACCAGAGAGGCACTGCTCTATGCTGCCAGCCCAGTAGGTGTGATCAGCATCTGGGACAAAGGACCAGAAGGAACAGTCTGACTAGGTGTACACAGAGGGGCTTGTTTGGTTTGAATTTTAGAGGGTTTATTGTAGATGCACAGGTGGGGCTCAAAAGAGCAGAGTTGTGTGGCAAAGAGGGGTGCTTTAGGTAAGAGTGGAAAACACCAGTGTACCAGAGAAAGCATGCTTAGGCTCTGGCCAGCATCTGAAAGAAAGAAAGAAAAAAAAAACGGAAAAGAAGACAGGCTTGACTCAAGGTGGGCAGACCTAAGTGAACCATGGCAGCTCCGAGACTGCACCCTTCATTTATTTGTTTGTTTATTTATTTGTTTGTTTGTTTTTATAGGTCAGGGATAGTGACACATGCCTTTAATCCTAGCACTTAGGAGGTACAGGCAGGAGATCTTTATGAGTTCAAGGCCCGCCTGTTCTACAAAGTTTGTGCCAGGACAGCCAGGACTACATAGAGAGATCCTGTTTTAAAAACAAACAAACAAATAAACAAACACAACAACAACATCAACAAAACCTCCCACAAGATTTGCAGGAGCCAGAGGAGTGAAGGACACCAGAACAAGTCCCACAGGTCCTCTATGTGAGTCTGTGCTAGGTCCTCTGCATGGGTCTGTGCTAGGTCCTCTGCGTGGGTCTGTGCTAGGTCCTCTGCGTGGGTCTGTGCTAGGTCCTCTGCGTGGGTCTGTGCTAGGTCCTCTGCGTGGGTCTGTGCTAGGTCCTCTGCATGGGTCTGTGCTAGGTCCTCTGCGTGGGTCTGTGCTAGGTCCTCTGCATGTGTCTGTGCTAGGTCCTCTGCGTGGGTCTGTGCTAGGTCCTCTGCATGGGCCTGTGCTAGGTCCTCTATGTGAATCTGTGCTAGGTTCTCTGCATGGGTCTGTGCTAGGTCCTCTGCGTGTGTCTGTGCTAGGTCCTCTGCATGTGTCTGTGCTAGGTCCTCTGCGTGGGTCTGTGCTAGGTCCTCTGTGTGGGTCTGTGCTAGGTCCTCTGTGTGGGTCTGTGCTAGGTCCTCTGTCTGTATGTTATGGTGTTAACTTGGTGTTTTAGCTGGACTCCTAACAGTAGGAGTAGGGGGTGGTGTCTCTGACTCTTTGGCCTGCTCTTGGGACACCTCTCCTCCTCCTCACCTTGGTATGAGGGTTTGTGTCGAGTCTTATCCCACCTTATATGCTGAACTCAGTTGATATCCCTGGGAGACCTGCTCTTTTCTGAAGGGACAGAGGAGGAAGGAATGGATCTGAGGGAGAGGGGGTGGGGACTGGGCGGAGTCAAAGGAGGTATTGAAAAAAATAAATAAAACAAAAACAAAACAAAAAGAGAACTAGAAAGACTACATGGGCATGGTGGTGGGTAACTGTAATCTGAGCATTTGGGGAGAGACTGGGGCAGGAAGGTCAAGAGTTCAAGGCCAGTCTGAGACACGTGTGTGTGTGTGTGTGTGTGTGTGTGTGTGTGTGTGTGTGTTGCAGAGGTGCTTCTGACATCTTTGTAATGCAGCCCAATGGGCTTATGGGCAGCAGTCACACATCACACATTATTTCCTGCTGTACATCTCCAGTGAAGGGTTACATGGAACTACTGGGTTAGAGAGCCTCCAAAGCAAACAGTGCCTGTGTTCTGTTCTTACTTATGTCATAGCACTGTCCTCTGACAAACTTATACAGAAACCTGCCAGTCAGCAGAGTGAGTGGCTACAGCCTCCAAGGGGCTCACACTGCTGTCAGGCTCCTTTAATGGAGAAGGCTGGCCTAGAGTCAAAGCAAGCCACAACCCTGGGCCAATTGGGAAGTGCCTAAATCGGTACAGATGGGAGCAGTTTTCCACACTACCCACGTAAAGCTAGGTCCAGAAGAAACCAAAAAAAAAAAACCAACTTTGTCCTGTGGGAGGCTTCGGGAAGAAAAAAGAGGGTTCAAGTTTATCACTTTAAGTGGTTTGGCTGCAGGAAGAAGTGAAGAAAAGTGTGTTTCCCCAGAGAAACAGTGCTCACATCCAGCCTACTTCACTCAATACCCCAGAAGTACTGACATTTACAAAGGGAATGATCTTTTTTCAAGACTAGAAATAGAGGAAATCCTGTTCTTTAGTAAAGGTTCCCCTCCCCCAGTCCTTTTCAAATTCAAAGGATCATCAAAGGAGCAGGTGCAAACCCTGTCTCAGCCCTCCCTGGGACTCACAGGGAGCAGAGGTGGAGGCTGCAGTCAGCTGCCTGCTCTTCTGTTCTCTGGAGAACAAGAAGCACTTTTTCTGTCATCCAAGAGCAAATGAGCATCTCTGATGACTACTCCCCACCTCTAACACCTCCCAGGCTCCCAGGCTCCTCTCCCTGCTTTGTTTATGAATGAACTTCCTCTGATACACCAATCATCTTCTCAAGGAGAAGACCCCGAGGACTTTGCCCCACCTCTCATAGCGGAGGAAGACATTGTTGAGGTCATCGTTGACGTGCAGCAGCTCCTCGGTGACCTCCTCATTGGACACTCGGGAGATGAGCTCCACTATGCGGTGCTGCATGGCTCGGCAGGTCCTGTTCAATTCCTAGGGAACATATGCACTTCTGGCAGGGCCTGCTGGGAATGCTTTTCTCACATTCCACTGCCTTTGAAAGGATTTGCACTGTTTCTTGAAAGTCACAGAAGGAGTACATGCTTGTTCATAAAATCAGGCGTGTGCAGAATGTGAAGTTAACAGCTTCCTCCTCTCCTGCCTCAGAGGAAGCAAGTAGTTCTGTAGGCTTGCGAGCATGTGCAACCACACACACACACACACACACACACACACACACAATGACGGACACACACATGCACGCATTCACACAGATACCCAGACACACACACAGAGATGCACACTCACACGTGCACACACACACATACACACACACACCTCTGAGCATACACAAGTATGTTAGTACAAGTCATTTTTAAAAAGAATATTTAATGCAAATAAATTTGGAAATCAATATGGGATACCTATAAAGATACAATTTAGTAAGGCTATTTAAGCAGATATATTCCTATAATTCCACTAAAAACAAAACAATTAATTAAACCATCACATACAGAAAAAAGCTTTGGATGGCTGAAATAATACCATAACAACCATTTTGCTTTGTCTTTGTCAGTTAAGCTTTCGCCTGTGTTTGATTTGAGTTATAAAGTTAAACCATCACTCTCTAGTGTTAAGGTTGCACCACACAGCTGGGCAGTGGTGGCACACACTTTTAATCCCAGCACTTGGGAGGCAGAGGCAGGTGGATTTCTGAGTTCGAGGCCAGTCTGGTCTACAGAGTGAGTTCCAGAACAGCCAGGGCTACACAGAGAAACCCTGTCTAAAAAACAAAAAACAAAAAAACAAAAAAAACCCACCAAAAACCAAAAAAACAAAGAAACAAAAAAAACCCTGCAACCAATCCCCCTGAACGACTACCAACAACCAACCAACATCTCAGGGCTCTATCATTATAGAGCCTCTGAAAAGTTCCCAGAATTCCAAACATCACACAGTCACAGAATCATCTGCAGCTGTCAAAACCACCCCTCTGCTGGAGCACAAGACAAATCATAGTCAGCTGCTGTGGTCAGTGTGGAGCAGCCTCATATCCCACACCTGGGATTAAAACAAAAATACTCTCTTATAATGTTTCTGTGTTTTTTTTTTAAGTTTTATTTATTCATTATATGTAAATACACTATTGCTTTCTTTAGACACTCCAGAAGAGGGCATCAGATATCACCACGGATGGTTGTGAGCCACCATGTGGTTGCTGGGAACTGAACTCAGGGCCTTTGGAAGAGCAGTCAGTGCTCTTAACCTCTGAGCCATCTCTCCATCACCTCTGTGTTTTTAAAGAAAACAAAATTCCAGAACTGTCACTGCACAGGGGTTGGATGACTTCAACAGCTAACTACAAATCCTTTTAAAAGCGTTCTCTTTATGTGTGTGTGCCTGAGAGGATGCTTGTGCACCACCTGCACGCAGGTGCTGGTGGAAGCTGGAAGACTGTGTCAGGTCCCCGGGAATTAGAGTCACAGGCAGCTGTGGACTGCACAATGTGGGTGCTGGCAATCAAACCCGAGTCCTCTGCAAGAGTAGTCAGTGCTCCCAACTGCTGAGCTATCTCTTAGGCCCAGTACAAATTATTTTTAAGATAGAAAAGCATGATGCTTTGTGCTTGCTTCTCTTCAACAAAATCTCCTAGGCTCCTTTGCCTACGACTTTGTACAGCCTGCCTCACTTCTTCACATGCATCTCACACTGTACAGAGCTTGCTACCTGCTACTGATGGGTACGTGGCTTGTGGTAATCTTTTTCTTTGGCCAACCCAAACAATGTAATTCATACTTATGCCAATTCTTACATAGTTGGGCAAGTACTTGCATAGCATGAGCTCCTTAGAAATAGAATCTCTCTAGTGAAAGTATTACATTTAGAACACAGATTGGTGGTCAGAATAAAAGGCCCTCCACGAATGGGGCAGTTTGCTTGCATTGCCAGCAATGGCAGGACTGGATCTTATGACAGCGTCATGTAATTTACAGTGGCACATCTGTTAAGTTGCTAGGATCTCAGAAGCACCACAGTTCTCACAGAGTTCTCTGTTGGCCAAAGCTGCACCTGCAACCCTCAGCCACCACAGGAGCTCTCTCAACTCTTCAGAGCAGCATCCCCTTAAGACAGACCCTGTACCTCACACGCTGGTTTATAGGAGCCCTCTTGCCCCAGAGCAAGCTCCTAGCTAGGATCTTGTTTGCAGAGAGCCTTAAGCACTCGCTAGGGACCTGCCCTGTTGTATGTCAAACTAAGGATACTACAGAGGAAACATGGCAGGCTGGTCAGGCTGGCCCCTCAGCCTTCCTGTAGGCCATCAGGGTCGAGGCAGAAGTGAAATACTGTTCCTGGACACTGGGGGGAGCTAATAATCCAGTTAGATATGGGAACAGACACTAAAGCTGGCCAAACTTCTCATAGCTCCACCTCAGCACCGCCTCAGTCTGCAGATAGGTCTTATAGACTACCAGATCTAGTCACAGCAAGCACAGGCAATCTTTGCCTCTTTTTGTCTCATCATCCTACTGTCCTGGCTAGGAGACCTCTCTTCCCATCTTCTCACCACCAAGGACAACATGTAGCAGCATTTTCCAATGCTCCCTAGAGAATGAGTACACAAGGCAGGTGGCCCTCTACCCACTCAGTGCTTCAGCTCTCAATGCTATGACATGTGTGTCCTAGGCCTGACTGCTCTCTCTTCCCATAGTGCTCAGCCTCAGAGTTCCATAACGCCTACTAAGGATCAAGGTCTGGCCTAAATGGATCACCCTGGAAGCACTCAAACACAGGCCAGGAGAGACTTGCACTTAGGTAGCTGAGAGTCTGGTATTTACCTGAACAAAAGATCCTTTGAGCCTCCTTCCGCCCTGGATCTGACCCTTGCAGGGCCTGTCATCCTGTCTGCCCTGCCAGAACAGCACCACACAAGGAACGCCAGTGTCTGGGCCTGCTTCTCTGAACAGAACAGACCCCTCCTCTTGGCTCTCCAAAAATTCCTACCCTAGATTTGGAGAAGGAAGTATGGTCCCTGGAAGAGGCTCTCCAACAAAGGCAAAGTCCACCACAAAGGCCCAGGGCAGGAAAGCAGGACCCTTTCTAATACTTATGGCTAGGCAGCAATCCTTGGGGGCTTGGTTGGAGAAAGAGAAGGAAAAAGTCAGTCAGTTCTCATTCCAACTACAGGCCAATGGCAAGGTGGAAGACCTGCAAGTCAGAGGGCACATGGCATGTTGCTGCAAACAGTTCTAGAGCATCACCTTCTAGAGCCCACCGGTCATCTCCAAACATGTCTTAGACATGGATGAGAGGTGGCCTCACGAACTTACCACACTGCTCAGGGATGGCAAGGGGCTGGCCCTCTGCCAACAATGTCCTTTCCTTTCATTAAACTCCTAACGTATCCTTCCAGACCCCAGGATGTGTCCCTACCCCAGTATGTTATCATATAAATTTTCAAAAATATAGCAAAGTGCTAGGCATGGCACATACCTTTCCAGCACTCGGGAGGGAGGCAGGCAGATCTCTCCGAGTTTGAGGCCAGGCAGCAAGCTCTATATAGCAAGTTCCAGGACAGCTAGAGATATATAGAGACCTTATCTCAAAACAAACAAACAAACAAACAAACAAACACACCATGCAGGTGCTGGAGAGGTGAATCAGCAGTTAAGAGCACTAGCTGTTCTTGTAGAGCCCAGCTTTAATTCTCAAGATCCTTAGTTATTCATATGGTACACATAAATACACACAAAGCACTCATACACCTAAAATAGATATATTTTAAAAATACATATATACAAATGTATGTGGATATATATATAACAAAAGTACAACCACTTAAATTTTACAGTGTCAGCTTTGCCATGTAACTCCCACATATTCACCTCCCTGCCCACTCAGAATGTTTTCTAGAGATCCTGGCAGACCCTCCCTTCACAGAGCTCACACAGCATTCCAGACCTGGACTGCATCTGCTGCCTCTCACTGTCAGTACAGCTCTTATAGCAGAGCCTTCAAGTAACGACTAGCTTGCTCTGCTCCAAAGAGTAGCTGTTAGATTCAGATCCTAGATTCACAGAAGAGCCATGCGGCACACTGCAGAGTGTCTTAGACACTGCAGTGTTAGGCATTGTGGTATATGCTTATGATCTCAGGAGGCTGAGGCAGGTGGGTTGCAAGTGAGAGGCCATACAAGACAGCATAATGCAATGCTGTCTCTCGGCAAAATCAAAACCAAGCAACTAACCAAAACTCATGGCTGCAGCTCTTAAAGCATCAGGGTCCCACCTACAAAGGAAGAGAGCAAGGCTGTGATGGCTTCCACCACAGAGCCCCACCCAGAAAGGATGCTGAGGACTAAGCAGCAGCAGCAGCAGCGCACGCAGGAATGGCTAGAGATATTCTCCATACTCATAGGTCTGATCCCAGACCTCTGCAGAGTTGGAGGAAGACTTCCATTACTTTCAAGCCCATTAGGAAAATGCTAGAGGCCTGCTGAAGGAAAGAACAGACAAGTGCGCTCAGACACTAACACAAGAAGCACCTGCTTTGACCGCATTTGCTGCCTCTCTCACCACTCCTCCTGCCAGGGTTATAGGAAGGGAAACCTCTCTCCAGAGTCTCACAGGCCACACTGTGGAAGACTCCTCCAGGGCTGTCACAAGCACTCTGCCCAGGGACAGGCTCACACATTCCAGCCTTCTGACTCATGGTCTCTGCACATTTCCTGACTTCAACTTTTAAACCAGTGTCTCAAAAAAGGGTAAAAAAGAGATGAAATCCCATATATGTAAAATGAAATCATTACAAAGGATATATTAGCAATCTAAAATTCATGTGTCATGATTCAGTGGTGCATTCTAATTCTAAAGAACAACATGCATTTACTTATGGCTCCCAATTGCCTGTAACTCCAGGTCCAGGGGACATGACACCCTCTCCTGACCTCTGCTGGTACCAGGCACACAAGAGAAACAGACATACAGACAAAACATTTATATGCATAACGTAAAATAATACATCTTTAGAGATGGCTCAGTGGTTAAAATGTGCACTGCTGTTGCAGGGAACCCGAGTTCAGTTCTTAGCACACAAAGGGTGGCTCAAAACCACATAACTCCCAACTCCAGGAGATATGGTGTCCCCTTCTGGTCTTCGTCTGTACTTACATGCACATACCCTCACACAGGCACATCATTAAAAGTTTAAAAAAATCATGTTTAAAAAGAAAAGGAAAAAGAGATGGAGCATAACCTTGGGATTTGTGCCACTCTGTGCCAGCCGACCACCCTCATGGCCTCCCTGGTGTCATCTACCGCCATCACAGAAGGCTGTTGGAGATACCTCAGTCCCCCTCTATTCTTAACCATGAGGAGCAGTGACTGATTCTCTCCTGGGCCAGAGGCCAGCAACTTGTGCAGGTCTTTCTTTCCACCATGCAGACTCTGGGCCAGGAATTCCTTCAGTGCCAAGGCCTTCCGCTCTGGCATCCTCCTATCTCTGGTTCTCAGCAGCCAGTCACTTCTGCAAATGCCTGCCGTCAGTCAGAACACTGGATCAAATACCCTCTTTGCTGCCTCGTTAACCCTGATGCAGTTATCTTCCCTTCAAGAGACAGTTTCATCCCTACCTCACAACATAATCTTTTTATCCTCTAAACCCTTTTCAAGGCAAAGGAACAGAGAATTCAGTCCTGAAGACTCGTCCTGTTGCAGCAGCAAAGGGGACGGGGAGGAGGGAAGGTCCACTGAAAGAGAGAAGGGAGAGCATGAGGTGTGGGATACGCTAGATTTTTTCTGGGAAGAATATCTTGGCCACTCTCTTTGTTGAAATGAGATGCACAAAGTGAGCAGGGATGGCCACAAGGTACTCAAAAAACAGCACAGAGAGGGCTCTTTCCATCTGATAGAGACCTATACAATATCCATCACTGCAAAGGCTCAATTAGATCCCAGTAAAACATAGTCTGTTTTGGCCGAGGGCATGTACTTTAGGAAGGAAAACGACAGCTTTGCACTCCAGGGCTCAACCACGTGTATGTATATGTGAGATGCAGGTGGCACGCCATGCCAGGGGTGACATACACTTTAATACTAAGACTCGGGAGGTAGAGTCAGGCATGTCTCTGAATTTGAGGTCAGCATACTCAACATAGAGAGTTCCAGGGCAGCCATAGTTGTGGTAAGACTGTCTCAAAATAAAAAAACACAAAACAAAAGGTACTGGATGGCAGCGGGTTTGACAATACCTGCCTCCTGTGGTGGGCTGCCTGTTACTATACAAGAGGCATGTCACCAGCATGGACACCGGCCAGTAGGTAGGGCTTACAGCAGTCCTTGGATACCCAAGGCTCTACCCACGTGGGTAAGGCATTTTCTTTGTGCTTTTGTCTAGCACAGACCATATTAAAGCTACAGGGAACAGACTTGGGTTCAGTGTCCAGAGGGGCTTTTTAACAATAGTTAAGAAGCTATGATTCACAGAGGACATGCCCTGTGACAGCCAAGTTCACAGTAAAAGCAATCACTCCAGGCACCAAGGAAGGAGATCCAGGCACAGGAAGGGCCGTGCCTTACCCGCAGCCTTCCAGATGTGCATCTGGCCATTTGTACGTTGTCTGCCCTGCTGTGCTCAGAGGCTAACCTAGTTGGCTTCTGGAAACAAATAGTGCTTTTATGACAGCCAGAACAGCCTGTCACTGGGCTGTGAAAAAATAACTGATCCAAGACTCTGGAGAGGGACTCTGGGCACAGGTGTTGAGTTGGAATAGCTGTCTGGAAGATATTGCTCAACTCAGAAAGTAGAGGATCTGACTGACATCTACCCTGGGAGGTGCTGAGAGTCCTCTTCCAACATCTTACCTCCTTGGGGCCTCCAGCAAAGCTGACAGCACTACGTGTTATTGGTCTTGGCCTTTCCTCAGGTACAAGTCACTTTTCCAGGAATCTCCAGACAAGTAGTTCACAAGTTTCCCTGTTGCTCTCATGGGCTGTGGAAGGACACACCTGGAAGACCTTTGCCGTAAACAGGAAGCAACCAAGATGCCAACTGCCCATGAGTACAACTAGCCACAGGTACATCCTGAGGTCAGTACCTCCAATCCCCTCTCCTCCAACTCCCTGAACCTTCTCGTCATCAACTTACACTGTGTCAAGAGCAGCTTGTGTCTGTTGGTGGGAACATTTGGGCTGGTGACAAATATGCTTACTTCTAGTGCCCTGGCTAGCATCCTGAGCTCTGGACTACTTCTGCCCTGAGTAGTCTGGCTGTCTTCCATATTGCCCATGGAATGTTAGGGGCAGATTTTGACCCCTCCATGTTCCAAGAGGACAGCGGCATTTTCCCATATGGAAGGCTCACTATTCTGTGAGAGCCCCTGCCTGCTGGTTGTTGACTGCTGGGGCAGAAGAAGGGCGACATAAGGCGGTGGCCTCCAGCCAGGAAAAGTGAGTCTGTTCACACAGCTACCCGTTTCTGCCTCTTCTACTCTGAAATGACAGCCCCCCGCAGGCTCCCAGACATGGTCTTTTTCTGTTTGATTTATATGACAGCAGTGGGGGCCAGTAGGCTCTGAGTTGGAACAAAACAGAGTGAAGGAAAATGTCATTGGAAGCAACCTATTTTTGAAAACTGAGCTGATGCCAGGAGACGAGGTTCTGTTATTCTTGGCTGATGAGCTTGTTTAAACAAACAAACAAAATACCCTAGAACCACATGCGTGCAAAACATGTACATGCATTCGAGCACACACATAAGTATGCACACACACACACACACAATACGTTCACGCGCACATGTATGCATACACGCACATATGCACATGTGCACACACACACACAGACCATCTCTGCTCTCTGTTCTGCCTGTCTAGAACCATCTTGCTGTGTTCAACCCACCTTCCTCTGTCAGCTCAGCTCTGCCCAGAGCGACAGCCCCCACCCCATATAAGGAATTCCAACACTGATACAACATAGTCACCATATCATACTAGACTGGCCTCAGAGTCCTGTGTGCCCTAGGATGCCTAGCCGAGCCCTCCTGCAGGCTACGTTAGGGGCCAATGATGGTGTATTCAAGGTAGGTGGGTCCACAGAGTAGGTAACACACGATCACCACCTGAAGAATCAGGACCTTGGTTTGCTGCAGGTGTCAGGAGTGAAGTCTGGGAACCAGAGATACTCAGTGCTCCTACTGACTTAGGCCAAGGGTATTCATCTCAGTTTCAGGAGCAGTCTGATGTTCAGGTCTCTTGCAGTCAGCAGTTTCCTTGTTTGTCTCCTGTACTTAGCTGGGAGCTCCCTAGAGCAGAAGCCGTATCTCCTACTGTCCACGACACTTAGACTGTGCTCAGTGCTGGACCAGAAGAAAGTTTTACCATGCCTTGCTCTATAGGAACTAAGAGCTTGGAGTGGGGAGTGGGAACTCCAAGTAGCAGAACCACTGGGCATGTGTATTACCAAAGCACAGGAGCATCAGAGCCAAGTTTCCTGGGTGACCAGTGTGTGTATTCAGCAAAGTGGGAGATGCAGAACTCAGGTGTGCAAGACTGCCAGACAGAAACAGCAGCAGCAGTAGCAGGGGTATCATGAGGCACTCAGGCCAGGTAGGTCACCAAGCCAGCATGATTCCTGATCTGCACACTCATATACCCTATCTCTTGGAGGAGGGATCTGGTACCTGCAGCTCACAGCATCCCCCTCTCTGCCCTTCCAGAAGGTCACTACCCCGAAGGGCAGTGCCACAGCCACTTTCTGTACAGGAGTCACTGCAGGCTAATGTGACAGGGCTCTGCCTCTGCCTCTGGGCCTCACAGGCCCTCAACCAATTGGAGTCTGAGACTGCAGCCTGGCTTCCTGCTGTCTCCATTTCCTGCCATGTTCAAGATATGTAGGGTGGGCTAAGGTACGGTTCAGCTGTGGAATAACTTGTCTAGTGTGCAGGGCCCTATGTCCCAACTCCAGCATCACCATCTAGAGTGTTCAGAGACAGAGGGTGGAGGTGGGGCAGCAGCCTTTTAGGAAGCACAGTGTTCATCCCATGCCTGAGTGGTCCCAGCAGTGAGGCAGAGAACAGGGGCTTTGACTTTACCTCAGAATCTCCTGCCTTAGGATGAGAGACTAGCACTGCTTCTTCTGGAATAAGGCCCAAGAACTCTTATTCCAGGACATTTATATATACAGTATATACAGTAACAAGGGAGCAAAGCCATGCACAAGACTGTACACACAGCATAATTTCAACTCAATGCAAAATGCATGAATACAACAAAGAGTCTAACTGAAAATACATCAAAATATAAACTCCACTTATTGCAGATGGCTAAAAACTAAGGAAAATTATTTTTTTATAGGCACATACTCTATAACTGGTACTTTAAGTCGGGAAAAAGTTATTAAATATGGGCTAGAGAAATGACTCAGCAGTTAAGAACACCAGCTGCTCTTCCAAAGGTCCGGAGTTCAATTCCCAGCAACCACATTGTGGCTTACAACCATCTATAATGAGTTCTGATGTCCTCTTTTGGCATGCAGGAGTACATGCACATAGAGCACTCATATACATAAAATAAATAAATAAATAAATAAATATTTTAAAAAAGTTATTAAAAAATTACAGGACAGAGAGTGCTACTGGCTTCTGCCCCTCTCCAAGAAGTAAGGTTGAATGTGAACCAGCATGGCCTTGGACCCTCTCCGCCATGGTACCACAGTAGGCAGCACTGGCACTTCCCCTGAAAGCCCGGCCAGGCACTCAGCCCACGCTACATAAGCTAAGGTTAGCCTCACCTGTAGTAGTTCCAGATCAGAAGAATCCTCCTGCCCAGGGACCATTTCTGTTAACATCTCAGACATGACTTTTGTGTTTCCCCGAACAATGTCCAGCTCACTGCGCAGCCTGGCAATCTGTAGGTCAAGGAGAAGGTAGGAAGAAGGTTAGTGAGCTACAGGATCAGAACCAGGCAGCCCAAGGCCTGAGCCAACCCTGCCCACTATGAGATCACCTAGATCAGTCTGAACCACAGGAGTAGCCTCTCACCCACCTTGCTCTGCCTACCGAGGGCTGGAGCATGGTGCGCCCTGGTCACTGAGTCACAGCACGGGAGGAACACAGGGCAGGAGGGAGCTGAGCACTTGTTGCCCTCCTCCCACAGGACCCTGCAGAGCCTTTAACCTGACGGGGCTTCTGTTTCTTCTCTCTAAAATCAGAGAATGGTAGTGCAGGTGCTCCAAGATCCCTTTAGGGTGGAGTCCCTCTTCTATGTGACCCTCATGCACATAGACTCTGTCCCTTCCAGTGTCACACCTTAACGGAGGCTGACCAGTACTCCATGTGTTCTTCTAATAAGAAACGAATGGGTGAGGAGTGGAAGCAGACTTCTGAAAGCTGCCCGCCCTGCCCAGCCATCAGCATCTCCAAACCCTGAGCCTCCTTTCCTGCAGCTGGCATACTGTACACTGTCTCCCTTTGTCCTTCAGTCCTGAACTTTGGGTTACCTCCTGAGGACTCTAATCCTTTCAAGGAACCTTTGGAAACCACAGGGGCCATCTCTGTCCACAGTGAGACTCATCCCCTCACCTATGGGAAGGGACTGATACCCCAACACCTCACAGGTTGCTGTGGGGCCTGCCTTGTGCCTGTATACCTGGTACAATGCATACTGCTGACCATAGGAATGCCTGTTTCTAAAATGATCCCGAGCTGAATGGAGTGGGTAATTTTCCTGCAAGAGATATATTCCAGATCCACACCTATCTCTCCTAGCAAGGTCTTTCCATTTTTCCTGGCTTACCTGAGTATAAACATCTTCTACCGGTCTCCCTCAGCCTCTCCTGTGCTATAGGAGTCTCTCAGCAAACTCTTCAGGAAAGAGACCCACCTCAACTTTCACCTAGGAGATAGACTAGGCTCCAAAAGGCTACCCTCTGCCTCACTTCAGGGGTGGTCCCAGAGCCTCCTTAACATCTTGGTTAAGAAGATTCAGGCTGGAGAGATGACTCAGTGGTTAAGAGCACTCTGACTGCTCTTCCAGAGGTCCTGAGTTCAATTCCCAGCAACCACATGGTGGCTCACAACCATCTGTAATGAGATCTGATGCCCTCTTCTGGTGTGTCTGAAGACAGCTACAGTGTACTCATATACATAAATAAATAAATCTTAAATAAATAAATAAATAAATAAATAAAAGTTTATGAAAGAAGGAGGAGGAGGAAGAAGAAGAGGAAAATGAGGACGAGGAAGAGGAAGAGGAGGAAGAGGAGGAGGAGGAAGAGCAAGAGGAAGAGGAGGAGGAGCAGGAGGAGCTATTCCGCTGATGTTACATGAAGCAAGAGAATGTGGCTCACACCCAAGCCTATGTGCCTCCTTGCCTGCATCCTGCTTTCCCTTCATGCTCTCCCTTAGCATTGGCAGAAGGACAGAGCTCTAGCACAACAGTACTGCAACCTATAAACAATTGCCTGAACCCATTTTAACAAGGTTCTATAGTACTGGCACCATAACAATAGGAACTGAAAACACCAAGGATATTTTCCCACGTCTCAACCATTCTAAAATCTCAACTAATAGAAATTCTGTAGATTTAACTAAAAACAGTCTCTATAAATCCCCTGAAAATGTAACTTAGTAGAACTATCAGTAACTTATCAGGAAGTAACCCTCAGACAGGAGAAGAGGCTTCCTTGATCTAGCTGTTGCCTCCAGGGTACCTCATTGATTAAAGGTGAACTGTAATGGCTGGCACAGCTCATGGGATGCATGCTCTCCCCAAGGGTAAACAGCTACTCACAGCTCAGCTATGCTCCTTTACTTTGGACCTTGCTTCCTGTCACTCATCTTCCCACTCAGCCTATGTCAACCCACTCTGCAGATGGACCACTGGGTGTTCCCTAGTATGCTACTATTCTGTGCTGTGTATGTTCTGTCCCCTGGAAAGGCACACGAGGGCAGTTAGCTGGTTTGCTTATGGGCTAGAAGCACATGAATACCTGTTCTGAATTGGCTGTGATGGGGCCCGTCACACTCAGAGCCGGGGCCTGCAGAGTAGAGTAGGAAGCTGGAGGAGGTGAGGAATAGGTGCCAGCGGTTGTCCTGGGCTGTGTCTGGGACCTGGGAATGGTGGCAGCTGGATCCATTTCTGGGACACTCTGGCATGACAACAACAGTATTTTTTGATTCACTTGGGTGCCTAAGTGCCTTAGCATGGCACTCTCCCTAACATAGGTGGTGCTTTCAGTTAGATTATACAGAACTCTGGTGAGTCTCTTTATCAGGGCAGCAGAGCCACCAATGTCTCTTTCTTTCCTCCCTCCTTCCCTCCTCTCCCTCTTTTCCCTCCCTTCCAAACAATGTGCTGCAGACAAGCAACGCAACCCAAAAGTCATTTACTAATCATGAATCCTTACTTGGTGCCACAAGACTACATTTGGCCTTTACAAGAAGACTAATATAAATAGCAATCATGTAATTTACCGATTGTTCTTTGTAATTATTAGAACAATAACAGTGTTCATTCTGTGCCATTATAAAAGAATAAAACGGGTTATGTTTATACAACAAACCATAGGTAACTGGTTTAGAGGGATCATAACAAGAATAATGCTTTGGAAAATGTGATTCTTTATGTCCTCTGCCCACTTAGGTTTCATCTCAGATATATTCACCAATATTAGTATACGTTCACACAAATGTGTGAGGCATACTGCCATCCTTGAGGTCCCCATATGAGAGGCAGGCAGATGGAGCCCAATAAGGCCATGTGAGCCATCCCTGGTGCCTCTTCAGACTGGGCTATCCTGGCTCTGTCCTCTGGACTGGGAGCTGCTTCATTGCCAGTACAGAAACTAACAACCCAAAGGAACCATGATTGGCACTACCAGCATCCATTTAATTCTGAAAAACAAGGCCACTCTGGTCACTATCAGCAGTGAAAGAGGTTCTTCAGGATGCTTTAAAACGGGCCTTTTCTGGGTTCTAAGGCCCAGCGCTGACAGAATTCAAGAATGCCTGGACTGATGCTGGATGACCATACTCAAAATACACTTTAGATTCACTGATTGGACTGGAATGTGGCTTAGTAATAGAATGTGTTCTTAGCATGCATGAGGCCCTGGGTTCTATCTCCAGTACTATATTAAAAGTAAAGAAATTATCTACTTGATATATATACTGTACCATATGCTAAGAGTTGCTCCTTGCCTCTGATGAGCAAGCATCACCCCTTGGTACCACAGAAAATAAGGACAGATTCTCTTACATCATCTATAGTCTTCTGTAATGCAGGTGCAAATGACCCTCACAGGAAGGCTTAGCCAAAGCAGCCATTTCCATGAAAACTGCTCAACTGAACCCTCTACCATATTCCTCCACTGTCAGTGTGAAACTGGGAGAAACACTGCTGCCACTTAATCACCAGTCACCCAGCTGTCTCCCACTGAATCCCCCTTGTTATTAAAAAGAATTGCCCTGGAGCTTTAAGAACACATGACAAACTGAATAATGCAAAGGCATCAGCAAAAGGCTGGTACAACGCCTGGCTGTTCTACAGGCAGTCTTCCTAGAAAACACTAGCTGGAAGCTTACCCGCTGGGGTGTGTGGATAGGAGACAGGGCGTCCAAGTCCGCCATGGGGAACTCAATCCCCCTCCTCTTCAGTTCTTCATATATGTGCACAACACCTGTGAGGTCAGGACTGCTCCTAAAGGCATCTGCCCATGCCTGGGAGGAGAGAGGAAGGCCTGTCAGGAAGTACAAGCGGTCCTTCCACCCTCTCTGCGGCCGGTGTGCCAGACATGCCCACACAAGGCACACTGGCAAATCCTATTCTGCCCCTCTTCTGCAACCAGTGCTGAGGCACAGCAGCTGAAGCCCTGGATTTCAATGATGTCATCGAATGTGAACCAACTCATAAAACTTAATTCAGCATGTATTTCCTTAGAGAAGTGGCAGAGAAATAACACTAAGTCCCTTGCACATACTATGATGAAGGCATTTGCCTCATCTCAAGGAAATCAACTGCCAGAGATGTTGAAGGAAGTGAGGACTTACCTGAACGCCTCCCAACTGGATGCCTGACACGCCCGTGGAGGCAGGGGCCACGGGCAAATTGAACAGAAAGAAAAGGAGAAATTGATGTGTGTGGAAGCCAAGGCTGACTCCAGTTTTCCTCAGCAGATTAGGCAGTGCAAA
The DNA here is from genome assembly GCF_000001635.26 of Mus musculus. Taxonomy (NCBI): domain Eukaryota; kingdom Metazoa; phylum Chordata; class Mammalia; order Rodentia; family Muridae; genus Mus; species Mus musculus. Next base: position 60,263,255 of record NC_000077.6, read on the forward strand.
ACTTGTCTGGCCTGGTCCTGCCACTGACAGGTGACATGATTTCAGCCCAGGGGCACAAGAGTCCATTGGGAACCAGACCACCCACAGCCAGTGGCTGGGGCTCACCCCACCTCCCTAGAGTCCTGTATCAATCTGGTGTTTTTCTATTACATTGTACAGCTGACAGTTTCAACATACATCTGCCCAAACACAGAAATGAAATTGAAAGTTCCAACAGCAGTTTTTCTTGAAGAGAGGACAAAGAGGAGCAAGAAAACTGTGAGCAGATCACCATTTCTGGTGATGCACAAACTTCTTAACAATTACAAACATACCAAAAAAAAAAATCCTGTTCTTTGGAAGTTATAGAGGAATCAAATCCAGAAATTATTCAACAGCCTCTTCAGAAATAGGGTCCCCAGTGCCACCCCTTTATTACAATATGCACCCAAAGGAAGAGATGCTACTTTTTAGAAATATTACCATCACACCATTTAATGGCCTACAGCTATAAGCTCCAGCCAATCCAGAGGCAGCTACAGAAATTCTATCTCTAACCACTAGAGCCACTAGAAGTTAAAAGGCCATTTTCCCAAAAGCTTCCTTAATTATATCCAATGTATCTCACATACTACAAACCACACCATCAGCCTGGCTTTCTCTCCTTGATGCATTTATTTAATATGCATACTCGGGGATTTTACATCACCACGGCACTGGGACAGCCTATCTCTGCCAATCCTTTCTTCTGCACTGAAGGTACCTACAGAGGCTGCTGGCAAGACCCAGCTGGAGACCCATGCAGCCTCACATCCTTAGCCTCGCCTATTCTTCCAGCATCATGAAGTCTGTTCCCTACTCAAAATCCAGCTCTGTCCTGTAATTTTAGGCTTTCAGTTTAAACAGCAAACTTGGGAGCCTGCGGGCTAGAGGTATAGCACTTGCTTAGCGTGCACCAGCCCCAGGTTCTATACCTAGCCCTATAAAAAATAATAAAAATAAGTTTAAGGAGTCACAGCCCACTAGGGAAGGTTGGGGGAAGCACGGCAGTTCTTCCTGGTGCCACGTCCTGCCTCTGTTTTCTTGGAGAAATGAATGGCTCTGGGGTCTTCTTACTGCTTCCTTGCTCTACGCCGTTCTCTCTAGGTACACACGCCCCACTCCTCAGCACCCCTCCTCATATTTAGACTTACTCAGGAACTGAGCCTACCCTAGAGAACTGAGACATGTCCCAAGGTAGGACTATCCTCCTGCCAGGAGCCCAACCCTGGACATAACAGAGAACTGGATCCTTCTTTTGTAAGACAATTGCTCCTCTGAACATCTAAGCCTGTTGGTGACCCAGGATCAGAGATAGCTTGTACTCTAGAACAGAACAATTGCTATGCTAAGTGGTGTGCACAGAGAAGACGTGAAGGTTTCCTGGCCTCTTCTGTCATTTCCCATGTCCAGTCATACCCTGGCCAGGGTGGCTAGGGCTTCCGGGAGGTCCTGCTTTGTCAAGACAAACTCTCCTCTTTAGCCAGGCAAGCAGAACTGGCTTTAATTTGTAGACAAGAAGTCTTGGTTAGTATACCCTAACCCCACCTGCCACAGTGCCAGCTCCTGTCTAGGACCCCTGGGCAGCCTAGGCCAGCCTGCTGAAAACAAAGCATATGCTCACACAGTAATCTCCTCTGAATAAGCATCTGATGCCAACAGAGGGACAAACACAGGGAGGAGGGAGGAGGGAGGAGGGAGTAGGGAGGAGGGAGGAGGGAAACAACCCTCATTTTAAAGGAACAGTGCATGTGGGGACATGGAGATGGGTAAATTACAGCTGTCACATGCTCCAGCACCTTTTAGGGACATGCCTAGATAACTTCTCTTGTCTCCCCAACCAGGTCAGATATCTTTAAAGGTACACACAGGTCTCTTGCCATTGTACAGGAAAGGCAGTCAGTCAATAACTGTCAGACTAAATTTAATTAAGTTCTCACAGTTACTAAGCATCTTTATTTTCCTACTTCAGAGAATAGAGGAGATGGCCATGGAGGCTGTCAGGAACCAATAAGAGCATGATAAAGTAGGACTCCTGCTGCAGGCTGAGCTAGAGAAGAATCCTCCTGAGGGGAGCTTAGGCTAGGCCTGGGAGTTCTTGGCCACCCTGAGCCCTGAAGTGAGGCGCAGGATCAGTAGAGAGGGTAGAGGTGGGATGCTTCCCTAGTAACCGCCTTATTGGGATATAGGCTCCAGGCAGTACAGTGCTGGCATTCTCTCAGGTTCTCTGCCACCATGCTGTCTGGCAAATGACATGGTGGCCACTTCACTAGAAGCCAAGATCTTTATGTAATTCCCTCTTTTCCTACTTGTAGTTTCAGTATGTGGAGACTGAAGGACCCAAGGGCAGGACCAATGGGAGGACAAAGGTCAATTTGTGCCTTAGCATTTCGTGCCAAACTGTAGACATAGCATGACTACACTTGGTCTATGTCTATAGTCCTCAAGTTTTGAGTAGCAACTTTCAAAGCAAGAGATGAGTGCTCATTTGAACTCTGGGTCCTAGGATACCTCTGCCCTCTTCTGGCCATGCTCCAGTATGGGCTTTCTGCCCCGACAGTACAGAGAACCCAGAAGTTGCCAGAGGCTTTCACCTGAAGCAGTGTAGTCAGCATGTTTCTCAGTGATAAGGCTCAGGTGCCACCAGACATCTGACACTATGGAAGAACACAATCTCTCAGACCTTTCCAGCCTCCCTCTCCATCCCAACCTTCATCCAATGGGGTCAAGCATGCATCCGGACGTACTTCCTACCTACGTGTGATCAAGCACATGCTGTGCAGTTGGGGCAACCAAACTTGTTTGCAGAAGTGAAAACACAAGGCTTGTTATCTTCTTGAACAACAGCCCCAGCATTCCAGAAAGTTATCTGTCCTTGGACAAGTAGTGCTCACAGTTAGAGGCCTTTTGTTTTATAGGGTTTTTTCCCCACTTCAGGCACTGGGACCAACAATCACCAGCTGCTGAGGTACCAAAAAATTAAGTTTCCAAAATCTCTTGATTGTTTTATAGATCTCTTAAGCACAGTAATTTAAACTTAAAACATAACTTTAGCCTTCACATTAGAAGGCACAGAAAGCCTCACTGAGGGGCAGACTGGAGTATAGGAGGAAGACATCAGAGTGTGCATGCTTGAGTATGTGTGTGTCTTGCTAGAGATGGAACCAAGGATCTTCCATATGCCTAACAAGTGTTCTACCCAACTGGTAGAGTCTGTTTGGCGCCGAGGGCTGCTGATGGTAAACACATGCTACTGAAAATGCCACTTCTAAGGCCAATTCTAAGCCAAGCACGCTTGTGACTCCAAGCCAATGAAGGGTAGGGAGACAATAGGTTGGAGCAGGCAGACATAGGAGAACAAGCTCTCTTCACCTATGCCACCACAGGAACAAGAGACTTCAGAAAAGTTGCCTCATCCCTCTGTCTAGCAGTAACTGCGCTTCCATCTTTGAGGTAAAATAAGAGTCAGTTGGCTCAGGCTGGCAGCTGGGAATGAGAGCCAAGATGTCCCCTCCCCACCCCAACCCCACCCCAAAAGCCTGAAGCATGTTTCATGGATAGGAAGCTGGTAGGGCTTGTCTGTATAGCTTCTTACTTCAAAGCTTCTCAAGTACTTAACTATTCATTCGGCTTCTCTGGAATGGGAAACTTAGGGCAGGGCCCACGCCTTCGGTCCCAGCAGTCAGAGGCCAGCTCCAGTCCTTCCTAGCTGGGTTTCAGCTCCAGTTGACTGCAAACCCAGTCTCTCTTTATAACTGGCTGTCTCCCTGAGGGCAAGGGCAGGACTAACCTCACCCTACCTTCTCAAGCAGCTGGACTCTAGCAAGCACCAAGGAAGAGTTTGGATTATACTGGCACCTGCACCATTAGCAAAACCACTTTCCAATCCAGCAGGATTTGCCTTAAAGGCCGCTACCTATTCACAGCTATAAAGAAAAACAATGATTGTTACCACGCTAATTTATTCTATTCTATTTTTGAGGCAGGGTCTCATGTAGCCTCAAACTTACGATGTAGCCAAGGTTGGCCTTGACCTCGAATGCCTCCTCCCAATTGGGATTGCAGGGGTGTACCATCACACCTGGCTTGCTGGTTCAGTTTTTAAAAGGATAGTTGTTCCTAGTATCCACAAGGGGACTGGTTCCAGGATCTGTTAGGATACCAAAGTCTGTGGTTAATCTGGTCCTTGTATGAACTAGCTCAGTATTTCTTGATTTTTACTTTAGGGATTTATTCAGACTACCAGTGAGGTGCCAATGTTATATGAATAGCTTGTAGAGTAACGTCATGGGAGGATCGCCGCTTGCTCAGTACAGATGCTATCTTTTCTTCCATAGTTTCCAGCTAAGGTTGGTTGAGATCACAGTGGCCAAACCCATGAACACTGATGATCACTGATACAGTCAATAAAGTGGCTAAATATGACATGGTGAAGCACTTCCCCAAGTGCATCAAACGGGCTGCAATGACAGAAAGTGGCATGTTGGTGAGAGTGTGGAACAGCTACAAGTCCTGGTCCCTCCTGACCCAGTACCTTCTCTCATGGTACTGAAGTGAAACTGTCAGCTTCATGTACTCAGCACATGCCTAGTTAAAAAAAATGCATGTGCTTTCCAAGAACCCACACTGGAGGCTTGCGGCAGCAACCCCAAACACAAAGCACCCCTGTCCATAGGAAGGCTAAGAAACTATAGCTCACTCACACCATCAGACTTTAGGCTAGTGTACACTGCTGTTGCTCAGCCAGTGAGAAGAGGGCTGAGGAGACAGGTGTAGGTAGACCCCTATGCTACATGGCCACGAGCAGGAGGGCAGAAACCCAGCCTTCATTTTATAGAGAAGGGAGATGCCCAGAAGTTACAGCACCAGCCCAAGGCTAGAAGTGTTGCGGTAGGACCTTGGACGAGCTAGACTTAGGGAAGTAGTGACCAGATGAGAAAGTTGTGAGGTCAGAGCAGGCAAGAAACAGGCGCTTCTGGGGCATAGAACTGTGGGACCCAGCCAGTGAAGGGGCCCTGTCTTCCCTTAGCAGATCACACCATCAAGTTAGCTGTGTTTACCCAGGAGCCTGGGTCGTCCTCAGGTGAGCAAGCCCTCAATGGATGTCTCCTTCCAGTTCTGCAGCTATTGTGGACCCTGTAGAGAGTTTAAGCTCCATGTCCCACCTTTTGTAAGAGAAAGCTACCATTCATGTCCTTGGAAGTCTAATCTCAGGAGAGGCTATGGGAGTGGGTGGAACTGGGGAAGTACACTCCAGGATTGAGGGAGGGGTGCAAAATGGCAGCACAGGGTCAGGGCATAAGAGAGGGCTCTGTCACCCTGCCCTTTCTCTCAGCCTCAATGAGCTACATTCATTTACTAAACTAAAAAAAAAAAAAAAAACTATTCAATACTGACAACCAATTACTCAAGTCCCTAGGAACATAGCAGCCCGGGGCTCTCAGGAAACCAACTGAGTTGAACAGGAAAGACAGCAAAGCTGCATTGGAAGATCTTTAGAAGAGGACGTGACTAAGAAAGCCAGACTGTGCTGCAGGGTGGGAGTTCTCTGCGGCAGGCACATCTGAACAACTTAGGAGGAAATAAGTGCTCCAGGAGCTGGGACAGCTCTCAAGACAGAGCAGCAGGCTCCTTTCTACTCTAACATACAGTGACCCCTGGTTATTCTGTGTGTCTGCCATCTTTTAAACCAGGCTATCAGCCCCTGCCCCTGCTGGAGTCTCCCTCTCATCTTGGCTCTTGCACATGCATTACTGATCCATATTGGATGCACTTATGGATTCAGATGCCATGACAGTAGGGTGCTCTGTCTAAAATCTGTGTACAACCCAGATCAGAAAGGTTTAATGGTTCCACCATTACCTCTGCAGGACCAAGTCCAAGGCCCTCAGCACACACAATGTATAAGCCCTACCCATCTTTGGCCTCACCTCCTGCCCATCCTGGCCCTGACCCCAAGCGCAGCCCTGGACACTCTATATTATACTCTGCTCTCCATAAGATAATCTTCAAAACATGCTCACAGATTCATATTCTCTCTCTCTCTCTCTCTCTCTCTCTTGGTTTCTCTGTATAGGCCTGGCTGTCCTGGAACTCACTCTGTAGACCAGGCTGGCCTTGAATTCAGAAATCCGCCTGCCTCTGCCCCCCAAGTGCTGGGATTAAAGGTGTGCGCCACCACGACCGGCTTCACCTCATCTCTTAATTCCAAATGCTTGAAGCTTAACCTAGCAATTTCTGTTTAACAAATGGAACAACAGAAAAGATGCGACGTGTGACTTCCTTGATGTCTGTGTGTTGGGAAACACAAGTCTCTTGTCACATTATCAAGGAACTGAAGCTTCCCCCACCAGACGTGTCTGGGCACCATCTTGGAAATGGAGTACTGAGCCTCAGTAGTGACGGCAGGGCACATTTATAATCTCCCAATCACACTGCACCCGAGTGTCTGTCCTATAGAAACTAGAGAGATGGTAACAGTGTTGCTGTAAGGGGCTAGACTGGGGGTTATTTGTTATTATTGAATAGCAGGTATATCTCAAGTATGGATAACTGCACAGGTGCTTTCCTCCTGAGATGCCTCCTACATTTGGCCTTTCCACTAAACTCATCCCTACTTCCCAGTGTCCAACAGAAACGTCACCTCTTCAGTGAAACACCCCTTAATATCATTTCTACTCCAGAGCTGGCCCTTGCTCTGTGACCTCACCCACCTGGCACATGATTCTAACATGGTCTTTTCTACTCCATTGATATCCACTATACTCTGGTATCTCAGAGGCCAGTTGAAGCCCATTCTGTTAGCCTCTTGTCTGGGCAACAGGAGGCTGGACACTCAGAAGCTTCCTGGAGGCTCTATCAACCAGCAAGAGAGCCACCACTTAGGATTTCCAATGAGGTGAGTATAAAGAAAATAAGTATTTTGTAACAAATATTTAACCCCCCATATTTGTATCTTTTTCTCTGAAATAATGGGAAAGCATGAGCGTGTATCACAGTCCCCATCTTACAGACCCGACAAACTGGGGGAAGGAAGCCAGCTCACCTGAATTAGAGCCAGCACTTTGTCCTGGACGATAGTGGGAGGGTTATTCTTGGGAGAGATAATTTTGACCAGAACGCTGTCGATGAAGTCTCGGTTGGCCACGAGGAGATGAAAGCGGTGGCCACAGTTCTTCACACAAGTCTCCAGCACCTGAAGTTGTGGGGGGTTGGGGGAGGTCATCACATTGGGGACAGGAGGGGAGGGAGCTGAGTCCCTCACCTGTTTAGCCATGCTTCCAGATCATCCTCCTGTTACATTCCCTCCAAAGCCAACCCTCATACGTGCCCTCACTCATTCAGTCATCCCTCTTCCTTGGGAATGACAATCCTGTGTTGACTGAAGGTCCTGGGCCTGCACAGTAACCAGGCAATTAGGTTGGTAATCGAGACATAGACTTTGCACGGTCATGTAATGGTGTCAAAATGACTGAGAGGTTCCTGGAAGTTAACATTTTAATTCTTTTCTCTAGACCTGAGTGTGAGATCTTAGGCAATGGGACCCAGGCTTTGTCGCGAGAGGAGGCTGCTGGGTGAATTACTGACCCTCGTGTGTGAGGAGCAAATAAACACCCCCAGCACACTCCTGCTCTGCAAAGAACATCAGCAACAACGATGGACTGCGACCTTTGACGGATAGTGTGTGGACCCCAGCTGCCTTCAGTAAGACCCTGCTCACTCCTGTCTTCTCTGGGGCGGTCCCTAGGCCTCAATAGCTTTGAGAAAGGACAGCTGATAGGTTCTGATCAGGTGGCAGTGGGAGACAGACTCAGCTTTGCTACTCCCTCCCTGATGGCCCAGGGCAAGTTTCACTCAGCCTCTGTGTCACCATCTGGAAAGTGGGAGCACGGGGCTCTTCCTTGCAGGGAGAGTTAGAGAGGACACACGTCAACTGTTTCTGCAGCTGTACAGGGCAAATGGCCATTAGGACTACTTCAGAAGGCTGCTGCATCCATGGCTTCTCGGATTTTCCCAGGTGAGGTACTGGGGAGTTCTGGGAGGGCCTCTCCAGCCTCAAACACAGTTTTCTGACTCTGTCCCTCCTGAAAGCAGCTCACTGGATCACCCAACCTTTCCCAAGCCACCCCTTGAGGGCCTGCTAACAAATAACCCATACGAGAATAGTGACATCGGCAGAGGACAGCTCTAACCGCCTCATTGTTCCTGTGTGACCATAAGTAGCTTATGAAGGAACCCTAGGTGGTTCCTGCCTCAGGCTTTTGCCTTGACAATGTACAGAGAGAAAAGGTTACACTTATGACATAGATTGGATGGCAGCTACATACCAGGTACAGTGAGATCCCTCCATATTACATATAATTTCATTCTGTTCTCATAGCTGCTATTCTCATACTATCCTTCAAATATACCTTGGTACCTTATTTTTCAAAGCTAAAAGGCCCAGGAAGGAAAAACTGAAACAGAGAAGGATAGATTGTCCTTCTCTCACAGAGCTACGGATTGACCCCATCCCTTGTGCATGGTAGGCAAGCACTCTACCACTAAATTACTTCCCCAGCCTGGGTCAGGAACTCTGATTCATTGTCTCAGGAGCCCTGAGCTCCTGACCCACCTGAGGACCAGGTCATCCCTTTCGGAGCTCTCTTCCAAGCAGCCGCATCAGCTGGGAGGTCTTAGAACAACGACTGTGTCACAGATTATTTGTCCCTTCTCTTGTTCTTTGAGCTAGGTCTCAAGGAAGGCATTGCGCTGATGCTCGGCAGTGTCACGAGACTTCCCCTGGGAGACCCAGCAGCTCTGAAATCCCCCACACCACCCTTCCTCCTTTCTTTCGCTGTACTTCTGGAGACTGCACATGGTCCTTGGTGCACTGAGGAAGTGTTGTAAACATTGTCTTTGGGGACTCTGCGTAACTGCAGTATATTTTGAAAGGGGTTTATTTACTTTTATTCCGTGTGTCTGGGTATTCTGCCTGCACGTGTGCCTGTGCACCAAGTGTGTACAGTGCTTGTGAAGGCCAGAAGGAGGCACTGGATTCTCTGCAATTGTGCTGGGAACCAAATCCAGGTCCTCTCCAAGAGCAGCCAGTGCTCTTAACTACTGAGCCATCTCTCCAGGTCCATAATCATAAATTTTATTCAGCTAAGGGGAATTTTCCTTCTATTTATTTATTTTTAAAGATTTATTTATTATTATATCTAAGTACACTGTAGCTGTCTTCAGATGCACCAGAAGAGGACTCAGGACCTTCGGAAGAGCAGTCGGTGCTCTTAACCGCTGAGCCATCTCTCCAGCCCTATTTATTTATTCTTAAGAATTATTTAATTTGGGGCTAGAGAGATGGCTCAGCGGTTAAAAGCACTGGCTGTTCCTTTTAAAGTCCCGGGTTCAATTCCCAGCAACCACATGGTGGCTCACAACCATCTGTAATGAGATCTGATGCCCTCTTCTGGGGTATCAGAAGATAGCTACAGTGTACTTACATACATTAAATAAATAAAAATATTTTTTTAAAAAATTATTTAATTTATGTATATGAGTTATTTAAGAACTATTTAATTGATGTATATGAGTTATTTGAGAATTATTTAATTGATGTATATGGGAATTGAACTCAGGACCCGGGAAGAACAGTGCTCTAACCACTGAATCATCTCCAGCCCAGAGAACTCCCTTTTTTAAATCTCTGTATCTGATTCTGGGTGACCCTGAGATAAAAGTTCTCACTCTCAGGGACCCACGATGCTTCCAAGAGGAACCAGAGACGTTCTTTCTGTTCTCAGCATGTTGCAGGTACCCTTTCCTCTAGGATTCTCTACTTACTCTCTAGACTCTGACGATTGCTGCTGAGCTGCTGAGCCCTTCTTTCCTGAGGGTCAGGTGAGGCTCAGCATGGTAGGAGGCTCAGGAAGCCTGAGTGAAAATAACTAAAAACAGGGGAGTAGACTGGGGTCAACCCCCGGCTCTGCTTCTATTTCTAGGGAGACCATGGACAGGATGCTATTCTTTCCTTCAGTTTTCCTGCACAGCAGACTTTAAGGTCAGTGTGTCACATCCTGGCCTTGGAAAATACCCAGTGCATATGTGCGTGCAGCAGCCCAAAGCTTCTGTATGTAGGAGGCACAGGAAGTCTTCTCTATCAAAGCCACTTTAGGCCGCCCTTTCAAAAAGGATCTTGGCAAACCTGACTTTGTGGGTTTTAGGGAATGCAGCACAGTGGCAACTTTCTGAGATTCAGCCAAAACCCATGGAATAAACAAAGGGGGCCTCTAGGCAACGAGAAGCAGATGTTAGGAACACACATGTGAAGGCACAGGCAGAGAGGCCCTCAGGACCTCTAGCTCCACTGGATAAATACTAACAGCCTAGGCAGGGACAGATGTGCAGCTGGGAAAGGCCACCAGGAAGGAACAGGGCTGACAGAAACTAATAAGTGAGGTCATCGTGGCAGATCTAGACCATGCCAACTGTGCCAGGCAGGGAGCTAGCTGCAAGGACAACAGGTCTGCATGTCCACAGGCGTCCCAAGGTTTGCAGAAAAGCCTCAGCCATGGTGAAGATCAAAAGAAGGCTGCCAAGGGATGCTGTAGGGAGGCAGGGAAATGCATGAAGCTGGTATATAGAGGAACAAATGTCAGAGCTGGCTCCCCAGTGATGCAGGTCACTACACTTGAGGATTCACACTTCACCCTGGGCTCTACCAATGTTGAAGTAAAAAAAAAAAAAAAAAAAAAAAGAAAGCTTTCACTTATTTCTCAACTGACTTTTCTCCTCTGCTGTGCAAATCCCAAGCTCCTGAGTTAGAGTGCTCTCCTATTAAGTTTGGACTGTACTGGGGCGGGGGCAGGGAGATCACAGCAGCTCCTCTGCTTTACAGGAAAACATGCTGCGGCATTTTGAGATAAATAACCCACTTTTCCCCACCTGCAGAAGCTGACATGGTGACTTGTTACAGTTTCTATTAAAAAGCCACTGTGGCCCAGATTTTATGGCATCTGAAAAACTGTTAGCTTTTAAGTCAGAAATAGCACCTGAAATACCCTTTTTAGTTCTCAATGTCTTAAGGAAGGGCACAATTCTTATCTATTTGCCCTGAAAGGAGTCATTTGGCTGACTTTTTCAGGAACCTTTGTATTATTTTCATTTTCATCTCAAACAAAAGACCATTCTATGGTGGTATAACACAGCCTGATACTTCCCTAGCTGTGAAGGTAAAACTCCAAGGCCTCTCAGAGCCCGAAAGCAGAGCAATCAGCCAACTTTAGAAGGTGGCTGTAACCATCGCAACATCTGAAAACCTCCATCCTGGGAAGGCACGGGACAGATAAAGGTGAACACCTGTATAAACAGGAAACTGACTCCCAGCATCTCAGATAGGCTGGAAGCAGGCACAAGATCTGTCCTGGCCTCTAGATCTTCCAATCCTGAGCTCCAACCCACTGCTGCGGGGTTCAACAATGTCATCCACATCTTATGTTCTCCTGGTATACACCGACCCATTTAGGGCAGGGGACCCTGGAAGCTGCTGCTGAGCCATGACAGCACAGGCTACATGCTGGTGGCCCATTTGAGTGGGCAGCATGGCTCCCTGGGAGAGTAATTTTTGTGTATAGGTGTCCTAGGCTTCCCCTCCCAGAAACAATACTCACCGTCAGGGCCAACATCACTTCTCTGTAGTTTCGGTTCCCACTAAGCCGCTTCTTTAGAGCCCGGATGGCATCCTTTGGCCTGGCAAAAGGACAGATAAACTATGATCCTCACAAGCTTCATGGGGCACTAGCCCAATGTCAACTAGTGTAGGATCAAGGTTGTTCACTGTAGCACGTCTGTAAATGTGAAAGACTTGGGGGGAGGAGAATGTCTACAAGAGGAAACAGGGATAATTACATCATGACCTTTATGCAGCTGCAAAAAGAGAATAAAAAACTTTTTGTTCATTTTTTATGAACCAAACTCAAAAGACATATGCATAAGAATAAATAGAATCAAGTATAAAAATCACATGATTGTCTCAATAGATGAAAAAAAAAAGTCTTTGACAGAATTCAACATCTTGTCATGAAAAAGCCCTGAATAAATAAGGAATAGAGGGATCATAGTCAACAAAATAAAGGCTGTATATGTGATAAAGCCATACACAATCTTATACTGAGCCAGAAAGGATTTCCTCTAAAGTCAGTTATTGAGACAGAATGCCTCCCCTTTCTGGAGTCACTCAGTATAGTACTTGGATTCTCAAAAAGAAACAAACTAGATACAATGGGAAAGGGAGATGTCAGATTGGTATCTTCAGATGATATGACCTTGCAAATAAAATCCTGGGCCAGCACTCAGGAAGCAGAGGCAGATAGATCTCTATGAGTAAGACATAGGCCATCCTGGTCTACAGAGTGAGTTCTAAGCCAGCCTGGGCTACAGAGAAAGAACCTAAAGACTGCCAGAAAACCCTTAGATCTGATAGTACTTTAGCAAAGTATCAGACTACCAAATCAGCATGTAAAAAGCTGTGATAAGGCAACAATGATGAACATGCAAAGAAAGAAGTGGACAATTCTACTCATAGGAGCCCTAAATCAGAAACAACCCTAGCAGTGAGGCAAAAGGTGTCTACAATGAAAACACTTAGGGAAATTTTTAACCAAGACACTAGAAGATGAAAAGAACTCCTATGTTCATGTATTGTCAGAATTAGTACTGTGGAAAAGGTTATTTTGTCCAGTATGAGCTATACACTCAATGCAATTCTGATCAAAATTCCAATAATATTCTTCACAGAAATAAGAAAAATAATCCTAAAATTCATAGGAAGCCCCTGAGTAGTGAAGGAAGACATGCAAGCAAACCAATGTTATATGTATCAGACTTAAGATAGTGCAGAGCCTTAGTAATAAAAACAGCCCAGTCCCAGCCCAAGCGTGCAGACAGAGGAAGCCCACCAAATGCAGAACTTTATTATTATTTTATTTTCTCTCAAGACAGGGCTTCTCTGTGTAGATGGCCTTGAACTCAGGGATTCACCTGCCTCTGCTTCCCAAGTGCTGGGACTAAAGGTGTGCCTGGCAAGACTCAAGGGTTCTCCAGATGGGCAATTTCCAACAGGGATACAGATTTTATAAATACAGCAGTTCGGCAACTATGTGCTTGGATGGACTGGGCTGAAGAAAGTAGGCAACTTAGTGGTTAGAGAAGACTACCTTCCTGTCTGCAGGCTCGGCTCACCACTGTCACCCCAGACTGACAGACTGCACCATCTCTCTACGTGCTCTCTCTCATCCCCTCTTGGATTTCCATGATGAGAAAAACAGGCACTACCCTGGAGGACTGTGTATCTCTGGCTGACAGTATGTCAGCATGCCCAGATTGTGAGTGAAGTCCAATCAGATAGCAGGCAGACTCTACTTAGGTTTAAGCTGAAAATCCCTTCCCAAGTTCTAAGCTTCAGGAAGTGCTACCTGAGAGCAAAAAGAGGAGCATTTCTTTCTGCTGATTTGAGGGAGAAGTGTCAGAATAGAGCATCACAGTCAGGTTGGAAGAACCATTTCAAATGCTGCTGAAGGAACAACTGCTGAGTAAGGCCACCATCGGGCAGGCAGGCAGCCGGATCAAGGGAGACATGGACTGTGTGAGAGGGCCAAGTCCAGGAGCGTTCAGTAGAGAGCTCTCTCAGGTGGGGGCCCCATAGGGCAGCCTTTCAGAGTCTCAAGACAAGTCTCTGGCCTCCCACACCCTTCTCAGACTCCTGCGAGCCCTCCTGTCCAGCAGTGGGGAGCTCTTTAGTGGCTCTCAAACAGCTGCAAGTTATGTCTCCAGTCACAGCTTTTCTCCTGAACAAAGCTTCTAGCCCAGGTAGATGGGTCCAGGCTCCATATCCCTTAATCCACACTGCCATGCTTCCTATGCACCTGATATGCACACTACTTTCCAGCCTAGAGATTCCACTTCTCTCCCTGTCATCCACCTGCCTGTCCTGCTAATATCCTGGTATCCTATAAGAGTCTACTGAAGTGTCATCTCCTTCAGAAAGGCTTTGCTGCTGACAGCCCCGGGGCTGGCTGAGAATCACGGCACGTGTCTGCCTCTGTAGCTATATGCAGCTTCTCTTGCTCCATTCCTTTGTCTCTGTCTAAATCCTTGTCACGCTGTGATATGATTGTATTTACATGCTTGCATTTCTCATCAGACTACCTTAGGGACGTCATTAATTCTTTACACACTTTAAAATATTTATTAAGAGCTGATTGTGGAGCTGAGACGTGGCTCCGTGGAGTGCCCTGGGTTTGATCCCAAGCACTGAATAAACCAGGTGTGATGGTGATGCCTGTAATCCCAGTCGTTAGGAGGCAATGCAGGAGGCTCAGAAATCCAAGGTCATCCTTCTCTATATAGCAAGTTTGAGGTCAGACTCTGATACATGAAACAGGCCCCCATAACACACACACACACACACACACACACACACACACACACACACACACGCTGATTATGTGTCAGCTGCATTGTGGCAGAGATAAAATACTGAGTGTAACAGAGGGAATTCTTGCTCTCATGAAGTGCACAGAATAGAAACCGTCGGACAGAATAGACACTAAGAGACATCACAAAGATTTGAAGCCCAAGTATAATACCACATAAGACGACAAGAGGGAAGGGGCCGGAGGAGTGAGATTTATGTTGAGATACAATAGCGGATGGGAACTGCTTAGTGTCAGAGAGACAGGCTGGGAGAAACATGAGGAACAACATTAGAAGCCCTCAGCCAGGAACAGGAGGGGAAGGGAGGGAGGGAGGGAGGGAGGGAGGGAGGGAGGGAGGGAGGGAAAGAGAGAGGGAGAGGGGGGGAGGGAAGAAGGGAGGGAGGGAGGGAGGGAGGGAGGGAGGGAGAGGGAGAGAGAGAGAGAGAGAGAGAGAAGAGAGAGAATGTGTATGTGTGATGTTTTCTCTCTCCCCATATGGGAGGGATTTCAGCAGACACATTACAATAGAGGCAAGCACAGAAACTCTTCGAGAATCACCATGCTGTCACTTTAACACATGTGAACAGGAGGTTAGGGCGCTGGGAAATGCACAAGCAGCCCTTCTTAGAGCAGTGACTGAAAGCAGGTCCTGGTCACTCACACTTTGAAAGGACTTAAATAATTTAGAAGGAAGAAGATCTCAGGGGGTCTTGGACTTTCTGCCCTCAATGCTTAGATATCTGACTGGAGACAAAATTGTAGAGAATTCAAGGAGCTAAAAGAAAAATTAGTGAGGCTGAAGGGCCTGAAGAGGCTGCAGAGGTGTGTGATTAAGCATTTCAAGCAAAAACCCAGGGATGCTCTGGAAGACTTGCTAGTGAGCAAGGCACTGGTTGGCACCTGCATCGGGAACTGATGGGAGGTGGGGGAAGAAGCAAGTACATTCTTCAGGGAATAGAGCAGATGAAAAGCTGACCTGAGCCACACTTCCAAGCCTACATCCTGACTACCTGTCATGTGACATCGGGCTACCTGTACCTGCTTCTTATGCTACCTTGAAGACAAGTCACACTGTCCCAGAAGCCAAGCTCAAAGCCCCTCTGGAAGGCATCTCAGCTCTTCTCCCATGGAGACAGCCACACTGGGCAGGCTGAGGTATGGCCTCCAGCACCCCTAGGCAAGCCCTAGTGGTGGGCCACACATTGACCTTAGCTCGGATCTAGATCTAGTCTCTGCCTGTTCCACCTCAGCACTAGCAGCTCCAGCCTGTTGTTCATAGGTCCCAAACTTTGGTGTTATCCTTGACATTTTCCTCATATTCCACGCCAGCAAATTCTGTTAGCTTTAATTTCTGAATCTCCCCAGAATCTAATGATGCCTCCTGCATCCTTACCACCACTCCAGTCCAGCTTACCATCATCAATTCACAACAGGGCGATTCAATAGACCCCTACTGGTTTACCTGCTCTGCCTTTGTCCTGCCCTGGTGATCCCATTCTGAACATGGGATGACCATTCAAAATTAAAGCAAGACCATAGCACCTCATCTGCCCAGATCCTCCCTAGAGTTCCCTATGAGGCTCCGCCTACCTGACCAGCTTATGTGGTTTCTCTTGTTCACAGTTTGGCCCCTGCTCCAATCTGGCAGCTCCCTAAGAGGTGAAATTGTGTCGTGCTTACTGCTGTGCCCTCCATGTTTACAACAGCGCCTGCAAACACTGTAAGTCTCTGTCAAATGATCACAGGACCAACTTGAGAAGACTAGCAAGTAGATAATACCACCAATCTACAAGCCCAGGCTGCCTGAGTCCCAACTGTTCTCCTTGACACACTGGAGTTGAGAAGAACACAGTAAGAGCAAACGGGGTGTTTATGGACTAATCCTGAATCAGGCTAGTCTGTAAGAAATATGCACACAGGGCAGGCATAGAGGCGACGACATAGTGCTGATAACACCAAGATCTGACTAAAGCAGTGCAGAAAGGCCAGAGACAAGCTAAACATTCAGTCCACACACCCCAGACGTGCTCAGCTGCTCTGAGCCATGGGTACCCTTTAGTAGCCCCTTTATCTCATTATGCTCTGGGCCTACTTCTACAGTACCCTAGAAAGCAACCCATGCACAGAGAGCCCCCGTCTGCACCATGGAAGCAGGGGCTGAGGCGGGATGGGGAGAGGCAAATGACTGGCACAGGAAGCCAAGCGGCTCCATTTCTCCTCCTGGTTCAGAGCAGATGATGGAGAGGCCTCACTTCTCTAACTGAGGCACTGCCGTGAGGAAGTGGGTAGGCTGGGGTGGGAAAAGACAGATGACTGCATTTCAGCTTATTAATGCCAAAGCAAACAGACTGAAAATAATAATTAAAAAAAACAAACAAGCACCAGAGTTGAGCCCAGCACACTGAGCCCTGACAAGCTATGTATGCTATCCCACCCAAACCGAGACAAGGCATTTCCCAGGAAAACATACCCTTCCTCTGTCTCGTTGATGATGTCACAGATCTCCATATTCAGTGTCCAGTCCTCGCTCTGCAGGGAGCCATCTGTTGCCTTCTCTGTGAAATCAGAAAGAAACTGCTTTATATTTCTCCTGGAGTATGGGGCCCTGGAAGGAAGTGAAATGAGACTAGAACCACCACTGGGGCTACTGCTTTCACAAGAGAACATCAAGGAACACTCAGCCAGAGGGCCAGGGTGCTCTAGTCTCCAAATCCCATATCTAGGAGGCCTGAGCCACTACAGACCACAGATTTCGGAGCCAAACCAACAAGCTAGAACATAGGCTCCGCCACTTACAAGTATCAAACCTAGTAAAACTATAGCATATATCTCATCAGAAAAGTTAAATGGCTCACTAGGTGCAATCCCTTAGGAAACAGCCTGGCACACACACAGCCTGTCCTCTGTAGATAACTGCTATCATAGCCATAGAAAAGCATCTGCGATGGTTAAACCACACCTCAGGGAAGAAGGGAAAACTCAGTGAGCTGCAGCAGGTATGACATCACAGTTTAGATCTTAATCCCTGCCCCCTGCCCCCTGCCCCCTGGTCCCTGCCCCCTGGCCCCTGCCCTCTGCCCCCTGCCCCCTGGCCCCTGCCCCCTGCCCTCTGCCCCCACCCTGCCCGACAAACAGCTAAGGCTAAGAGCTTATTTGCCAGTCTCTGGGGCCAGTGGGAGGTGGTGGAGCTTCTTAGAGAGGATTTGGGAAACTCAGTTGCTTTCTAGACGCTGGAGGGAGCCATTTTGCTCACCCACATATTTCCCACCAACAGAGCCAACTGACCTTGAACTGACACCATTTGTCACAATGACGTAAAGCTCACTAAATGAAACACATGGTGTTGAGCCCTTGACATATAACAACTTGCTAAGCATTTAATGGAGGAGAAGGGACCATCCTGACATTGAAAAAAAGGATTCTTGCGGCTGGAGGGCTGGCGGTTAGAGCACTGGCTTCTCTTCCGGAGAACCCAGGTTCCATGCCAACACCCACAGGGTGGATCGCAACCATTTGTAATTTCAGTTCCAGAGGATCATGCCTGGGCATGAGGCATGAACATGGTGCACAGACATATATGCAGGCAAAGCATAATAAAATAATTGTTTTAAAAATAACTTTCTATATGCAAGAAGATAGTTGTACACTTTTCTTACGCTATATTAACTCAACTTATTAAAGATGTGAACACAGTGTTAAAAACTGTAAAACTCTTAGAAGAAGGCAGGAAGAAAGCTCCATGACACATTTTTGATAATAATTTCATGGATATAACACTAATGGCATGGACAATCATTTATGGAAAAATACAGACACTAGGCTAATCAAAATTAAAACCTCTGGGGCTCAGTGGCTGAGCTGAGTGGCAGGTAACTACCTTCCACAAGCCCTGGCTCTGATCTTAGTGCCACCAAACTTGGCCTCCATCATGAATTAAAGATAAAAAGGCAACCTATAGAATGGAGAAAAGTCTTTGAAAAATCACACATATGATAAAATATCCAGAATATAAAGGACCCTGCAACTTAACAACAAAACTATGTATCATAATAAAATAATTGTTTTAAAAATGGCTTTCCTGGGCTAGAGAGATGGCTCAGTGGTTAAGAGCACTGACTGCTCTTCCAGAAGTCCTGAGTTCAGTTCCCAGCAACCAAATGATGGCTCACAACCATCTGTAATGGGATCTGATGCCCTCTTCTGGAGTGTTTGAAGACAGCTGCAGTGTACTCACATATATATATATATATCTTTAAAAAAATGGCTTTCCATAGGCAAAAAGTTTGCAACAGTTGTGTTCACCTCTTTAATAAATTTAGAGCTAATATAGTATAAGAGCCCCACGATATACACATGAGTGAGAGAGAAAGGGTGCCAGACATGACAGTGTATGCCTATGACCCTAAGGAGCTGAGGTGGAGAATCACAAGCGTGATTGAACTATAGAATCTCAATCAATAACAAAAATGGAGTAAAGAATCCAAATCGGCACTTCTCCCAAGAAGAAATATAAATGTATCTATATTATATAATATTATATAAATGATCATATGAGAGATGTGATAGAAAATATTTACTTTAGGGAAATACAAATAAAAAACTTGAATAAGCTAGTTGTGATAAATACTGATGAAGAAGAGGCAACAAGATTATGAGTTAGAGACTATCCTGGGCTATATATCTTTGGATTATAGACATAATTCAGTGGTAAAATGCTTGCTAACATTTGTAAAGCTCTGGGTCTAGTCCCTAGCATTACAACAACAACAGCAGCAGCAGCAACAACAACACCCCCCAACACACACACAATAGATATCATCTCATGTTGTACTGGCTAGTTTTGTGTCAACTTGACATAGCTGGAGTTACCACAGAGAAAGGAGCTTCAGTTGAGGAAATGCCTCCATGAGATCCAGCTGCAAGGCATTTTCTCAATTAGTGATCAAGGGGAAAGGCCCCTTGTGGGTGAGATCATCTCTGGGCTGGTAGTCTTGGGTTCTATAAGAGAGTAGGCTGAGCAAGCCAGGGGAGGCAAGCCAGGGGAGGCAATCCAGTAAAGAACATCCCTTCATGGCCTCAGCATCAGCTCCTGCTTCCTGACCTGCTTGAGTTCCAGTCCTGACTTCCTTCAGTGATGAACAGCAATGTGGAAGTGAAATCTGAATAAACCCTTTCCTCCCCAACTTGCTTCTTGGCCATGATGTTTGTGCAGGATAGAAGCCCTGATTAAGACACATACTAATAGTATGTGTGTGTATTTAATTTTATTTTTTGTTTCTGAGTGCTTTGCCTGCATGTAAGTCTGTGTACCACATGCCACATGTATGCAATGCCTGCAGAGGCCAGAAGAAGGCATCGGATCCCCTGAAACTATAGTTATAGATAGTTGTTAGCTGTCATATGGATACTGGAACTGAACTCTGATCCTTTGGAAGGGCAGCCAGTGCTCTTAACAACCACTGGGTCATCTCTCCACTAGCTATTATTTTAAAAACATAAGATAACAAGTGTTGGTAATGATGTGGAAAAACTGGAAGGAACCCTTCTCTATTGAGAATGCAAAACAGTGGGCTGGAGAGATGGCTCAGCTGTTAAAGGCTAGGCTCACAACCAAAAATATAAGAGAAAGCAAAACAGTACAGATATTATAGAAACAGTATTGTAGATCCTCAAGAAACTGAACCCAGAACCCATAACTTGTGTTTCGGGTATTTCCTTTCATAGAGGCATGTGTATCCTCATGCTCACAGCAGATTTGTCCACATGTTCTAAGGGTGAAAGCGGGCTACTCATCCATAGGTTAATGGGTATCTACACAATGGACTTGTCAGCCTCACGGATGAAGGAAATTCTGGTATCTGCTACATGAGAGAACCCTGAAGACAGTGTTCTGAATGGAAGCAGCCATGTTCCCAGGACAGATGCTGTACGGTCCCATCTTGTGAGGTATCCAGGGCAGTCAGAGGAGTCAGAAAGCAGAATGGGGATTGCTAGGGACTGAGGAAGAATGGGGAGCTGTGCTGGGGAAATGGAGTTGTTTGGGGATGGATGGCAGTGACGGCTGCACAGCAATGGGAATGTACTTAATGCTACAGAACTGCATCCTCAAAAATGGCTAGAATCAGCCGGACAGTGGTGGCGCTTGCCTTTCGTCCCAGCACTCGGGAGGCAGAGGCAAGTGAATCTCTGAGTTCGAGACCAGCCTGGTTTAGAGCAAGTTCCAGGACAGCCAGGGTTATACAGAGAAACACTGCCTCAAAACAAAACAAAACAAACAAAACATCCTCCAAGGGCTGCAGAAAGGGTTCACTGGTTAAGAGCATATGGTACTTTGAAGAACGGTCCCCATAGGCTCATATATTCGAATGCTGTCACTGGGGTGGCACCACTTGAGAAGAATCAGAAGGATTAGGATGTATGATCTCGTAGGAGGAAGTGTGGGAGTGAGCTTTTAGTTTTCAAAGGCCCATGCTGCCAGGATCTCTCTCTTGGCCTGTGGATCAGAGTGAAGATCTTAGCTGTTGCTCCAGCATCATGCGAACCACCATGCTCTACACCACTGATAACAAATTAAACCTCTGAAGCTGTAAGCAAGCCCCCAGTTAAATGCTTTCTTTAATAAGAGTTGCCTTGGTCATGGTGTCTCTATACAGCCACAGAACAGTGATGAATCAGAGCATTTGCTGTTTTTCCAGAGGCCCAAGTTCAGTTCCCAACAGGCAACAGGCAACTCCCAACTCCCACTTCAGGAGATCCAACGCATTTTTCTGTCCTCAATGAGCATTTACACTTAGATACACATATTTACACACACACAACTTTGAATCACCCAAAAAGGAAGAAAAAGTACGGATAGATCAATGGTCTCACAGGTTGGAGAGAAGAGAGAAGTGAAGACCACTGGGGTCTGTTGACAGGGAACATAAGACTCAGAGAAGAAGTGGGCTCAGGGTCAGACCTAGACCCTGGGTTGCCTCTGCTCTCTGGACTGTGAGCCCCACGATGGCAGGGGCTACATCTCTTTCACCTTTTCCTAATGAAGGACCAGGAGTTAAACAGACTCCCTGGTAGGCAGACAGGGAGGTGAGCCACAGCTAAGTAAATAAAGGTGGTGAATTGCCAAGATGGCCAGCTTCTTACCCTCCTGATGTGACATAAAAACCTGGCAGCTTTTATGTCTCACTAGCAGGGCCCCTGTTGACAGAGTGGCTCAACAAGTTCGAGGCCCTATCAGGATATATGTCACACAGTTCCGGGCCCCATCAGGTCATGTCCCACAGCAGTTGTAGACCAGTCAACTGTCCTATTTGTCTTCAAACTGACCAACCCTAAAGTAGGGGAGGAAAGCTCTTCAGAAGCTATAAAGCAAAACACAAGCCCCCAAGAAGAGACTGGATTTTGGCTTTCTGAGTCCCCCCATCTGCTTTGTGGAGGTCTTTTCTCCGTGTCCTGCGTGTCTGTTTCCTCCCTGACAATAACCACCTTTCTTTAAATGTTGACTCTGTTTATGGTGCTTGAGATTTCTCCCCTGTTACTGTTGCATTTCAGATGTTGCCTGCTTCTTAATTTTCTGGCAGAGAAAACAAACCCAGTGAAGATGCCTGGACTGTACCATTTCAAGACCCCTCGAGCCTGTAGCATCAGCACATCACCTGGGAGCTATGCAGCACATTTATGTCTGATGGAAGCCTAGTCCAAGCTAGTAGTCCTCAGCATTGTTTAAATCCCATGGCCTGTCTGAGGAATACTTAGAACACACACACCCAGAGATTCTGATCTGATTAAAGGAGGTACTCAGCCGCCATTCTGGAAAGCCTCGTGGTAATGCAGATGTGTGGCCCAGGTTAAGGACTGCACCTTGTATGGTAGCCTGCACCCTCAGCTCATGCTCTGTAGATGGGCAGTGGGAGGCAGAGCGGCACTTTTCATTCAGCCTTACTGCCCTAGATGCAGAGACTGTCACTGTGTGGTAAGGGGCATGCACATCCTCCTCCAGAGCTCCTAAGCACTAGGGTACAGGCATCAACCACCCACAGTATGTGGCATCCTCTGTCAGCACCCAGGCTGGACCGTCAATGTGGGTATCTTAATCATCTCTTTCCTCTTAGCTTCCAATTTAGTATGCGGCACATCTCAGGCTCTTGTCAATCTCAAGAAAATGGCATTTGGACAACATGGCTTTACTTTGCCTTCAAGGTATAGACAGAACTGCACTGACATCTGCAGCCTGATCAGAGGGTACTGTATGAACCTCCTTCTGCCTCTGTTATCTTCCTTTTAAGGGAAGGGTACAGACGGGGCTGTACAAAAGGATAGCCCATAAAGCAAGGCTAAGAAGTTAAAGTTTGTCCTCTTGACTCTTCAATGGAAATGGAACTTCTACTGTGAACATTCACATAGGATGTCAGGAAGCTGGAGCAGAAGGCAATAATAGGTGTGTGGAACACCTGCATCATGGGGGCCATTCCTGCCTCACTGATAGTAACAGTAATCCAGAAACTTCATTGCATATTATTGACCCATTACCCAATGAGCTTTCTACCTATCAAAACCCCATTTTCTTCTTTCTCCAGCTTGGCCTGAAGTACCCTGAATGCCAGTTCTTTGTTCTGATAACTCTGGGCTACTGCCCACACTTGCTGACTGCGGAGATAATCTGGCTGTTTTCTTTTCCAGACTCACCAAAAGAATGTCGCTGAATGCAAAATGCTAAACCAGTGCTCTTTTGCCTTCTAGCGCTGGCGCCTCTGAAGTCTGTATATTTAGCATCCAAGTGTAGATATGGCAGCCAAGAAACCAACCCACTGAGAGCTCCTCTCAGCAGGCTGCCTTAGGACTGATACATGGGAGGGCTGGGTAGGCAAGAAAATCATGCTCCAGAGAGAATGCACACTTCTGTCAGGGTCAAAGCTTGAGGGATTTCTGGCCCAGGTCCAACACCAGGCTGGGGGTAGTCTTTTCTGAATGAAGCAAATGCTGTGGCAACAATATTAGGATGATATGGTGGGATGTATATCTGGGTGCTTTATTCTTCTTATTCCAGCTCCTGGCCATTAGCATAGCCTCAGGAAGTTCAACATTTTGTAACGATGGTCACTGCTGTATTAGTCTTCATCCATTCTTGCTCATGGCTGGCAGGAAGGATTTGCCTACTGCTCCCTGGAGCACTACATTTCCACCATTATACCAAGTTTTATTTTAGGATTTGACAATTTACGTGGCAAAAGAAATGAACTTTGCTCTCCTCTAGCCTGGAGACCAGACTAAATAAGGGAGGCCACATTGAGTGGCCTCAATCCCAGAATCAATCAGACATGACTTTGTTCCCATCTCATGAAAATTCTTTTATGAAAAGAAAAATAAGAATTGATTGAGCTGCTCTGATGGCCTTGATCCCCTCCTCTGGCTTCAGCAGGTGTGGCTTTCTAATGAAGCGGGAATAAAGAAGCACTCTTCTTGGGTTGGTTCCTTATAATCAAAGTGAGTATCATTTAGCTGGAAAACTCAAAACCCTAGAAATTGAAATAAACGTGCTGACCCTAAGAATAAGTGGCCATGCCTTTGAACACCTTGCTGCTACTATCAGAGGAAGGAAGGGGGTGAATAGAAGGTTAATGGATTCTGCTGCTAAACCAAACTTAGAAATAACATTTCATTGATTTAGTATTTCCTCTAGAAAGCCTCCCAAGTCTGTGTCCCTGGTGGCTTTACCAAAGAGCAGCCTGGGTGAGTATAGCCCAAGTTCTGTGAAGCGATGAAGTGCCCTGCCCAGGTGGTCTCTCTCCTGGCTGGGCTGCCTTGAAAGGTCAGAAGCACAGGCTCACAGTCGGGCCCCTTGCTTCAAGATGAGCCTCCTGCTGAGACAGCTGCCCGAGCAAAGCACAGATGAGCCCCTTCTGGGTGTGACAGAGTGAGGTACCAAACATCTCTTCTGGGAAAGGACACCTTCAGGGAAGGGGTGTTCAGAGTCAGCCAGCATGGCAGGAAGAGCAGGGACTGGAATTGTCAGATCATCTCATGGTGAGGCTTTGTGAACTGATCTTACATTCCTCTGAGGAGCCCTGGGCTGCAGACTACTCTGCTGTCCCAGAGCTACACCAGAACTGAGGCCTCCACATCTTCGGGACTTCTGCCCTCACTATCTTCTTCCCTAGCTCAAATGATGGGGGCCTTGTACCACTCTTTCTGGTGCCAATCTCTGTCTTTATCAGCTTGTTACTCGACAGCTGCCTTCTGATTTCCTTGAGAGCCCCAAAGCTACTGGTTCCTGGTCTTGAACTGTCTTTCTTACATACATGATACGGTAGAGCAAGGTAGACAGGGCACCACAGGGGCTCACTTGGCTCTTAATATTACTGATGCTAAAGTACTTTCTCATCTACTCATCTTATATACAAGGATCCAACATTGCCTGCTTCTGTGCCAGCTACATTGTGCCTTCTGTGGACCCTGGTTAAAATTACTTCAAGCTTCTATGTGGTTCTGCCCTCGAGTGACTCTGCTTTGTCTGGTAGTGAACGGTCTATCAATACCACGCATGATATAAAAAGAGTGAAAAGATGGGAGATATGTAAAAAGAGAGTGAAAAGATGGAGATATTCTTTTTGGAAAAAAAAGTGATAACTAAAACAATTGCTCTTTGTAGCCCAATGAATGCAGCTGTGCAAATGTTTTAGGAACTAGCTATATAACCTTGAAGTGTGCTTTCACTGCTTGTAAGCACAGCTTTGATTTGGATGTGCGAATTCTAATGCTAGGTAAAAAACAAGTGTCACTGTGTGAGAAGTAAGGACATGTCCCACTTATACAGAGGCCATTTATCTATCATTTGAGTAGCAGTACATGTCTTAGTTAGGTTTGTATTGCTGAGGTAAAACAGCGTCCAAAGGCACCTTGGGAGGAAAAGATTTACCTCAGCTGACATCTTCCAGGCCATGCTCTATCACTGAGGGAGTCAGGACAGGAATTGAAGGCAAGAATCTGGAGGAAGGAAGGGATTCAGAAACCACGAAAGAACACTGGTTATTAGCTTGCTCCTCATGGCTTGCTCAGGCTGCTTTCTTATAACTAGGGCCGCCTATCCAGGGGTGGAACCATTCACAGTGAACTGGCAGGTCCTCATCAGTCCTCAGTCAAGAAGATACCTGATCCATGGGCTTCCTCCCCTCAGATAACTCTAGTTTGTGTCAGTCACAGGAGATACATGGATTAGAGGAAACTTTTATATAAAAGGTGGTGATGTACCCTCTTTTATAAACTAAGGTAGAATGGAGCAGCCTCACAATCTGTCTGAGATGAAAAACACCACATCCAAACTCGGGTTCTGTTACCAGATGGGACAACAGAGAGTAAATATCCAGGCCTTTGAAGCAGGACTGAGATCAATCATGTAATCCCGGCCTAGCAAATGTGAAGTAGAATCTTGTGTTTAGATTTGCATCTCCCTGGTGACTATGATGCTGAACATCTGTTCGTGTAAACACACAGTTCCCAGACATTTGTGCATCTTCTTTGGAGGAGCGTCTATTAACATTCTTTGCCCGTTTTTTAAATTGGATAGTTGGGTTTTTTTTTCCTGTGGTTCAGTTTTGGGGTTTCTTTACATATTCTAAATAGTAATTCATTATCTAATATATTCCTTGCAAATATTTCCTCCAATTTTGTAGGTTGGCTTTTCATTCTCTTGAAAATATTCCTTAACACATAAAAGGAGTTGTTTTTATCTTTTGAGAGAAGCTCTCACTGTGCAGCACAGGCTGGCCTAGCACTCAGGATCCCCCAACTCCCACTGAGTGCTAGGACTGTAAAGTTGCACACCACCACACTCAACCAAACACATTTTCATTTTGATAAAGTCACATTTATTTTTTTTTCTTTTGTTGCTTTTATTTTTTGGTGTCACACCCAAGAAATTGTTAAATCACTATGATTTTTACTCCTGTGTTCTTCTAAGACTTACAGTTTAGGCTCTTTTGCTTAGAAATTTGATCAATTTGGAGTTAACTTCCGTATATGATGTAAGATAAAGACCTAATTTATTATTATGGGTGAGTATTTATTTCCCTAGCACCACCAGTAAAGATCATTATTCCTCCTCCACTAAAGGACTCTGGCGCCTTGTTGGAAGCACAGTGAGCGCCGGGAGGGAGGGGCTTCTTCCCGGGCTCCTGCTCCTCTGCTCCTGGTCCACAGGTCGGCCTCTAGGTCGGAACCACGCTGTTTTGAGTATCTAGTTTCACAGTAATTTTGAAGCCAGGAAGTATGCATCTTCCAATTTTGATCTTTGTTTGGCTATGTGAAGGTTCCCTCAGAATTCATGGGAATTCTAAGTCAGATTTTTTTTTTTAACTTTTACAAAAACTGTGAGTGGCATTTTGATAGATTTCCCCACATCTATATAGATCATTTTGGGCAGCATTAATATATATTTTTAATTTAATGTTTATGGCACTGGTGTTTTGCCTACATGTATGTCTGCGTTAGGGTGTCAGATATTCAGGAACTGGATTTATAGACAGTTGTGAGCTGCCATGCAGTTGCTGGGAATTGAACCCAGGTCTCTGGGAGAGTAGCCAGTGCTCTTACCCACTGAGCCATCTCTCTAGACAGCTCCCCCCAAGCATTAATATCTTAATACTGTCTTCCCTTCCATTTAATAAAAACTGTCTGTCCATTCACTTGTCTTTAATCTCTCTCAGCAGTGTGTGCCTATGTCTATGTGTACACTGCTGGTCCGTCTGTCTGGTATTCTAAGACAGTCTTGACACGCTGCCCAGGCATATCCACGCAACTCCACAAAGAGCTCTGTTAGCAGCAAGAAGCCCCTAGACTTGGCTTGGTTCGTCTGTAAGGTAAAGGAGCAGCAACAGCACAGTTTTTGTTATGAATCTAAATATTTTAACCCCAAGAATATTTAGAACCAGCTAGGAAAAAAGAGCTGTGCTTCCGGGCCCTCAGACGTGGGCAGGAGATGGGGAGGTGCAGCATTGTTGCTGTCCACACAGCAGCCTCTTGCCCACAAAGCCACTGGTCTAAATCTTCAAGGAATGCACACTCATCCCTTTATATAGAAAGAGAGAGAGAGAGAGAGAGAGAGAGAGAGAGAGAGAATATGAATTACTGCTTACAAAGCTCACAACCTTCAACTGCAGCAATCCTCCCACAGCCTCTTGAGTATTTGTGCAAACAACCGTACCTAGCTTCTTGCAGCAATATTCTGCAGTTCACAGTATACAACCCTACAGCCTTCCACAAAGTATCATTGCAGGGCTAGCATTCCTGCAGCAGGACAGGAGGCAGAGCCAGCACTGCCTGAAGCTCAGAAGCCTGCAGACCAGCTAGTCTCGAGTATTCATCATGACAGAGACAAGAGAAACTAGGCCTCAACAAGACAGCAGGAGAAAACCAACTCCTGTGCTCTATGTGTGGAGTGTAGCATCTGCATACCCATGTATACACACACGCACACACACACGAACACACAATTGTTTTATTCTTTACTGGCAGAAACACTCATGTTCAACATAAACCACATTTCAAAAACTCTATTTGTAAGAAAGAGCCCCCAAGAATATTGAAACCGCTACTGTGGGGAGGGAAAATATTTAACACTGTATGACTCATTGGGTAAAAGTGCTCGCTGATCCCTAGGCCCCACATGCTAAGAAAGAACAGAGTCCTACAAGTTATCCTCTGCCCCTTCCCATGAATGAATAAATATAATAAAAATAAATTTTAAAAAATATATAACAGAAAAAAATCCAATTTACTAGCTACAACAATTCAAAAAATTTTTCAGTATTTTCTTGAGATATAAGAGTTCTCTGCTGAGGTGTTTTCAAATGACCAATCAAGCACTACATGTACATGTGTAGAAACCCCCACTACTGGAAAAATTCCATTCTTTCCTAAGAAATGTAGCCGGGCAGTGGTGGCACATGCCTTAAATCCCAGCACTCGGGGGCAGAGGCAGGCAGATTTCTGAGTTCGAGGCCAGCTTGGTCTACAGAGTGAGTTCTGGGACAGCCAGGGCTACACAGAGAAACCCTGTCTCGAAAAACAAAACAAAACAAAGAAATGTGAAGGCTGGGCTGCAGCTCTTCACAATTCACCTTTCTCTCTAATTGTCAACTTCCACAGCAATCTACTGTCTCTGCCATCCTCGGGCTCTCTGACAGAGATGACAGGAAGGGCCCCATCTCCCATGGATACTATGGACCACTCTGAAGGACAGTCTTTTGTGTTTTGTTGGCTGCCATGGCAGGGTTTCTGAACCTTCAACATCTTAACCTAGCATTTACCGCTCTCTTTCCCTTTGGATGCCTTCTGTTTTCTTCTCTTTCCTAACTAGCCTAGCTACCATCTCCACTTCTTTGTTGAATAGAAGTCGTAGGAATGAGCACCCTTTGCCTGCACAGACCCATCAAAGCACAACCATGACGGTGATGAGCGCACACGTCCAAAGGTTCAGCTCAGCTCTATCCCGCAGAACAGCAGTCTCTACTGGGGGTGAAAGCAGCAACTGCATGAGGACCCCGGCTCACCTCTGACCTGGGGCCTTGCTCCAGCCCAGCCACTACAGAGCCACCACCTCACTGGACGTCTTCTGACCACAGTACCTCAAGGGTCAGGCATGGAGCTTCCTAGGCAATTCTGGGTTCTCAGAAATTCTACCTTTTTTAGTGGCTCAAGAGCCAAAAGTACATTTTTGCCCTTAGCTAGACTTGCTGTTGAGTGTCTTTAAGTGGCTGACCTTGCTGGACATGGTGGCACATACCTGTAATCCTTGCACTGGGAACCTGTGGCAAGAGGATCACAAGTTCAAAATCAGCTTGTGCTACATAGAGGGCCTGTTTCACATTCCCACCCCACCCCCTCTCCTGCATGAAAAAGAAGCTGGCTTTGGACTGCCAGGGCCCTTCATTTGTGCATGGCAGTGGCAGCCTGGAATGGCAGTGAACTCAGACTTCTGCTGTCTTGATCCTTCTGGTAACGGGTACCCCAGGGTACCAGACCTTTCCCACATTTGTAAAATATAGTAACAACAGATTTCCTTTACACAGTTGCCTGAAGGGAAACTAAATACTATAGAGAAAACACCTGCTGGAGCCTCCCCTCCCGAATAACTCCTCCTCCACAGCCATACTAGGAGCTGACACTTGTTACTATTGTTGTCTGAAGGGTTCTCCCTGCCAGCACCATTCCCTCCAGACCTCCATGAGCACTCATGTGTCACCACTGCCATCTACAGGAAAACAGTTCACCAGATTCAAGCATCCAGGAGCTCCAAATGTCCTTTAGCCCTTTCATATTTCTAGGTTTCTGAGCCAGAAGTTTCATGATGGAAGGTATAAAGAGCTCCCTTAGTGGGAAGAAGCCTCAAAGCTTGGCTTGTTTCATCTTTAGGGTGAAGGAGCAGCAACTGCACGTTTTTTTTTTTTTTTAATGAATCTAAATATTTAAAGCCCTTAGGGGATTTAGAACCAGCTAGGAGAAAGAGGTATATTTCATCCTGGCTCTTGGAAGAGGGCAGGAGGCAGGAGAGGAGTACAGTGTTGTTGCTAGCCCCCCAGTAGTCCCTTGCCCTCGAAGCTACTCATCTGAATCTTCAGGAATACACAAAACCCCTTTAAATAGAAAAATAGAACAGAGGATGCAATTTGCTGCTTAACAAGTACACAACCTTCAATCTAGCCCACAGGGATGGAACCTGGGACCTGACCATGCTGAGCAACTGTCTGACCACTGGGCACATCCTCAGCTGCCATCAGCTTCCCACATACATCAGGTTCTTCGCCCTCCCTTTCCTTTCCAGTCAGGTTTGCAGTTTCTTTTTTTTTTTTTTTTTTTTTTTTTTAAGAAATTATTTATTTAATATACATGAGTACACTGTAGCTGACTTAAGACACACCAGAAGAGGGCATCAAATCTCATTACAGATGGTTGTGAGCCACCATGTGGTTGCTGGGAATTGAACTCAGGACCTCTGGAAGTGGAGTCAGTGTCCTTAACCGCTGAGCCATCTCTCCAGCCCCCGGTTTGCAGTTTCTAACAAGTGAAGAAAGGCTAAGAAGTCCCCAGTCCCTTGATGCAGGGCAGGAGGTAGGAGCTCCTGGTAACCACATGACTCCCATCCTCTGGCTGGACCTGGTCTTGTAACCTAACCTATTCCCAAACAAAGAACACCAAGGACAAAGGAGCAGACTGCCTGGAGCAAAAAGGAGAGTGCCTGTAGCAGCCTTCCTGACTGTAGAGGAGGGCTCCAAGACCAGGGTAAGAGGGGCAGAAGGGCGTGAGACTGACCTTGTCCTTTCTTCCTTCTTTATTAATACCCTTTTTGTTTTGAAGCAATTTTAGATTTACTGAGAAGCACCAATAGTCCCGAATTCTCATCTCAGTTTCCTCCCACATTGGCATGTTATATAACCAGTGTGCATCTGTCAAAACTTAAACACGGAACACAGTGTAGTACTATTAGCTAAACTCCAGACACTACTCACATTCCTTCAGCCTTTGCTCTGTATTTTTGTGCTGAATCCAACCAAGAATACAATACTCCAGTTAGTTTTCACCCCTTTAACACTGTTCTGTGTTCTTTAAAATCTGACAAACCCACAAACTCACCAACTTGCTTTCCTGCCTGGAGAGTTCCACCCCGCAGGCTGCTGTGTATGAGCCAGGATTCCACAGGGCCTCATTAGGGCATCACATCCACCCCTACCCAAACAAAGAAGCCCTTCAGGCCAGCCCAACAACAGAGAAAATAGGAGCTTGTTAGCCACACAGGCCCAAGGCTGCTGACCCAAGTTCTTTTTTAACTGGAATTCCCTTAAGGGGAATCCACAGATTTAAAATGCATGTGGGGTGTGTTCTCCAGGTGCAGAGTCACTAGTCTGATGTATTCCTTTCTTTGTACTCAATGGAATACGCTATGTGTGGAGTAAATGAGTACAGAAAGGAGCTAGGGAGGGCTGGGATGCAAACATATGGTGGCCATCACCACAGCTACCAGCTACCACCAGGAGAAGGGGCCCCTGAAGAAGCCAGCAGGCTGGGAGGAGGTTGATCGCTTATCCTAGCCAAACAGGCTGCTCTCTCCTGTTGACTGAGAAAATAAAAGTCTCCTGGGACTCAGTGTTCAGGTAGAGCTCTGGCTGAAGCCTAGCAGATACCTTGGTGTTGGGGGTGGGGGACATCCCACTGTGGGTCATGTGTTAGACTGTGATGGGAATAGCAAGTCAAGACAGAACCTTTGCCTCAGGGAGTTTAGCCAGATCACAGACTTACAAGCAGAGAGCTAGGACACCAGGAACAAATGTTAGCCAAGAGGTGCGCTCTTAACCTGACAGTCCAAAGAATGAAGAATGATTAGCAATGATGACAGAGGGAGAGGGGGTACAAACAAGGTAGAAGAGCAGAACTCGGAGGATGAGGAGGATGGAGGAGTGGGGGTGGGGGCAGGGAGAACAGAGCTGTTAGAGAGTGGAGGCTAACTTGTAAGAGTTCTCTCGCTTTCTGCAGTCTGGGGCTTTTAAAATAGGGGTCCCTGTTGACAAATCACTCTGGGAACAGCTTGGGGGGCTGTGGGCAGGAAGTGCTGTTACTGGAGTTAGGAGCTGGGTCTCAGTAGCTCTACCAAGCCAGGCTCTTCTAGGGACCCTCAAGAGGCCAATTGCAGAGATAAATACTAGGGAAAAGCAAAGAAAGGAGATGTATTCAATGTGGCCACACTGGCAAAAGGAACCACGAGAGGCCCACGCTGCCCCTCAAGTCCATCTACACAGTCCTAACATGAGTTTAGGTTCAAATAGAGAGCAGTAGGTATGCCTAGCTAAGCAGGCCTTACTAAGGTGTGAGCTTGCCCACTGTGTCTTGGTTTATTTTCTGCAGAGTGGTCTGACAAGTTATCAGGGCTGTGTGAAATCTCTTCCTGAGTGCCAGGTTCTTCTAACTGGCAAAGGAGGCCTTTTCTTCCTCTAGGTTCATATTCCTGATAGTCAAAAAAGGGGGGTACAAATGCCTCGTGACAATACTTTTGTACCTTTCAGGACAGGTATAGAAGCAAGGACAGTTCATCATAACTGCTTAATGAAGTAAGGACCCAGGACAGCAAACTGGTCGAAGGCATGGTTTTTAATCTGACAGACATGGAAGCAGCTGGGCTCATTGAGATGCAGGGAACATTTCATACACTCGCTAACCCAGTTTAATCGTTGAAAGGTGTGCATAACAGAAAAAAATCTCCTCAGAGTACACTAAGGGAACTAGTGATACAAACATGAAACAAGGAATATGGTAGGGCGTAAAAATGATAATAAATAATAAATAGGGTGAACCACATGGTGTGTGTGTGTGTGTGTGTGTGTGTGTGTATAACAGTGCTGTGTGGTGTGCTGTGTGCTGTGTGCTGTGTGTGTGGTGTGCTGTGTGTGTGTGTGTGTGTATGACAGTGCTGTGTGTGTGTGCTGTGTGTGTGTATATGTATGACAGTGCTGTGTGTGTGTGGTGTGCTGTGTGTGTGTGCTGTGTATGTGTGTGTATGACAGTGCTGTGTGCTGTGAGTGTGTGTATGACAGTGCTGTGTGTGTATGACAGTGCTGTGTGTGTGTGCTGTGTGTGTATGACAGTGCTCTGTGTGTGTGCTGTGTGTGTAGTGTGCTGTGTGTGTGTGTGTGTGCTGTGTGTGTGTGTGTATGACAGTGCTGTGTGTGTGTGTGCTGTATGTGTATGACAGTGCTGTGTGTGTGTGTGCTGTGTGTGTATGACAGTGCTGTGTGTGTGTGTGGTGTGCTGTGTGTGTGCTGTGTGTGTGTGTATGACAGTGCTGTGTGTGTATGACAGTGCTCTGTGTGCTGTGTGTGTGTTACAAGCCAGTCAAGCACACATTGCTCCTTTACCCCAAACACTCCATCCGATGAAGATATATCAACTTTTGGGCCATTACAGAGGTTATGAATACAAGTTGATTTGGGGGGGATTAAAGCCAAGGCATTGAGTGTCTTAGACAAGTGCCCAGCAACTGAGCTCCTATGAACCACACGTTATGTGTATTTAGGGGCTGGATTTATGGAAAGATGGATTCAAGAGAAAAAGGCCTTGATGTCTCCAAGGCTTTCTTTCAGTGCAGCCTCCAGTGGAAAAGCATGGTAGTGACCCAGACTCCAGGGAGGGGCAAAGAAGCCTTAACTGTGCCCTGCTGGCCAGGGAGCAACCAGCTCTGTGAGGGAGCCAGGGACCACAAGCATCACCCTGAACAAAACTGAAAAGGAAGACTTGCTTTCTGCCTCAAAGAACCATTATGAAATTCCCAGCCAGGAGAAGCCTTCCAGAGGTTACCGGAGCTCCTGCTCACTGTGGTAGAGAGCTCAACTAACTCCTACAGGGCTGTCCTTCAAAACTGTGTGCAGAAAAGCACCTTGCTACCACCACAGCATCTGCAGTACCCAAAGGCACCCGTGGCATCATCAAAAGCAACCCACCTGGGGGAAGATGCCAATAGTAGCTCAGATGTTATTCATTAAGGTCAAGGTGTCAATAATAAAAGACGTCCAAGTCAAAACAATGAAACTAAACATGTATCTTGAACAGAACACTGCCTACTTCTACGAAGGTCACAGTGAACCATGTCATGTTTTTGTCAAGGTAACATGCATTTATAACTCTGGAAAAATAATCTGGGCAACAAGTATCAAAGGGTATCCCAGAAAAGGAGGTGAGCTTTTTAAAAATTAATACATAAAAATATTTCTGAAGCCATAACAGGCTCTTATTCTTTGACCTAATAATAACCCCTTTAAGACTCAAAACAGAGTTGAGTGTGGTGGCACACGCCTTTAATCCCAGCACTCGGGAGACAGAGGCAGGCAGATTTCTGAGTTCGAGGCCAGCCTGGTCTACAAAGTGAGTTTCAGGACAGCCAGGGCTATACAGAGAAACCCTGTCTTGAAAAACCAAAAATAAAATAAAATTAAATTAAAAAAGACTCAAAACAGAAACAAATACACTAAAGGAAAAAGCAATGCACAATACTACAATCCTATTCATAACAGGGCACCCAAGGGAAATGAAGGCGTTTTCTATACATAAATGTGCTCAGTGTTCAGGGTGGTCAATTTTATGTCATCTTAACACAGGCTAGAATCATCTGAGATGGAAACTCAACTGACAGAATGTTTCCATACGACATTGCTGTAGGGCATTTCTTTAATTAGTGACTGATGGGGGAGGACACAGCCCTTTGTGGGTGGGGCCATCCATGGGCAGGTGATCCTGGGTTCCATAAGAAAGCAGGCTGAGGAAGTCATGGGGAGCGAGCCAGTAAGCAACACCCTTCTATGACTTCTACAACAGCTCCTGCTTCTAGGTTCCTGCCCTACTTGAATTCCTGCCCTGACTTCCTTTGATTATGAACACTGATGTGGAAGCATAAGTTCTAAATAAACTCTTTCTTTCCCCCATCTAGCTTTTGGTCATGGTGTTTTATCACTGCAATAGTAAGTCTAACTAAGACAGTAGCCTTAGTCATAATTGCCAGAAAGTATAAATCCAGCTGGTCACAGCACGGGCAGAGCAGAGACAAATACAGTGCATGAATGCAGAAGACTCTCACTCAGCACTAAGAAGCCAGGTGTGACGTTGCACACCCGTAATCCCAGCACTCAGAGGTTGGCACAGGAACACTCAGAGCTTCAGACCATCTTAGGCTACATAGTGACACTCTGCCCCCAAAAGGAATGGCATTCTGATTTGTGCCACAACATGCAGAACCTTGCGGGCATTGTGCTAAGTGACATGAACGAGCCACAAAAAGACAAATATTGTGTGAATGAAATTATGAGGAGTAGGTAGGCTTGTCAGACCAGAGGAACAGGGAATGCTGGTTACCAGGGCCCTGAAGTGGATGGAAAAGACAGTAGTAAATCCAGAAAGATGGAGGAGTTATGAAATCGTATGGTGGTAGTGGTTGCACAAGAATATAAATTTGCTTAACGCCACAAAAATGGCTAAAATGGGTTTGGGAGACTGTTCATCAGTTAAGATCATTTCGCTCTGGCAGAGGACTCAGATTCGGTTCCCAGTATCCACAGCAGAGGGTTCACCACCACTTATAGCTCTAGTTCCAGGGGCCTTTAGCTTTAGTTGCTCTTCTGGCCCCCACAAGCACTTTTATCCTCCTGAGTGCTAGGATTGAAGGATGTGTCACCACACCCAGCTTCAGTTTTAATTTCATAATCACAGGTAGAGAACACTCACCAGTTGCTTAGGACGGTGAGCTGGGAAGAGTGGGCAGTGGGCGCTAATGCCTGTGGGATGATGGGGCTGTTCTCGCTGAGTACAGTCATGATCGCACAACTCAGGGTAGACAGGGTATACAAACTCACTCAGCTGTATACTTTAAGAAAGTGAATAAGAATTATATTTTAGTATAAAGCGATTGAAAAGAAAACAAAAACTACTGGGAACATAATTAAAGTATTATTATTTAATACTCTTTGGTTCCCAGCACCCATATTGGGTGACTCACAACCATGTGCATCCAGGTTCAGGGAACCCAACCCTCTCTGGCCTCTGTGGGCACTGCACTCATGTAGTTCACATGCATACACTCAAGTGCACACATACACATAAAATAATAAATATATTTTAAAAACTTCTCAAACAGAAAACTAATGGCTATATAAACTATGTATGGGCCCTCAGTTGGATAGTATATAGCCATTATAAGTAGCTATAAAAACCAGAGAGAAATATTATGTAATAATGGAAAGAAACACAGTCTAAACTAACTTTTAAAAGGATGTATATGGAAAATGTCTGGCTAGTACTACTGGGGGAGTGAGAGATACACAATATACATATTTGGTAGTGACATAGCACTTCATGTGAAAAAACAGTCATTTAACTTTTCTACCAGAAATAGCAAGGCAGATGAAGGAACAAAAAACTAATTTAGGGCTGGGCGTGGTGGTGCATGCCTTTAAGCCCAGCACTTGGGAGGCAAAGGCAGGCGAATTTCTGAGTTCGAGGCCAGCCTGGTCTACAAAGTGAGTTCCAGGACAGCCAGGGCCATCCAGAGAAACCCTGTCTCGAAAAACAAAAACAAAACAAAACAAAAACAAAAACAAAAAACCAAAACAACAACAAAAACCAAAAAAACTAATTTATACCAGTTATATTGAATGGTGGTAGCAGTACCTTCTTACATTTATGATATTCCTAGAAGCTGAACTGGTTTTTTGATTTTTATGCATTGAAAGAATATAAAGTCCTCGAAGGGAAAAAAAAAAAAAAAAAAGAAGAAGAAGAAGAAGAAGAAAAAAGAAGAAAGAAACAGTAAGGAATAGGCTCTAGGCTGGACTGAGCACGAGCAATCTTACTGAATGTATTGACTCTTCTCTAAGGAGAGCTGCCTACCCAAGACTCCCAGTCTCTCAAAGGCACATCACCTGGCCCAGCCTCCCTGTTAACATTCCTAATCCCAGAGGAGGCCACCCAGGAGCTGGCTAAGTATTGGTTAATCCAAGAGGCCCAAACTGAGATTCAGTCTGTGATGACAAATACAGCAGGGTTGTGAATCATTTAGGAAGCTGTTTGTTCCTATCCACCATCACGAAAAAAAAAAATCAGGAATATCAACACAGAACAAATAGGAGAGATTATAATGTGGCCACCTTAAAATATTAAGAGACTCCATGCACTTCCTTGTACACTATGCAGAGCTAGTAGACTGAATCCCACACAGGTTGTGTAACTTACTGAGGCCAGCATGACTTTAAACAGTAGTTCTAACTGGGTCACCTTGAACAATACAGAACAAAGCTTGCCAAGGGAGACATGCAAACAGAATGACCAAATGCAGTGGGGAGTGAGCATCTTCCTAGCTTAGGAGATTTTACTGTAGAAAAAGAAAGTTAATGCCATGTAGCTTTTCTTTCTCGGTGCTGGAAATGACAGCATGACGATGTTTGCTTTAACAGGGTGGGCTCATGGGGAGAGCCTGACACCGTGTCACCCCCACACACTGACAGTTCACGTATGTGAGAAGGGTGATACAGCCGAGTTTCCCATGGAAGTGAAGAACGGTACCAGTCCTCCTCCTCCCCCTCCCTTCCACTCCTTTGGAGGCCAGGCCCTGTAGGCAGGCAGATCCTTTCTTGATAAAAACATTCCCAATCACTAACTGACAGGTCAAGCAAAACTTCTCTGGAGAATACACTGGAACAAAAAGCAATTTGGCTTCATGAAAGTGACCAAAGCAGCACTGGGAAACCGTCAGCTTTCATTTGGATGACCAGGTATTCCCACTTAGGAATCAATTACAATAGACTGGAGCTACAGCTTAGTGGAGATGAGGACCCTGCTTCCATTTTTAATACCATAGAAAATGAAGAGTCACGACTAATTTATTTTTGGTGTGGTAATAACCATGGACTGATTATTATTGAGGCTCAATGAGTAATACGTGGGGATCGTTATAATCATCATTTCCCTTTTTTGTGTGTTTGGAACTTTCCATAAGAAAAAGAAAAAAGCCAAGGAGAAAGCATAAGGCCATTCATAACTTTAGCCTGGCCATAGATGCCTGAGGAAGGAAGGAAGGAAGCGGGGAGAAGAAGCGCCAACTGCAAGCATGCATCATTGAGAAAAACTGCTCTTCCCAACAAATGAGAGGACAGCTATGCAATGAGGGTACATCAACAAGGCAAGAATGCTATGTAGCTTTTAAAAATGATAAATACTTTGGCCTAGTTGCTAAGTGGAAATGAGCAGTGGAATGCTAAGCAGAAAGGCAGCAGCACAAAATATTATGTGCATACTAATAACAAGGTAAAAATGCATGCCTCCATAATGGGAAGGCTCACAGGAGACTGCAGAAGCCACATCCTCCCTTTAACACACAGCTTCGGTGGCCTCCTATTAGTGAGGGAGGCCACCCCCACAAGTGCACTTGCAGAATTAATTGTGCCCCTCTGGGATCCCTATGATGGGCTCGCTTACTCTCTATGGCTTAAATAATGTCTTTCCACAGACTTGCCTTCCCTGATAGACAGCGAGTTCTACCTGCACACAGCAGGTAGTCAGTGATGTCTGACCAAAAGAGTAGAACATAAATAGCTACTGTCTGAAATGTCTCAGGGAATTCTTCCTTCAGAGCTACTCACACCCACAGGAACCATTCAGGAAAAGCATTCCTTGGTGGTAATCAGAGAACAATGCCTCCAGTTCTGATTCACAAAGTGCTGCCTGCACTGTGGGCAACACAAAGCCAGGCAGACTTCCTGTCCAGACCCGCAAGCAAATGAGTCTCACTGCTGTGGCTCCTGATACTTAACTCCCCAGGTACAGCTGGGGAACAGGCCTCCCCTCAGCCCGACACTGTGGTGAGAAGTAAGGGCAGGAGGGCAGCCAGGACCATGGCCACTCCTAGCTCTGTGCAGGGAGGGTGTTAGATCACACTGGAGCTTCAGGGGCTCCTGAGGGCAACAGCAGGGACAGTCCAGGGCCTTCCGGTGGGGTATCACCTGTTCTTAGCTACCCAGATGCCGCCCCATCCCTCCTGCCTACAGGTGCTTTGAGTAACAGGCTTGAGGAGAGGGCTGATATTTTAGGATGCCAGAAAGAAATTCAGATAGCCACTGTTCAGAGCAGCAGTGTGGGGCAGGGGACCGTGCCACTAGACAGGAAATCTGGTAAGGTCAAGTGGATTCAGGAGCTCCAGCAATTTTCATAATTGAGAACGGTAGGCATTAAATCTACCCTCAACCAGGTTCCTGTTCTGAAACATGTGACCATGACACCCCACGGAGAGGACTGTTACAATCAGTCTCTTAGGGACAACACCTGCAGTCCTTCCCCATGCAGATAAGGCATCCCTGACATCTCAGACCAAGGCAATAGAAAGCATCTGCCTCTAGATCCCACCCCACCCCAACACGTTTATAAGGCCCTATCCTCAAGGAATAAGGTGCACAAGTTATTTCACCAAAGATTGTCTGAGTGCCTGTCTTACCGATCGAGCTGTAACACTCCAGGGAAGAGGGTTCTCTCTTGAATCTTTCATCTGGATCTTAACCTGACCCAACCAGCAGAGTGCTGGAGCCTACGGCAGCCACTTCCTCCTCCGTAGCTCCAACCTTTGCCCCTAGTTGCCTACTGCATCCTGACACGACACCTGACTGCCATCAACTTCACAGCAGCAGCTGTGGAAGAGGCCCTGCAGCCTGCCTTGCTCTGGCTTCCTCTCAGAGAGCTGCAACTCTTTGGCTGCTCTGGCCAGGGCCAGAGCTCCTTGGATCCCCATAGACAGTGCCCGGTATACAGACCAGCACTTTGTTTAACTCTTCTTAAATAAGATGTCTGAGAATCTGGTAGACTTTTCTAGAAAAGCTCTCACACACAATTCTACACACCTTCTCAACAGGTTCTTCACTCAAACCAAACCACGGTAGCTACTAACAGGAATGTTAAAAATAATATGGATGCTCACGAATAGCAAGACAGTGGCCAGGCCTAAGGTGAAGTTGTTACCTTGATGTGCAGCAGCTCTCTAGGAAAAGCTTAGTTCTGTGCATTTGTGAAGACCCCCAGCACAGAGAGCTGCCCTGACTCCATGCCTGTATTCAGGGAAGGCAGGAGAGTGGGTCTCACTTGGATGCTCTGATCTGAGCCCATGCTGTTCTTCTCAAGGCCCTAGAAGACAAGGCTGTTATATGCTACCCATCAGGCAGTCATTCTGCTGAGCTACCTTCAATGCACCAGACCTGTGAACGCATAAGCTTTATTTAGCTCATTTTTCTAACAACTCCCACCCCAAATTGGTTGAGGTGGTGCTAGGGAACCAGCAAATCAAAGACTTGCAAGAGTGATGAAAAGGGGAATCCAGGCATCTATAGCAACACAACTACACACTTGGCAGGGGAAGAAAAAGACAGGAGCACCTCCTCCTGCCAGCAATACCCACCAGACCCTGCCAACAATACTCAAGGGCTCATGCGGGCCTGCACCAACTAATTCCATCACTTGTCTGAGATAATAGCCCTCTCAGTATTCTCTTGCAAGGAGCTCCTCAACGTGCCAGGAAAACTTTCTGTGGCAAGTGTTGCTGCCTCACTGCCCTGGGCCACCCTCCCTGCCTCTCTCTGTGATGGTACAAGTCAAAAAAAAAAAGGGGGGGGGAAACTTAAGGTTTTTTGTTTGTTTGTTTGTTCTGTTTTTTTAATAATCATTTACTTCCAATGAAAATAAAGCAAAGATGACCATGAGCCTGGAATTATAGTTATTTTGTTTTGTTTTCGAGACAGTGTCACTATGAAGCCTTGGCTGACTTGGAACTCACTATATAGACTAGGCTGACCTCAAATGCATACATATCTACCTGAACCTAATATGTACTTTACTGTTCATTTATTAATCCATGATATATGAATGACTGTAAGCCAGGTGTTGTGGCACACATCTTTAACCCCAACACTGGGAAGGCAGAAGCAGGAGAAAGTTCAAGGCCAGCCAGGTCTACAGAGTGAGTTCCAGGACAGCCAGGACTACACAGAGAAACAAGATTTAATTAATTAATTAAAAATCTATCACTCCTCAATGGCCGGTCAGGTCTAATATGAACACTGTGCGTACTAATTACGGGCTCTATGCTTTCTACACTTTTAAAGACTACAATTACCCTACTTACCTTACCTGGATAAGACTTATAATCATTTCTAAGTCATTTCTAACCCAAGAAAACCTATGGAGAAAATGAAATTTCAATACATTTTTGTTTCAAAAGTAGAAAGGAAAACCAAGAACTCATGAGAACAGGCAGCACTCATTCCCAGGTCAGCCAGGGCAGTGATGCGGTCCCTGGACAGTGCTAGCAGCCTATTATACGGAGACAGGACCTTCCACTTTAGAGGATCCCTTCAGAAACGGTTTGACTATGCTGAGCAGCTAGGTTTCCTTGGGTAAGGAAGTGAGGAGGTATATATTTTGGAACAAGATAGGTCCAGAGTCAAACCTCACTTAGGGGTTACTGGGATACTGGGCACAAGGGGTGCACCTCAGTAGCAGCATGCATGCCTGGCATCCCAGGACCCTGGGTTTCACCCTAAGCCCTTTACTCCAAGCATACACACGTATGTGTGCATTGACCTGGATATAGGCATGGAGCTTTATTCCCTTGATTCAGTATCTCATCTGTAAAATGGGACTCACAATATTAACAAGGATGAAAATGATTCTGCCATTTCCTTGTATACCAGAATCGCCTGCAGAGTTTGTTTAAAATGTAGATATGTGCATCCTGAGCCCAAAGATTCTATTTCAGTGCATCTGATGTGGGGCACAGAAATCTGTGGGGATTTAAATTATTTTTCATTTTTAATTACACAATATGTAAATATATTTCTCCCTTGTAAAATATTAAAACATTACCTTATCAGTTATGATTGCATTCAGCTGCAAGCAATTAAAAACCAACATTTGCTTAAGCAGATGGGGGTTTATTTTTCTCGTGGAACAAGAAGAAATCTTGAAGCAGGTAGCATGAAGGTACAGTGACTTGAGAACTATGTGACTGTCATCATCTACTTGAGGTTACAAGACAGTGGCTGCTACCTGAAAGCCCATGAAACAGGAAGGGAGAGGGTACAAAGGCTGGGGAGTGTCCACTTATGAAGGAGTGCTCCCCTAGGAGTCTTCAGCTTACAGGCCAGAGTTTATAGGTGGCCACTCCTAGCTACAAGGGAGCCAGAGAAGGTAGTATCTTAGCTGGGCAAAGCCACTCCAAACAGAACCAAGGTTCTATCAGTGCACTGGTTAGGGCCTGACACACACTAGAGCCACCTGGGTTGAAGGAGTCTTAACTGAGGTTGCCCCCATCACAACTGACCTGTGGGCATTCTGTGGTACACGTCTCTGGGACATTTTCTTGATTGCTAATTAATATGAGAGGGCCCAGCCCACTAGGGCAGTGCTACATATAAAAAGAACAGCTGAGCAAGCCAGAGGAAGCAAGCCAGTAAGTAGCCTTCCTCTGTGGTCTCTGCAGTAGAAAGAAAACTAGGGCGGTATGGAATAAATGAGGAACAGTAACTGGGTACCTGCTGAGCAGTTTCACTTTCATTACAGAGAAAGGCTACATTCTCTATGGTGCGCCCTCTCCATCAATCCTGGCTTCGTGCACATTTTAAAGAAACTCTTCAGGAGATTCTGGTGCCCCCTTAAGCAGCTTTTTGGGAATTACTGGCAAACTTACACAGAGGTTTCTACATGCCTTGAGAGTTCAGCTCAGTGCAGCTGCAATTCGAAGTAACTCATGAATATTTACTCTGATCTTCTTTCCCTTCTCTAGAAAACTTAACCTGTTGTTACAGCCACACCTCACGGAGGGCTGGCTGCAGATGGGAGACAATAATGGGATGTGGGAAATTATCAGCTCGTTTTAGAAATCAAAACCCAGGGATGTGCCCTGGGCCCAAAAACATGAGGCTGATGGGGACAACAGCATCACCCACAAGGTGACTGACCCCCTACCTAGAACACAAGGGTCACTGTGCGGATGACGACTGAGTCAGGGACAGGGAAGTGGTGAAGCCAGAGCAGGCAGCTGTGCGTGGAAATAAAAAATAGTTCACAGAGTTTAACATGTGAAAGGTATACCTGTGCAGACGAAACCTGTGCAGACGAAACGCCCTCCTCCCACCCCCCCGGGAAGGCAACCCCACAACCTCTAAAACCTTAGGCTAAAACAGGCAACTTACGCCTGGCTCTTTCTTTTACTTAAGAAAAAAAAAGATTATTTTATTTTATTTTTATGTGTATGTATATATAACTACTGTATGTATGTGTACCATGTGCATGCCTGGTGCCCATGGAGGCCAGAAAAGGAGTACTGGGTCCCCTGGGTCACAGACGGTTGTGAGCTGCCATGTGAGTGCTAGGGACAGAACCTAGGTCCCCTGGAAGAACAATGAACACTCTCAACCCTGAGCCATCTCTCCAGTCATCTGTTTTGGTTTGGGTGTATGAGGAGGGGCAATTTCTAACAAAAAGACGATTTCTTTGATCGATACACAGGCATCTGTAAGCTTAGCTATAGGGATCCCAGGTAGGAAGATTATTTGAGCAAAGAACCAGAGACGAACTAGGAAAGGTAATAAAACTTCATCTCAAAAGAGATAAAACTTTCATTTTAAGATATATCCGTAATTTTAAATTTTATTTTATTATTTTATGTGTATGGATTTTTCCCTACTCAGATGTCTGTGTAGCATGCGCATGCAGTACCCAAGGAGGCCAGAAGAGGGTATCGAATCCACTGGAACTGAGTTACATAGAGCTGTGAGCTGCTCTGTTGATTCTGGGAATCAGACCCAGGACCTCTGGGAGCCATCACTCCAGCACCCATTTTATTTTATTTACACACAGAGAATTTTTTTAATTACTAATGCTATCTAGTCATCAAGAATAACAGGATAGTTTTTAGAAGGCCTTTGGTGGGTCAGTTCATCCACCTCTACGCCATAGCTCACATCTGGCCTTTGTGTACAATTATACAGCAAAAAAGGGCTGCAGCCAAAGCAAGTGTGTGATTATGTATGTAGGACAGCACGGCAAGGCTGCTGACTATGATGGCAATGTTTTGACATCTGAAACAACGGTGATTTAACAAGGAGAAACAATCCAGAATAAAACACAGGCTCAAGGTCCCTGTGGTTTGCTGATGGACGTGCTGTAAAGGCCAGTGGATTTATTACTCAGCCACTGTATTGCACTCAGCTGCCAAACTACCCTGCACACAGCAATTAGGGTGGAACTCAGGACACTCCATGCATTACATATAAAGCCTCTGAGAGAAGCCAAAATGCACAAAACCCCAAAGCATGGCAAGCAGCCAACTTAAGAAAAGTTTTCTAGGGATAGGAGGGATGACTGCCTGGTGCCTGTTAGCACTAGCTGCTCTTGCAGAGGGCTGGGATTCAATTCCCAGTGCCAACATGGTAGCTAACAACCATATGTTATAGAGGATCTAGTGCCCTCTTCTGGCCTGTGTGGGCACTACACATATGTGGTGCACAGACAAACATGCAGGCAAAACATCTATAGTCATAAAATAAAAACAAGTAAATCTCAACACCAAGAAAAGTTTCCAATTAGTATAGTCTCAGCAAGCCCCTGCCTGAAGTCACCTCAGTAAGTCATGGACTGCAAACTCCTAATTATATTGATAGGCAAGATCCACAAGTGGATGCTGTTAACGGTGGAATGGCAGCTGAGCAGGGAGTCAGGTGTGGGAAGGTAGCCAAAAGCTTGTAACCTACTCACAGCTACAGCCTTAACTGATCTTCATCTGTAACAAAACTACCCCTTATCAGTAAGCCCCCCCCCCCCAGTTAACTGAGGGGTCAGGGTTTGACACACCCTGAGTGACACATTCCAAACC
Source organism: Mus musculus (assembly GCF_000001635.26). Lineage (NCBI taxonomy): Eukaryota > Metazoa > Chordata > Mammalia > Rodentia > Muridae > Mus > Mus musculus. Next base: position 60,308,162 of record NC_000077.6, read on the forward strand.
TGAATGACAGAAAAGTGATCTTCTCTATTTTTCCCTCCTAACAAGCTCTTTCCGGTTAGCAACAAGCTTGGTGAGTCATGGTGCTTTAGGAGGGAGCTTAGAGGGCCAGAGAGGGCAGAGGAGGATGTGCCCCGGAACCTCAGGACCAGTCACCTGCTTCTCCTGGAAGTCTATGAACTCTGACATAAAACTGAACTATACATAGGATACCACCATGTCTATAGCCTGGGACAAGAGTCCTTCTATATAAAGAGCATTTAGGTCATTGGAGGCAAGACCCACACAAGCAAACAGTATGGCAAATCGACATGAGACTATCCAACCTCAGCAGAAATTGAAGAAATAGAAATGTAAGTGAAACATACTTTTCCCTAACAAAGAGACAAGTCTGAAGCGCCGGATTCCCTGTTAGTGCAGCCTGTCGAGGATAGTCCTAACCGGTCTCTCAGGAGGAAAGACATCCTTTCCACCGTGGCCAGTCCACCTTCTTTACTGCTAGAGCGACCTTTCCAGATCACAAATCTGGCCACGTTATTGGCCTGCACAGAGCCTCTCTGATTCCCCACTATTACTGTGAGGCTGCTCCATCCACAGGCCCTATCTGCTCCTTGCTGCCCTTCTATATGCATATCTGCAACAGTCCTCATCTGCTTCCAGCCTGGTTAACATTTAACATCTTTGGAATGTGTCTACAAACTGTGGAAAGTCTTTCTCAGCCTTCTCTATATACTACCGACCCACTCTAGCCTAGGGCAGACTAGGCTGGGTGCCAGTAAAGGCTGAGCAAATATTAAAGCAACTTGATCCCCACCCCCACCCCCAGCCCCCGAGAGCAAAACCTTACCAGTTTAGTATACTGCACACAGTGGCCAGGCTGCCACTTGGGAAGCTGAAGAGGAAGGTTGCAAGTTCAAGGGACGCCTAAACGACATGTCGGCATCCTGTTTTCAAAAAGGCAGCATCCTGTTTCCAAATTTAAATAATCAAGTTTTAATAAAACTGGGTCTATTAGCTGAGAGTGGTAGTGCACACCTGTAATCCCAGTACTAAGGAGGCTGAGGCCAGCCTGAGTTACACAGAGACCCTGTCTATAAGCAAATAGTAAGAAAATAAACAAATGCTATGTCTCTCAACCGGGTAATTCCACTTGAAAGAATTTATTGTAAGCAAATAATCTAAAACTAAGAAAAGGTTTAGGACCTGAGATGCTGGTTACTGCATCAGTTGTCATAGCAACATGGACAAAAAAGAAACAAACGATCAAGATACCTAACACTAAGGTGACAGTAATGACCACACATTATAAAGTCATGTCAAATGATACTCAGGACAAGGGCCAGACCTCAAAAGGTGTGTGCCTAGCACATGCAAAGTTCTGTGTTCGATTCTAAGAGAGGCAAAAAGAGAAAGCAAAATAGTATTTATATGCTGCTTTCTCACTAGAAAATGCTCACTACGTGTTAAAGGGGGACTAGACAGGGCACACACCATCTATAACGTCATCTCCATAACTAAAAATGCAGTAACAATGCAATACACAGGTCAAGGTATTTACAGGAATAGCTACAGGAAGTAGAGGAATGATATTTTCTTTACTTCTCTATATTTCTTCATACTTTCAAGTTTTGAGGTTCAAGAACCCAGAGTCAGGGGAGAAGACTGTACCAGCTACCAGTTGGGGAAGGCTGGGTCAAAGCAGTGTCTTCTGCTCATGGCATGGCAGCTGCACCCACAAACACAGTAGTCACAGCTGCTTGCATAAGACATGCACAACTTTTCACCATGGGGGTGCTCCCAACAAGCCCCCACCCCTGGCTGAAGAGCTACTGACAGAGAATGGCAGTGAGAGGGAGAGTCACTTCTTCTAAGGGTGTGGCCTTTTCTCAGTGTTCCAGTGGATGGCCCCACATCCATGACTGTCCACACCCATGACTGTCCACACCCATGACTGTATGGGCAGCACAAACTGGACTGTGACAGTTTGTGACACACACACATATATATGTGTGTGTTTGTGCATGTGTGTGTGTGTATGTATATATATATATATATATATATATATATATATATATATATATATATACATATATATATATATATGAAATTCCCAAAGAATAAAACATATATATTCAAACATATATATTCAAAACATATATACTATCTCTCATATATATATCTCATATATATAGGTTATCAGGGCTACAGGCTACACAGTGAAACCTTGTCTCAAAAAAAAAGAGTCCACCCAGGTGGTGGTGGCACACAAGTGGGGAGACAGAGGCAGGCAGATCTCTGAGTTTGAGCCAGCCTGGTCTACAGAGCAAGTTCCAGGACAGCCAGAGCTACAAGGGAAACCCCATCTTAAAAATATAAGTAAATAAATAGGAGTCAGGTGGGGGTCTCAACTCCTCAAATCTTCCATTTTGTCTAAAGTTGCCCCCTACTGTGAGGAGTCAGAATTGCTCTGACCTCCCATGATGTCCTTGTCAGCTCCCTGTCCTACATCATTTGTAACAAAAGCCAAGGGGCAAAAAGGAAGGCAGAGACTCTTTGTCCTTAGAGCTTTAAAGAATAAGAGAGAGAGCTGCTTTCAGAGTAATCGGGCTGCCCAACACGGGTCATTCAACATGACTTCTCATCCCAAAGCAAATGCATGTCCGTACTAACCACTCTACTATAAGAACAGTTTTACTTCTATCTTTGTTAAGAAATGGAAACGGAAGCCCAGGGCATTAATATCCACCCTGATGAATATACTGCTGCATTCAGCGCTTCACATCTGGTCGCCCCGTGCTCAGATCAGGGGGATCCGGTAAGTATGGATGGGTGCAAGTGCACCCAGCCAGATGAAGCGAAGGTTCTTTCCTGCTTGTCTGTGTCATTACAGGGGAGAGTCCTTCCTGGTGATTAAGAACTCTATGTCTTAAGGCTCTGAACTACCCACTGACATTAGCAGCCCTCGGCTCCCTAACAGCTTTCTAAGGCTGACAGACTGCCCAGTACTGACACACAGCCCATATGTTACAGTCTCTTCCTGTGGACTGTGGGAATGAGAAAGAGCCAGGATAAATGGCACTAAATAATGCAGTGTTCCCATGCAGGGACTTAACAAAGGACATCAGAGAGAGCTATTCGGTGAGGGGCAGTAGGAAGGCTGCAGAGCTCCTGCAATAGCCTCCTGCATGTCACACCAGCCCTCCTGAATCTGACACTGTTTAATAGATAACTGCACTCCTTTCTGCCACGTTCAGAAACGTCTCTGCTGCTGACTTCACACAAAGGCAGTGAGTGCCACATGGTTGGCTAGGCTTCACTACACTGCAGGTCGGCTCTGGGAGGCTTGCTCCAGCTACACTGTCAAGAGCACTCCCCTCTGCTGTCCTTCATGCTCACAGTACAAAGGGAAGAGCACCAACCGCTGGCAGAGTGAAATGAGGAGACAGGCTTCAGATAAAATTA